>NC_132844.1:41931148-43131148 GCF_048164855.1 Canis lupus baileyi
ATCCAAGTCCAACATGCATAATTGATAAATTAAAAATTTACATCTTATTTTGCTGAAAGAAGAAACTATCAGGCCAGAAAAACCTCAGTATTCCTCCACTAAATGTACTAACCTGAATCTATTTGCTGCCAAATGCTCAGGCTCCTTTTTGTTAATTCTAGTGCTAATTAAACTCCCCCTCCTTCTATTCAAACTAGCCTTTCTATGTCTTCACTGTGTCTTATATACTCCTTTTTAATCAAAAAGTTTGCTTCTCACAGCATTCCTTTCTTCTAAACTTTTCCTTCTACTTTGAATCCAATACAGTGGCATGCAAACATGCTGAACTCAACAAACAAACCACAATCCATAAAACGACTCAGACGTCCTGATCATAACCCCCTCTGGCCTGTTCCTCCTCTTCCCATTGTAGCATTATTTTATTTTATTTTTTTCATTTCTGACTTAGGCCATGATAAGTAACTGGTGCTCAACTTGTCCTTATGCCAGAAAGAAAGAGAGAGAGAAAGAGAAAAAGAGAGAGAGAGAGAGAGAGAGAGAAAGGGACGAAGATAGAAAACTGGAGAAATAAAAAGCAATGGTTTCCCCATACTGAAAAGCAGTATTGATTTCAAAAAGCTTTGATTTCTGAGAGAAAGGAAACAATGCACTGAACTTTATAACCATCTAGCTTCCTACACAGAGGCAGTTTCCCGACTGCAGAATAAAAAAGGAAATGCCCAAGCAGAGGATGGCAGTTCTGTTGAGTTGAAGTAATGGAGACCAGAGTTCAGGAAGACTGAGATAATGGAAATTGGTGGAGTCTGGCACCAGAATGGAGAGGTTTTGAAGAGAGAGCTCCAGAAATCTATAGAGCGTTCCTGGGATCTTGGATTGAATAGCATTCTGCAAATGTGTGGGGTAAAACTCCACAATGCTAGAAAATAAATGAAATGAAGAGCCATGAACTGGATTTTTAAAAAATACTATCAAAGACCAAAACTTCCAAACTCATGTTTTGAGGCCAGTATTATCTTGATGCTAAAATAATAAAAACACATTAAAATAAGAAAAGCTACCTTAGAGTCCAATTTTTTTCATAAATATAAATTTAAAAATCCCTAAAGCATTAGCAAATCAAATACAAAAGTATATAAAAGGAGAATATCATAACTAAGTGCAAGGTTGGTTTATTATTCAAAAGTCAATGCAATTCACAATATTGACAAAATAAAGAACAATCATATCACTATATGCAGAAAAATCATTTAATAAAATTCCACATCCATTTTTAATATAACGTCTTGGCAACCTAAAGTTATAGAGAAACATCCTCAACCTGATAAAGGGCATATCCTACTTAATGTAAAAGACTAAATATTTTTTCTCTAAAATTGAAGAAAAGGGAAAGGATATTTGTTCTCACTACTTCTACTCAACATTGTACTAATGATTCTAAACAATGAAATATGTCAATAAAAGTGGGTACTTAAAACATTTTGGAAAATATAAAGTTAAACTGACTATTCACATATAGTCTAGTCCTTCACATGAAGAACTCCAAGGAATCTACAAAATAGTGACTATAATTAACAAATAAATTCAAACTACTCTAAGGATATTAAGTAATGGAAAAATCTATTACATGTGTATAATCTATCAACAAACCATTAGAAAATGAAATTTTAGTACCTTATTTACAATAATATCCCAAAGTTTGTAAGATATAGAAATATATTACATAATATGTACATGATCCATATAATGAAAATTCTGAAATATTGCTTAAATAAATTAAAGACCTAGAATCTTATGATTAAATTTCAATATTTTAGTGGGCCTATGGCCCTGGTCTATGACCTTCACTAGTGTTTCTGACCTTTTCTTTTCCCTCCCCTGCTTAGGTGAGACTAGATGGATCTGGAGTTGGGTATTTGCCTTTCTGCCTCCATGAATTGAGGTTCTGTTAAAGTCCTTTTCACTTGAGAGTAGGTTTTTGTTATGGAAGATAAACTATATTTCAAAATATATTTTCTATCCCCACTTTTCCTGTCACTCTTGTGCTTACTTTCTTGAAAATGATGGGAGGTACCTGGAAGTAAAGCCCACAATAATGTGAGCCAGTAAGAAGATCTGTGATTGCCAAAGATTAATTGGGAAGAAGGGATGAAAAGTTGGAGCATAGGTTATTTTTAGGGTGGTGAAACTACTCTATATTCTACTTTAATGGTACATATGTGTCATTATAAATGTTTCCAAATCCACAAAATTTACAACACCAAAAATGACCCACGTGTAAACAATGGACATCAGGTGATGATGAGGTCTCAATGTAGGTTCATTAACTGTAACACACACATATTACTCTAGAAGGGAGTGTTAATAGTGGGGGAGGCCTTTCATGTGTGAGGGCAGTAGGTATATGGAAAATATACCTCTCCTACTCAATGTTGCTGTGAACCTAAAATTGCTCCAAAAATGTATTTTTTAAAAAATTCAAAGTTAACTTTTCTTACATAATACAAATTTGTATATATAATACAAATGCATAATGCATAATAAAGATAACTGAAAGGTAAAAGAATTTCTCTCACATGTGTTTTCTCTGCTTAACACACAGATATATTCATAAATTCATAACTATATAGAGAAAAATATTCCTCTATTAAGAGCACCCTTCTATTTAATAAATAAAACATGTAACTGATCAACTAGGTTGATAACATTTTGGTTTTGTTAAAGTCATTGTATTGATTGGGTTTTGACAAATTTATTTACTTCATAAGATTTTGGGTTATTCTAATCATTACATTAGAAAGATTGAAGTTTTGTATTCATAAATCTGACCACATTAATATTTTCTTCCCAGAAATGGTAGTAATATCAGGAAAGATATTTTTCCTTTGGTAGCATTAACTCTTCTATGTCATATAGTATTTCAGAATAAAAATACTATTGATCTAAGTACTCTACTTTTAAGAATAGATTGATGAAATCTCAAACTCTACTTCAAAATGTTTATTCAAAAGGAATCTGTCAGATTGCAGACCTACGATGTGCATGTTTGGATTGTCGTCAATCACTTACCACTCGGTTGTTTTAGCTGACCTTGCAATTGCCTTGCTTCTTCCGACGCTATGGTTATCTTTTTACTCCAGTGTTCCTGTGTGGCATGGGGCCTGTCTGGGAAAATATCCTTGAGAACAGATGTACTCGAAGTGATTTCAATTAACGAGAAAAGACTTCCTTCTTTATAAAATGCCTAATGTACCATGTGGGCAAATAAATCAAACACGAAGTAGGAAAAAGCCAGAAAAAAAGAGTGAGGAGGAAGTGGGCCTTAGTAACAGCAAAACAATGTATTATTTTGAGTATACGTTCTGGGTAAAATCAATAGTAGCACACTGAGTCTACTCATAGATGCATAAGCTAAAAATAATGAAATTGTAATAGAAAATTGCATGGGCAAGGTTTTTGAAGAGAGACTATTCAATATTTTAAAGTGACACTTCCCTAAAAACTTTGTTAAGTAGCATTTGCTTATTTCTTATGAAATTCAATATTTTCTAGTTAATGTTAGGTTACCTTGTAATATTTGAACTTTGTCTAGAATGTATGGAGACACAAAAACAATGCAGGGCCAAAGGAAAAAAAGAGCTGAATGAGTTGATATTGAAACCATTACTAAAGGAAAGGTTATAGAGAATAAAGAATAAGAAGGAAAAAAAAAGAAAACTCTATTGGACAAAGTTCAAGTTGTATAAGGACTTGTTTTTAGCTTCTACATGTGATATATAGCTCCACTATTTTTCATACCATCAAACTAGTCTTCCATACATTATCCTACCTAATAGAAGAGTTTTTTTTTTTAAGAGTGAAGAAATTGCCAACCTCCACTCTTCCTTATAAGTTAATTTTTTTAAATGAGAGAGAGAGAGAGTGTGTGTATGAGAGAGAGAGAGAGAGAGAGAGAGAGAGAGAGAGCACGCAAGAGCAGGGTGAGGGGCAGAGGGGGAAGCAGACTCCCTGCTGAGTGAGGAGTCCAACATGGTGCTCCATCTGGGACTCCAGGATCATGACCTGAGCCAAAGGCAGATGCTCAACCACCTGAGCTACCCAGGTGCCCTCCTATAAATTAATGTTCTAATCAAGCAGTAGTCAAATTATGTGGTCGACAGCATAAGTCTAGTCTGCCATTCATTTTTTTTTTTTATTGGTGTTCAATTTACTAACATACAGAATAACACCCAGTGCCCGTCACCCATTCACTCCCACCCCCCGCCCTCCTCCCCTTCTACCACCCCTAGTTCGTTTCCCAGAGTTAGCAGTCTTTACGTTCTGTCTCCCTTTCTGATATTTCCCACACATTTCTTCTCCCTTCCCTTATTTTCCCTTTCACTATTATTTATATTCCCCAAATGAATGAGAACATATAATGTTTGTCCTTCTCCGACTGACTTACTTCACTCAGCATAATACCCTCCAGTTCCATCCACGTTGAAGCAAATGGTGGGTATTTGTCATTTCTAATAGCCGAGTAATATTCCATTGTATACATAAACCACATCTTCTTTATCCATTCATCTTTCGTTGGACACCGAGGCTCCTTCCACAGTTTGGCTATTGTGGCCATTGCTGCTAGAAACATCGGGGTGCAGGTGTCCCGGCGTTTCATTGCATTTGTATCTTTGGGGTAAATCCCCAACAGTGCAATTGCTGGGTCGTAGGGCAGGTCTATTTTTAACTGTTTGAGGAACCTCCACACAGTTTTCCAGAGTGGCTGCACCAGTTCACATTCCCACCAACAGTGTAGGAGGGTTCCCTTTTCTCCGCATCCTCTCCAACATTTGTTGTTTCCTGCCTTGTTAATTTTCCCCATTCTCACTGGTGTGAGGTGGTATCTCATTGTAGTTTTGATTTGTATTTCCCTGATGGCAAGTGATGCAGAGCATTTTCTCATATGCATGTTGGCCATGTCTATGTCTTCCTCTGTGAGATTTCTGTTCATGTCTTTTGCCCATTTCATGATTGGATTGTTTGTTTCTTTGGTGTTGAGTTTAATAAGTTCTTTATAGATCTTGGAAACTAGCCCTTTATCTGATATGTCATTTGCAAATATCTTCTCCCATTCTGTAGGTTGTCTTTGAGTTTTGTTGACTGTATCCTTTGCTGTGCAAAAGCTTCTTATCTTGATGAAGTCCCAATAGTTCATTTTTGCTTTGTTTCTTTTGCCTTCGTGGATGTATCTTGCAAGAAGTTACTATGGCCGAGTTCAAAAAGGGTGTTGACTGTGTTCTTCTCTAGGATTTTGATGGAATCTTGTCTCACATTTAGATCTTTCATCCATTTTGAGTTTATCTTTGTGTATGGTGCAAGAGAGTGGTCTAGTTTCATTCTTCTGCATGTGGATGTCCAATTTTCCCAGCACCATTTATTGAAGAGACTGTCTTTCTTCCAATGGATAGTCTTTCCTCCTTTATCGACTATTAGTTGCCCATAAAGTTCAGGGTCCACTTCTGGATTCTCTATTCTGTTCCACTGATCTATGTGTCTGTTTTTGTGCCAGTACCACACTGTCTTGATGACCACAGCTTTGTAGTACAACCTGAAATCTGGCATTGTGATGCCCCCAGATATGGTTTTCTTTTTTAAAATTCCCCTGGCTATTCGGGGTCTTTTCTGATTCCACACAAATCTTAAAATAATTTGTTCTAACTCTCTGAAGAAAGTCCATGGTATTTTGATAGGGATTGCATTAAACGTGTATATTGCCCTGGGTAACATTGACATTTTCACAATATTAATTCTGCCAATCCATGAGCATGGAATATTTTTCCATCTCTTTGTGTCTTCCTCAATTTCTTTCAGAAGTGTTCTATAGTTTTGAGGGTATAGATCCTTTACATCTTTGGTGAGGTTTATTCCTAGGTATCTTATGCTTTTGGGTGCAATTGTAAATGGGATTGACTCCTTAATTTCTCTTTCTTCAGTCTCATTGTTAGTGTATAGAAATGCCACTGACTTCTGGGCATTGATTTTGTATCCTGCCACACTACCGAATTGCTGTATGAGTTCTAGCAATCTTGGGGTGGAGACTTTTGGGTTTTCTATGTAGAATATCATGTCATCGGCGAAGAGGGAGAGTTTGACTTCTTCTTTGCCAATTTGAATGCCTTTAATGTCTTTTTGTTGTCTGATTGCTGAGGCTAGGACTTCCAGTACTATGTTGAATAGCAGTGGTGAGAGTGGACATCCCTGTCTTGTTCCTGATCTTAGGGGAAAGGCTCCCAGTGCTTCCCCATTGAGAATGATATTTGCTGTGGGCTTTTCATAGATGGCTTTTAAGATGTCGAGGAATGTTCCCTCTATCCCTACACTCTGAAGAGTTTTGATCAGGAATGGATGCTGTATTTTGTCAAATGCTTTCTCTGCATCCAATGAGAGGATCATATGGTTCTTGGTTTTTCTCTTGCTGATATGATGAATCACATTGATTGTTTTACGGGTGTTGAACCAGCCTTGTGTCCCAGGGATAAATCCTACTTGGTCATGGTGAATAATTTTCTTAATGTATTGTTGGATCCTATTGGCCAGTATCTTGTTGAGAATTTTTGCATCCATGTTCATCAGGGATATTGGTCTGTAATTCTCCTTTTTGGCGGGGTCTTTGTCTGGCTTTGGAATTAAGGTGATGCTGGCTTCATAGAACGAATTTGGAAGTACTCCATCTCTTTCTATCTTTCCAAACAGCTTTAGGAGAATAGGTATGATTTCTTCTTTAAATGTTTGATAAAATTCTCCTGGGAAGCCATCTGGCCCTGGACTCTTGTGTCTTGGGAGGTTTTTGATGACTGCTTCAATTTCCTCCCTGGTTATTGGCCTGTTCAGGTTTTCTATTTCTTCCTGTTCCAGTTTTGGTAGTTTGTGGCTTTCCAGGAATGCGTCCATTTCTTCCAGATTGCCTAATTTATTGGCGTATAGCTGTTCATAATATGTTTTTAAAATCGTTTGTATTTCCTTGGTGTTGGTAGTGATCTCTCCTTTCTCATTCATGATTTTATTAATTTGAGTCTTCTCTCTCTTCTTTTTAATAAGGCTGCCTAATGGTTTATCTATCTTATTAATTCTTTCAAAGAACCAACTCCTGGTTCTGTTGATCTGTTCCACAGTTCTTCTGGTCTCGATTTCGTTGAGTTCTGCTCGAATCTTTATTAGCTCCCTTCTTCTCTTGGGTGTAGGATCTATTTGCTGTTTTTTCTCTAGCTCCTTTATGTGTAAGGTTAGCTTTTGTATTTGAGTTCTTTCCAGTTTTTGAATGGATGCTTGTATTGCGATGTATTTCCCCCTTAGGACTGCTTTTGCTGCATCCCAAAGATTTTGAACGGTTGTATCTTCATTCTCATTAGTTTCCATGAATCTTTTTAATTCTTCCTTAATTTCCTGGTTGACCCTTTTATCTTTTAGCAGGATGGTCCTTAACCTCCATGTGTTTGAGGTCCTTCCAAACTTCTTGTTGTGATTTAGTTCTAATTTCAAGGCATTATGGTCCGAGAATATGCAGGGGACAATCCCAATCTTTTGGTATCGGTTCAGACCCGATTTGTGACCCAATATGTGGTCTATTCTGGAGAAAGTTCCATGTGCGCTTGAGAAGAATGTGTATTCAGTTGAGTTTGGATGTAAAGTTCTGTAGATATCTGTGAAATCCATCTGGTCCAGTGTATCATTTAAAGCTCTCGTTTCTTTGGAGATGTTTTGCTTAGAAGACCTATCGAGTATAGAAAGAGCTAGATTGAAGTCACCAAGTATAAGTGTATTATTATCTAAGTATTTCTTCACTTTGGTTAATAATTGATTTATATATTTGGCAGCTCCCACATTCGGGGCATATATATTGAGGATTGTTAAGTCCTCTTGTTGAATAGATCCTTTAAGTATGATATAGTGTCCCTCTTCATCTCTCACTACAGTCTTTGGGGTAAATTTTAGTTTATCTGATATAAGGATGGCTACCCCTGCTTTCTTTTGAGGACCATTCGAATGGTAAATGGTTCTCCAACCTTTTATTTTCAGGCTGTAGGTGTCCTTCTGTCTAAAATGAGTCTCTTGTAGACAGCAAATAGATGGGTCCTGCTTTTTTATCCAGTCTGAAACCCTGCGCCTTTTGATGGGGTCATTAAGCCCGTTCACATTCAGAGTTACTATTGAGAGATATGAGTTTAGTGTCATCATGATATCTATTCAGTCTTTGTTTTTGTGGACTGTTCCACTGAACTTCTTCTTAAAGGGGAATTTTAAGAGGCCCCCTTAAAATTTCTTGCAGAGCTGGTTTGGAGGTCACATATTCTTTTAGTTGCTGCCTGTCTTGGAAGCTCTTTATCTCTCCTTCCATTTTGAATGAGAGCCTTGCTGGATAAAGTATTCTTGGTTGCATGTTCTTCTCATTGAGGACCCTGAATATATCCTGCCAGCCCTTTCTGGCCTGCCAGGTCTCTGTGGAGAGGTCTGCTGTTACCCTAATACTCCTCCCCATAAAAGTCAGGGATTTCTTGTCTCTTGCTGCTTTAAGGATCTTCTCCTTATCTTTGGAATTTGCAAGCTTCACAATTAAATGTCGAGGTGTTGAACGGTTTTTATTGATTTTAGGGGGGGATCTCTCTATTTCCTGGATCTGAATGCCTGTTTCCCTTCCCAGATTAGGAAAGTTTTCAGCTAGAATTTGTTCAAATACATATTCTGGCCCTCTGGCCCTTTCGGCGCCCTCGGGAACCCCAATTAAACGTAGGTTTTTCTTCCTCAGGCTGTCGTTTATTTCCCTTAATCTATCTTCATGGTCTTTTAATTGTTTGTCTCTTTTTTCCTCAGTTTCCCTCTTTGCTATCAACTTGTCTTCTAGGTCACTCACTCGTTCTTCCACCTCGTTAACCCTCGTCGTTAGGACTTCTAGTTTGGATTGCATCTCATTCAATTGATTTTTAATTTCTGCCTGATTAGCTCTAAATTCTGCAGTCATGAAGTCTCTTGAGTCCTTTATGCTTTTTTCTAGAGCCACCAGTAGCTGTATAATAGTGCTTCTGAATTGGCTTTCTGACATTGAATTGTAATCCAGATTTTGTAACTCTGTGGGAGAGAGGACTGTTTCTGATTCTTTCTTTTGAGGTGAGGTTTTCCTTCTAGTCATTTTGCTCAGTGCAGAGTGGCCAAAAGCAAGTTGTATTGGGAAAAAGAGAAAAAGAGGAGAGAAAGAAGGAAAGAAAAGAGAAAGAGAAAAAAAAAAGGGAAGAAAAAGAAAAAAAAAAACGAAAAAAAAAAAAAAAGAAGAAAAAGAGAAAGAAAAAGAAAGGAGAAAAAAAGGGGGGTGGGGGAAGGAAACAAATCAAAAAGCAAAACAAAACAAAAACAAAAACAAAAACAAAAACAAACAAACAAACAAAGAACCACCGGGGAGTATCTTCTGATTCTGTGTACTTTAAGTCCCTTGGCTTCTCCTGGAAGTTGTCCGTCTAGCTGGTGTTCTGGGGGAGGGGCCTGTTGTGCTGATTTTCAGGTGTTAGCAGTTGGGGGAGCTGCTGTGCCCCTGCCTGGTGCAGGGCTCAGTGGGGGTTGTTTACCCCGTGAGGCCGCAGGAGGAACAGCCCCAGTGGCGGGGCAGCTCTGGAAACCTGGATTCAGCTCCGGCAGGAACTGCGTCTGCAGGGCCTGGAGGCTCCGGGGCGGGGCCGCTGATCTGCTCAGCTGGGGCAGGAGCGTCCTTGCTGTCCTGGGCCCTCCCGGCCTCTGCCTGTCCCGGGGGAGGCCGGATCCTGGGCTGTGTCCCGGCGCCCTGTGCTCCGGGGCCTGCACTGTTGGATTCGCGCTCCCGCCCCGCAGCCCCCTCCGCGGAGCCGCCCCCGAGCCCCCCGAGCTGCTCCGGGTCCCGCCGGGTCCCGCCGTGCGCGCTGCAGCCCTTAGGGAGCTCGGCGCACTCTCCTGGGCGCGCAGTTGCTGTTACTGTCCCCGGGAGCCCGAGGGCATCCCCGCCCTCCTGGGTCCTGCTCCAACTCCCTGCGAGCCCCTTTCCGCCCGGGAAGGTCGGTGCAGCTCCTGCTCCTCCGGGACGGGGCTCTCCTGTCCTGGGGACACTCGCCCCGGCCTCAGCCCGGCTCCTCGCGGGGCCCCTCCCCCTTGGAGGCCTTTGTTTCTTTATTTCTTTTTCCCCGTCTTCCTACCTTGATAGATGCGCGAACTCTTCTCACTGTAGCATTCCAGCTGGTCTCTCTTTAAATCTCAGGCCGAATTCATAGATTTTCAGGATAATTTGAAGGTTTTCTAGGTAGTTTGGTGGAGACAGGTGATTTGGGGACCCTACTCTTCCGCCATCTTGCTCCTCCTCTAGTCTGCCATTCATTTTTACGTTTCTTAATGGTTGGAAAAAAATAAAAAGAATACTCATATTTCATACAATGTGAAAATGATTCAAAATCTGAATATCAGTTTTCATAAATAGAGTTTTATTGGATATAGCATGCTAATGTATTTATGCTAATTTTTTATGGTTGCTTTTGAATTACAACAGAATTATTTGCTACAGAGACCTTATGGTTCACAAACATGAAATATTTGTAATCTATTTTTTACTGAGAAAGTTAGACAACGCTTTTTCCAGTTCAACAAAGGACCTTGCTAGGAAGCCAAAACTTATACTCTTAAATATGACTAGTTTCACACCTTATACGCCCATTCATCATTTCCTCCTTAGCTAAAATTAATTCTCACTTGTATGTGCTTTTTCTGTCCTCTCTACACCATAATAGAGTCTTTGATTGTAAATTATCTGCCTCATATGTATTCTAGTCATTTTTTTCCTCATCAACATTTCTGTAGCCCTTATGGTTTATAGACCTTAAATAGTTTAAGCAGATATGTAAATATCCTATTTGATGACATTGAAGACCATCCTCAATGGCAATAATGAATTATTTCTTTCTATGCATAACTCCATCATTGATTTTTGGATCTAGTGTTCTCACAAAATGAGGCTGAATAAATGATAAATACAACGGGAATTTATTTTAATACACTTCACTTTTGTCATGTGTGTGTTTTACATTTTTTTCCAAAAGCAAGTTGTTTTTTACACTTTGCTATCTTCTAATATTTATTTCCTGAGTTGTGATGATAACTGTGTTATCAAAGTAATTTAAATTATACAGGAAAGTAGGATATTATTAATTTACATGTCCAAAGGCTTATCCTGTGGTCCCTTCCACTCCCAGATTAAGGAAGAATGAATAAACTAGGGAGAGTTTAACACCCATATTGATTCTCTAGAATAAATTGATGAGATGTGAGGAAAAAACACCTTTCCTAGGTTTTGTGCACTCTAGGGCACCACCTTGCTTTTAGTCCTTCATTGATCTAAGGGGTTGAGTGTGGCCAGTGTGTCAAAATTAAATATTTCAGGCCATTTTCATCTTTATGATGGGTAGCATTGCAGAAAAGAGTGTGGTTTTCCCCATAAAATATTGGAAATGAAGGTATTAGAATATTAGCAACGCATGTGATGACAGAGATGAAGAGTGTTTAAACAAGGTTTCCTTTAGAGTTTCTAAAAATACAAGTAAAGGCTTCAGCTTGGAATAGAACAAGTAACAGGAGGCAGAAAATTATGGTTTTATCCACACTAAAAACGGGGTTGTGGTGGCGGAATTTGGACTTAGTACTTAGCCGCATGTGGGAGCATTTTCACCATAGCTTCCTGAATATTGCACCGGCGCTATCATGGACTAAATAAGATAGTGTATAAACTGATATCTTTCTTGAAATATTACCAGGAAGATAGAGAAATGACTTTTCTGAAATTACTTTTTCCCCCAGAGAGTATTGAGTTTGAGACTGTATGTTCCAGAGGGAAAAACAAGTATATAGCAAAATGCAAGTTATCTAAATAGAAGTGGGGAAAAAAATGTCCTAGTAAAACTACCAGTTAAACGTTGTCGTTTCTTTAATCTGTTCTTATGTATACCTGGTTGTGAAAGGAAATGGAGGCAATTCTGAAAAGGAAGGGGAAGTCTGCAAAGGGACTAGTCCAAGGCTCCAGCACTTTTATCCCATCAGGGCCTGGTAACCTGATATACCAGATTACCTGCTCTTGGACAAGATTTAGAATTAATAGAACAGAAAGCATAGGAAATATGCTATGTAAATATGGATGTGAAAAAAAGACCTTGAGCTGTGGTAAATTTAAATCATTCAGATGATAAAAACTGAATAGCAGAGACATGTTTAAGCATAGCATAAAAAGTTTAGGAAGCCCTTCACTCAGACAGTTCATGGATTTAAAGCTTCATGGAGTAATGATTCTAATGGCATGTTTTTCTTTTCTTCTTTTCTTTTCTTTTTTTTCTTTTCTTTTCTTCTTTTCTTTTTTCTTTTCTTTTCTTTTCTTTTCCTTTCTTTTCTTTTCTTTTTTTTCTTTTCTTTTCTTTTCTTTTCTTTTCTTTTCTTTCTTTTCCTTTCCTTCCCTTCCCCTCCTTTTTCTTTCTTTCTTTCTTTCTTTCTTTCTTTCTTTCTTTCTTTCTTTCTTTCTTTCCTTTCCTTTCCTTTCCTTTCCTTTTTTCTTTTTTTCTTTTCTTTTCTTTTCTTTTCTTTTCTTTTCTTTTCTTTTCTTTTCTTTTTCTTTCTTTCATTTCTTTATTTTGGAGAAAAAGGCAAGAGTGGCAGTGTGTGTGGGGATTGGCAGTGTGTGTGGGGATAGGGCAAGAGAATCTCCAATCAACTTCCCACTGAGTGGGGTAGGGAGGAGACCCACTTGGGGCTCAATCCCAGGACCCAGGCTCATGACCTGAGCCTAAATCTAGAGTAGGCCACTCAACCTCTTAACTGACTGAGCCACCAAGGGAACCCCTTTTTACTTTACTTAAAGAAAGTACTGAGAATGATAGTCATGTGTTAGTACTGCTAAGGTGCTGCTGACTTCCTGCTCATACTTGCAAGCTGGGAGGGTGAGATGAAAATCTTATGCACACACGTGCACATGCACACACACATAGAAAAGCCTGATTACTTTCACAGTTGAAGACAAGCAATAAATAACTCAAACTGTATTTGACAACCCAAGTGAAAGGAGTCTCTGGAACACCTGGCTCCAGGAGGATTAGATTTACTTTCTTTTTTTTTTTTTTCATACTTGATATATCAACCTTGGTTCAAATTCTTTATATACTTTCTTTTATAATATTTTATCCTCATAATAGTTTATAAAATAGGAATTACTCTAATTCTAAATGATGTCAATAAAAATATAAGGTTTGGAAACAGGAGATATTTTTCCAAGGTCACAGTGGCAACAATGGGTTAATCAGAAATTTTGATGCACATCTCTTTCACCTATTTGCCCAAGACTTTCACCTCTATAGCATTTTGGTAAAGAACAGGAGCCCCAGAAAGGCAGAATTATATGAGGATTTTGAAGAGGTGGAATTCAACTTACCTTTTTTTCTTTTAACAAGAAATTTGAGTTTTGTGAGATACTAAGTGACTTGTGACTTGTGCAAGGTGGGTGGACAATACCGAACTAGAATCCACGTCTCCTGAATCCTATATATTTATCTGACTTTATAAACTACTTATATTTACTTTCATAACAAAATATCTCTTCCATCTACTGAACATCATTATTCTAATTTAGGTAACTTTCAAGATAGTACCTGCAAAAGAAGTAATGTAATTTTACAAAGTGTTTATATAATGATGACATATATTTTAAGATAATTATGTAAGTTTTCAGTGAACCTGCCTCACTGTTGTTACTGGCATAGCAAAATCTTAATCTCCATGTAGATGGTTAAGGAGGTATAATTATAAACTATATTAAAAGCTATCCAAACATTCAAAACTAAATTGATTCCTATGCTCCTCAAATCACCAATCTTGAAACAAAATCAGAAACTTGGCAGGATGAGCTTAAATTCTTAAATGAAAAAACTCAAACACTACAATCTGAACCACAGACCTTTAAAGCTCTCTCAGGAGTTTTAATTAAGAATAATACTGTTCTCTTCAGGAAAGAGAGACACACTTTAAAACTTTGCAGAAAAAAAAAAGCAATAGATCTTAAATCCATGGGAGAACACCGAGAGAAATACTACATACTAATCCTACTGCTATAATTGAAGCTATTTTGAAGATTTAATTCTCACTCTTCTCTTTTTGCCAAAGGCTAATGCTTTTGCATGCCAATGATAAGGTTCAATACCCACATGAGCTCAGAGATGTCTTCCTTGGGGCTTTAGGAAGCAATGCTGTAGATAAAGATAGAATTGCTTCTATTATATGAAGAGGAATTATGTATGCAATATAAAATGCTTTTTTTCCTTTTAATTATCCCTTTGCTTTTTTATTCAAAGGTCTTTGAGGCTTTTCCCAAAGAGGCGCTATTTTACCTTAAACAACCTTTTCCATTCCCATCCACTGTGATTCATTTGCCGTACCACTGAAAATTAAAAAAGAAGAAGAAGAAGAAGAAGAAGAAGAAGAAGAAGAAGAAGAAGAAGAAGAAAATAGAGAAGATCAGACCTCACCCATAGTACAAAACTGGCCCAGAGCTATGTTGTTTGTGTCATGGAGTGTTAAAACATATATGCTGGTATTTTTTAAATTAATTGATGACATTTAAGATGGAGGGTACCACATTTAAGTAATCTGAATTTCTAGTTTTCTCTTTAAAAAATGAAAAGATCTAATAGTATTGGGGCAGCATAGAAGTAGTGACTCCTACATTTGGGTGATCCATAATAATTCCACCACATTATCATTGTCTTTCATATTAACCAAACACTTTCAATGAGTTCTGTAGGTTTTTGAGTTTTCTACTTCTTCAGTAAAGTTTAGCATTCATGTATGTGATGTGATATTCATGGTTCTCACTATTTGCAAGCAAAACTCAAGGTCTAGAATATAAATTAATATTTTACTTTACTACACACTCAAATTAACTTTATGTCAGCTACAGGATAGCGTGCAGGAGCATGTCATTGAGTCAGAAAGTGGATATGGCCCATTTCCAGTTTGTCCGTCTCATACTGCCATTGTCTTTCTGAATCCATCATTGCATGCTCTATAACTAAATAAAGCAAAAATAAGTAAAAAGCAAATATTAAAACAGTATTTTTACTTTGCAAAATTACCCCATGGAAAAATTCACATTCAATTCTCACAGAAAACAAGAAATAATTAATATTTTGAGAAAACAATGTTATAGTGTGTATTATATTTGTAAGTGAGCTAGATCCACACTGTAATGAAACCACCATGGTCAGTTTTTGAGAAACTGAAAAATTTTCATTATACTTCTGATGAATGTTACACCTAAAGCAAAATGGTTCATTGAGAGAAAGAGAAACCTAAAGTGGAAACTGACATTTTACTTTACTTGGTGTGTGAGTATAACACAAAAGGAATATATAACGCTCCTTAACAAAGTAGTATTAGAAAACTTAAATAGACTACACGAATGCTCCATAAATTAGTGGCAGATGAATGTGACTAATCAGATGTTAATTAAGTAAACTTTAACTGGAATATTTTAAGAAGTATTTTTTTGCATAATCCATTTACTTATATCACAAATATTTATTGAATGACTATTATATGCCAAGTATTTTTTTTGTTTTGTTTTTATGACTCTCATAGTCTAGTGGGAAAGACAGACATTAAACAATTATACATATGTATCATATATATAAATTTCACCAAAGGGCTAGTGGTTACCCTAGGTTAGGGGAAGAGGGAAGGTGGAGAATAACTATTAACAGTAGTGCATTTCTTTTCGATGATGATGAGTATAGTATAATATATGGTGCTAATTATGATATCGTGGTGATATGCACTCTGTGCATATACAAAAACCACTGATTGCATAGTTTAAAAGGGTAAAATTTATGTCAATTATATCTTTAAAAAAGCTGTTATTAGAAAAAAAAAGATCATGCCTTTTCATGGCTCTAAACTCACCCTCCATTTACATTTGCTTTGGAGAATAGTTAAAGACATTTCTATGGCTTTTGAGGGCCTCTATATTTATTTTTGAGGGTCTATATTTTGAAGTACTAGCTCTCTTACCCCAGTTGCTGCCATTCTATGCCTCACTAGCTGTGCTCACTTATAGGTCATTTTGACGTTCTTTAATTGCCAAATTTATTCTTTTTTTTTTTTTTTTTTCCAAATTTATTCTTGTCTTAGTGACTTCAACCTTTCTGTTCCTCTTCCCAGAATTCTGCTACCTTGGATAATTTCATAGCTCATTTTCTTTTTTTCATTGAAATCTCTATTGTAATGGGGAAAAAAATCAGAAATGACTTTCCTGAACAGTCTCTGATATAGCCCTGTTTCTCCACTACCCTCATCTATCCATTTATCTATATTATTTATATGTTCTTATTTTTATAACCCTTAATACTGTTTAATATTTTATACATAATTATTTATTATTTATGCTTCTAAGTCTTTGTAGAATGAGATGAAGCCTCTGTTTTATTTACTTACATGTCTTTAGCAGTTTTTAATGAGTTAATAAATGGAAAGATAAATAAATGGATAAATGAATGAATTGAATATGTTGAATATTAAGCATGATAATTAAACTGTAAGCTTCAGTTTTCTGTAAGGTGTGAATAATATTCCCTGTTTGGGGATATTTCATAGTTGAACTGTGTGCAGAATACCTGGCATATGCTATAGGATGATAGAGGTCCAAAACCACCTTTTTTCTATGTAAGGACTATATAAGGACTCTGAACTTTGTTATACTACCATGGACATATCACATAAAAGCACTAATAATTTTCCTTAATTTAAAAACATCTATACTTAAGTTCTAAGCAATGAAAGAAATGAAAAAAAGAAATAAACAAAGCATTCAAGTTTTAAATACAAGATGCCTTGAGATCTTGAAGGTGGATATTGTTAGTGATTTCTTGAACTGCCTCACTTAATGTCAAATAAGCCCCTGGAGTAATTAGATTACTTGTCCCATAGTACTTACGAAAGCAGAGAATTATTCAGGCCTGCTGATTTATCCATAGAAATAGTCTGCAGAAAGAAGACTTGAGTGCTGAACCAATTTCATGCTGTCAACATCTAAAAGAGTGTTACCCAAAGGAGAGCATAAAGGCTGAGGGTCTGAAAATTCTGTAACATTTCTTGCTTTTTATTAAAATAATAACAATGGTACTGTGCTACATTTCTTCTCAATAACTTAAAAAAAATCTTTATTTTGAATAAAATATTACCAAGTGGGTCAGCATGGGATTATATGTTTTAAAGGGGTATTTTACCTGCCCTATCAGTTATTCAGATGAGAATCACATAATGAAGGCCTAATGTTTTCAAGGCTATGCTTGCCCTGAGGACTATACTGGGGAGCAAAACAGATAAATCTTATATTTTCATGAAGATTGGAGTGTTATAAGGGATACTGACATTAAATAAATTAGCCAAATAGTTTAAAAAATAAATATATATTTAAAAGCAGTATATGTTAGAAAGAAACAATGACATCTGGGTTTCAAGAAGAGAAAAATGGTAGTACTGCAGAAGAATTAGTTTAAATCATAATTAGGGCTTATTTTTTTGAGGGAGTGAAATTTGTGTAAGGCCTACAAGCCTAGTTGGAGTTAGCCAGAAAATATAGGAGAGTTATGAGAATGAACCCCTAATTAAAAGAAACAGCACACATGTATTCCTGAGGGAGAAGCTAATCAAGCATATTTAAGAAAAGGTGTGGCGAGACTGGGAAGTAGATCTGCAGTTGGGCATGTTTTCTACAATGGGGCTAGAAGGATAAGCAAGGACCAGAACTTGCAAGATTTTCCTGTTTTTGTAAAAAATGCATTATCAAAGTTTCTTTCTTTCTTTTAAGATCACTTTGGAGTTGTTGCTGTTGTTTTTAATAGTCTTAGTAGGAGACTCAGTAGGTATTGTGATTTTAAAGACTATTTATGTTTTCCTTTAGAAGGCTATTGGTTTATTCTCAGTAAGAGGGAAGTTGGCTTGGAGTGGTGTGGTAGGACAGTATCAATGGATAGAAGTGGAGATTTATTTCAGAGGTCAAACTGGTAGAATGTGAAAAGAGAGAGAAAAAATTGAATTATCAAAAAACGTGTATGGTGGAGGCTCTTGTGCTATAAAGACCAGCTGTACTCCAGAAACACATTTCAAGTCTTTCATTTGGATCAAGAAGCAATATTCTTAAGCTTTTCCAAAGATCTAAAATAATAATAATAATAATAATTATTATTATTATTATTATACTGATTGCTCACCTGATATACTTTGTATTATGCATGCTTCTTATCCAATATTTATTTTATTTTCAAAGGAATAATTGGAAAAATTATCATAATTTTCAAAATTTTATAATGGAGACCAGGATTTAGATCACTTAACTTGTTCAAAGACTCCCAGTTAATGTGTGGCAAAGTCTCCACTCTAATCCATGTTTGTCTAATTTGAAAGTCACTAATGACCCTAGTTGCCAACCTTAAGTCAACATAAGCATCATCTAAGGTGCTACTGAGAATAAATATCCTGAAATCTCAAACTCAGTTTTCTGATTCCATAGATAAGCGATTTGGCTTAAGATCCATATTTTCAATATCCACACCAAAAAGTGTCTAATGAGGACCACAAATTCATGCAGACTGACATAATTCTAACAGATCTTTTGGAGGTATGTGGGTGTGTGAGGTAAAAGTCTGCAATCCTACATTTCTGTAACACTCTAAATTTGACTTGGAAGGCTGTCTACTTTCCACCTCACTAGACATTACAGGAAACTCCATCCTGTAAAACTAGAATTCTTAATACTGTAACCTGCTGAAGTAGATCAGGGTCCAGGCACCTGGGAAGCCAGTATGGTGGTAAAAATTACAGTATTCAGTGTTACTCTCATTGATTTTCCTAAAAGATATTTTGCCTCCTGAGACGGAGCTAGTTGAAAAGCAATGAGAAGAAGACAAGCTGGATTCTGGGACTGTGTAGGAAAGAATATCTTTCAAATAATCAATAGCTACATGAAGTAGATATGAAATATAAATTCTGTCTTGTACTATTGCCAGCACATTCTTCTGCTTTAAGACTTACCTTAATTCTCATATCCAGAGGCTCTCTTTACTATAAATTGTGATAGAATCTAGTGTGATTGTAGTATACACTTATGTCAACAAGTACTCAGTTAGATGAAATTTTCCATTTCATTGACATATAGGTAATAAAAATCGCTGCTAGTAATAATAAATGATGTATAAAGTGCTCTTGTCCCAGAAACTATAATCAATAATATTCCAAAATATTGTATTCTTAGCTGACAAGCCTATTCTTAGCTTGTGCCACACCATCATGCTTAAATCCATGAACTTAATCATTATTTTAATCATTAACACTTATTCTAGAAATTGTAATAGAGGACAAAAAAATATTGATTAGCTTTCAAAATTATATTAATGTATAAAATAACTTTTCTCAACATCTGGATTTGCTCAAACTTATCATATGATTTTTCCTACTTTATATAATTTTACAATTATCAAGGTAACACTCCTACTGCTACTACAAATAATAAATAAAATAAAAATAGCATTATTAATGAATATATTACCAAAACTGTCAATTATCTTATTTAGAAGAATAAAATGGAAACAGTGCACAGTAACTCATAAAAAGATGTACCAAATTAGATACAGATTTTAAAACAGATAGCCGAGGAAAGAAGGAAAATAAGATACAACTAGGCCATTGTACTACCAGAAAGTAAATACTACCCTAGAACTATCTTTGAGGAAAAGAGAACAATTTTTATAAAGACAAACATTAAGGAGGTTTAAGAACAAAGACTATGGAATAAAGTAAAACCAGATTCAAATCTCCACTGTGCCATTCCCTAGTAGGGTATATGTGGTAAAATTTATTTATCCCTCCCAAACTTTGGTTTTCTTGTCTTTATGACTGAAGAGATAACGTTCCCCATTGGCTTTATTTTAAAAATTGTGTGAACTAGTGCAAACATTGCACACATAACACTCATTAGCAATTAGACAAGAGGTATGACTTTCAGGTTCTCAGAATAAATGAGCTTAACATCTGTACTGCATATACTATATCCTAGAATATAGGAAGGTGACTAAAAACCCCAAACTTCATTTTCTTCATCTATAAAATGGAACTGACTAATGAGAGTATGAATTTCACAGAGTGGGTTTTGAGAAGTGTCTACATGGAACAGTGCCTGATTCAGTGTAGGTTCTCAATCAACATATGCTATTATTGCTACTGTCAAACCATGTTCTTTTTTTTGAGAAGGCAAATTCATGGTTAACTGCTCATTCTTCTTTATGTGTATTTTCTACTTGCTAAATTGCCTAAACCAAGTTTTAATCCCAGTTTAGTCCCCATTAAGAAATAATTATAACTTTGACATATTCATTTTCCCAGAAGTGTATATTGACTTTGAGAATCTGAAAAAAAAAGTTAGGAAATCACTTTTACTAAGACCAAAATGACATAATGCATTCCAAAGGTCAATTGCAATGCCTCTTAGAATGTCTCTGACCTTGCTTCTCCTTTTAGACTTCCCTAAAATTACTATTAATAAAGCAAACCCTTGTTGTAATCAAGCAAACCCCAATATATTATTATGTGAAAGTATGACATATTACATTTACTTTATTTATATTCACAAACATTTTGCACAGCTACTACCTGTTTGGTGTGTAACTATCACAGGAGCCTTATTATACACATAGTCAAAATGAGCAAGGGGGCAGTAAGCCATACTGTCTATAACTGATGGAAACATTTTTCAGGACATCTAGGACCTGTCTTGTCTAAGGGGGATGCAAAGAACATTGCAGACTATTTCACTTTTTATATCTAAAGCACACATAATGCTGATAAAGATTCTGGCCTAGAAGATAAAAACGTTATAAAAACAGCAAGAACATTGTTATCAGATAGGAAAAACAAGGTAAACAAACATACACATTCAGAAACAATGATGTACAACAAACATCCATATCACAACTCTGCATAACATAATTGGAAAGTATCAATAGTCTTTGAGAGACTCGCTGTAAATATTCCTGAGGTATGAGGTACGCATTTATGGATAGTGCCTTTTGATAGACAGTGAATGACATTTTATTTAATGTAACCCACAAAACTAAATGCAAGTATATCCTGAGCTTTTATACAAATTGGCAAAATTTCAAGCTGGAGATGGCACTGGTTGTTGATATTCACCTTCCTACAGTTAGGAAAAGATGCAAAAAATCTCTCAACCAATTTTAGTTTCAAAAGGGCTAGACTTGTAAAAACACTGTTATTATGAGAGAAAAGGTCACTGGTTTTCTAAACACAGACTTAGCACCACCATAAAAGTGAATTCATTTTATTAAATGAATGATGAACCAAGAAGGTCACAGTGGCTTGAAAAGAACAATAGCAGGTCATGAGCTTATAAATCTTGGAAGAACTTTATTTCGTTTAAGAGGCCCAGGATTATTATGTGACTTGGCAAAGTGCATGAAGCAATAGGAGGTCATTCATGCTGATACAAAGTACCAATTAAAACTTCAGAAATATTGAGTGTAAAATTTTATCAAGTTTGGATCTGAAAATGTGTAAAAAAGGACAAAGTACATAATTTATGTCATTTTGCAAAACATAACACAGAGTCAATGAATTAATGAATGCATAATTATTCAATGACCTAGGTGCTTTTCCAAGTATCATAAAAACGATTCAAACTATTTGTTTTTTTTTTGTTTGTTGTTTTTTCGATTCAAACTATTTGTATGATGCTTATTTGACCACTCTACTTATTTTTAATTTTCTAATTAACTTGACTAATTATAACTTAACTTACTCAAGTTTCAATAAAACAAAGATAATTATGAATATTCTTTTAGTGCTATTAATTTATTTTCCTATAAATGTTACATTGCACCACCACAGTAGGGAATCACCATCACTTCAGGAATCTCTGTGATATTTTATTATCAAATTCTCAGGAAACTAGAGCAGATTTATAGATAGAGAGACCATAATATATTTTATTCTACTGTAGTTATTTGTCATTGACAAATAACTCATTTCCAAAATATCTGCTAAAATTTTATAGAATACAGGGAAAGATTTGCATTCTTAACTCTGTAATACATAGCATGACATTTTGAATATACTATATACTAGAAAAATTGTAAATTAGTGAACAGAGATTGGTTTCTAAAGTATTTTTAGTTGCATAACATACTTCTCAGTGGATTGGAGCATAGTGATTGTGTTTGTTTCTATCAAATATATAAAAAATAATTTTCAATTTTAGTTCTGACATATGAAGAGCTTAGAACTCATCACTCCTGAGTGATTTTTAAATTTTTTTTAAAGGTTAAAAATAAACTGAACACACTAAAAATCAATGACTTTCAGAGAATTGAGACTGTGGGGCAAACTGCCCATTCCAGAGATGGGTGAATTCAGAGATGAAGGGGAGATCTGCCCACTTGGAGCAAAGCTGCTGGATGCATAAACTGATAGGAAATTTCACTGGTAATTTTGCGAAATTGCTGGAGGGTGAGAGTAGATGAAGAGGAAAGTGGGAAGCTACAGGAGGGTTTGATCTTGAGAGCTCAAAACTTTTACAGGTTTAATGTCCAAAATCTACACCTGGTTCTGGTGATGAAGATTGGAAAAAGATCACTTCTTATCTCTGGTAGGGAGACAAGGATAATCATCCTGAAAAGCATATGGAGGATTTTGTATAAGACCTTTGTATAAAAAAGGCCTACTGTCTATGGAAAAGCTCCCTTATTGCAATTTATTCCAAACGCAGTTTCCTTTAGCCTCTGTCTTCACCTAAGAGGGGAAGAAAGCTAAACCATCAGAGAAATACATTTCGATATTCACAGACATGGGTCCACTGAAGATAAGGTTTTAACAATAAAATTATAGAACATGTTCCTTCCCTCACACTTTACTATCAAACAAACAGAGCTCTACTATACTGATAAAAGATTATAGCTTCGAGAACTGAAATATGCAGACTCTCCCACAGAAGAAATACTTAAAGAGGCAAAATAAGAACCTGAAAGGGATTTGAATTCCCTGAAACTTGTGTAAGGAAAGGAAAACCTTCCTTCTACTCTCTTAGATTGTGTGGTTGGCATAAGAATTAAACCGGAAAAAAAAAAAGTCATAGGAGTAAAAATACTAACTGATTTAACAATTTTATGTGTATATACCAGTCTTCATAAGAGAAATGGAGGCCCAAAGAGGATGTTAGGTCAGAATATTACACACCTTTTCATAGAAAAAGCAATAGATTGTGAGGATATGACAAGACAAAGGGACTTAGGCTATGGGCAGTAAATTGTGGGACAGTCATTGAAAAATACACAGGGGAAACTAATGGAAAATAAGGCTTGTTTGTATAGGTTCATTTCAGCATGGACATAGGGTTTCTGGTGATCAGAATAGACCTATCTAAGTCTTTGTACAGGGAAGGCATTCTTTCTAATGGGAGGTTTTTTGACCTTCTTTTAAGTAGAAGTGGGGAGGACACAGAGCCCTTCCTGCACTGGCTGTTTCGTTTCTCAAGTGCCTTCAGCTCAAAATAATCAATAAACTAAAGCAGTATTTTGGGGTGGCATATTCCAAATCCCTTCAACTACAACTGCAATAAATGATAAATATAGACCAACCTCTTACTTCAGTTCCTATTATATTCAATGGAAAATATCTGGCTTGGGAAAAAATTGCAAGTTATGCAAAAGGGCAAAGAAAAAAAGTCTGAGGAAGAAAAGCAAGTATCAGAATCTGACTCGGAAAGAACTGTGACATTGAGAATATAAGATAGAGAATTTAAAATAACTATGATTCATATGCTAAGGGTTCTAATGGAAAAAGTAGAGAACACATAAGAACAGAAGGATAATGTAAGCAGAGAGACAGAAACTCTAAGAGAGAATTAAAAAGAAATGCTAGAAATCAAAAATAGTGCAATAGAAATGAAGAAGCTCTGTGGTGGAGCCATCAGTAGACTGGACACAGCTGAGTAAAGAATGAGTGAGCTTAGATGTAGTCAATAGAAACTTTCCAAACTGAAATGAAAAGAGGCTAAAGAATAGGGGGGAGACCAGCATATTCAAAAACTCTGGGGCAATCACAAAATGTGTAACGTGTAATTGGACCACTAGAAGGAGAAGAAAGAGAGAACAGAGTAGAAGAAATATTTGAAGTAATAATGGCTGATGACATTCCAAATTAATTATAGATAGCAAAATATTGATCCTAGAAGGTCAGAGACCATCATGGGGTGTAAAGGCCAAGAAAATCTATACAATGGAATGTCATATTCAAACTGCAAAAACAACTAAGACTTAGAGAAAAATCTAGAAATAAAATGTAGGCAAAAGAAAAAAAAAATCCCACCTTACCCATAGAGGAAAAGGTGTTTCTGTATATCTATCTATCTATCTATCTATCTATCTATCTATCTATCTATCTAGATCTATCTAGAGACAGAAAGAGAGATAAAGAGACACAGAGAAATACAGAAAGGCAGAGAAACACAGAGATTGATAAACACACACACACACAAATACACAGAGAGGGACAGAGGGAGAGAGTGAAATTGGATACCTGGATTTTCTGGAGGTTGGTTACCTCAATCCTTCTGTATAAAAACTGAGACCTGCGTCTTGGCAGCCAATATACCTCCTGTGATGTTTCAGTAAATAAACGAATAATTATTTGTTTTTAAAAGCAAGAACAGTGTCTGAACATCTAATAACCATATGGCAAAGGGCTAAGGATTTTAAACTTAGATTTACATGTCGAAAAATTTGACACTTAGAAAATAATATTTTTACAAGGTTTCAATATTCTAGATGTAAAAATATATCTACACAAAAATATCTAAACTTTCATAATTGCAAAAGAATCTCTGAAAGGAAACTTGTATTTAAATCTCTGTTTTGTGAATGGAGCCTGTGGAGTCTTAGGAAGCTCCCAATTTATTGTATTTGTCTGCATCAAGCCAATCACTTTCTCTTCGTGTAACAGAAAGATTTGATCGATGAATCAGAGTAGGCCAAGAAACAAAGAAAATGTCTGTATTTATCCAAAGGCATTTAAGTAATTTAAATCCAACTCTAAAGCTGCCCATGATAAAAGATAAATAATGATGCCTCTTACAAAATTGAAGCTTTTAAAGTTCTATGCAAAACTTCAGAGGTGTGTTGTTTCTCTCGTCTCTTTCTCTTTTCACCCACAGACAGATTGGATGGGGTTCTATATTTGATATACTCTGAATACTGGTTACTTTAGAAGATAACTAGGATTTTTTTTTTCCTTTTCAATAGATGATGTTCCAGTAAACACAATAAGAAGAATGATCTGGAACCACTATTTGGAGCCTGAGCTAAAGGTCAAAAAGAGAAAAATAAAGAGCTGTGTACTTTTAGCAGTACTGTAATTTAGAGATATGTTTGATGTGACAGTATATATAGTATATAGTGTATATATATATATATATACACTTTGAGGAAGAGAAAAAATGGATTAATGAGCTTTGTAAAAAATTTAGTATCACTAATTGAATATTCTCTATGTACCAGGCACATTTTAAAGTGATTTCCAAAAATTTAAGTATTTAATTGTTAAGATAACCATATGAGATATTATTATTTTATTCCACTATTATTCCCATTTTACTGATTAGACAATTCAGGTACAAAGAATAGAGTAGATACAGATATAGAAAACAGATATATATGTAACTTTTCCAGGGTGACATTACTCTTCATTTATGAAGTTAAGAGATTTCACACAACAGTCTGATTCCAGAGTTTATATTCTTAACCACTGTAGTATGGTGCCTTTCATGGAAAGTTATATTAAAGCAGGACAAGGTAAAAGTAACAAAGGGAAAATAATGGTAAATGTTGTTTCTATCACAGAAGTGTCTAGCAACCCTGGTGTATAAAACATATTTTTTATAAAACATAATTTTAAAAAATTATACCTATGTCTATTTAATATGTATGAAATATTTCAAGAACATTCTAAATGAAAATAGTCTACTGTATTCAAAAGGGGAAAACAAAAGAAAAAAATGAAACAACTTAAAATTTTTATAAATATATTAAAGCTTTTTTTACATTGAAAATATGTTTTGATTGTATGGAAATATATTATTAAAATTTATAAATATAGTATTGAATATTACGTGTTTTTTAAAAACTTTCCAAATAATAGAATGAATAGTTGATAAAGTTGTAAATAACAGCTCATATCTACTTTAATATTCTTGCTACCAGAACATTGTTCATCCTTAAAATCAATGGAGATTTCATTCCTTACTGAGAAAAATAAAATCTTGAGGAATAATGTACCCCATTTTAAATATACCCTAGAAACGTTTTTTAAAGCAATAGAATCTTTATTTCACTGCTGGCCTTTAAAAATGCATGTTTGGTCATTCATATGCCATCCTTTGAAGCAAGCCTAAAGGGCATTCTGGTAGTCAAGAATTAGCCCCTTGGCATTTATTTTAATTGATTAAAATATTCATTTTTGTATTTTAAGGGGAGTTTGGAGACATTATTCTATATTTTAAAATTCTCTTTCCCCTAATAAAAATGAAAATCTTTAATGAATAGCAAAGTATAAGCCTAGTTTTACAAAGTTTAAGACCAAACATGTTATGAGGCCTGTGCTATAAACTGGTTCACTTACACAGTGAGTTACTGCACAATAAGAAGCATTGCTGTCTTGACTACAAGAGCTGATGAAATACTGTAGATTTCTTTTTTTTTACAGCTTTAGGACCTAGAATGCTCTTTCATGATATATAATCTATTTCTGTATCTTGCATGAGTTCATCCAACTTTTAGAATACAACTTCAAAGAGTAAGTTTCCTTTTTTTAAATTTTTTATTACTTTAAAAAATGTTTATTAATTTAAGAGAGGGAATTCCCTCTCTTAAATTCCCTCTTCCCTCTCTTAAATTAATAAACAGAGAGAAGAGAAAGAGGGAGAGAGTCTTAAGCCGACTCTGCACTGAACATGGAGCCAGACTTAGCTCTATCCCATTACCCTGAGGTCATGACTTGATTCAAAACCAAGAGTTGGACACTCAACCCACTACACCATCCAAGCACCTGTAAGGTTTCTTTTTTAATCATATTTAAATTTAAATTCTCAGCTTCCCCTCATATCTTCAGGGTTATTTATTCTTCATTTTTATGGTCTCAATACTGCTTATTACCACTTATCTAGATGCCTAAGCTTGAGAATGTCCTTTAACATGCTATCCCATATAAAAGATATAGTCTGACTAGTAAGGGGCATAGTGGACATTTTACATCATGGAATCTGGACGCAAACTACTATTTACATAGCTGTCTTATAGATATACTCACAATTCATTTGGTACAGATATATTTATTATTACCTACTGTGATATAGCCCTGACACTGTTCTAATAGCATGGAGGATTCAGCAGTGATAAGAGCAGAAAAAAATCCCTGCCCTCATTAGGGTTTTATTTAGTGCAAAATTTTATTATTATTTTATATATGGAATGCTACCAATTTTTTTAAAAGACTGTATCCATTTATGAGTGACACAGAGAGAAAGAGAGAGGCAGAGACACAGGTAGAGGGAAAAGCAGACTCCCTGCAAGGAGCCTGATGCAGGACTCGATGCAGGACCCGGGATCAGGCCCTGAGTGGAAGGCAGATGTTCAACCACTGAGCCACGCAGGCATTTCAATAATTTTTTTTTAATTTGAAAATCACTTCTGTTAAAAGGCATAAACAATACTATACTATTCAGTTTTCTTTCAGAAAGAATGAGATTCAATCCTTTAAAAGTATCAGCTTGAAATACCGATAGAATTACATAAATGAAAGAAAATAGAAATTTCTCTTGAAAAATAAATCTATGTATTCTACCTCTGGTATTTTTACTTATTTTTTTCTGTAGATCATTTAAGTAATGTGGTTGGTAAACAGAAAATTCAAATACTTGTTTTTCCACTTCCTTTCCTTTCCATTTTATTTCATTCTTATAAAGTTAAAGCATCTAAATCTCAGCCAGTATTAAGCAATCTTTAGGATAAACAAAAGAATATAGTAATAAGAAAATTAAAATAAAAAAATAGAAGAATTGATTCCATAGCAGTCAGAATTTGATGACTTTGTGTATGTACATATGCATGCAAAATAATAGTTATGACAGATGCTTAAAAGTCATGAATTCATTAAAAAAAAGATTCATCTCAACACATGTATTAAATTTTTACAAGTTACTCCAGACATTGTCATAATGAATTCAGCCTGAAACACACCATCACCCTCAAGTTTATCACAAATTAACAGAAATAGACAAACATTACTGAGGCAAATCATGTTATGAAACTGGTGGTTTACAGACACAGTATCATGATGATGGCACACAGACCGCTCTGTCAGTAGGCAAACTACAGCATAATTAGATTCTGTGTCTCACAGGAGAATCTAGAAAGTGTCCACAGGAGAGTCATTTTTTTCATCTACTCTTCTGTCAAAGAACGGAAAGTGACTTTTATAAAAGGAAGCTATTTTAGATATATAATTTTTTTAAGTTTTGATTTTTAGAATAAATATTTACATTTCATTGTTATATGGCCTATACTAATTAAATACTGAATTGACACATCCATTTGGTGTGCAGAGCCAGAACCTCAGAGTATGAATTCTGAGTGAAACCACAAACACAAATCTTTTAGTACACTATCCCTCTCAATCTGTTTGACAATGATCATAGATAGCCATATTTGCTACATACATACACTGTTCCTATAATTGTTATAATATTATGTCTGATTTTAGAAAGTACGCATAAAACTCCTACATGAGTAGAGACTACTTTTACTTACCTAAAAAATGAAATCAATTAGATATTCTGCAGGTTTTCAAAAACATGAAGATTGGCAACCAAATTTTTGCTTCTGTTTTGTATTAAGTTGAGACTTTTAGTCTTTTACCTTTTCATTTGCATTTAATTTACATAATTACATTTCTTTCTAACTGCAATCTGCAGAGATAACTGGACACAGCATATTTGTAACTGTTTTTATATAATAACAAGTTTTCTGAATTAAACCTTGCAGTCTATATCTTTAAAACTGTATTAGATGACACAGGAGAATTACTTTAAACCTTTGATCAGAAATTCTGTGTCTCTTTCACATTTGAAATGAACACCTAAAGGAATATTACAAATTCATATCAAAATTAATGTTAAAGCTATGAAAAGTATATATTTATTTATGCAAGCATCTATAATGAATACTCTGGTCATATTTATTTTATTAGATTAATTTAGCCTGATAGTCTTGGAAATCTTGACATTGCCATCAACATTCAATGAATTACTTAACCTAAATATGTTTCTTTTATGTCTGTTCAATCCTATTCCTTATTACAAAATAGTGTGGAAGATGAGTTTAATCTCACGGAGGAGGAAATTTAAATATCAGTTTATTTGTATCAATTGTTTTTTCAAGTTATTGTTTTGTTAATTTTATTATGAAAGTCAAGGTCAAATAAATTACACAATTTCTTATTAAAGAAAGATAAAACCCTTTAGAAACATGTGTGTCCAACAGATTAATTTGAAAGAATTTAGTAGACTGTATGAAATTTAATATTCAAATAGTTTGATCAAATTAATGCATAATTTAAAATGACTAATTTTGTGTTCTAAAAAATAGAGATGTTTTTGTGTGGGGGTTGAGTGTGTGTTATTTTATATAACAGAGCTAGTAGATAATATGTACATAATAGTTATGGATAATAATTATATAATAATAAAAATGTTGGTGACATCATCTGTTTATTGAGATAATGTCATATGATAAAAAATTGGAGCTGATTCTAATCTTCATAATAATCATGCAGATTCAGTATTTTTACTTCCATTTTGTAGTTGAGAAAAATATGGTCCAACATGTTAATTTACTAACACTGATGTGAAAAATCAGGAAGGTTTTATTGTGTGACTTTAAAAAGTCTTTTGAGAAGATACAAGTTCCAGAAAGGAAAGGTAACAGCAGAAGAATTATCAGAAGCTATTTAAAGCAGCTGTAAGATGGTCTCTGTTTCTGTCTGTCTCTCTCTCTTTCTCCAGTTGAGTCATACCTTTAAACTTATTCTTTGAAAGATTAGGGAATACTAATTTTTTTTAATACTGAAAATATCTTGGACAAATCACATGTTTAAAATTTGTTCTTGTATTTATTGGTTTTGCAGAAGAAGGCATCGTCTTACACAGTATTTGTAATCAAAAGCAAATCATTTGTTTAAAAAAAGACAGTTTGCAAAAAATGTTTTTGGTCTTTTATAATTCTCATTAAAAGAATATATGGCAAATGTAAAAAAAGGCCTTTATTCTCATTTGTGTAAAGGGGATAATAATTCTTTGTAGATTAAAGATTAAATGAGATAACATATAGAATTTCTAGCATATAGTGGAGAATATACATATTGTGAAAAAAGGAGTACCTATGACTTGCCTTGTATGTATGCATGTGTATGCATGTACATAAATGTGTGTGTGTGTGTGTATACACAGAAAAGGAGATACTGAGAGGAAAGCAGCTTTAGATTGATTCCAATAAGAGTTCATAAGTATTTTTTGAATTATAGTTTCTGCAAATGCAGAATAAGTTGAGATCTCAAATAAAATCTGTTCAAAAGCACATTCACTTTTCCAGATATTCTACATTTTTTTTCTTTTAGTTGTAGCCTTCCTAAAAGTTTAGCCTTCTAAAATTGCAACTTGGTGGAATCATCTTTATAGAATGCTTCTATTTTATTCCTCTTTCAAGAGGCATCATGAAGTGAATTACAAACATACTTCATAAAGGATTTTTCATTTCTAAATTGAGACATAAAATTACAGAAAATGACATTGCAAGGAATCTAATAGAGTTATTTTTTCCTTTAGCTGTTTTAATAACCGTAGTTCAATATTACATTTTGATTATGTTTTGTTAAATGATTATTCTGTCCTTAGGAAAATTTAATCATGATTTGCACATATTTTTTTTCTCTTCTAACTACATTTTGTGATTTTCTTTTCCTCATGTAAAAACATGTCTTCTAATGCATAACCTACTTGAATTTTAAATAGCATGCCTGGAAACAAACAAAGGGTTGCAGAAGGTGGGGAGGGTGGGGGGATGGGGTGATTGGGTGACTAAGCAGGGGGCTTTAACCAGAGCAGGAATTCCTCAACCAAACAGAACGTCTCTGCTTTATCCCCCACCTTTTTTCCTCCACCATCTGCACTACATTTCCAGCCTGATCCCCAGTCTGATTCCTGCTAATGAATCAGGAATTCAGATTCTTGAACTCAGTTTATTTGTATCAATTGTTTTGATACAAATAATTGATATCAAATTATCAATTTGATAATTGGGCACTTGATGGGATGAGCACTGGGTGTTGTACTATACATTGGCAAAACGAATTTAAAAAAATAATAAAAACAAAGATGGATGTTGAAGTATTAAAATAAATAACATGCCTGAATGATATAACACAGTTTTGTAGTTTAAGTTTTGAATAAAAGTAAAAGCAAACACCTTTATAAATAAATGCTTATGTATTTATTTATTTATATCTTGGTTTGTCCCATATGTTATTTTCAGCATCTTATATAGGTATCCCCTGCTTTTCAACAGTTAGCATTATGCCACATCACTTTTATAAAAGACTTACATTAGCACCTGTTTTCACTAACCAAAAGAAATTCAAAGAGGATTTTTGCTTTAAAAAAAAATGGTGAAGTGAAAATAGCATTCAGCATTTGTTTTTGTGGGGAAACTTTATAGAGGCAGCACACATCCCTGGAGCAGCAAGAGGGGCCCACCAAGCTCCTTTCCTGGGAACTACACGCAGCATCTCAGCACCAATCTGCCAGAGCTTTTAACTGAGCCTGTGAGCACCTGTGCTTTATTTTGATTTATTTTGTGCATCTATTAGTAGGTATCCGAAAAGCTTGAGAGGTTATTATTCTGACTCTGGGAACCCTCAATTTTTTTCATATAAATTAACGGTAACTGCTTCTTTGCTTTGCACCATATCCACTTATGGAAGGTTGCATAGGAGTCTTCTACTTTCAGATCATGAGAGAAAGTTGTAATATAAATTTGTGGCGAGAACCCCGAGGTTTATTTAGATCAATAATGCACGTATATTTAGTTGATGAATTAAATGTATTTCACGGATAGTAGCATGCAAATGTGAGTTTATGAACTATCCCGACCGCTCTGATTATTTATGTACAATCTGCTAGCTGTGAATCCATACCACTTTTGGTTTTTAGTAAGTGCTTGGCATTGCTAAATTCAGGATAGTTACCTTAATTTAATTTTTAAAATTTATATTATAAGGCAAAGACTTTAATATTAACATTTTATTATTATTGTGTGAGCTAAAATTGTATTAACCATTTAAAAGAACCCATCAGACTGCAAATAAGTCAAATGTAGAATTGATGATTCAATTCTATGACAGTAGCTATAATGGGTGAAATTGCCTCTCCTGAAAGATAAGACTCAGCAGACACATCTTTAAGATTATATTTTAATCATGCAATTCTTATTTTGCCATGCAATCATTTATTACATCCATTAATCAAATGTTTTATTTAAAGTTAAGATAAATTACTTGGATTTTCTAGATTACTCTGGAGGCAAGATTATATATCTTAATACTTCATTTAAGATTTTTTTCTTTGGGGATAATGTTATTCATACAAGTCAGTTATGAACACAAAAATATGTAGATGCCCTTTCAAGTAATTATATTAGTATTCTAATTGTAGTATAAGTTAAGTTTATAATAGATCAAAGAAAATCTTAGTGAATTTTAATTATAATTTGACATGAACATGTTTGGGAAAAATAAATTGACTACTATTTTATTTAAATAATTTTTAAAGTATTTCTATAATTTAAGCTACAGTGTTAATAATTAACCTGAAATAGTAAGATGATAATTTATAGAATGAAAACATCCTCAATATTCTTGTGTTCATCCCCAGATATTTTTTGGAGTATCATTTATTATACACTGGCCAACATAATTTCCTATTAGTTTCAATTCATAAATTATAATTTTGTTATTTTAGTTCTATAAAACCCTGAAACTTCATAATAATATGCAATGCTTGGACTCATCTAAGCAGAGCTAAATTATACTTATATTTGTATGACATATACAATTTTTCTTAGCTGTATTCAGGAGAAAGAAGTAGTAGCTTTACTAATAAAATATGAGATTCCTGTGTTAAATGCAAAAATGGACCAGCAAGAGTTACAGATGTAATATACATATTATTACACATTAACACATTACATATGAGAGAGACTTTCTTGGATGTGTTAATATTTATACCATATTTTATACTTGGAATATTCCACAATTTCAAGTGGACATCAATGCCAAGGCCATATTATTTTTCCCATTTTAAAGGTGAAAATAGAGATGCCTCGGTTGCTCAGCGGTTGAGCGTCTGCCTTTGGCTCAGGGCATGATGCTGGGGTTCTGGGATCGAGTCCTGCATTGGGCTCCCTGGCATGGAGCCTGCTTCTCTCTCTGCCTGTGTCTGTGCGTCTCTCTTTCTGTGTCTCTCATAAATACATAAATAAAATCTTTTTTAAAAAGGTGAAAATCAGGAAACCTGAAGTAGAAAGAATGAGAGAATGAACCGATTCAGGACAGAGTCTGACTCAGCCTCTCCATGTATCATCAACTTTTGTTGAGTCTTCACATATTTAGCAATAAATTAATCATACATGGAAATTTATTGTTTGAAAAAGAAAAAGAATCTTTGATGGCTGCTCTAAGCATTCCTATGAATATTTTTCTTTGTCCTCAAACCCTGTATGACCACTTAGTTGAGGGTGTTTTCCTTTTCTGAATCTACTTACACTTACTTTCTGTATCTTTCATTTAGTAGCTCAGATCCTCTAAAAGATTGGAACATGGGAAAAACAGCAACAATTTGGCAATCCAGTGTGATCTATATGTTGTGTGACATTAGCTGTGTTGTAAAATTTCCTGAACCTAGTTCATAGGACGCTGTTAGGAATAGAGAAATGGGGAGAAACAGTCAAGCCAAGTGAGAGGGAGCATAGGGTATTGAAGAACATGGCCTCTGGAGTCAGACAGCTAGATTTGAATCCTAGCTCTACCACTTACGACTTTTTTTTTTTTATATCTTTCATCTGTACAACAGTATTATTAGTAGTATATTTTTGCAGTTTTGTTGTGAGGATTATATAAGTGCTGTATCAAGTGTTTTCAATTAGTACTATTATTATAAAGCTTGACTAAATTATGCTATTACTCATTTATGCTTTCTTTTATACCAAGCTATAAACTCTTATTTATATCCTATGTACTTATCTAATTTGATTGAATTATGAGCTTACATGTATCCTTAAACTCTGGATAGCATGTGGCTTTCATAACATATTTCTAGGTAGGAGGTTAGATCTGTCTGAAAGCAGAAAATATTTGTTATTCCAGTAAAAAGTCAATGCTTAGTGTGAATATCATTGAAGCAAAGGAGCAATTACCTACGTCGCTTAATTTTTAACAGGGATAGCTCAAAATATAGTGGCTCAAGAAAGATAAAGCTTACTTTTATTTCATCCAGTGGTTCATAAGTGAGAGGTTTTAGTGTAGGTCATCCCCGAGCTCACCCAGGCACTCTGGTTTCTTCTCTGATGTCACTACCCCGGTCCTCTACCTATTGTCATCATGCACACACTTGAAGTAATCTTGCTGGTACTATATTCCCATTTTGAATGAAGAGCTATCAATTTTCTGTTAAAGCATATGGCCCTGAATTTGCACTCATTACTTCAGATCACATTGTCCTGGTTGGAACTGAGACCCAAGTTCATCACCAGCTGGGAGGAAAATGTTTTCTTACTAGATGTCTGTGAGCCAGTTCCAAGGAAGAAAGTGAGAATAGATACTGGAATGTAATTTGCTATGTTACAATGGAGCTAAGGCTCTTAGAAACATTAAAAGGATGGTTCTTAATGTCAAATTAATGTCTGAGATTAAATTCAGGTAGCAGAGGGGCAATGAGGTGGCTCAATCGGTTAAGTATCCAACTCTTGATGTCAGTTCAGGTCATGATCGCAGGATGGGGAGACGAGATCAGTGTCTGGCTTCACTCTCAGTGCAGACTCTGATGGGGATTCTGTTTGTGCCCTCCCAGGTCCCTGACCCCCACCCAACTTGTGTGCATACTCTCTTTCTCTCAAATAAATAAACCTTTTAAAAATTGGTAAAAGTAGGAAAAGAATCTAGATGGCAGAGATTGAAGAGTGAAATGAAAATACAATTGAGATGGGAAGGTGGTAACAGCAATATTTGGCATATTTACTATTTCCATTAGCTTTCTTAAACTATTTTCATAAAATCTTTATTCACTCATGAACTGATACTTTGTCAACACTCAATTGTTTCACTGTTGGTGCTACAAAAGTGGTTTCTAAGTTTCCAAAGCATGTGAAGAGAAATAATTTTATTTTTATTTTTAAAAGATTTAATTTATTTATTCATGAGATACACAGAACGAGAGGCAGAGAAACAGGCAGAGGGAGAAGCAGGCTCCCTGAAGCGAGCCCGATGTGGGACTCAATCCTGGAATTCTGGGATTATGCCCTGAGCCAAAGGCAGATGCTCAACCGCTGAGCCATCCAGGCATCACAAGAGAAATAGTTTTAGATGAGCTTTGGTAAACATCTTATTTTTATAGCTATTTCAGCATCAAAGAGCAAAAGTGAGTCAGCCTACCATAATGGATTGAGTTCCAATTAGTTACCATAAACTCACCAGTATCAAGACCATCTAGGGTTTAAGGGAATATCAAAGTTGGCTATAAGAAGGTGTATGGAAGCTTTTCTTCTCTGTCTTTATGTCCTCTTTTTTTAAGTTAAAAACTTCTTAACTGTGTTCCATCCTCTCTCTACAGCCCTCATTGTACTGATGACTAATAAATTTAATACATAGTAATAGCTCTTAGCTTTAAGCACAAAGTTCTTTATCAAAATCCCATATTCTCCATATCTTTTAATTAAAATGTTTAAAGGAGAATATGATTAGTTTGGGGTCTTAGAGTATTGTAGGACTATTTATTACAAGCACTATGACCAGGGAATGGTCGTTCAAAAGACCTATGACCAGATAAGAATAGTTTAGTGGATTTTTATCATCCTGTCATCAATATACCTTATACTTCTGCTCTTAGATAACTTGTTAATTATATGTGCCTACTTGTTTTAAGATTTCAAAAAAATCAAGACTCACTTTATTTGATGAAATTCATATCCTATTTTCCAAATATTCTTTAGATTGTGATTTAAAGAAATGTGGATAAGGAAAATATAACACATTGAATTATACCTGTAAAATGTATGTCTTTATAATATATATAAATATTCTTATACATCAGTTTTTCTTTATTAAAGGAATTGAGAAACTAAGTAGGTACACACAGATTTAGACATTTTTAATCAAAGCAAGATTATCAGGCAACTGTTATATAAGGAGACAAGTTCATATGTGAAAAATAGCACTAAATTCATGTAGTTTCTTCTAGAAATTTGTCTTAAGTTACTTGAGACATTTTTCAAAATATATATTAACTTTACTTATTTACTCAGGTAAATTTATATATATTAATCATCATAGCCTTATTTATATACATGATACAGAAAAACATGCTTGTGTATTATGCTTATGTATTCTGTAGCACAGTGACCATTGATGTGGTCAAAAATAGATTTTATATATAATCTTTTTATATGAAATGAAGTCTAATACTTTACATTGTATTACAAAATTATCTAGAGAGAAAAAGCAAAAATCTGAACAAAGTCAATAATATTAATAATTTAGGTTAAATCTTTTGCTACTGTAAAAAAATCATTTTGAATTTTTCAGAATTCCTACCTATATTTTTCTGAATGAGAACCAGTTTCACAGCCCTCCTCCAGAATTTTTATGGTCAGTTTTGAAGCAAACATTATTTTTTTTATTTTTTAAAAAGATTTTATTTATTTATTCATGAGAGACACAAAGAGAGAGGCAGAGGTGTAGGCAGGGGGAGAAACAGACTCCTCACAGGCAGCCTGATATGGGACTCTATCCCTGGACCTTGGGATCACGTCCTAAGCCAAAGGCAGATGCTCAACCACTGAGCCATCCAGGCACCCCTCTCATTCCTTTTTTTTAAACCACAATGTCTAACATCATACTTTACACATTATAGGTGCTAAAAAATTTGGAAAACAAATGAATTTTTATCATGAACTTCAACTGAGTAAAGAATTCAGTTCAAAATACAATTTACACAAAATTTGATACTTTTTGGAATTGTGTTTTTCATAAGAATAATTTAAAGCAGAAGGATCATATGTATCTGAATTTTTCAAAGTGCAATTTGTTAGACATTACAAATATTAAGAAATAAAGGAAAAATCCAATGGATAAAATACTAATTGGAGTACTATACACAAAAGCTCATTAATCAGCTCAAAGTTATTCAACAAATATATATTAGAAACCAACTATATATCAGTTACTAATTTAGCTGCTAGACAGCCAGATGGAACAGATAAATAGGATGAGGCATGGGCAAAGGCCTGGGACCTTCCATACCTTCTCCAGGTTTGTCACTCTCTCAGCACTTCTACATGTTCCCCAACTGAGAAGCTCTTCAAACTTCTGGGGTTTTATAGTGGCTTCATTACATAGGCATCTTTGATTAAATTATTGGCCATTGGTGATTGATTCAACTTCTAGTTTATATCCTCTCCACAGAGGTCAGGAGGTGGGACTGAAAGTCCTAGCCCTCAAATCACAAGTTTGGCTCCATCCACAACCAGCACTGCTCACATCCTTAGGTGCTTTCCAAAAACCAAATTTATTAACATAACAAAGGACAGTTCAGTCTCTCCCAACACATAGGAAATTCTATGGATTTTGAGATCCCAGAGTCAAGAAGTGTGGATGGCCATTTGAGGAATTAAATGTATACATTTCTTGCAAATCACAATATGGCAGCAAGCAATGGCCTTAAGAAATAGGCGGTTTACTCAGATGATTAACGTATTGTACAAATCAATTGTATTTCAGAAATGTCCTGAATCAAACTGTAAGGAATAAAGTAGTGTCTTATATTTCTGGGAAAATTTTTTCTAGAATGAGAATTGAGATGTTTATATCCAATGATCTAAATTTCAGTCATATTGTTATTAAATGTAGATAGTTTCAGTTTTCAGCAGGAAGAGGATTTCAGGCAGATTGAACACTAAGTGTAAGGACATGAAACATAAAGCAAATTATAGCAGCACAAGAGTTCTGTTTCTAATGACAAGCATGGTTGTATATACAAAATTCTGTAATAGTTTGAATGTCTAGATTGTATGCCTTAAGTCTTTTTTTTTTTTTTTGGTCAGGAAAATGGCTCTCATCCTCAGTCTACTGCCCTATCTAAGAAGCATCTTGCTTGGGATCCCTGGGAGGCGCAGCAGTTTAGTGCCTGCCTTTGGCCCAGGGCGCGATCCTGGAGACCGGGATCAAAACCCACATCGGGCTCCCGGTGCATGGAGCCTGCTTCTCCCTCTGCCTGTGTCTCTGCCTCTCTCTCTCTCTTTGTGACTCTCTCTGTGTGACTATCATAAATAAATAAAAATTAAAAAAAGAAAAAAAGAAACATCTTGCCAAATGATAAAGAACAGATAAAACACCTTCTTTTCTTTGGTATTCTAAATCTTTACTCCTATGTTCACCAGTGAAGTAAACTATAGTTATGATTAGCAAGACACAATTTCAGATTTCCAGGCAAAAGCATAATTCATAGACCCTCCTTCATTTTCTAACTATTGGAGAAGAGTTTGCATCACAAATTTTAAGTGGTCTATGAACACTGAGCAGAAAGGATGATGATTTGAATGATACAAAGAAAAAGAGTGAAAGAAAACAAATAAGTAGCAGCAGCAACAATAATACCAAAATAATAGATCTGATTTGCCAAAGAAATCTTTGCTGTTTCTATGATGAGATCTCTGAATTCCATTTATTTCCTTTTATTTACTTATTTATCTTCATGACCAGCATATGGCCCAAAGTGGGGCTTAAACTCACAACCCTGAGATCAAGATCTGAGCTAAGATTGAATACCAAATGCTCAACTGACTGAGCCATCAGGAGGCCCCTATTCTTTAGCATTTAGATGCCAGACATTTCAGCCACCTTAAGCAAGGATTCACCTGTGCAAAAATGGATAATTTATCTCTTTTTATTTAAAAAATAGCTGAACTCATAGTAGAAAAGTAAAAAAATGAGCCCGTAGGTAAGTTTGTTAGTTAAGTTGTAAGACTGGAATTTAACCCATTCATAGCCCAACCATACAAAATGAAAGATATATAGAAGAAATGGTTTGGAAGCCACAAAACGTGGAAAATAGTGACTAATATTCAGTAATATTCGACATGTACTTAAGCTTAAATCAAAGGCCTAAATAAATGACAGGCAGTAAGAGAAATAGGATGATATACTGTAGAGAACTATAATAGCTTAAATTACGCTACCTGATTTTAGTAGCAGGTAGATTATATTTTCTTAAAATTTTGCTAATTAAAAAGAAAAGGTGTCACTGACAATTGAACATGAACTCCCAAGTCAGTTTCACCTTGAATTTCATTCCTAGGTTTAACAATTTGTTATTACTTTCTATGTTTTAGAGGGAAGAAACTCTAAACATTGGCATGAATTGAGAAGCAATAAAAGTTTTAAGCCTGAACAATGCATGTCATATCAGCCCTTCAGATTACTAGAGTATCAGGCAGGTGTTTTAAAAATGTTTCCTGTGTTGAAAACTATTTGGAAATAACTTCAGTTGTTTTAGCTGAATGTAAATGCTGCTTTTGGAGGCTGCAAACCTCCTGGTGTTAAAAAGAAATTGATATTTGAAAGCACTCACTGCTGAGAATCTAAATAAATATACCTGTGAGTTTTCTTTTGTAATATCATCTTTAAGAAAGGAGAGGTAGCAAAAACATCGTTCAATTGATAATGTAGAATAGTAAATATTAGCAATAGGAAACACGAAGTGTTAATTGTTGATACATTGAGGTTTCACATCTTTTTAGATTTGACTTGCTAACTTCCACAAGGTAAAAGTAAAAATTAGCTTACTTTAAGGGAAAGGGTAAAGAAAAAAAAAATGTATTCAAATGCATGTCCAACGGATAGAGAAGAGAAGCTGGTAAATACCTTTGAGAAATTTATGGGCATTTCTTGTCCCCAGGAAAACAAGCTATAGATTGTGGTGTGAAAGAGATATTTCTTCCAGTGAACCTTACATCCTCTTGCTTTGGTCCTTAAATAATTCAGCTGAAATTTCTGTGAATCTTTTTACTCAGAGTTTATCATGAATATCCACTAATTATCTAAGACAAAACTTAGATCTTTTCTGGATTAATATAAAATAGGGTTTCAGATTAATTATGTTGTGGGCTAATTCTTTACAAACATTAAAAAGTAAATTAATTAAGATTCATCTCTTTGTTATTTTTATCCTCCTTTTCTGCTTATTCCTTCTGCTTTCTTTGTTCTATTGTTCAGTTTCTGCCTCCCCTCCTCCCTCTCTTCCCCTCCTTCCTCCCATCTTATTATATAGATACATTATTGCTTGAACACACATAGACTATTCCAACAGTATAAAGCTGAATAAAATCCTTGGCAGGCTTTTTTCTGGGGAACTTAAGGTTTCAGCTAATCCTGACATATGCTTTATCTTCTGTGATCTATAACCTATCCAGGTATAAGTTCCATTCTCCAACAGTTGCATCTTTATTGTGTTTTAGGAATAGGTATGGTTGATAAACCAAGTATCAATCATCTCAATTCTGCCCATCTGATCCCTTTTGGGTCTTTATTCAGGCATCTTTGGAGTCTTTACCATGAGGACACAGGTCCTCATCTTACCTTGTCCTAGTTACTTGGCTGTCTGTCCATAAGAAGCAGCTTCTTTGATCTGCCCCATAGACCAGGGCTAGACCATACAGTACCCATCATCCAGAATTTGCCCCTCCACCACGAAAAATGTACTTTTCTGATATCTTCCCTTCAGGGATTAGAATCTTGAACTTATTTTAAGTAGTAAGTAAATAGTTAAATTAAGTCCAAAATAAATATTTCGTACAATGTCTACCACATGTAATGGATATTAAGCACAAAAGTACCAATGTGGTGTTTCGAGTCTTCAGTTTCCAACTCATTGGGAGCACCATTTCCTTTTACCAACTCAAACCTCTTAGCTCATGAAAAAATTACTGTGTTGTTGTTGTTGTTTTAAGTAGTTGAATTTCCCTGGGAAAGCTGTTTTGAAGTTAAATAAAGAACTGAAAAATTTGTCTGAATAAATCAAGCAATAGTTTGATTTTACTTGATTATTCTGTAAGGAATTTACATGCACAATGTATTGTTTCCTTCTCTTTCTTTCTTTCTTTCTTTCTTTCTTTCTTTCTTTCTTTCTTTCTCTCTCTCTCTCTTCTCTCTCTTTCTTTTTCTTTTTTTAAATGGCCAACCTGACACCTTTCTCTGTACCTTTGTTCTTTAATAGTACCCTTCCGTAATATTCAGGGCTTAGCTAGTTGACTTGCTTTGACAAATGGAATAGTAGCCTATATGGCACAAGCAGAGGCTTGAAATAGTATGTGTTCATTGAGTTTGCCTTGTTCTTTTCTGTTTGAGGCCCCTCCAGCAAGAAGACCAAGTTGCTTGCTAGTTGATGAGATAGTAGATGGAACAGAGATGATCTACCCCAGCTCAGGACTCTCTATAAGCTTTTTTAAGCTTTTTGCCCCAAGGAGGTGTGTACTAATGCTCTAAGGCATCCAGTATATGTATGTATGTACTGAGTTACTTTTTTCACATGCATCTGAAATGGTTTTAGTTGCATACCATTTTGAAGATCATTTAAAATAGTCATACAAATAGTTCTCTGTGTTCTGTGGTCTAGATGGGAGACTTTATTGGACAAAACATCATTCCTTGAACAACCTAGCAACCGAACACAGATTCATGGATGAACTCAGTTGAGACTAGAACTAGTATCCAGTAAAGCCACAGAAGCCACAGTCAAGTTGCCAACATTCAGGATCATTAGCTAATACTTTGTTATTGTTTTGACTTGGGGGATGGCTTATAACCCAATATTAGATAACTGATGTATATGGATACAAGAATTTGAAGAGATTGTTACTGATTACTAAACAAATCAAGCTTGTTTTATAAATACATTTATAAATAATTTTACCTTTATTTTCCTAATTTAATATTTAGCAATATTATGTAGTATATATTGAGCAATTGATTAACTAAGATTTCCAGATCATCATATTTTCAGATACACATACCCTTTGTAATTTTTCCTGATTTGGCCTTTTTATCTTTGTTTAATTTCATTTACCATTATAACAGTCATTTTAAAATATCTTAAAAAAAGAAGTAGCCAAATTTAAGGTAATCAAGATATAACATATGTATGAACATAAATGATTAGAAACTTTAATGTTAATAAACAATAATATTTAAAACATAAAAGTATAGAATTGCACTACAGATTTTAGAATATCTTTACATTTTGCCTTAAAAATTATCAAGAAAATAACAAGTTAAAGTTATTTTTTTATTTCATCAAATTCAACATTCAATTTCTTCCATTATGCTTGGTCTGTTATTTTTCTTACTATATTAATATTTTTCATAATTATATAATGAAAAGACAATATAATTTTTAAATTAAAATTGTATATATCTAAGACACATAGCATGATGTTTTGATATACATATACATAATTAAATAACTACTATCATGAAACTAATTAAAATATTGTTCTCCTACCATAATTACCTTTGGTGAGGGGTGTGAGAGCACTGAAATCTATTCAGTAGGAAGACTATAGTTAATAATACTGTATTGTGTACTGGAAATTTGTCAAAGTGACTTAATCTTAGCAATAGTAGGAAGAATACAGATATATCATTTTCATGGCATTTGACTTTATGTGTTGATTACAGGATTCCTGTGAATAAATTATTCACACGAGTTGGAAGCAATCTAGTACTTTGCCATGAAGGTTAAGAAGGATGTAACTTAATACAGAATTTGTCTGGGTTTGTTTGTTTGGGCCAGAAAAACATATATCCCTGAAAGGCAAGAATCTCAATTGTTTATTTAATACCTGTTTAGCATTTTGTTTATGAGGTGCTTAATATTATTCAAGAGCTACAATTAAGTACAGGCTACCATATTTGTCAATGCAATATATAGAAACAATTTAAATAGCAATGAGAAATAAAACTATGCCTTGAAGAACAGATAGGAAAAGCTGTTGAGATTTTTAAGATGATAACTAAAAGCAAGCTAATTAAGACAAGAAGATTGTTCTTTGGGAGGCAAGATGATGATAGCTTTAACTGAGGAAAAAAATAGAAGTGGAGAAACTAGGTCAATGGTAGATTTGCTATCCATCTTCCCTGAGTGACTTTGATTAAACAGATTTCTTCTCTTTTTATTCTTTTTTTATTCTTTTATAGTTTCCTCCTTTGATCCTTCAACATATGTATTCGTTTATTAAATTTTAACATAATTTGAAGGGAGAAAAAAACCATAAAATAATCAAATAAAAATTGAAGAAGGAAAGCTTCTTAAGAATTAGATCTGTTTAGTAAGTTTCCATGCTGTGTTAAGAAATACACCTGTCACGCACTATAGAGGATCTATATCTGGTTTCTACTTTTGAGAAAAATCTTGCGAAGGTTGATAAGCCTGGAACTGAAAGACTACATTTTGTATGTTGTTCACTTATTTCTCATAACCCATCAGCATTTTATCAGTTAAAGTACAAAAAAAAATGGAAGAATTATTTGATGTTTTATTCATGGATTTCAAGAAAACAAATGCAAAGTTGAAAGTAATATGGAATAAAAGAATGTGGTTGAAAGTATATTTGATGGTCTAGAAAGAAGAGACTGGTAAATGTAAAAGGAATACAGCTACATTAAGAACATATTGGGTATTAGGCAATATGATGAAGGCAAAATTGAAAGTAAAAAATAATCAAAATTTTAAAATTTGTTCAACTCCCTAGGTGGCTTGCAGACAGTTAGTAGGTGATCCAGTATGGCAAATTACTATGGCAAATTGTAGATCTTAATATAAAGCTTAGAAATGTACATAAAAAAGCAGCGTATGCCTTGGACTTGGGCTTTGTAGAAGAAATCATTGAAAATATTCGAGCATTTAGTAAGACAGATCTCTAAGTGACAGTTTTCTCTAAGAACCCAGAATGGCAAATATATTAACTTTTCCATAAAAGGACTTAGTGCCAAGTCATAGAGAAAACAATGCAGCAAACATCTTTAAAGAAGAGAGAGAGAGAGAAAGAGAGAGAGTGAATATTACAGTATTTGCTTCTGTCTTCTAGTCTCAATAACCCAGTGATAAATATGCTTATGTCTCTCAATGTCAGTTCTGAAAAATCAAGAGCTAAAATTATATTTGTTAATTAAGGTCTATTACATGTAAACATTTTATATTTATAGATAATTTAGTCAATTGTTCACAAATAAGCTAAATAGTTTATTTCAGTCTTCATTAATCCACATACATATTTTGGTTTATCTAAGCATGTTTACTAGCAGGTAAAAGGAAAGGAGGGAAGAAGAGAGAAAGAGACTTGTTTACTTTGATTCAAAGGGCAGCAAAGTAGTGGCAACACTCAACCTTTGACAGCACTGTGACTCTTGTCTCTGGGCAGGTCTCTCTCAAAGACCATATAATGTCTCTTAGTCTGGTACAGGTTGTCATCGGATGCCATGTTAGCAACTCCCCTTGGACCATGGCATAATTTGCTATATCCTCATCTTCAGTTGCCCACCCATAAGAGAAGGCAAATGAGATGAGCTATGCCTTTGTCCCATATCTAGGTAGAGTAGTTTTGTTATTTCCTACCCCTAAATCACCATCTTATAACAGCAAGGGCTTGTTCATCTAATATGGTTCACTCTCCTAGATGGCAAATCAGAAAGACTGTTACATTGGATTACTTATCCATACAACTTATAAAATTCAAAGCCTGATAAATATTGACTCAATCACTGTGTGCATCTTTCCAGGCAGTGTAGTAACACCAAGAATTAAACAAATGTAGTTAGGTTAGAGATAGCTAGTGCAAGATTAATGCTTTTATTTTCTTATCTGCTTCTGATCAAACTTGGACACATAGCCTGACATCTCTGAGCCTTGCTTTCCTCATCTTTAAGACAAGATTAATAATAACAGTGATTTTATAAGGTTGTCATAAGTTTTAAATGAATTAATACAAGTAAAATGCTTAGAAAATTGACTTGGTAGTACTCTAAATATTGGCTCTCCTTATCAGTCTTATATTTTATATTATGCATCTACCATTCCTCAGCACAAAAGTGACCAAGTCTGGGGCCTCAATGTCAGGGATTGCAGATCTCTTCAGATTTTTTTTTTAATTTTTATTTATTTGTGATAGTCACAGAGAGAGAGAGAGAGAATGAGGCAGAGACACAGGCAGAGGGAGAAGCAGGCTCCATGCACCGGGAGCCCTACGTGGGATTCGATCCCGGGTCTCCAGGATCGCGCCCTGGGCCAAAGGCAGGCGCCAAACCGCTGCGCCACCCAGGGATCCCTCTTCAGATTTTGTTAAGTATTCATACTTCTTGAAAGTTTTCATCTCTGGATTGAGATAAGGAACAAACTTCAGGAGCATGGTTTTGGGGCTTCAGGTGATGGAACCATACTGGCTTGCAAGGTGTCAGTATACCATTGTAACAGCTGCGAATATCTGAAACACAGTTGTATCTGAGAGTCGGAAAAGGAACCTAAGGTAGGCCAATACAGCTTTAATTCTTTTACTCGTTTTGTTAGTGTTTAGTCAGCTCCTATACTATTATTTTACCTCAACCTCACTTATTTATGATTTATTCTCTTCTTTTGAAATCTTCTCATATTGCTTAAACATTTTTACTCTTGCTATAAATTTAGTACATCTTTAATGATTTTTCATTAATTGTTATTTACTTCATATACTATTTTATGATTTGATTTATATTCTACTGCATGGTAAAAATATGGTCACAGAGGTAGTAGTAACAGGCAAGCCTGTTACTAAAGGAGGGATTTGAAAGTCTTCCATTATGACTTACACCCTTCTAGTTTCTTTTTCTTTTTTCTTTTTTCTTTCTTTCTTTTTTTTTTTTTTTGTCTTCCAGTACTTTCCTTTACTTTAATACTCTGAAGGGGAGGCCTGGCTTTGACAATATTGGCAAGCATCCCAGATGATTTTGATACAGGTTGCAACCAAAGCTTGCTTTCAGAAAAGTATTTCTACATTAGGAAACATATTTATGCATTGAATTACTCATTCCTTTATTCATCCATTGATTCGTTCATTCAGTCATCTGATCATTCTTGGCCATGTGCTTTAGTTACATAAATTCACAATTTATACAAATTCTATCTCACTGTTTTTTCACAAAAATATATTTACCATTTATTGCCCATTATTTTTTTCTGATATACTTCAGCATCATTTTAGATGTCTGTAAGGAAATGATGATATATTAATTTGTATCATATTTTTATAATATTCAGAATGGGCTCAAAATTCACTTTTCCTACATTGTATAATATCTGTACATTTTTTAAGTTTTCCTTTTAGAACACTCAGTGATGATTTGAGGTTTTCTAAATATAGTTCATCCACATTTCTCTCCAAAATTATTCCTAGGCAACTTTTATTGTAACCATTTTTAAGAGAGAACAAACATAATGCATGTTTAGATTGTAAAACTAAAATATATAAAGCATTACTTTACTTCTTGCTTCAGATAAAAACAGTTAACTTTCTTATATATAAGTTTCTTATGATATATGTATATATCATCTATATGTTTTAGACTGGTAAAAATGAGCATTTTCCATGAATATATTAAGAGAATTAGAGAATTTGATTATTAACATAAGAAGAAAGAAGTTGATTATGCTGCCCAATAACTTCTATGCTGAGATATATGCTTTTTTTTCTAGAGCTTTTATTCTGTCACCAATAAATTTAAGAGCTTTGAGTGCTTCTGGTATCTTTAGTGCCAGAACAGACTATCCTTAATCCACTGCCTCTAAAATTTAGGCCGGAAGTCTCAATTCTATTCCACCATAGAGGTGTCTCCACCAAGAAAATGTAATTATATCCTGACACTATAATGAGGACTGCTATTATAAAATGTAGTCTAATGACCAAAAGGATGTAACAGGCAAAGGAATAGATTTATTCTAACAGATCCTAGATGCTGTGGGAAGAGATGAGGAGGAAAATAAATAACACATCGACTTGTAGTGAAACAAAAATATTTAAGAACAAATGCAGGCCTGAGATCTCCATTTTTCTTTTTATGCATCACACCACAATGCTATATACCTACTTGTGTCAATAAATATGCACTTTATCTAAAATAGTTTTGTAGAAAAAGTTAGAGGTCTTGCTAGCATGATGTTTTCTGTCTTCCTTAGATTTGTAAAACATCCATAACCAAACTGAACTGATTTTTACTGGAAATAAAGGCATAAAACATATATTCTTGAATTGGGGGTTAATAGTCACTTATTTACCATTTCTGTGGTTTTCTAAAACATTCATTCATTCATTCATTCATTCATCAAAAACATTTTCTATTTATCTCCCAAATATCAATCACTTTGATAACTTTATTGTGTGACAGATTCAATGACACTAGAAGAACTAAAGATCCATTAATTTCTTTGATAAAGCATCTGGCAGATTATTAAGGACTCCTTAATAATATAGATGTTTTTAGCTGAAATTGTTTATTCAAATTGGAATTGGTTGTCTGAAGCCTAAGAAAAACTGGACAAAACAAAATAAGTTTAGGTTGCTCAAGACCCAAAGCAAGCCTCTGGTCTAAGAGCATTATATGATAAATGTTACTACATTTATAAAATGCGGTTTTACTTAAATTTCAGTGTTTAGATCTCTTCCCCTTGCTTCTAATACCAAGTACAAATGCCTGTGACTAGCTCAAGAAACCTTTAAAACCAGGTCATATGGTTTTGCAATTTGTTTATTATTACTATCACATAGTGTTTTCCATAGAATCTTCCTTTTGTTTTTCCCCTGAGCCTCCTTTTTTTCTAAACATTACCTATCTTTAATATTCCAGCTCATCTCCTAACTACAACCGAAGACATTTTGATGCCATTCTGTTTTGAAGTATTACAGCTGTTAATTTTGTACTCAGTGACTTAATAAAATTATTTACTGTCTTGTCCTGTCCAATACTGCTTCCTGGTTTGTTCTAAAGTACTTTGGAAAAAGGTCTGGTAAAATAATCTCTGTTTCCTTTACTCTTTCCTCAGAAGTGTTTGACCCTTACTGATTTCAAATTTTTGAAGACTCAACAATCATGTTTCTGAGCTACTTATTTTACAGTAGTTGGAACTGACCTTGAGAGTGATTTGTTATTGGTTTGCTTGTGCTAAAACTGGTTTTAACATCTGGGTCCTGGGGATCCCTGGGTGGTTCAGCGGTTTAGCGCTGCCTTCAGCCGGGGGTGTGATCCTGGAGACTTGGGATGGAGTCCGACGTCAGGCTCCCTATATGGAGCCTGTTTCTTCCTGTGCCTGTGTCTCTGCCTCTCTCTGTATCTCTCATGATTAAATAAATAAAATTTTAAAAAATAAATCTGGGTCCTCTAATCCTGATAATTTTTCCTCATTATATTACAATCTACATTTAAAAATAAAGTTCCCTCAACCTCTAAAATGAAATAATTTTTTATTATATGTGTTTTTAGCATTGTCTCTTATATCTGAATATTTCATAATCATTTAATTTTTTACCTAATTCCCAGTGACTAGAAAGTGCAGAGCTAATACTATTGAACAAATTAATATGTTAAAATTGATCAATTAATTGACCTCCAAATACCTTTCCTTTTAAACTCATAATATCATTTACGTGGTCTTATTATTTTTGACCCAGAATTTAGTAAGTCAAAATTGTAAAATTATGTAATCATCTCCCCTCACTGCCTCCTCCCCATGGTATCTATTAACTCAACCTATTTTCAACAAATATTGATTGAGCACTCATACTGCCTGAAGCACCCCGGAGACAAATGGTTAAAAGCCAAACAATCAAAGAAATCACTGCTTTCCCTCCAGTAAAATTTGCAGTCTTTCAAAACAGACTTTAGTCAAGTAAACACACTCAAACTCCTCCCCTGATACACACACACATACACACACACAGACAATATTTAACCAGGTCAAGTGTTGAGAAGAAGATGCAGTGATTCAGTCATATCTAGGAGTAGACAAACCTAAGAGTTGGCAGAAGGAGGAAGATAAAGATTATTTCTTAAATAGATGTCAGTGGTCTTTCTAAAGGATGTAAACTTCTGTAAAGTACAGAAGTTATGTAGGTACTATTCACGGAGATAGAGAACCCTGAGAGGGAACCAGATTAGGGAGAGGTGGCTTAGATCATACTTTTTTTTTTATTTTAACATAAGAGATATTTCTATTATAGCACACAAATATATTACTAAAATATCTTGCATTTTGCAAATTAATTCAAAAATAAAATTGGGCTCCACAAATAAAATAATGATTACATAAGGCCACTCATTAACTCTGAAATATATAAGCAAAACACAAAACCTCAGAAACAATTCTAAAACAATTACCTAGATGGTTAAAGTTCCACTGACCAATGATATTTTACTCAGCTTCTCCATCATTAGGTTCCTTATAGTCTCAAATATGGGGATTTATATTTCTTACTTCAAAAGATTATTGAAGACAATTTTTAAAATTAAAAATCTGATGTGGGTGTAGACTTTCACATTTTTTGCCCACATTTTTTTAATACGGGGAAATACTTTTGAATCTTAATCTGAACATACAGCTCTGTCAGCTTAATGCTATGCAAAGTTTAGAGACTCTTAAAACCATCAAGCTAGGCATTAATTATGCTTTTGCAGAATTTTCAGCTTTTTAAAAAATATCTTCATGTGTTATTAAAGCTTCCCTTGCAATTGTGGAGTAGCATGTTACTGATTACTATAATGCATATCATGCTGGGAAACATCACATATGAACCAACATGATTTTCACATTAAACTTACATCACCTCTCTATATGACATTTTTGTACGAGTCAATTTTCACTAAAGAACCACATGTTGTAGCAGAAAATATTAAATTGAGTTTGAAATTCCTTTGAGACAAGTGGTTAGACATATGGGTCTGGAGTTCAGAGGAGACATCTGTGCTAAGATATAAATGCTAATTATCTGAGTATGGTTGGTTATTGAAGGCCTGTTTGTGGATTATAAACAGAGAGAATGTAAAGTGAAAAGACAGGGCCTAGGACTGAGCTGGAGGAGTTTCACCTTTTTATAGCCATGATCTTGAAAAGAAAATAGAAAATAAATGGCCAGAGTGTCTACAGAAATCAGGGAAATGAAATATAGCAGCCAAAGAAAGTGGAAAACCCACAATTCAAACATTCTGATTTCAGTATCATCTACTACTCTTATATCTCTTCAAATCTACTTATAATAAAGTAAAATTAAAACAACATTGAAAAATAACCCCAATACAGTTGCATGTTCATAAAATATATCTACATTGATATACTCAGAAATTTATACATGCTTATTCTATGTGTATATATACATGTGTGTATGCATATGTTTTATACATGTTTCAAAGGCAAATTATTGTAGGTTTTTTTTCTTTTAATCTAAGATAATAAATAAATGACTCCTAGGTACATATTAGTGACACCATGTAGATATGCTACCTTTATGTTCCTTTGAGAAAGGGCAGAAGGGCACTTTTACAAAAGACTATATACATATAAAAAATACAAAAGATATGCCAAAGAAAAATGACACCTGTGCTTTGGTTGACAATGATACATGGAATTTGGAAGGAATATAGAGAAGTCATCAGTAACTACTCGAGAGTTCCTACAACAATTCTAAAGCATGTGATGCTGCTGAGAAGCCAAGAGCTGCTAATAAGGAAATGGAGCTGGCAGTGTGAAGATATCAGCTGTGATAATTATGAGATAAAGGGACAGTGGAGGAAACCGAAGGAGGGTACATTGTGAAAATTTTTACTTTCTGTTAAAACAGGAAATGTAGAAAAAGGCAATACAAGGGAAAATATTTTAAAAAGCATTGTCAGTGTACTTTTCGGATAGTAGAAATAACCAAAAGTACAGTAAAAGATGATTCTAAATCTAAGCCTTATGAATAAGATTTAGAATCAGATCTTCGAAAATTAACTGTATGACTTTCAGCTACTGCAGTCCTGGTCCAATCTTACTGGCCTCAGGTTTTAGAACTAAGACTAGCATAAACCCTATGTAATTATGAGCAGACGGGATTTTCTACTCTTTTTCATGTGGCTTTCTAGTACCACCCCTAAAAGTAATGCCTCTTTGTAACACTCTGCTCAGGGCAGGGAGGAGTGAAAGGTAGTGAGGATGAACAAATATTCCTCTCCTACTTCCAAGCCCTCACCACCCTCTTTAAAATTTGACTCCCTAGTATTAACAAATTTGTATTTTTTTACCTAGCTTCTATGTGTCCCATCAGCTGTACAGACAGTATGCTTCCATCTACATCTGGATATGTATACTTTTAACCTGCTTTGTTTAAAATTCTTCTCCAAGTCATATAGCTTGGATAATTTGGACTATAGTATGTTTTATAGTAGGTGAGGCATCCTTAGCATTTGGGTGACTTATTATTTAAAATAGCTTCACCAGAACTTATTGACTTGTCTTTCATTCATTATCAAATTATTGAATGGATTGGGCTCAATAAGATGTAGTGCAGAAAATGGTTTTATTTCTTTTTATCAGTGGCTTTCAAAGGTGCTCATTCACATCACTCTGTCCTATACTTGAGCATTATCCCATGCAAATCTCAGAGCTTTTTGGGTTCTCTTTTAGATATTAAGAAACAATTTCATTTTTATATAATTTAAACTATTATGCCTCTCATTCAATCTAATACCTTTTTCCTTCCCACACAATATCAGGCCTGACTCATACTTGGCAGATGACAGCCTGGGGAGTGGGATGGAGATTAAAGAAAAATAGCAACATTTTAGCTGGTAATATCTTACCGTAGCTTCTGGAAACTCTTTCTGGCAGAGCTTTATATACTGCTTCAAAACACACAAGGTACTTTGGTACTTTGTAAATGAGTGACTTTCAGCATTGCACTGTCCTTCAGATGGGTGATGGCTCATGATTTAGGCTCTCTCTTCAAATCCTGAATGTAATCAGAAATCCGGCAAAGACTGCTGTCATTGGCATCATTTCTTTCATGGTTGCAAAACTTTAGGGCATATTCCCTTCAAGACGGCTCTCCAATTCAGCCCCTTATCATGTACACATATAACCCAGCCAAAGTTTAGAAGTGCAATTTCCATTCCTTTAGCAAGACTTCTATTTGAAATTTTGGGGAAGCTAGTCATATTTTGTTTCCAGGTTTGGATTCTGATACAAATTAAAGTTCTAGGAAAAGTTTATTTAACATCCTCTTAAATATCGAAGAATAATTTTTAAGCATTTAAATCAGGAAATGGTAATAATGATAAAGTATGAGTTATTAAAAAGGCATAATGCACAGATACTTGTGATTTAAAGAAAAGAGTGGCATAAAAGTGAATCTTCAAGATGAAAAGCTTATTGTTTGAGGTAAAATTAACTGATTTAATTATTGACAAATCTCCTGAATATTCAGGGGCATATTTAGTTTTAGTTTGTTTGGAGGAAAATGCTTCATGAACTAAAGTTAAGAACAAACTATAGGGAGGAGATTTGTAAATTTCAAGATACTTTATTTTCAATATCTGTGCTTTATATTTAATATTAATGTGGCCCTTACCAAATAGTGTCATTAAAGGAAATGGATATAAACATTATTTGAATATTTTAATTATCCTTCCTAGTGATATGAAACTCTGAAACATTGATTACAATTAGAATATTTTTTGAATGTTGGAAAATAATGTGCTCTTTCAAAGACAGGAGAACATTGGCACTTTACAACCAGGGAAACTGTATAAGATACTGTATTTCTGATATCCAATAACATTAATAGCCTGATATTTTAGAAATTACATCAGTTCATCATTTGCAAAAACTATTTAAGAAAGATCTAAATACGTCATGTTTTATGCTTTGTACAACTGCATCTTTGGTAGCTACTGGCATAGATAATGAAAGTTCCATTTCACCTAAATAAAAATTACCTAATTTAGAGTAGAAAATAGATTCAATCAACAAATATGTCAATTTCAAGAGTGAAATAAGAAATATGGGAATAAGTAAACTAGTGCAGATCAAATGCTGTGTAATAATAACACTTACAGACTTAGAAGGAAAGAGAAATATAACTATAAAGAAAATCTGACTCCATTTGAATATATTTTACACTTTTATTCCTCAAAATGTTATTACATGTAAGATGAAAGAAAAAAAATAACTTTACATGGAAGAATATCATCAGAAATATAAGTATCCCCAAAGAAAAGCATTCACAATATTAAGGATAACAGGCAAGGCTGAAACAGTTCATGACTATTTATTTTATTTTATTTTATTTTATTTTATTTTTATATTTATTTTTTGCAGCCATAGATAAGCTTACCTAATTTTTGATGGAACCACTTACCATTTACAAAGGACAAGTGAAAAATTCCCAGGTTAACTTTTAGAATCTCAGGTCATTTCCTTATGCTTAATTTCCAAGGTTGAGAGAGGAAAAATGTTTGAACATATTTTTAGTGCCTTGGAAATTTCTGAGGGACTAATCTCAATTGATCATTTCTTTTTACATATCTTTTATGTTCATAAGACTATGCCAGCTTTATGGATTAGGATGAAGGCATTTGACTTGATGACTTAAGAATATTTCCAGTCTTTATATTGTTAGTTGTATCAATATCTGTCCTTACTCAGGGGGCCTGGCTGGCTCACTCAGGAAAGCATGTGAGTCTCGATCTTGAGGTCATGAGTTTAACCCCATGTTGGTTGTAGAGTTTACTTAAAAAAAAAAATCTGGCCTTATGTGATCACTAAATCCTTTTAAACTGTCAATTTCCTAATATTTGTTAGCTATTTTTATTTTCATCACTTTAACTCTTCAAGATATGTTTATTTTAGAGGATTCTCTAGTATAGTACATTCTTAATTGAAAATTAAGCTGTGAATCTTAAATTCCTTTTACATATCCTTTGTTAATGTACTAAATATGAGTTTCTAGGAATGATTATCAACATTTATTCCAAAAGCTGAATAAAAAAAAGCCTAAGAGATTTTCTCCACTTCATGAACCTGAAACCTAGCCTTATCTTGATTATATTTGACCTTCCTAAATTTGGAGGATGGAATTACCTCTTAAATGAGAGTCTGCATCCCCTGTAAGATTAAGAAGTTAGAAGCATACAAGAGAAAAAAATAAAGTAAAATGAGACAGATATTGTCTTGCCCAGTTGCTTTTACGAATTATTTTGCCAAATAAAGTTCTAGTACCTAGGACAGTGGATTAACTGCATTTCACAGTGGGGTGTGTGTGTGTGTGTGTGTGTGATTTTGTTGCAGATCCATAGCAGAGATCTTCCCCTAGGAATGGAACAAGGAAAGGAACCTGTGAGTTTTATCTAGAGCAGTAACTCTTATACTTCTAAGGGTCGGATGAAAAAGCCAAAACACACTCTACAAATTGTCACAAATACATATATTCATAAAAAAGTTACTCAACAATAAAGAGGAGAAGATTACTGATGCAACAATACAAATGAATCTTAAAAACATTATGGTGAGTTAAATAAACTAGATATAAAGGATTACATAGTATATGATTCCATAAATATGCAATAGGCAAAACTACACTATAAGGACAGAAAATAGATCAGCAGTTACCTGGGGCCAGACATTGAGATGACTGCAAAGAGGTAAAGGAAGATTTCTGGAGGAATTAAAATGTTCTATGTATTAGTTGTAATGGTAATTACACAGGTCTATTTTTTTGTCAAATCTCACTTTAATATATATATAAATTAAACTTCAATAAATTTTATTTTAAAAACTCATATACTCCAATATGGTACATTTGGATTCAGGGGCTTCACAGATGCCATGAAATTCTTCATCAAATCTCCTAAATATCTCTGAATCCAAGTCTGGGAAAAAGCATAATAAACAGATTGAAATAAATTTTGAAGGGTCATATTATTTGGTCTGAAAGAGAGTGAGGAGGCATAAATACTTCACACAGAGTCAAATTGTACAAAACATTTTTGTTGTTGTTGGTCATTTCTTGTATAGACCTGTGCCAAAGTAAAGACAATTCCAGGGTTATTTCTAACAGTTGTGAGCATAACTTATAATCAGTGACAGATCCCTTGTATATATTTTCCAATATTCTGTTAAGTTCCGAAAAATAAGTATTTTACACACACACTCACACCTTAAAAATAAATAAGACAGGGAGCAAACAAGTGGATTTAGATTGTTAAGAAGTATTGGACTTGAGGGAATTAGCCATATTCTCTATTTAACTCAAGAACCAAGAGTTGATGGCTTATGTTGTTCAGGGAAACAGGCAGTGCAGAGCATAGAGAGTAAGTTTGAGGGGAGTGATACAGGTTTACAGTAGGTGCTGAGGGGAATTAGAAGAGAATAATGGGGGAAAAATGGATTTTTGCAGAGTGGCAAAGATAATCCATCTTGAGCTGAAACCATAAATTTGTGTTAGCCTTAATCCAAAAAGTTATATGGCTCTCCCCCGCCCCCCAATGTGCTCAATAGCTCAAGAGGTAAAAAGGTCTACGGCTACATTGAGACAGAGGTGGGAGTTTGAAGGTCAGTGTATTGGAATGATGAGAAGCCAACACTGCTTGTGGGAATAGGATCAAGGCTACTGACTCGGGGATCCATTCTGAGCAGAAAAGAAAGTGAACCCAGAAGAAGACTACTGATGGACTGGGAAAAAGAGACGGGTCAAAACACAGGTGTCCTGAGAAGTCAAAGAAGCTTGTTTGTAAGAGCTCTGGAGGGAGAGGATGCTGCAGGCAAAGGGTAGTATATTTGGTCTTTAAAATTTTAGAGGTATTGCAGTGTGCTCTTAGAGAGCTGGGCTTTATCATCTTCTGAGGCTGAAAGTGAGCCTTAGGGCTTTCAATTGAATCAGAAATGGAATTGGTGGAAGTGACCTACTTACTAACTCACCAGACAGATATGGAATTTGATAGGAAAAAAATTACCTAGAAAATTTGCTTTATCAAGATTAACTAAGAATAGAACATAAGAGATAGAATAGGCAGGGAGAGCAAGGGAAAGTGAGGGAGAAAGGACCAGAGAGAATAAAAATAAGCCATTGTGTTTTGTTTTCTGGGGCATCTAATTTACAATCTCTTTACCATTTCTCTTCAAAATTTTAACTACCTGGGTCTATCTTAACAGTGCAAGGAAAGTGGGACTGCTCCCAATTGGATGATTAACACACTGCCTTAAATAAAGTTAAATTTTCTGCCCAAAGCCATATTCTGGTTATGATACAGAGACTTTCTCAGTGAAAATTCCTAGCAGAGTTCCTACCAGTTAGTGATTCAGGAGTGAAAGATGTGATTTTTATAAACTCAAGACAATCTTCTCATCTTTAGTACTGATTCACCTGGTCAGGTTTCTCTTCTGAGCATCAGTATCCGCTAGAGAAAAGAAGAAAACAGGATAGAGGCATTTCTTCCCAACCAGTGTCCTGCAGGCTGAGGGAATTTGTTATCTTACAAATTATAATTTCAAAATAAAATGCTATTGTGGATGTAAGTAGTTGAGCATCTTCACTTGAGTTATTTAAAAAAATAATTTATGAAATACACTAAGACTGCAAAGTGCATTTTCCTTTCTTGCTTAAAAAAAAACAAAGATTTTTATTTATTTATTTTATTAGAGTCAAGGGGAAGGGGAGAGGAAGAGGAAGAGATAAAATCATAAACTGGCTCCATGCCCAGCCCAGCAAGGAGCCTGACATAGAGCCCTATCTCAGGACCCTGAGTAGTGACCCAAGAGTGAAACACATGACCAACTGGACCACCCAGGTGCCCCTGCAAAATGCATTTTCATATATATCAAACTCTGTTCAAAATGCTAGGAAAATTTCAGTGGAGGATTGCAATACACAAACCATCATAACACATATTTTCACTCAAAATGTGCTTTCTAAGTTACCTGTAGATCCCAACTAAATCTTGTGAGGTAAGTAGTGTTATTCTCATTTTAAAGCACAGGAAATTATTTGTTTATAGGACACCTTAAAAGATACAAAGATGCTGAATCGTCAAGTCACAGAGGTGCTAAACTGTGGAGACCAAATTGTTGTCTCTAAACTCTATGCATTTTTCTACTAAAATATGCCATCTTGAGAAACTTTCTGAATCCAAGTTGATAAAAAAACAAATTATAGAGAATGACAAGGACCATAGTAATGGAGTAAGATATTATCTCTTTAACATTTTTCTATTGAGTGTCTATTTTGTGTAGGGGTTACTTGAGGGACTGGGATCAGAAGGTTAAAAAGATATAGCTCTTTTGCTGTCATAAAGCTTTCACTGCAGTGATGTTTATATAATAAAGCAGCCCAAATCATATAAATTAGAAAAGATATAAACATGAGAAAATTGTGAAATAATGTCTTGGGCTTCAGAAGAAGTGTGGTCATATAGGCAACATGGAAAGAGATGATTCTGAGCAATTATCATGGTGAATAGAAGACACAGAGCAAAATGACCTATAGCTTTTGAGGGCAATTTTCAGTGGCTATTTCCTAAAAGCCACAAGAATCTTGAATATAGAGTGCATAAGGAAAGAGACAAAGTTGAAACACGAGGTCAGGTGTCTAAAGGGTAATCTAGTCTGATGCAGGATCCAAAGTCATACATTCCCAGAGCATCTAGGCAGATCCAATCTTATCTGATGGAAGGGGAATGTGCTAGTTAACAGGGTCCATGGCAAACCAAAGAGCAGGTAAGCTGCCTAAATAAACAATCACTACTAAGTTCAACTAATTTTTGCTCTATAAAAAAATGTGTGAGTATTCTCAGATATTTAATTTCAGGAATGTTGGAGGAGGAGACTGTGGAGAGGATGTGAATGAAAGTTGGGGAATCACAGGCTCCTCCACTTTGCCCACTCTTCCTTAGAAGGCACTTTTTGTGCACTTGGGCCATTTTCAGGGCCTTGGCCTTGAGTGTGCATTGCGCTTTTGAGGCCATCCAGATGGGGTGAATGTGGAGCACTATTTGTCTCCTGGCTGCTTAAGACAAGCCTCTTGCTTATTAAACCTGCCACCTTTCTTTCTTTTTTCTTTCTCTTTTCTTTTCTTTTCTTTTCTTTTCTTTTCTTTTCTTTTCTTCTTCTTCTTTTCTTTTCTTTTCTTTTCTTCTTTTTGATTTTATTTTTTCGTGAGAGAGAGAGAGAGAGAGGCAGAAACACAGGCAGAGGGAGAAAGAGGCTCCCTGAAGGGAGCCCGATGTGGGACTCCGTCCTGGGACTCCATGATCATACCCTGAGCCAAAGGGAGACGCTTAACCGCTGAGCCACCCAGGGATCCCCTAACCTGACACCTTTCAATCCAGAATGATCTGTGTTGTTCTTGGGTCTCTCCTTCATGTCCGCATTTGGGAATCAATTTCCAATTTCACACCAGGAACTCCCAAATTTGTGAACCAACAGGAAGGTATGATATTTAGATTTTAGGTGAAATTTATGCATTTGTAATTGTGTCACGTAATTTTAAAATGTATACTAACACCATGTCAGCCAGAAAAATGCCTGAACGTCATTTATAGCCTAAAGGTATCTGGTGTGTACTCTCTAGTCTGAAGGAAAGAGCATTTACTGGATTGGGAATTCAAAAACTCAGGAACTTTCCCTGGGTGCCTCTGGCCTGTTGTGTAATATTATGCAGTGACTTCAAGCCTTTTTGCTTCCATTTACTTAACAGAACAATGGAGGTGGTATCTGACATCTTATATCTTAGGGCTGTTACACGGGCCAAATGAGATAATGTAGAATGAAATCTGAAAGGTTCAAAATGCTACTGAGAAATACTTTTATTATTTACAAGAATGATTTATGAATCATGGCAAAGATCTATTACTGATCAACAAATAATATATTGTTCCTGTGTTGTCAATTCAGTTTTCATTCTGGAGAATTGTTTTACTACCTTCATAAGAAGCTATTATCACTTTAAAGTGTGTGAAATATCACCAGGATAGCACAATTTATCACTTGGCCAGACTCAATAGGAAGTAGGTTGATGTGTTCAGAATCAATAGGAAGTAGGTTGATGTGTTCATTTAGCAAGTGTTATTTAGGCTCTAGAACTCTGAAGCACTGTGAGTCCCCTAGGATTGAGAGTAATTTTGATATGACTAATACCTTACTGGTCCTCTTTATTATGACTTGTAACTAAACTGAATTTTTAGAAAATATCTTAATCACACAGCTATGCTATTAAATAAGTGAATAGACTTAGAAATGAGAATTTTTTTTAGACAACTTAAGTACCACCAAAAAATCTTGATTTCATACCTCTCCTGAATAATGAAACTATTCTGGCAATATTCTTTTATATAGCAATTGTTGATTGAACTGAGTAGTGACTGTTCATTTATGTAGCTATGTGCCTTCCAGTTTTTCATAGACTCATGTAGCAGCCCATCCCCTTTCCCTCAACGGAATTTAAATTGTGTAGAGAAGGGAATGAATTTGAAAGCAATGGAGATGAATGAATGTTCCATACTCTACATGATTCCTATGGGCAGCTGGAAACTCCAGTCTCTGCCCAAAGGAACATGGTCAACTCAGGCTTGTGTTTGGGTAGTGACCAATATCAGAGGGGTAAACTTTCACAAGTGAGTCTAGCAGATCTACAGAAGTTGGCTCAGGGATGCTCAGTTTCAGGGAAGGGGCCATTTTTTTAAATTTTTATTTATTATTTATGATAGTCACAGAGAGAGAGAGAGAGGCAGAGACACAGGCAGAGGGAGAAGCAGGCTCCATGCACCGGGAGCCCGACGTGGGATTCGATCCCGGGTCTCCAGGATTGCGCCCTGGGGCCAAAGGCAGGCGCCAAACCGCTGCGCCACCCAGGGATCCCGAAGGGGCCATTTAAAACCAAGTACCACTTATATCTGTAGGCATAGATAACGGATTCCAGAAGTCATACCCTAATGGGACTTGAACTGAATCAGTTCAGTGATATTGCTGCACATCTGTTTTATTTTTAAATTATTTTATATTATTTTAATAGTATAAAAGGCATACATCGTAAAGGTACAGTTTGATGAGTTTTGGAAAATATCATCTATGTAAACCCACACACAAATTAGTGTATTTCTAGTCTTGCAGTAAGTTACTTTATGTCCTAGCCACATAAACCCCTCTTCTGTCAGGCAGCTTCTGTTCTGAGTTCTATTACCATAGATCCTTTTCACTCCTTTTCACTTTGTTCTAGAATTTCATACAAATAGAATACAAATACAAATACACCCTGAGACTGCTGTATCTGGCTTTTTTTGCTTACTTTTTAAAAGATCTAACCATGTCATTTAATATATCAATAGTGTATTCCTTTCCATTACTCTCTCTCTCAATTAGTCTAAGTTTTTATCAAAAAAAAAAAAATTAACTTGGGAATCTCTGAGTGGCCCAGCAGTTTAGCACCTGCCTTTGGCCTGGGTCTCCAGGATCGAGTTCCGCATCGGGGTCCCTGCCCAGGGCCTGCTTCTCCCTCTGCCTCTCTCTCTCTCTCTCTCTCTCATGAATAAATAAATAAAATCTTTTAAAAAATTAATTATTGGTTCTATTGATTTTTTCCTACTGTTTGTTCCTGTCCTATTGCACTGATTTTTCTCTTATCTTTATCATTCCTTTCTTATCTTTCCTCTATTTATTTTGGATTGGGTTAAAGCACATCCAGAACTGGACTGTAGGTAAAATGGGAAAAGGTGATGCTGTTCAGGAACTACTAAAATAGAGGAAAAGAGACCTCAGTAATGGACTGGGCACAATTCCAAATATAGTATGGACAAATTGAGACTTGTAGTTAAGGAGTTGGGTCTTGGTCGATAGATGGAAAGTAACTAAGAAGTAATGTCAAGAGTAAGGGAGATTCTGGCTAAAACATCTTGACAGGATTCTTGCTGAAGGCAGGCCAGACTGATAAGACATCACCTGGATGATGGTTGGAGGAAGATGAACTGATCAGATGGTATCAAGGTGATCAGACATTGATAGTGGAGGATTCTCCCCAGAATGATTTCTTCTTGGGGATACCTGTTTGGCTTGGTGGTTAAGTGTCTGCCTTTAGCTGAGAGCATGATCCTGGAGTTCTGGGATCAAGTCCCACATCGGGCTTCCTGCATGAAACCTGCTTCTCCCTCTGCCTATGTCTCTGCCTTTCTCTCTCTGTGTGTCTCTCATGAATAAACAAATAAAATCTTAAAAAAAAAAAAGAAGAAAGATTTCTTCTTGCTGAACATTCTTGCTAAATCTTCTTGCTAAAGAAATGATTTATTCTTACTAAGAATCTTGCTAAGATTCTTGCTTAAAACTAGATGATGCAGGTCAAATGAGAATGGACACTGAATCCCAAGTTAAAGCCTCGTTCAAAAGAGGCCGTGGGTAGCCAGGTGGCTCAGCGGTTTAGTGCCTCCTTCAGCCCAGGGACTGACCCTGGAGACCTGGGATCTAGTCCCATGTTGGGCTTCTTGCATGGAGCCTGCTTCTGTCTCTGCCTCTCTATCTGTGTGTCTCTCATGAATAAATAAATAAAGTCTTTTGGAAAAAAAAAAAAAAGAGGCCTTAAAGCAGCTTGGCCAAAATTTGGTCAAGAAGAGAGTCTGTCAGCTGAATTTACTATTATACTGATTTCTTAAGATCTAAGTCCAAGTCATTTATTTTACAATTTTCTTCTTTTCTAATATAACCATTTAAGGCATAAATTACCCTGTAAGACTACTTTGGCAGCATTCCACAAATTTTAATATTCTGTGTTTTCATTGTCATTCAGTTTGAAATATTTTCTAATTTCCCTTGGGATTTCTTCTTTGTTCATGGGTTATTTAGAGGAGTGTTGCTTAATTTTCAAATGTCTGAGGAATTCCTAGGTATTTTAAAAATTAATTTCCAGTTTAATACTATTGGGGTCAGATAAAACTATTTGTGTGATTTTAATATTTTGGAACTTATCGAGACTTACTTATACCCTAGTATATGGTTTGTCATGGTGAATGTTCATGTACCCTTGAAATGAATGTGCATTTTGTAGTTAATGGGTGTAGTGAGCCATAAAACAAAACAAAACGAAAATAGATCAAGTTGGTTGATATTTTTTCTTCATTTATGTCATAGCCTTTCTTATATTTGACTTGTGTTTCAATCACAAAGACAAGGGTCCTACAATTTCCAAATATGATTGTGGATCTCTCTATTTTTATCTGCTAGTTATGCCAATGTTTGCTTCCTGTATTTTGAGTCTCAGTTACGAAGTGCACACACACTTAGTTCATGTTGAATCAACACTTTGGTCATTAAGAAATTATCCTTTTTATCCTGGTAATACTTGTAAGTGTTCTATAATACTGATATGGCTGTTTCAGCTTTCAAACATGTAGGTTTTGCATGGCATATCATTTTCCCCCCATCTTTTCACTTGCAACTTGTCCATGTCTTTATATTTAAAACCTATTCTTCTCAAATATGTCAGATTGGATCTAGCTTTTGTATTCATCTGGCAACCTTTGCCTTTTAATTGAAGTATGTAGTCCATTTTAATTTATTTTTTAATAAAGATTTTATTTTATTTTTATTTGAGAAAGAGAGAGAGCAGGAGCAGGGGGGAGGAGTGGAGGGGGAGAGAGAAGCAGACTTCCCACTGAGCAGGGAGCCCTACAGGGGACTTTGATCCCAGAACCCTGAGATCATGACCTGAACCCAAGGCAAACATTTAACCAACTGAGCCATCCAGGTGCTCCAATTTCATTTTAATTTCACATAAGGGTTGACATGCTATTTGTTTTCCACTTGTCTCCTTTGTTTACTATTCCTAAATTTCTTCATGTCCTATCTAGATAGGACCTAGATATGGGCTAGTGTACATTAAAAGTATCTATTATTAATTAATAATTATTATTTATAACTATAACTAATTATAAATATTAAAACATTCCATTGGTTTTTATTAGATTATTAGCTATATCATTTTGTTTTAGTGGTGTTTTGAATTAAAATTATTTTATACACAATATAAAAAATTTTAAATGGTATAACTTCATTATGTCTCTCCTATCTGTTGTGCTGTTTTTGTCATATATTTCGCTTCTTATAAACCCTAAATGTATATGTGACACTTTTACTTTGAACCAGTAATTGACTTTTAAGGCATTTAAGAGAAGAAAGGGTGCAATAGTTTATTTTAACCCCTATATTTACCATTTCCAGTTCTCCTTTTTTCCTACCAATTTGAAATTCTAGCTTCTCTCGTTTCCCTTCAGCTCAAAGAACTTTAAGCATTTTTTTTCTGTGAGATTCTGAAAGCACCAAATTCTCTCAGTTTTCACTTACCTAAAAATGTATCCATCTTTCATTTTTGAGATATACTTCTTTTTGTCAGATATAAAATTGCATGTTGACTTTCTATTAACACTTTAGCAGTGTTATTCATTGTCTTTTGAATTTCAGGTTTTTGCATAAAAGATCAGATGCCATTCTTAATTTTATCTTTGTTCTTCAAATTTTTATAAAAATGGTCTTTGTTTTTCAACAATTTGGCAAGGATGTGTCTAAACATGGTGTTTTTTGTGGGGGTTTTTTTGTTTGTTTTTTTGTTTTTTACTGAAACTGTTTGATCAAATTTGAAAATCTTAGTCCAGATTTTCTTTAAGTATTTTTCCTGTCCCATTTTCTCTTTTCTTTTGGAGATTCTAATGAATACATGTTAGACTGCTTGAAGCTATGCAGTTGGACATTCTTTTTTCTCTGAGATTCATTTAGGTATTTTTATGTACTACTCTTCAATGTCACTGATCCTTTATTCTTTTGGGTAAAATTTACCATTAATACCAACTAATATATTTTTATTTCATATATTTCATAGAATATTTTATATAGCTTTAAAATATCCCTTAAACTTCTCAATTTCTTCTCTTATTATATCATATCTGTCTGAACCTATAGTCTTTAACTATTTTCCCTAATTATTTTGAAATTCGTATCTGCTGATTTTAACATCTAGTTTAACTATGGGTCTTTGTCCACTTATTTTACTCTTGACTGTGGGTCACATTTTGCTGTTTATTTGCACTTGTATCTTCCTCTCAAGAGCTTAATGCATTATATTAGTGATTAAGTTAGTGATGAATCACCTTGAATCTTGACGCTTTTTTTAAATACCCCATTGTATTATTTTCTTTGATTTGGTTTCTTTTGGTCTCCCTAAAGACTCAATGGTTGTCCTAAGGAGAATTTCTCAGACTAGAGATATTTGTTTTATCCCTGTGGTGTATTGATCAAAGCTGCCAACAGAAATCTTCCATTGCCTCAAAATATAAATATCCCATTGTATTATTTTCTTTGATTTGGTTTCTTTTGGTCTCCCTAAAGACTCAATGGTTGTTCTAAAGAGAATCTCTCAGACTAGAGAGATATTTGCTTTATCCCTGTGGTGTATTGATCAAAGCTGCCAACAGAAATCTGCCATTGCCTCAAAATATGAATTGTCCCTTTATTTCCTAATAGTCATGTTATTCTCAAGGTTGATTAATAGGTCACAGTCACTGGAAATACTGCTGATTTATTCATACTTTAGAATTCTTGCTCTTTTCCCACTTTAGAATTCTTGCCCTGCTCTCAGGGTTTGACCCTACCCTAATTCAAGGGCATCTCATTTCATTACCTAAAATAGTGGAAATAGGGGAACAGTCATTAACCTAACAGAAATACCGTCCCCCCACCCTGGACCTGCAAGGGTGTCTTCTTTCAACATGGCACAGATACCGCAACAGGATAGCTCATTTTTCTAAATTAATTGAAAGAAAGTTCAGTCCAAAAACCATTTTATTATTACACTTTCTCTAAAATTTGAATTACACAAATGCTCCCCAAATGATAGGTATATTTAGTAGCATTAGATGTCAGTCTATAGTATTATTCATACATGTCAGGGACAAATTCCTTTTAATTGGCATCCATCTGCTATGCTCTTATGTCTGGAAACAGAAGACATTTCTCTAGCTTCCCTGAGTACCTTTAGTGGCTAAAAATTGGGGACAAAGCAAACAGGTGAATTATCCTCAATTTATAGTTCAGAGTCAAGGCATCATCTATACTAACTGAAGTAGAATAAAATGTTATGATAAAGAGAAACATACATTCTAGACATCTAAGATTCGAATAAGTCATGACAGGCAAGGAGTAGGAAAGGGGAAAGCCAGGATAGTGTTCTGTGTGTGTGTATCTTCTATTCACGTGCATCTTGAGCCTGTTTGACCATTTTACTTCTTTGTAATTCCAAATATTTTTTTTCTCTATTATTCTACAGAATAATTGTAACTGAGATAGATATGACTCATCATTTTGGAGAAGACCATACATTTTGAGAGAATCTTGTTTTAGTTCATTTTTTCTTATTATAATAAATTGTTTAATAAAGCTAAATTATTTCCTAAATCTGTGGATATATATGCTACAGCTGCATATTAATAACTGCAAGTCTATTTACTTTTCAATACTGCAGCATTGAAAAAAAAAACTATGGCTTTTGAAGGGCAAACTAGTTTTCATTTCTTAAAAGTCTTTTATTCCATAGTTTCTTTCTGTGTCCCATTATAAACTGAAGCACGGGTGCTTTAAAATATATTTTTGCTGCACCTTTGTATTGTGCCATTTGTCAAATTCTAAGAGGACTCCAAGATATTTTTTTCTTCCTTTCTAGTATAGAACTAAGAATGGATTGGAATTTTGAGCAAATGAAACTCTTATCAAAGTAAAAAATATATATTGTGACCATTCTTTCTACATATACCCACTTTAAAGTTTAATTACCCCAGTTCTTGTATATTTACTTTTTCTACTCCCCTTGCTTTTCTCTGTGGCTAGGAAATTCAGAAGGCCATAAGTCTTCATCATTCTTCAGCTACTCAGTTTCCCTTTCTTACCTGTTACTTTATGACAACACTGTGATGGACTCCCTGCCTCAGTTTTTTCCCCTTGTTAGCACATCTGTGACTGGAATTAAAGAGGCAAGGGTGGGACATAAATATGCCCAGCCTGGAAAATGAATCATGATTATTCTAACCCTACTAGGTAAATCCTGTTCTTTTTTAACAGTCTATAATAGACATGGCCCAACTTCAGCCAATGAAATGTAAAAGCCTGCTGGAGGAGGCACATATGGAGAATTTTTCTGTCCCTAATAAGAAGAAGAACATAAAGAGAAAGTGGTTTTATTTTGTTTTGCTTTGTTTTTTTGCATTTATCATCTTTCTTGCTGCTTAGGATGCTCTTCTATGAAGATGTGATGCTTTACACTGCAGGTACCATTAGAGTAGATATGACCAAAACACTAAAGAAAGAAGGAAGACCTCTGGTCTCTCATCAGAGAGAACATATAATTAAACCATTGCCCCAACTCTGGAATTGAATTTTTTAAGACTTCTTATAATGTAAGAAATAATATGACTGTCTAGAAAATGACACTGTTTGTAAGGTATCATAAAGATGCCCTAGCTGAAACAGAACTTATGAGATAGGCCAGGGTCAGCTCAATCATAAAAATTATAGGGAACATCGCCAATATGTCTCCATTTCCTTGGAACTAGTGGGCTTGACTTTCTATATAATTGAAAAAGTGTGCTTTCACATTTGGAAATGGGTTTAGGAAAATAGCAGACACCTGCTTTATTCAGTCTGGGCCTAAAACCTTCCCTAATTTAGTGTGTGCCATGTAATCCATGTACCCCCAGGCAAGTAGAATTCTGCACTGACTTCTAAAATTTGGGTTCAGAAAGCAGCTTGTTCAGTTGAACACTTTCTTTAATTTTATCTATATATCTTTATCTATCTCTATCTATGTTCTATGTATGTATGTATGTATCTATCTATCTATCAATCATCTATCATCTATCTAATCTCTTCATCCATTCTTTGGGAATATAGCTGGGATTGACTTAGATTTGATTGCCATTCTAGATTTCAAGTATTGCTAGGTGTTCTGAATAAATACCATCCTAACTTTTATACCTGTTTATAAACATCAGTGCATATCAGTGTTATAAGATATGCAGTTTGATAACTTAAATTAAAAATACTCCAAAGCCCAGGCCACAAATATTCTGCTTCAGTTCTAAAGTCATTATGATTCTGCCAAGTAAGTTCCCAGTCCCTTTTTATAGTGGAACTCTTCACTCCTGGCCCCCTTTTGAATCATCTGAAAGCTTTAAGATCATTACAGAGGAGTTCTGGGAGCTTTATAGGGATATTGAAGATTGACAGTACTCTTGAACTTGGAGTCCTTGAGAAGAATGAAAACATTTGAGCAGAATAATAAGGATGAAAACTGCAATTGAATAAGTTGGAAGGTGGACTTTTCAAGAGTTTTGTTATCTACTATGGAATCTACTAAGGTCAAGAAGAGATTTAGACAGAGTAAGGTTAAGTGACAGCAACTAAGTGACCAGCCTCATTACTATAACATAAAGTTCTAGACTTTCAATATAAAATATGTAAATGATGAAATTTATTTTTAAACATATTCCTAATAAATACAAAACATTGATGACATATTTCCATGCAACAAGTTACTAAAATGTTTTCACATAACATTATTCCAGAAAATCTAGTGATTACCTAAAAGTATAAATTACTTATTGATAATCAATCCAAATAATTTAAAGTTATCATTAGTACCATACCATATTGTATCAGTGTTTAAAATCTAAATTAAAAGATATTGTAGCGAATAATGTATAAATTACTTATTGATAATCAATCCAAATAATTTAAAGTTATCATTAGTACCATACCATATTGTATCAGTGTTTAAAATCTAAATTAAAAGATATTGTAGCGAATAATATATTTTTCCTATTATCAGAAGTGATTTCTTATCAATTTCTGACTTTTTATTGGAGTAGGGCTTTACTTTTCAATCCTTTTTTCAAGAGAGTATCCTCTTTGGTCTATATCTCCTATGGAAAGCACAAGCATAATGAATGCATGTGAATGCCTCGGGATACTCATCATGTCCTATTCTTGGGCTAGATTTTTGCCCTAGTTGGGAAACACATTGTTTTCTTTGGAGTCTTAGGTTAATTGGAGCTCTCTGTCATGTCCTAACACCCCCATTTGGGAAAAATCTTGAGCTACACTTGATGGAACTCTTTCTAAAACCATACCCTGGGACAGTAACAAGAGGTATATCTTTTCTTGCTTCTTGAATAGAGGAAAAAAGTATGTAAGAGATAGCAGTGGGGGTTACTGCTGTTCTCCTGAGTAACTTTACTCTTTGTCAAGTGATGTGTGAACAGTAATCTGATCTTGTCAGTTCTGAATAAGCAACAAATCCACTTCCATTCTTTTAAGGAATGTGCATGCTAACACAGTGTGTATGTATAAGAGAATATATTATATATTATTTGTCTTATATTTAAATTAAACATGATTGATATGCTCATTGAAAAGAAATATAGATTTTAAAATATTCTAGAAATATTTACCTTATAGTATAAAAGCTTTCAAGTTGAGATGATTTGGTTGTAAAGGATTTCTTTCTGAAGACATTGGTAAAAGTAGAGAAATAGTATTTTTTAAATTATTTAAAATTAGCATTCCATGAGTCACTAACAATTTATCTCCTCTATGTCCAGTATCCTCTAAAAGATGAGTTTTAATATAGAGTTTAATAAATTTAAGATGAGTTTTATATAGGATGCCTATATTTTATTTGATGTTTTTGCCAATGCAAATATGATTAACAAATAGTGCATTTTAAAAGCTGTAGCTGAATCTATTGTTTACTAGATATACATCTGTTTGCCTCTTAGATAGTTGAAGAATTATAAATGGAGATAGGATTTAAATACCATCTCCTTCTAACTTCATTTGACTGAGAGAAGAATTAAATTGGCCCTGAGTAATGCTGATCATCTGGTATATTTGACCTTTCCACATATCCTGCATAGAAGAAGGGGGAAGAAAAATTTGAACAGGTAATAAGAACTGGCATACTATGACATTTAATATCTAAGTGAAGCACTGTATTAAAAAAGTTTGATTTTAATTAAAATCAAAATAACTCACTATGGTATCTCATTTCTAGACAAATATGAATGCTATGTGTCTAAAATACCTTCTGGCTAAATTTAGTGACTAGTCTTGCTTTGTAAATTGTAATACACCTTATAGATAGTAAATTAAGCTAATAGGTATTCTGCTACCACCACCCTTATCCTCTGCTCTCTACTCCCAAAACAAAATCTATTTGTGTGCCAATGAATGGCATCATAAACATCTAGCTGTATGTACCTTGGACATTGCCAGAAGACACCTAATCAGGCCAGGAAAAAGATGATGGGGTAGAGGACTAAACTCAAGGTAAAAGTAGTCCTGAAGTACAAAAGCCCAAGCTGTCTCATGAAGGGCCTAGAAGAGAACCAGACTTTGCAAACCTAGAATTATGGGTATCTGTTGATTTTTGTCTATCCAATAGCTGTCCTTTTCTCTTTCTCTCATAATAGAACTACTTTTTCTAATTGAATAAGGAGAGGCTTGAAATTGTGTCATTATAAACATGGTGTCTTATCAGAGTAGTGAATAAACAGAGTAAGACAGGCCAATCCGTTTACTTTATCTTCCTGGCTAAAGTAATTGACTCAGAGATGGTCAAGCCATCAATGTTTTCCATACAACTTTACTGTTGAACTTCCCAGAAAGATGGTCTTTTTATACTGAGGATATGAAACAGAGAATTTGAGTTTGGGTTTCATTGTGACTATTTTGCCTCTAATAGAGAAGGCAAACCTATCTGGTATCTACCAAGACCTATTATTGTAAACATCATCTGAGCTCCAAAGCCCTTCAAATACTTTCACAAAACAAAAACAAAAACAAACAAACAAACAAACAAAAAACCGTACTTTGTCAGTGATTTTTGCTTGGCTCTCTTTCTGAGGCATGTTTCATATCATTGATTAATTTACTAGTATAAAATTAAATTCTCTCAGCTCAATTTGGTTCTTATTTACTATACCCTTAAAGATTGTTTCAGAAAACTTTTCCTTTTTCATCATAGAGGAGCTTCAATCAATCTTTTCAAATATACAGAAACATGGAGTGAAGTTGATCACAGGGTTAATGTTCTCACAGTTTAGCTTCCACATTCACATAGATATTTGAAAATATAATATTTGGATTAATTAATAATAGTTGATTTAGTACAGATTTTATGTAGTATTAAATAAGTTATTACTGTAATTCTTAGCTTATTCATTGTAAATTGCAGATACTAATTGGTATTTTCCTTATATAAGTATTAAAGAAGATGATATATAAAGAAATTAGCATTCTGTTTAAGCTATAGTAAGCATTCATTAAATGTTACATTTTATAATCTTCCTTCTCTCCTCCTCCTTCCCCCCACCTTTCTTTTTGAGAGAGAGAGAGGGCAAGTATGAGCTGAAGAGTAGGGATGGAGTGGAGGGGGTAGAGAGCGAATCCTAAGTAGCCTCCAAGCCCAGTGCAGAACCTGTTATAGGCTTATATCATGACCCTGAGATCAGGACCTGAGTTGAAATCAAGAGTAGGAGGCTGAACCAACTGAGCCCATCCAGGTGTTCCATCTTTTTCCCATTTGAAACCACCACCATTATTATCAGCAAAAAAATATGTTACATTTAAAACTATGATACAAAGAATAGCATCAGTCTGTCACATACATTTGATTATCATTGTCCCTATTCACCTTTTCAACTATTTTCTATAACGTCCTTGGCACTTTCCATTTGGGAAGGATGTATCTGGGAATATAAAGAAGAAATAAGGGGACTAGGATGCTAGTGTCTTTCATTCATCATAACACAATAGAAAACATTCTAACAAACAGTGATGCATATGGCAGAGGATACAACCAGATCAATGGACTATATACACTGGTATTAAAAGGTTTAATATATTCTATGCTGTTGAATTTAAAAGGGCTGAGGTTTATAGAAGTGGGATGTGTGTGTATGTGTGTGTGTGTGTGTGTGTGTGTTGTGTATGCTGGGATGGGAAAGTTATCTAAGCAGCATTGTTTTAAATATTGTAGATTTCTAAGTATTGTAGATTTACCATTAGATACAATATCATGGCAGCCTTTCAGTGATTGTTGCCTGTTTCTAGTTTATCCCAAAGTTAAGTATTGTGGGAAGGAATACTGATAATAAAGAGTTGGGAAACAATTCTGAGCCATTCAACCAGGGTAACCCAAATCCAAAGGCAGGGGTTAAGGAAATGTAGAACTTGAGAATAGGTACCAATGTTGTGAGGTATGTTTCCTTCATTTCGTACTGTTTCTTTTACTACATTAGTCTATTAATTATAATTTTTGACCTTAGTCATCTCCTTTCTTTCCCTTCTTAGTTTCTCATTATCTTTTTTTCTTTTGTAGCTCTTACCTACCTTCTCATTCACTCTTCTTTTTTCTTTTACTTAATTCACTACTGTCATTTCTGTTTTATAATTTAAATTTTTAGGAAAAAAATCCCAGAAAATTGAGTAAATTGTATAATTTAAAATAAAATCACATTGTATTGGCAAAGACACTTTATGGATTATTTTACTTTAGTTTGAACATTTTATTTAGTTGTAAATTATGCAAGATGTATCATCAGTTAACAGTAAATTATACATAGCTTAAGTGAAAATAAATAAAATAGTTTGGATCCCATAACTCAATTGCTACATTAGATTTCTTAAATTAATAAATAAATAATAGCAATGTCACCCACAGTTAATCAATCTATAAGGAAAAAAAGCTACATATTTTATTTAACAGTAAGTGTGTATGTGTGTGTGTGTGTAGAGACAGAGAGATTAATTTTGAAGAATTGACTCACATAATTATGTGTTTTTGAAAGTTGGCAAATCTGAAATTTACAGGGCAAGCAGGTAGACTGGAGACTCAGGGACAAGTTGATATTATCCAAAGGTTATCTGGAAACAGAATTCCTTTTTTCCTAGGGGAATATTAGTCTTTTTCTTATAAGGCATTCAACCTTGATTGACTGAAGCACTTGTAAATTATAAAGATCATGTCTTTATTCAAAGTCCACTGATTTCGATTCTAATCATATCTAACAGTATACTTTCACAGCAATATCTTGACTGGTGTTTGATCAAAGCTAATGACCATGGCTTAGTCAAATTGACACATAAAATTAACCACCAAAAATACACCCCATGTCAATTTAGCATCTATACATATCTCCTTAAACAGTATTTCAAATAAAGAAAACAAAAGGTCATAATTTGGCTCAATATGGCAAAACTGTCTATGTTCAACTGAAAACAAACTAACCCTTTTTCTAGAAGAGGATGCAAGTCTTCAGATGATATTTATTCTTCTCCATAGTATCATAATGTAAATATTATGATGCAGGGTTACCAATACTTAAGTACTATTATGTGAGATCAATTGATTTTATTTTATATAAGGGGATAAGAGAGAGAAGAAAACAGTTTTTTGATATACACATGTATATATTCATAACAAAATAATTTAGCAATAACAGTACTCCTTTTGGTATGTGGTCATAACTGACATTTATAACAGTGCTCTTCCACTACTCACTCTGTATTTCCTTTGTCTTCAGCAGTCCCCACTGTTGGTCATGGTTCTTTACCTCTTTTGATGACCCAGACCTTCATTCCTGAAGGGTCTAATCCATTAGTGGTCTTGCCTGAATTGGATAGTTGTAAGTCTCCACTGATTTTCTTCACATGGCATTGGTAGTACTAAGAAATGTCCTGAAGGATCTCTTTCTTCTTTCCAAACAACTTTTTCTCATTTCCATTGTGGAGTAGAGGTACAGTTTCCCCTTGCTAATGAGGATCAGTCTACTCCAGCCAACATACTAACTTTTTTGGCCTGTTGATTCAGGGAATAAGGAGTACAAAGTGTCTGAGCATCAATCTTAATTTATTTTGTAATTTAATTAATTCTGTAATTCAGTGGAACCATTGTTAAGTCTTTTGTAGCAATGTTTCACACTTTGGAATTCAGACCTCTAGGCCAATAGAGTCATGAGGACAGAATAGAAAAAAAAAAAAATTCTAGTGGATCACCAGGAATAATAGTGAGTGATGCCACTCCCATTTCCACCTCTTGATTCCTGGACTTGTGAATCCTGTTGGTGGGAGAGACAGCACCATATATTGGATGCTGAGTCAGAGCATATTCAGCCTCCTGAAGAACCTTGACTCATAGATACTTGATTCAGATTATCCAACAGTGGTATTTGGTACATCTCTTGCTACATAATGTCATGAACTATGAGTGCTTTTTGAACTACTAGAAATATGGTTGTTAATTGCTTTGAATCTAATCAGACTAGTTAGAGAATCAATTTCAGAAATTCCAGAATCAATTCAGAAAACTCATCCTTAAAGATTCTCTTCCTCTAGAACAACTCTTGGCACTAAAATCTGTTAGTTAGGGATCTCCATAGAGATAGAACCAATGAGAGATATAGGTATATAGATTGCCTATCATCTATCATCTATCTATCATCTATCATCTATCTATCATCTATATCATCTATCTATCTATCATCTATCTATCTATCATCTATCATCTATCTATAGAGAAAGTGGCAGAGATGGAGAAACAGAGACAGAGACAGAGATTGATTTTAAGAAAGTGGCTCACACCATGACCTGAAATTGAATGACTCGGTGATATAGTGTACAAGAAAAGACATCAGAAGAAAAAACTGCTTGTAAATCTTGCAGGAAGATTGTTAACTACCATTACAACACTTAAGTTAGAAATTAATACTATGGTCTATGTTTCACAGTTAAAATGATATCACTTATCCAATAAGAATTGAAAAGAATTGGAAAGCTAAAGATCTTTAATTTAGGTTCCACAGACATTCTCCAGATGGCCTATGGATCTTCACTGCTTACCTGTATACTTGAAATGAACAGACAAACATGAAATTGACAGCTTCCACTCAAGAAGCCTAGAATATATATATTTTATATGTTACAAACTCCTTTAGGTAACTCATTACTTTTTGATTGAACATTTATATTTATTGGCTTTACCTCACTTACGTTTGACTAAATCTATTGTTTATCAGTAACAAAGTATTTATTAATTAAAGATTTCTTAGAGATGATCATGTTTCTACTATTTAATCAGTTCACCCAGTTAGTAAAAAAAAAAATCAATTTGAAAATCTGTTGAATATTTCATACCTTGCCAAATCCTTGATAAATGCACATAATAGCACTACCTGAAATTAATGCTAATAAAATAAATTTTGCTTGTGGATATTCTAATGAAAAGTAAATTGCCTTATCTGATATCAGAATGGTACTTATTAGTATATATTTAGGACAGGATTGGCACGACTATACCTAGGTAACAAGGACTATGACCATATGCATTGGTCCATCTGCAACCCTATTTCCCATGATTCATTTGTTATGCAGTCTCTCTTTAGTAATAATACAAATCTAACTCCAAAAATTAAAAAAAGACTAAATACTTAATTGAGTTATTTTCGTAACTAAAAAAAAAAAAATATATATATAAGATATATGATGTGCATTTGCTATTATAACCCCCAGAGATAATACACAACTCTTCTAAGTTTGCTTGATCACATTTCCTGTGGTTTTGTTTTATTTTCCTATTCAAGAATCATATTATTTTATGTATACTCAGGGCCAATTGTTCTGTAGGGATATTAGATTAATCCAGACATATAATAAATACATACACTAGCTAATTCCTCCTTACAGAGTATATGAAGGTATAACACTCTTCTCAGAGATACACATACTAACTGATGGAGTTGGCTTGTAAGGATATTGATATCATCTGTATGAATTGGAGTTGGAAAAATTTGGTGGGCATCAAAAATCTTTCACTTTGACACAATACATTATATAGATTGAGAATTTGATGCAAAATAAATGCCTTAACTTAAGTGGTTATAGATAATAAATTGGCCTCAAATCTTCTTTTGGCAAACTGATGAGGTGGGGCCTTGCATCACTGTTAATTTTTTTTTTTTTTTGCATCACTGTTAATTCATGGTATACCTGTATCAACACTATGAGTATGTGTTAAGCATATCCAAGCTCAAAGAATAAGTTACCTTTCTATTTAGATATGCTCAGGGTATCTTTGGGATCTCTTTACTTACTAAGGCCTATACAATGCAGGTCATGTTTTCAGTTTGATTTAATTTGGTTTTATTTCTAGGAATACTTGTTGGTTTCTCAATTGTTCAGTGTCTGTGAATCAAGAATTTAATGGCTTCTACATAGTCATATCCTGACAATAAAAAACTACTGAAAGACAAAAATATAGTGGGATAATTCTGATGGACACTCAAACAAAAAAAAAATTGAATCCTTGCAAATAAAATCTCATGTTAAAGGAGAATCAACAACATTAGTGAAGATCTATCTGGACAAGCTTTAATGAGCATTTGCAGCATTTGTTGAGTAAGAAGCAATAATAAGAACTAATAATAATAATAAAAATAATAAATCTCATACTCCAAGAAAAAATGGATTATTTGTAGCTACTGTAACAAGTATCATCAGATTGCTTTTAAATTCCTAGAAATAATTAAGAAAAGCTTGTCTCAGTAAAAATGCTTTGCAAGGAAACAATCCATATCAGTCTCTCATTTCTAAACCTCAACCAATCAGAAAAATACCCATGTCAGTAAACATATTTCTGGGTGTTAGTCAATCAGCAGCAGACTTACAGAAGTAACCACATATTTGCAGATTATTTCAAATCATTTAACTCTGAAAGTCCACCCACTTTTAGCTCCTCCAAATCGTCATATAATATCAGCAGTCTTCTTTCCTTGGAGAGACTGACTGCTCACTCTGGTTCTCCCTAAACTATAAGTTCAACTTTGTTTTTTACTTTTTAATTTTCTCTTGAGATATTGAGGGTGATCATATCATCATCTGAGATGAGAATAAAAATGTGTGTATGTGTGTATACTCAGATATGCACATTGGATCTTTGATTTAAGAAAAATATTTTTTCAATACTTTTTTTCTTCCTTAGTATTGAACTATGTCATTTTTTAAGTTTTGTTATAGCTCAAGATTCTATAATCTTACACATGCATGTGTCATTGAATTTCAGTGTAGTGAATAATTTAGAAATCAATAAAGTCTTACATAATTTGCATATTAAATAAATTTTAAATGAGTCATGTTTGTAGTTCAATTTAGAGATTAGTATTTACAGAAGGGGCAAACCTGAAGGAAAGAATATTGATTAACAACATTTATGAAAATTATTATTCTGGTAAACATTTAATTTTCAAATTACTTAATAGCTTTCTTTATTTGATGGTATAAAAGAAATCATGAGCATTTTAAATGAAATCTGAAAAGTTTATTTGCATGTTACAATCTGTTTTGTTAACCAGGTAGCAGACAATAAAACTGGAATAGTTCATTTTATCTCTTTGAATCTTAGTTTCCACATTGGTTTACATGAAAAAAAAAAAACATTTATAAGTTATTTGGAGACTAAATGGGAAAAACATTTCTGTCTACACATCATACTTAATACAAAATATCTACCATCACTTTTCTATATTCTGAAGATACAGACTTGTACATTGATTTTCTCATTTTAGTTTATGTGTTTTCATCCATTTTTCAGATCGGCTATCCAAATATATTTATTTTTCCAATTTAGTATATGTGCAAAGGGAATATGCCTGTTAAAGCCACTTTATTGAAATAATCTGCCCTAAAACCTTCAGCCCCCCATCTCTTTCATGAGGGAATTGGCAGTTTGAGTCAGCTAAATTAACCTCTGTACGGTATTTTAATGAGTCTTATGATGTATCTTTATTCAGAACTTTTAGTTTCTTTCACTTAACTTTAAATTGTAAGTATGCTATTTAGCTTTTAAATAAGAAGAGATGTAGATGCTGACAATAATGACCATTTACTAAATGCTAGCAAACATCGAGTATTATCATTTAATTTTTTTAGTTTAAATTTTTTAATTTAAGCAGAAATGGTGTTTTCAAATATTTTAAAAATGAAACTCTATTATTATTGAATTTGGAGTATCAAAGCATAGAAAAAAAACATAGAAAAGATGAATATTAAAGTAGCGACAGTGATGTGTTGCTTTTTCACACCATTGCTTCTTCTTTATGATATACCTACATTTTTCAGATCACATGGAGGAATTTCTCCCTTAAAACCAGAAAGAGGTTAATGAACACAAATATTTTATCTATTACTCTCAAATTATACTTATTTATGGTCTGTCCAATGGGACAAACATAAGAAAACTCCATAAGTTGATTTGCAACAGAAAAATCCTTAAAAAAAAAAAAAAAAGTGGAGCTTCTCCAGGAAAATCATGGATCTGAATATGGACCAATGAATGGAAAGGACTAACCAAAATTCAACTATTTTCCTGGGTTAAGAAAAGGTCAGCTAAGCTGTCAGTGCTATTGAGGAAAAGAAAACTGTATTTAAATATCAAATGTCTAAGAAAACAAACACTCAAGCAAGCAAAACATTGCATAGGATCTTTCAGAACAATAGAAGATGACATATTTTTTATTTTGTTTTATTTTGTTTTCGAAATTTTAGTCCTGGGCTGCCCGCTGGCTCAGCGGTTTAGCACCGCCTTCAGCCCAGGGTGTGATCCTGGGGTCCTGGGATCGAGTCGCATGTTGGGCTCCCTGCATGGAGCCTGCTTCTCCCTCTGCCTGTGTCTCTGCCTCTCTCTCTCTCTCTCTGTGTCTCTCAGGAATAAATAAATAAAATCTTAAAAAAAAAAAAAGAAAAGAAATCTTAGTCCTATCAACCTGACAAAGGCATTTCAAAAGTATAGACATATAAAAATTATTTTTTAAAAAAATATTTTATTAATTTATTCATGAGAGACCCAGATAGAAGGCAGAGACATAGGCAGAGGGAGAAGCAGGATCCCTGCAGGGAGCCCCATGTGAGACTCAATCCTGGAACTGTGGGATCAAGCCCTGAGCCAAAGGCAGATGGTCAACCACTGAGCCACCCAGGCATCCCCACATGTAAAAATTCCGACAAAATATATTAACATATCAATTAGACAGAGCATTGAAAGGATAGCACCTCATGCCAAATGAGGATTCACAAAATAAATATAAATTCAAAATTGAAACAAATCATGTACTATATTTACAGAAAATATCTGAGAAAATCATAAATCTTAATAGGAGTAGAAAAAGTAAAAAAACACAACAAAACCTCTCAGCAAATAAAATGGGAGAAAAACTTCTTTAGAAGTCTTCTACAACAACCTATAGCTAACATTATACATAATGATGGAAGATATAATACTTTCCCCTCAACATTAGAGGAAAATACATGTATGTTCATGATCACTGGGTATACTAGAAAATAAAAAGTACTTAAAAAGGAATTAAAATAAAACTATAAATACTAAGAAAAAAATAAGGTGTCACCATTTGCAAATGAAACAATTACTTAGAAAATCCTAAGCGACAACAAAGCTATCTGATGTAGTATGTAAATTCAGTGAGTGTTCAGTAATAAAGATCAAGGTACATAAAGCAGATGTACTTATATAATAAAACAGTAGAAAATAAAATGAAAATACAAACATCATTTACAATAACATTTAATAGCAAAAGGTATACAGACCTCTGCACTGAAAACAACAAAATATTGCAGAGAAAATTCAAATAAAAGATATAATGATGATATCTTTTACAAGTAAATGATGTAACATACCATATGCACATGTAGGAAGACTAAACTTAGTAAAATGTCAATTTTCCTTACACTGTTTTATAGATTCAATGTAATTTCAATGAAATGCCACAAGGTTTTCTTTCTCTCTCTCTCTTATTTTTTTAATTTTTTTTTTTTAGAAATTGTCAGGCTGATGTTAAAATCTATAGAGAATAGAATGACAAAATAATTTTAAAACATCAACTTGAAAGTCTTTCATTATTATATGATTTTAAGAATTTCTGCACTCCTTGAATAATTTAGAAAATATACTTTTGTTTTGAAAATAAAATTCAATGGAACATGAGATAATAGAAATAGACTTTCTTTCCAAATAAATGAGTATTTGAAGTGTGCCAATTCAATCAGTAGGGAAAAGGAATGTATTTGCAACAAATGATACTGGAAACTAGATGACCATTTGGAAAAGTAAGGATACGACACAGCAAATCATATAAAGATTCCAAATCATTTGGAAAAGTAAGGAAAAGACACAGCAAATCATATAAAGATATAAACTAGAGATAGGTTATAGGCCTAAATGTAAAAGCTAAAAATATGAAGCTCCTAGAATAAAACAAAAAAATATCTTTGTAATATTTGACTGGGCAAGGGTTTCCTAAATCGAATGCAAAATCAATAACCACAAAAGGAAAAGACATGATAACCTGAACTTCATCAAAGTTAAAAACTGCTCTCAAAAGACCTGAAAAAGGAATCTTTTAAAAAGGCAATAAAGCCATAGAATAGGAGAAAATATTTGTAAAAAAAAAAACTTGACAAAAGTCATATTTCCTTAATATTTCTGAAACATTTATAATACTTTAATGAAAAATAATACACTTTTTTAAAGTTTTATATTTTATTGCAATATAGTTAATGTACAGTATTATATTAGTTTCAGGTGCACAATATAGTCATTCAACACTTCTGTACGTTGTTCACTGCCCATCATGAGAAGTGTGCTCTTTAATTCTCATACCTTATTTCACCCATCCTCCTATCCCCTCCCCTCTGGTCACCATTAGTGTGTTCTCTAGAGTTAAGAGCCTGTTTCTCAGTTTGTCTCTTCTCTTCATTTTGTTTCTTAAATTCCACATATGAGTGAAATCATATGGCATTTATTTTTCTCGGACTGATTTACTTCACTTAGTACTATAGACTCTAGCTATATCCATGTTGTTGCAAATGATAAGATTTCATTCCTTTTTATGGGTGAATGATATTCCATTATACACACAGACACACACACACACAAACACCACATTTTCTTTTTTTAAATTTAAATTCAATTAATTAAAATATAGTGTATTATTAGCTTCAGAGATTGAGTTCAGTGATCCATCAGTTTTATATAACACCCAGTGGTCATTACATCAAGTGCCCTCCTTAATGCCCGTCACCCAGTTATACCATCTCTCCATCCCCCTTTCTTCCAGCAACTCTCAGTTTACTTCCTATGATTAAGAGTCTTATAGTTTGTCTCCATCTCTGATTTCACCTTGTTTTATTTCTCCCTCCCTTTCTTTATGATCTTGTTTTGTTTCTTAAATTCCACATATAAGTGAGATCATATCATTATTGTCTTTATAGGGTTGACCTTATTTCACTTGGCATAATACCCTTTAGCTCCATCCACATCCTTGCAAATGTTAAGATTTTGTGTGGTTATTTTGATGGCTGAGTGGTATTCCATTGCATATATATCTATATATCTATATCTATATCTATATCTATCTATCACATCTTATTTATCCATTCATGAGATAGCTGGGCTCTTTCCATAGTTTGGCTATTGTCAACATTGATTCTATAGACATTGGGGTGCAGGTGCCCCTTTGGATCACTACATTTGTATTTTTGGGGTAAATACCTAGTAGTGCAATTGCTGGGTTACAGGATAGCTCTATTTTCAACTTTTTGAGGAACTTCCCTCCATTTTGTTTTCCAGAGTGGCTGTACCACCTTACATTCCCACCAACAGTGTAAGAGGATTCCCCTTTCTCTGCAACCTCGCCAACATCTGTTGTTTCACTGACTTGTTAATTTTAGCAATTCAGACCAGTGTGAGGTGGTTTATCATTGTGGTTTTGATTTATATTTCTCTGATGCCAAGTGATTATGGAAGCATTTTTTCATGTGTCTGTTGGCCATTTGTATGTCTTCTTTGGAGAAATGTCTGTTCATGTCTTCTGCCCATTTCTTGAGTGGATTATTTTTGTTCTTTGGGTGTTGAGTTTGATATGTTCTTTATAGATCTTGGATACTAACCCTTTATCTGCTATGTCTTTTGCAAATATCTTTTCCCATTCTGTTATTTGTCTTTTGGTTTTGTCAACTGTTTCCTTTGCTGTGCAAAAGCCTTTTATCTTGATGAAGTCCCAATAGTTTACACAAATTTTTGTCTTTGTTTCCCTTGTCTTTGGAGATGTGCCTAGCAAGAAGTTGCTGTGACTGAAGTCACAGAGGTTGCTGCCTGTGTTCTATTCTAGGGTTTTGATGGTGTCCTGTCTCACATTTAGGTCTTTCATTAAGTTTTGAATCTATGTTTGTGTATGGTGTGAGAAAATGATCCAGTTTCATTCTTCTACATGTGGCTGTCCAGTTTTCCTAATATCATTTGTTGAGGAGACGCTTTTTTTCTGGTCGATATTCTTTCCTACTTTGTCAAAGATTAGTTGACCATAGAGTTGAGGGTCTATTTCTGGATTATCTGTTCCATTGATCTATATATCTGTTTTTGTGTCAGCACTGTACTGTATTAATGATTACAGCTTTGTAATATAGCTTGAAGTTTGGAATTGTGATGCCACCAGCTTTGGTTTTCTTTTCCAACATTCCTTTGACTATTTGAGTTATTTCTGGTTTCAAACAAATTTTATGATTATTTCAGCTCTATGAAAAAAGTTGATGGTATCTTGGTAGGGATTGCATTGAATGTATGTATTGCTCTAGGTAGCATAGATATTTTAGTGATATTTGTTCTTCCAATCCATGATCATGGAATGTTTTTCCATTTCTTTGTGTCTTCTTCCATTTCTTTCATGAGTGTTCTATAGTTTTCTGAGTACAGATCTTTTGCCTCTTTGGTTAGGTTTATTCTTGTGTATCTTATGGTTGGGGATACAATTGTAAAGGGGATGGACTCTTTACTTTCTCTTTCTTCTGTCTCACTGTTAGTGTATAGAAATGTAACTGATTTCTGTGCATTGATTTTATATCCGGCCACTTTCCTGAATTCCTCTATGAGTTCTAGCAATTTTGGGATGGACTGTTTTGGGTTTTCCACATAAAAAACCATGTCGTGTCATCTGTGAAGAGTGAGGGTTTGACTTCTTCTTTGCCAATTTGGATGCCTTTTATTTCTTTTTGTTGTCCGATTTTGGAGGCTAGAACTTCTAGTACTATATGGAACAACAGTGGTGATAGTGGACATCTCTGTTGTGTCCTTGACCTTAGAGGAAAAGCTCTCATTTTTTCCCCATTGAGAATTATATTCACTGCACACCACATCTTCTTTATTCATTCATCTCTCAATGGGCACTTGGACTGATTCTATAATTTGACTGCTGTAAATAATGATGCCATTAACATAAGGATGCACATCGCCTTTTGAGTTAGTGTTTTTGTATGTTTTCGGTAAATATCTAGTAATGTGATTGCTGGATCATAGGATAGTTCTATTTTTAATTTTTTTTTATGATAGTCACAGAGGGAGAGAGAGAGAGAGAGAGGCAGAGACACAGGCAGAGGGAGAAGCAGGCTCCATGCCCCGGGAGCCCGACGTGGGATTTGATCCTGGGTCTTCAGGATCGCGCCCTGGGCCAAAGGCAGGCGCCAAACCGCTGCGCCACCCAGGGATCCCTATTTTTAATTTTTTGAGGAACTTCCATACTGTTTTCCACAGTGGCTGCGTGAAAACCTAATTTTAAAAAGATATTTTAGTCACTTCTAGTTTTGCCTCTGATGCATAAAGAAAGCAATCTTTTCTGCTATACAATGAAAAAAAAGCTGAAGGAACTGAAAATCAATAACTTTTCTAGGACTTTTCAGAGAAATGAATTCACAGGGCAAGCTGCCACCCAAAAATCTGAAGAGACAAGGGAATATAGAGAATCACAGCCGAAATGTGCTCACCTACAGAAGCTGCTGGAATCATACACTGGTTGTGTAAACAATGAAGAATAACTCTGGTCAATGCTGAAGATAAAATATAGCTTACTGTGAGAGTATAAAACTCTGGTGGTCACAATCTTAGGGAGCTCCCATACTTTTCTAGGTTTTAACGTTAGGAACCCTACAAGTTTTCCACTGAAAATGTTAAAACCTTCATGGTTCTAGCAAGGGGAGGGGATAAATGATTATTTTGAAATATGTCCAGAGATTTCTCTATTAAGAAGGCTTCCTAAGCAGGAGAGAGTTTACCAGATTCTTAAACCAGATTCTTAAACTACAGGAAGAAAGAGAAATAACCCTATTCCATATACTACTAGCTTTTCTGACTCAACTAAGTGGTGGGGGGAAGGCTGAGTAATAACAGCTGAAGGATACAGCCCTAAAATAGGACTGAGACTAAATCATAGGAATATGGCATACTTCCCACATCAGCAGGACAGAAATAAAATAACAATGTGTTTTATCTGGAAAACTTTGAGGCTCAGACTCTAAGAAAGGTTTTTTAGATAAATTTAGACAGGAGGAGAGAAAAAAAAAGCCAGAGGAAATTGAAGGCCTATGACACCTCTAGCTATAGCAAACACTAAACACAGACCCATTCCTAGCCAGATTAAGATAAAAACTAACATAAAGGCCTATATACCACCACTCCTATTAGCTGACACCTTGCATTCAGTTCTCAAAAAAAAAAAAAAAAAAAAAAAAATTAGAAGCATGGTAAAAGACAAGTAATAACACAGCCTGAAAAGACAAAGCAACCATCAAATCCAGACTCCATATGGCAGGAACTTCTGAAACCATCAGACTAGGAATTAAAAAAAAAAAAAAAATTATGTGAGGGGCTCTTTGGGAAAATTAGGCAATATGCAATAGTAGATGGGTAATGCAAATAAAGAGATAAACTCTAAGAATCAATGAAAAGAAAACTCTATAAATAAAAATCTCTAGATAGAAATGAATAGCAACTCTAAATTAAAATGCTAAGTTGCTATCAAATGATAGCACCTCTAAATAGAAATGAAGAATGACCCTGCTGAACTCATGAGTAGATTGAACATGCCAAAGTATAGCATCAGTGAGCCGAAAAGGTGTCTATAGAAATTTCACAAACTGAAATGTAAAGAAAAAAAAATAGTTTAACAAAAAAGAATAGAATATCCAAAAATCGTGGGACAATTACAAATGGCATAACATATTCATTATTAGAATACCAGAAGAAAGAGATAGGGAGCATAAGAAATACCTGAAGTAGCAATGGCCAAGAGGAAACTCCAAGAAAACACCAAAAGCAAATATATATATATTCATGCAAGCATATCATATTCAAACACCAACCATAAAGGGAAAAATTTGAAATTAGCCACAGAAAAAGAAAAATGCCTTATCCACAGAGGAACAAGGATTAGAACAATATTGGTTCTTCTCATCAGAATCTATGCAAGCAAGAGAGCATAGTGAAGACTTAAAAGTGTTGAAAGAAAGAAAAATATCCGTTAGCTAGAAACACTGGGAAAACATCCATGTGCTCATTACTTTGAATCCTTATAGTAATTAAAATGCAAAATTAACTGCTCATGGGGAATAAAATGAGTGACTCACAAACATAATAAACTAGACACAAACTAATGCATACAGTATATTTTCTAGTATACAAAGGTAAATAAATGGTTATGTTGTTAGAAATAAGGATAGTGTTTATAATTGGGCAGGAGGGATGATTAGTTTGGGACAGATGGGGGTTCTGGGATGTTGGCAGTGTTCTATTTCTTAATTTTGGTGGTTTTCATCAGTGTATTCACTTTTTCGTAAGGCTTAAGTGCTGTTATTTATTAATTGTGAATTTTTCTGTGAGCATATCATAGTATCAGTTTAAATACTTGTATTTAAAGTTCTGAAAATCACTTAAACACCCTAGCTGTATATTGAGTCAGAAATGAATACTTTCCCCAAACTGTGGCTTAAGACTTGTGATTGAGCCAAGATCATGTAAGTGAATGGGACCAACCCATATAACAGATGCTCTCTGAGTGCTGCTCTTCTGAACATCTTGTAGGATTAGTTAGTGTCCATGCTGCTAAAGAATTATTCTCAAATCACTGAATCAGCATAAAAAACATTATAAAAATTACAGAAATTTGTAGATCCTAATAGCGTACAACTTGATACAATATTCACTTCCCATTAGGAAAGGACAATATGGAATCTTTCTTTTGAAATATAAGAACATTTTTTGATTTATATACACATGTAATAATTAGTACTTTATCGTAGTTTACTTAAAATATTCTTGAAGTCTGCCACCTTCCATCCTCACTGTCAGTTGAGAATCAAGAATGTAATTTTTGTAGATTCAGTATTCATTAATATTGAATTATTTCAATATTATTGAATTCAATAATATTAATCAATCAATATTATTGAATATTATTGAATACTGAATATATATTCAATTGATTATTTCAATCACTGTTTCTTTGATATGGTTTTGACCTGAATAATCCATTCAGCTCTGCAAACTCATAAACCAGTCATGTAACATTACACACCATTTTAATTATCACTCATCTAGCTCAATAATAGGCCTTACTATGTGCAAATTCAAATATAATATAGCCTATTTAAACACATTTTATCTCAGAGTCGCTCTAATTTTCAACTATGAAGTTTGATCTCTAAGTTTGTCCATAGCTTCAAATGACATTTAGCTAAAAATTTACAAGATACTGTAGTATTTACTGAATTCAAAGAAGTTATCCATTTCATTGATTTCTTTTCTCTTACGTTGTATTCAAGAAGATATGAATGTAAATGCTGGCTTATTCATGTACAATATCCTATGTGGTAAATGAGAGAAAATGTATAAGTTCAGTCTCTACATTTGTTTAAAACATGTCAATAGGTTTAATATTTCTTCTTCAGTTTTGAATGCTTTCAAAAGCTGGGAGAGAATAATGTCAATCAAATTTCTCAAGTTTTATGTCCTTCGGACTAAGTTTGTGTTTCTACTTTGGCGTGCTCCTACTGCATATTAAAAGTGAGCTTATTTTTTTTTAAATCCTAAGATGAATTATTCTGCTTGAACAGGCCAAGCTGTTCTAAACAGCCCACTGCTGACAGTGCTTAACTAAAGTCAACAAAGAGAAGATAAGGCTTACTGGTATTGTTTGTTGAAATATTAATACCAATTCCAGCTGTAAAAATGATAAATACTTTAATAAAGATAGCTTGTTCCTCACCAAAGTTTACAGTACTCTTTATTCTATCCATGCAGGAATATTCCCAGCAGACAGATTTAATCTCACAAAAGATATGGGTTGCTAAAATGTGGCTATCTTACAAATGTCCCCAAAGCTTTTAAAATAAACAGCTGAAGTGTGTTAGTTCTATTACACATCCTTTAAAATTCCATATATCTTTCCTAATTAGTAATTTTTTAAAAGTACATTAATTTTAAGATATTTACTTCACATGTGTACCTACTACGTGCTTATTGGTACTTAAATTGTGTGGAACTTTTTTGTTTGCCTTTTTAAAATTTTTGTTTTGTTTCTTTTTTTGAAAAATACGTTAAAATGAACTACATGAAGTCAAGTAACAGCATAAATTATGGAGAACTACAGAATTTAATTGTTGAATTGAACTTGGATGGTAGAAACATTAGGTGCTAATTTATTGGCAGAGAGGCTCTGTGCCATGTGTTGTGTGTATGCTGATAATAAAAGCATTATATGAGGCCAATGCCACTTCAGTTTCATGAGCTTTTTATGTGACATGGCACATCAAATCTGCCAAGCACAAGACCATCTGGAAAGAGAGTACCAGTCAGGAATCTGATCTTATTTGGAAGAAAATATTGTCAGTGAATATTAGGTGTAATTGAAGGTCAAATGAAGATCCATACCAGAAACATACACAATATTAATGTTTCCATGTGTGGATCTTTGTTTGACTACATCTATGTATTTCTATTAATTATAAAAATATCCAGAAATGAATTATATTGGAGCAAACAAAATTGTCTTTGGCAAATTGCTGAAGAAAATTTTAAACCCCTTGTGACTATGGGTCACAAATTAGTGGAAGAAAAAATTACTCAATAGATGTTACTGGGATATTGAAGCCAATTTGAAAAAAAGAAAGTATTCTACTTCACTTCAAAACAAAATAAATTGCAGATATACTTAAGACTTAGAGAAACCTAAACCTTATGAGATCTACATCATCAGTAGAGTTAGTAGATGTAAGAGTATTTTCACTGTTCTAAAAATGATCTTTACCTATTCATCCTTTCCCCTAATCCCCTGGCAACTGCCTATATTTTCAGTCTCCCCACAGTTTTGCCTATTCCAGAATGTCATATAGTTGGGATCATACAGATGTGGTTTCCAGATTGACTTCTTTCACTAAGTAACAAGCATCTAAGTTTCCTACATATCTTTTCGTGGTGTCATAGCTCATTGCTTTTTATCACTAAATAATACTCTGTTGTCTGGATGTGCCACAGTTTATTTAACTGTTCACCTACCAAAGGACATCTTGGTTGCTTACGAGTTTTGGCAATTATGAGTAAAGCTATTATAAACACTTAACATGTGGTTTTTGTGTTAACATAGTTTTCTGAGCTCCTTTATTGCAGTATTGTTTGCTAAGTGTAGGTTTTGAATTGTAAGAAACCACTAAACTGTCTTCTCATGTGCCTGTACTGTTTTCCTTGCTTCTTTGCTCTTGATTTTAGTGTTTGGGTCTTTAGTGTTTTGGCAACCTTGCGATACAGTACATCTGTGCTTTTGAAGAAAACCTCTGAATTAGTCCACTAACAATCCCTCTTTTCTTAAGGTAGTTCAAGGGATATCTTTGTGTTATATTAAAAATATTATTGATCACTTATGAAATATTTCAGAAGAGACATCTCTTCACTTTTTTTTTTCCATTATATGGGGCGATTAAATAAGGCAGTGTCTAGATTCAATGTATGTAGATTTGATTTGGCAATGCACAGCTGAATCATTTTGTACATTCTGTGCTTCACAACTTTTATGACATAGTTTTCTGTGTGGTAAAATGATGCTGGGTTAAAGGTAAGTCGGTTTTGTGATCTTGGCTATTGGTGGAGCCAAACTGTCACTTTTAAAGTATTGCTGCTTTATCCATCTTGAATCTTGGCACCACAAATGCAATTATAAGAAGTTTCTTAACTCGGAGGGTTGGCAGACACTAGCAGAACCGTTTGGAAAGAAAAGAGTGAAAATGATCAACATTTCTCAAACTTTAAAGATCCTAATAAGGTATTGCATTATTACCAACATTTCTTGGAACTTCTCCATACTGTAACTGTAATTTGTTAGTCCGTTCCTTTTGGCTCAATTTAAAAATAAAAAAAATAAAAAATAATAAAAAAACATGTGAACTAATGTGGCCCAGAGAGATTATGTGACAGGCAGACAGGCACAGAGGCCTAGGCTAGTTTGTAATAGATTATTATCTCTTATTTCCTAAATGATACCCTTCATTGGTTTATTGAAAGAGAAGACTTCTAAACGTTCACTGTAATTTCAACTCAAAGCATAGTGGGAATGTGGGGGACAAATGCAAGCCAAAATCTGGCTTCTCCAAGCAACTAAGAATATATTTTCAGCTATTTCCATACAATTTATTGTGCAATAACAGTTCTTTGAGCTCTGCCCAAGGTGACATTGTCTAACAGTGCACCTTGTCTGTCTTTCTTTTGATTTTCTCACTACTCCAGCTTTTTTTTTTTTTTTTTTAACTCCGGCTTATGTTAATAAAATCTTTTCATCTTACATCAGTTCTGCATTGAGTGTAAATCTCTTGCACCAATAGAATAGAATAGAATTCATTAATTTTAAAATGGATTAAAGTCATTTTAGTCACTCTGGCCTGAAAATCATTCATACTTGTCAGACAATTGGGATAAAACTGATGATCTGTTATCCAGAAAATGCTCTGTGAGTAGTAATACTTACGATTCAAATGATCTCAATTATACCATTTAATATATTGGTATTAATTCATTAATACATGAAACATTAAATTGATATAATCACCTAAAACTGCACAAGATATTCATCAATATAGGTAGTTGTAATTTAAAATATGTCTGCTTTTGAGGGAAAAAATTGCTGTATTTCATGCAAAGTAGAATTTGTCATATTGGTGTGTGGCATTATTTCAGCAAGCCTATTTCCATCCTGTTCTTAGCTCTGTAACTTCAGAAGATTTATTGTTTCAGTGATGATTAGGTAGAAATGGTAATATTTCCACAGAAAATGTAAGAGAGTATATTAGCTTATGTAAGGTATGGTTTTGTCAGAAAATTAAAGCTACTTAAGAGAATGTCACTTCAGTTTCCCAGATCATCAAGGAAAGAAAAGTAAAGTAATATGATTATAATGTGATAAAATACTTTTGTATGTGCATAATTTTATGGGATAACTATATTCTGTGCTTTACATTTTTTCACATAAAAGCTTGATAGACACTAATTTTAGAACATTAAAAATAGCATGTTGTAAGGGCACCTGTGTAGTTCAGTCAGTTAAGCATCTGACTCGATTTTTGCTCGGGTTATGGTCCCAGGGTCATGAGATTGGGCTCTGGTTTGGGTTCCATGCTCAGTGGGGAATCTGCTTGAGATTCTGTCTCTCCCTCTCTCTCTGCCCCTTCCCGTGTGTGTGCAAGCCTTCTCTTTCTCTCTCAAATAAATAAATAAACCTTTAAAAAGTGACATTTTGTATCATAACATTTCAAAAGTTCTAGCAGAACAGCTCCTTGACTTCTTTATGTGAAACTGTGTTTGAAAGTAGAACACAAACATATTTGTATATTGAAGTTTGTATTGATAGAATGTGTAGCATCATATTGGAATCAAAATATCTTTCTTCCAGTAAGAAATAGGCTGTATTGTGAATGCCTTTTCTGTGAAAAATAAAGCAATAAAACAAATGTTAAGAATACATTAAATGCATAAAAGTTGTAATATACTGTAAATAATTTGCCTTGTATCTCTAAACAAGACATGAGTCTTAAACAAAATTTAAAGAAAGACTCACTTAGTTTTAATATTAACAAGTCAACATGGTAATTAGTTTTCCAAATTATCATCAAATTTAAGCTATCATTTTGCTACTTTGAGAAAATAAATCACACTTATCACTCAAAGCTTACAGTTCTTCAAAATAACTAACAGAAGAAAAATTCAATAATGATATGGAATTTAACATACTATAAACATAACATTTGAATCCTAACACATCTTACAGAGAGAATCACTTTATTTACTTATTTTATTTTTTATTTTTATTTTTTAAAGATTTTATCTATTTATTCATGACAGACACAGAGAGAGAGGCAGAGACATAGGCAGAGGAAGAAGCAGGCTCCCTGCAGGGAGCCCAATGCAGAACTGATCCCATGGATCATTACCTGAAATAAAGGCAAACACGCAATCACTCAGCCATCCAGATGCCCTAGAAAGGCACTTTATAGTTAAAGTTTGGTTACTTAGCTTTGTTTTAGAAGTCTACAAATGTTGATATTCTTTGTCTATCCAAAAAAGCTAAGGTAAAAAACCAGGGTGTGTGTGTAAATAAATAAATAAATAAAGCGTGTGTTTGTATAATTTTCTTAACATTTTAAGTATGAAAAGCCTACCCTTGACTTTAAATCATTGACATTCTCAAAATGCAAGAAGAGAAAAATTCCTTTGTGAACAAGGATTTATTTGCGTGTGTGTGATGGTTAATTTTATGTGTCAGCCTGACTGGGTCACAGTATGCCCAGATATTTGTGTTCAAATATTATTCTGGATGCGTTTCTTAGGATGTTTTTGGATGAGATTAACATTTGAATCAGTAGGCTGCATAAAGCAAATTGCCCTCCTTAATGTGGTGGCCTTCATCTAATCAGTTGAAAGACTGAGTAGAATAATAGAATAAAAAGGCTAACTCTTCTATGAGTACAGGAATTCCTTTTGCCTAATTATTTAAGCTAGGACAATAGCTTATTCCTGCCTTTTTTTTTTTTTAATTTTGTGAATTTTATTTATTTGAAATAGAGAGTGAGCAGGCAGGGCTGCAGAGGGAGAGGGACAAACAGGCTCCCCACTGATCAGGGAGTCCAACTGGGATCATGATCTGAGCGAAAGACCGACACTTAACCTACTGAGCCACCCAGGGGCCCCTTCTTCCTACCTTTGTATTCAAATCCAATCATTGTTTTTTCCTAAGTGTCAAGCCTGCTGGTTTCAGACTGGAACTACACTGTTGGTTCTCTAGGACTCCAGCTTGTTAATTGCAGTTCTTGAGAATTCTCAGCCTCCATAATTTCATGAATCAATTCCTTATAGTAAATACCTCTTTACACAGATAGATAGACAGACAGACAGATCTATTGGTTCTGCTCCCCTGAGAACCCTAATGGACTATTTAACAGTCATGTCAGTGTAGATTCCCATCTGTCAAGATGAAGTGTGGAGAATGTTTATCTCTCTTAAAAGGGGAAAAAGTGGTATATAAGCATCATTCATCGTATACATCATGTATGCTCATGCTAGCTCTCTCCCAAAGGCTTTTCAAAGTGAAAAGAGACAGAAAAGTAGGGAAATTACTTATAAGGAAAGTAGCAAAGGTGGTCTGAGGAATGAGTACACAAAATCTTTTTCATGGCCCTAGGTTTATTTGGCTACTGAAGAGAGTCTGAAAACAGCAACCAAAGAGTTAGAAAACAACCATAAGAGTGTGACATCCCTACACCAATGGAAGGGAAGATTTTAAACATTAGGCCGACCAACTCTGTATTGAGTCTGCTTTGCTTTGTAGGCGTCCATTTGTACAAGACATATATACTGAACATTTATTGTGTGTCAAGTACTCTTATATGTTTTATGAGTAAACTGGCAAGAAAAAGAACACAAAAAGCCCCATTCTTATTCAGTTTTTGTTTCATAAAGGAAGACTGTCAATAAATAAAACAACTGCATATATTTAAAAAAAAATAGAAGGTAATCAAAACTGTAACTTGAATTGGGATATTTGGAAGAATAGTGAATGAAGAGCATTTCTCAATGGAAGAACACACAGTACAGATGTCATTAGGATGAAAATCCACATGTATCAAGGAGAAAGTAGGCATGATTAAGTGTAATAAGGGTGAGTGTCGGGCAGCCCGGGTGACTCAGTGGTTTAGTGCCGCCTTCAGCCCAGGGCATGATCCTGGAGACCCGGGACCAAGTCCCACATCGGGCTTTCTTCATGGAGCCTGCTTCTCCATCTGCCTGTGTCTCTGCCTCTCTCTCTATCTCTCTCTCTCAAATAAATAAATAAAATCTTTAAAAATAAATAAATAAATAAGTAAATAAATAAATAAATAAATAAATAAATAAATAAATATAATGGCTTCTGTCACCTGAGGGCAATTACATGGAGGAAGATAGATTTGTAAATCTTTAGCAGTCAGTACCTAGATAAGGGCTCCTGGGTGGCTCAGTTGGTTAAATATCTACCTTTGGCTCAGTTGTGATTACAGGGTCCTGGGATTAGCCCTGCTTTGGGCTCCCTGCTCAGCAGAGAGTTTGCTTCTCCATCTCCCTCTGCCTGCTGCTTCCCCTGTTTGTACTTTCTCTCTCTCTCCAATAATAAATAAATAATCTTAAAAAAAAAAAAACAGAAACAAAAAAACCCCACTTACATGAACTAAGGGGTAAGTGCACTAACTGGGACAAGGGATCTGGGTAGGACATAGCTTTGATTATGGTGGGAGGAACTCAGACAATAGAGAGGCTAGAACCCTGTTCAGCTTTAATTCAGGGTAAATAATTTAGGTCTAAGAGCAATAGAAACCCTTGGGAGATATTAAACAAGAGAATGGCATGATCTGGTTTACATTTTTAAAATTTACTTTGAATGATAAGTGGAAAATGGAATTGGTAAGAGTGCATGCATACATATAAATTATGAAGTAATTGTAGGATTCTTGCCAAATGATAGTGGTGGCTTGAATGAATTGGTATTAGTGGGAATGGAAAACAAATGTCAAAAAATTACCTTGAAGAAGAGCAAAGAAATGAGTCACTAAATGAAAAGGCTATGGAATCAAGGGAATTTTTAAAAATTATTGGGAATTACTAGAGTATATTTTTATGAGAATAATACAGTTATGAAGAATAAATTAATGTTTTTGGAAAAAGGGAATGATTTTAGAAACAATGACCTTGATAAGACAAGAGATAATGAAATACAAAATTGAAGTGTAGCTGTCGAAATTTCCAATAGAATCAAGGTTCTATATAGGTGAATGATGATAGACTTCTATTAGTTCAAGGTTCAAAAAATTCTGTTTTTTTTTCATCCACACTTAAAATATAATTTAAAATTAATTAATGGATGAATGGATGGATGGTCACACATTTATATTTCTAAAAATACTTAAATGTGAGGTGCCTTGGTTGCTCAGTGGTTGGGTGTTTACCTTTGGCTTCGGTCACGATCCTGGGGTCCTGGGATTGAGCTTTGGGTTCCTTGCAGGGAGCCTGGTTCTCCCTCTGCCTAGGTCTCTGGCTCTTTCTCTATGTCTCTCATGAATAAGTAAATAACAAATCTTTAAAAAATACATAAATATAATTTATTTGAAACCAATTGATCCACCATTTTACTTTGCTTAAAAGATGGGCATATCAAGTGCAAGTTTTAATTGGAAAAAGAAAAGAGAAGACAATCATTTATTGATCACTATTGGAAGCCAGGGTTTGGAATAATAGATACCAAAAGGACATCGTTGCTTTCAAGAGCTCTCAGTGAAACAGAGAAGATGGATGATCCACTGGTGATTTCAAAGGGATAAGTATCTTAAATTCTAGTACTATAGAAATCATCTGAGGATTTTGTAAATTGACCTCAGTGTTATGGTAAAATCTAAGAAGTAGCATTGAAGGTGAGAAATGACACATTATCTTCTTGGAACTACAATTTAGTTTTGCCCAAACATGCAGTGAGTAATGAGCAGTAGTAGAAAGTGAAGTTAAAGAGGTAAGCAGGTACCAGGTTGTAGTGAGCCTAATAAGTAATACTTTAAAGTCTGACTTTAGATTGCTTAAGGAGAGTTTCTAGGCTGAGACAGCCATGGAGAAAATCCTAGCAAATGCTAATAGAGGTGGATTAAAGTGTAAAAATGTGAAGCATTATATTTTTCTAGGAGCTCCATAATTTTGTCTAAACTACCAAAGGCATTATCTTGCAAAAGTGGTGAATGTCTCTGTTACTCCATGGAGTACACACAAGAGTAGATGAAGAAAAAGAGGATAGCTAATCTAAAGCTGTAGATATTTAATAGTGATCCAAGAGAGAAGATATTGAATAAAACATATAGGAGCTATTGTGAAACTATGGCTTCTTGTTTGCTAGTTCTTTTTATTACCTCAAATGCCTTAAGAACTATATTTTTTTGCTCTAAGGAATTCCTTATGGCTGTATATAACAATGCTCATCAATAAGCTAATGAGTCAGAGAGAAAAACAAACTTAACAATATTCTTTATACCTTTGGTGATTGAGAGTAGATTGTGAAACAGATGTTTTGCATTAAGATGCATCATGAAAGTGTGATCTAACATAACCTCTAGGATTTTACTATGAAAACAACAGCAGTTTATTTACCAACCAAGCATAGTGTAGGCAGTAGTCCAGCACCTGCCGAGGAGATTATACACAAGGAGCAACAATTCTATTCTCTAAACAATAGTAACCCAACTCATTCTAAATATATTTATTTAGACAAGTTAGCTTTCATTCTATATGTTAAAGAGCGCTGGCATTTGCAGCCCTAAGAGGAACACATGCTCTGCTAATGTGTATGTCCAACAAAATAGTTGGGCAAAGACAAGTTAGATTAGAATTCAGAAGTTACACATGATGATATAAGTGGTTGTATATTCCTCAGTGATCTATAAAATCAAATGCAGCAATAGATCAAGCAGAATCAAAGTTGCCTGAGAAATCTCAGCACAAGTAACAAGTCATTACAAACCCTATTGAAAATCCCTTTGGCACAATGACTAAGACTAAGCCCAGATTGAAAATTTAAAATAATTGACTCCAAGGGAGATGAGTGATCAGCTGTGCAGCAACTTTCATATAAAACTCTTGCTGAGGCAAGTATATTTTACATGGGAACATTGGAGTGGAATTGTTCCTTAAAAGACAGAGGATATACTTTTCTGTTACCACAAAGTCAGGAATTCTATAATTTGTATTTCAAATAGGACTAGAATTTTGATGGAATCCATCAAATCCTAGAATGGAACACAGGCAGCAGCCTCTGTGACCTCAGTCACAGCAACTTCTTGCTAGATACATCTCCAAAGGCAAGAGAAACAAAAGCAAAAATGAACTATTGAGACTTCATCAAGATAAAAAGCTTCTGCACAGCAAAGGAAACAGACAACAAAACTAAAAGGCAACCTTCAGGACAGGAGAAGATATTTGCAAATGACATATCAGATAAAAGGCTAGTATCCAAGGTCTATAAAGAACTTATCAAACTCAACATCCAAAGAAAAATAATCTGGTCAAGAAGTGGGCAGAAGGCATGAACATACATTTCTCCAAAGAAGACACTCAAATGGCCAACAAACACATGGAAAAATGCTCCGCATCACTCGTCATCAGGAAAACACAAATCAAAACCACAATGAGATACCATCTCACACCATTGAGAATGGATAAAAAAATTAGCAAGACAGGAAACATATATTGGTGAGGATGTGGAACCCTCTTACACTGCTGGTGGGAATGCAAACTGGTACAACCACTCTGGAAAATGGTATGGATGCTCCTCAAGAAGTTAAAAATAGAGTTACCCTAAGACCCAGCAATTGCACTACTAGGTATTTACCAAAAGATACAATGTAGTGATCTGAATGGGCACTTGCATCCCGATGTTTATAACAGCAATGTCCACAATAGCCAAACTGTAGAAAGAGCTGGAATGTCTATCGACAGATGAATGGAAGGAAGATTATATATATAATCTTATATTATATACATAAATATATATAATTAAATATATAATATAAATATTTATAAATATATAAATAATATATAAATATATATTCATTATATAATTAATACTATTATATTCATTACTATCATATTCATTATTGTATAACATATTCATTTTATATAATGAATATTATATTATATATGTTCAATATATTTTATGTATATAATGAATATTATTCACCCATAGAAAGGATGAATATTTACCATTTACATCAACATGGATGGAACTGCAGGGTATTATGCTGAGCAGAATAAATCTATCAGAGAAAGACAATTATTATATGGTTTCACTCACACGTGGAATATAAGAAACAGCCCAAAGAATTGTAGGGGAAGGGAAGGAAAACTGAATGGGAATCATCAGAGAGGGAGAAAAACCATGAGAGATTCTTAACTGTAGGAAACAAACTGAGGGTTGCTGGAAAGGAGATGAGTGGGGCGATGGGGTAATTGGGTAATGGACATTAAGGAGGGCATGTAACATCATGAACGCTGGATGTTACACACAACTGATGAATTATTGAACACTACATCCAAAACTAACGATGTACTATATATTGGGTAATTGAATTCAAATAAAAAAAAACTAAAATAATAACAAATATGACTAGAAATGTTAAAGTATCAAACATAGTAGTACTAGGTCTTTGGAATTCCACATCTCACATGAAGTTTTAAAATAGTAAATGGAAATTAAACAAAAATTCCAATATCCCATAGCACTCCACATATGTAAACACAAACTATATACATTTTAATTTATCCCAAATATCTTTGCAATATATATGCAGAACTTGAGTTTACATAAATTGTATGCATTCTAAGATAATCACCTAGTTATTCATTCATCTTCTTTCTTAGTTTAGGCAAAATAACGTTTTTTTTTTCCCTTCCTTCCCTCCTTTCTCCTTCCTTCCTCCTTCCCTCCCTCTTCTCTCTCCCTTCCTCCCGCCCTCACTTCCTTCATTTCTTCCTTCTTCCCTTCCATCCTTAGTTTGTCATTCCTCTATCATCTATCAATCATCTATCATCTTTAATAAATAAACTCCTTTAAGCTAATTAGTGTTTCATTTTTCCAGTTTTTTTTAAAGCCTTCAGTTTTACTTTTCAACAATGAAAATGTTGGCAATAAGGTTGCATGAGATATCTCACTTATCTTAGAAAAAGGAAATCAGATCTTCTATAAAGTTGGGGCCATGGGCTTAATGTTTGATAGGTCAAAACAAAAATATAAGATCAATATTACAGACATAAGATGGCAGAACAGGACCAGGTTGAACACATTGTACACCTAAAGAAAAACATGGAATTTGCTAGCCACAAGAGGGGTTAGGCAGTTTTAAGAAGATATAAAAATGAGGCTTTAAAAGACAAGTCTCTGAAATGTCCACCTAAATTATGTACATTATTAAGGCAATCTTGTTTATTTATTTATTTTTAAAGATTTTATTTATTTGTTCATCAGAAACACAGAGAGAGAGAGAGAGAGACAGGCAGAGGGAGAAGTAGGCTCCATGCAGGCTCCATGCCTGATGTGGGACTTGAACCTAGGACTCCAGGATCATGCCCTGAGCCCAAGGTAGATGCTTAACCACTGTGCCACCCAGGCATCCTGAGGCAATCATGTTTAATGTGCTAAAAGTATTTGGAGCCTCTAACAAGGTAATTTCCATTGTTAGAAATGGCTATAAACATTCACCCCAATCTACAGTGATTATATTTTAAATCATGTTATTAGCACAGTTCTTGGTCTGTAATTAATTAAATGAATTTTCTGCTCTGATTTTATGATCATTTGATGAATGTATCCTTATACTTTGGTTTATCATGAGATCTATCTAAGAGAGGGGATCAAGAATGTATTCCAACATGAGTACCTCAATTTGACTCTCTCTCTCTCTCTGTATATATGTGTGTATTATTGCTTAAGCAATATTGTAATATTGCTTCTCATTATTCTTGCTTCTCATATTAGGCTTTCAGGATTTTTACAGGAGATTTTTGTCTTTAAGAAATTAGGGTAACTTTACTATAAGAACAGTCTCCAAAGGGACTTAAACCCATTTTCATTGTATCATCTCAGCATTTCTATTGATAGGACTTACTGCCATTATTTTAGGAATGTAGAAATTTTTTTTTAATTTATTTTTTATTGGTGTTCAATTTACTAACATACAGAATAACTCCCAGTGCCCGTCACCCATTCACTCCCACCCCCCGCCCTCCTCCCCTTCCACCACCCCTAGTTCGTTTCCCAGAGTTAGCAGTCTTTACATTCTGTCTCCCTTTCTGATATTTCCCACACATTTCTTCCCCCTTCCCTTATATTCCCTTTCACTATTATTTATAAGGAATGTAGAAATTGAAGACTGAAGTAATTTACCCTGGTCAGTCAGTGATAGAGCTAGGATTTGAACCATGATTCTGAGTCTTGTCTTCTTAAAATTTGCTACACAAACACCAAACACAACCTCATTAATGATTCACAGCCTATTTGCTAGTATTATGATACTCTGAGAGTATTTTCCAAAATTTTTTGGAACATTTTATATGAGGAAACAATACTGAATAATTATTATTTAAACATAATGTCTCTTTCTCAGAACCTTTAACATGTGTTATGGATACTTTGAATCAACGAGAGAAGGATACAGTACATGTGTTGGAAAATGATGACTTTTAAAATGTAGTGGTGAAGGTCATTAATCCTGCAAATGTGTAATTTAAATAAAAAATAAGCACTCGTGTAAATAGAAATTGATGTCAAATCAGTATCATTAAATCGGTTCATTATGACCCACAGTCTTCTAGAAGTTCCTTTACCTCAGAATTTACTTTTCTATTTATATAAAATGGTGTTAATTTCATAAAGAAGCTAGGATAATTTTCCTTCCTTTCTGATAAAATAATTTATTTATAAAGAATTTACATTTTTTTCCAACCACATTCATATATGTTATCTACTTTGGTCCTCAAAGAATTATGAAATAAATCTGAAAATGTTATTATAGAAGATATTCACATAACAAAAGGTTTGCTAGCAAAACATATGTAATAGACAACTTTTTAAAAGATTTTATTTGAGAGAGAGAGAGAGTGTGTGTGTGTGCGTGTGCACACACAATGCGGGAGTGGCAGAAGGAGGAAAGAAAGAATAACTAGCAGACTCCCCATTGAACATGGAGCCTGATGCAGGGCTTGATCTCAGGACCCTGATATCAGAACCTAAGCCCAAATCAAGAGTCCATTGCTTAACTGACTGAGCAACCCAGGACCCTAGTAATAGACATTTAGACACATTTTACATTATAGAAACTTTCATGGAAAATGTTACTGGTTTGTCAAAATATTTTTAAAGTTCTTTAAAAACTGGGGTAATTTTATACTATATGAATTTCTTGAATACAATAATAGGTCTTAAGTTCTTCATAGGCAGGAATTAGCTACTAAACCTGAGGCAGGTATCACATAGCTAGCAATAAATATGGCATTCTAATGACTACTGTTATATAGATGGGAAAAGTATAAAAAAGCAGTATATATATATATATATATATATAATACATATATAATAAATAATATGTATATTTTAGAGAGAGAATCCTTTTTTAAAAGATTTTATTTATTTGAGAGAGAGAGCACAAGTGAGGGTAGGGGCAAAGGAAGAGGGAGAGGGAAAGAGGGAAATGTAGGGATTGACAAAGGGCTCAATCCCAGGCCCTCAAGATCATGACCTGAGCTAGTCAGATGCTTAACCAGCTGAACCATCCAGGTACTTCAAGAGATAATCTTAAGCAGAATCCACGCCCAGTGTGGAGCCTGATGCAGTTCTCCATCGACCTTGAGATCATGACCTGAGGTGAAATCAGGAGTTGTTACTTAACCAACTGAGACATATAGGTACCCCTAAAGCAGTATCTTTTTAAAGATACATGCAGTTATTGGGATGCCTGGGTGGCTCAGCAGTTGAGCATCTGCCTTCAACTTAGGGCATGATCCCAGGTATGGAGATTGAGTCCCCCATCAGGTTCTCCACAGGGAGTCTGCTTCTCCCCTGCCTATGTCTCTGCCTTTCTCTCTGTGTCTGTAATGAATAAATAAATAAAATATTTTAAAAAATGAAAGATATATATATAGATATCAATATCTTAACAAATAAGAAAGTATTAAACTGATACGCTTAATTTGAATAAGTTTAACTATGTTATAAACAAAACCATTGCACCATAGTCATTTGTTGTATAGCAATTCTGTTGTATTATAGGCATCTGCATAGGATGCAAGCAGACCATTCATATAAACTTGATTAAAATGTTTATACAGGTAGATAGGGTAGCACAAGGTAAATATTTCATCAATACTGATGCAAAATTTCACATTTGAAAGTATTCCAAAGCCATTATTCTGCATTTGGTAAAAGCATATTTCACTGAATATACAGAATAAGCAACCAGATACGTTTACTTAAAACGTATTTTTTTATTTTTTATTTCAGGAATTGTAATAGTCACATAATTGGCAGTAAATAATTCAAAAAATGTATAAATGCCTTAATCTTTTGTCTTAAAAGCTAAAAAGATCACCATTTTCAATGGTAGAGCAGTCATTATCACCAATGCTTATAAAACAACATCACTAAGGGAATCCATGATGAAATACTTCATTGCTACTATTTAATTATTTATAATGGTATTTGGTGTATTGGAAACTGCACAATCACTAGTCTTCAAAAAATAAATTATCCTCCATAACATAAAAGGCTTTACACAGTGGGAAAATAAATGGTACTGTAGAAAAAAGAGCATTTTAGAGGAAGGAAGAACTTGGGTATTGTAGTTTAGTCATATTGAGGATGAAACCTGAATGCCATATTTCTGTGTGTGGTATATTTGTCACAGGAACCCCACTCTACCCACTCATCTCCCCAAATATCGGCTAGTGAGGAGGACTAAGTTTGAAAATTATTACATTTGGCAAGGCCCATGGCTCATGTGCCCAAATCCGAGGGTTTATTTGTAAAGAAGGCCAATGATGGGAGTTATGAGGTCCCTATGATGTACTCAGCTATCTGTAATAGCTGGCCACAATGTTAAATCAGAAATTTTTGCTGTATGTTGACAGTATTAATTTTCATCATGAAACCCAAAAAACTTTCCTTTGACATTGTATATAAACATTATATCAATATGTTTGCTATTGTTCTACCTCTGATTTGTTGTCTTCTATTAATATGCATTATATTACATGAATCTGTGGCGAGTTGGGATATAGAATTAGATTTTGTGCAATATATCACATTTGACATAATTTTATTTCATGCAACCTCAAGATGTTTCTGGGAGAGAATTCTTTTAATCTTCTTTTTCCCCCAGCTAATATTTTGCTGATTTATCCTTTTCAATTTTCAAACACTAGCTTCAAGTTTACCTTCCTCTTTAGTGGTATAACTGCCTGTTTTTGAGAACCAAATAAGGTTTGTTCAGTAGCAACTTACTGAGAGCTGACTTGGAGTTATGCATGCTGCTAACTGTTGGGTGCACACATGTAAGGAAGTAATTTGTGAAGAAATATTAAGAGTAAAGTAGCAATCATGCAAGCGATAAGTCTTCTCCAAGAAAGAGCACAACTTTCTCTGAGTCAGATATAAAGAAAATCAGTAGGCAATAGATGGACATAATATTGAAAGAATTCATGTCTAATGTTCTCTACTTTCCCCATAAGTCATGGAAACATCAAGAATTTTTAGGAAGTTTGAGTAGAGTGAAAAGTTCTAGTTTGCTATGTTCTAAATCTTAGTCCTATTTTCACATTTAAAAGGACTTATTTTTGCTCCAGTGCACTTAATTTTCATTTTAACCAAAAATTTTTCATGCATATCTTAAATAGATCAGTATACATTTTAAATATAAATAGATTCTTTAACACCATCTATTTTAACTTCTCCTTTGAAAACTTTCTTTTTGAATTCCTGTTCTTTAATTTTCCCATTTCCTGGATGGAAATAGAATGAGAATGAGAAATAGATTTCCACTTCTTAATCATCTTCTTTTATCTTCTTTTTATATTTCTTACTACTCAAACAGGAATTCATTCATTCTCTAAGTAATTCTGTAAAATTTCCCAGTTTTTCATAAATTAATTTATTCTATTATTGGAACAAGAACAGGAAGAATGGAGTCTTCATCTTTAGATATGAAAATTCAAATTTGCATTTGCTTTAGCTGAGTTGACAAGAGGTATCATAAGGGAATCTGTTTTTTCATTAATTCCCTTGCTTGGAGATTGTATAATAATATATGTCAGACAAATTCCAATTTCAAACCTTCATTAGGACAGTACAGTGGTATAAATACCCAGAAAAGCCTGGCAGAGACACACATGGTTTCTTCTATGCCCTTGTTATAGTGAGCAGAATTTTTTCTGGTCCTACTTTTCACATAATGTGTACCTTTCATGGTCACAGCATTATGTGATTATTTAAGTTCCAGTGTTACTCATCTGGTCTCTATGTGGTAGTTAATATATAGTACTCCTGCTTAGGTCAGTGGATAGGAGTGTAAACTCACAATCTCACAATAACTTGTTTACTTTTAATCTCCCTCTTCATTGTTGGAATCCTTTGATTTTGAGGGTGCTCAGCTATGCCATGACTAAGACTATTACCTAGGCTAGACTTTCCAGGAGTTTCATAGCAAAAGTATGTAAAATAATTTGAACCAAGTCATGATCATGTCACAACTAAAGTAGAATCATTACTCTCTTGAATCATTGTTTTATGAGATATTTTCTTACACCTTTTTTTTAAAAAAAGAAAATGTGATTATTCTTTTTATCCATATATGTACACCTTCACCATACTTCATTCTAATATTCACAAACAAAATTATTTATGTTTTATCGTCCTTTTTAATGTTTGTTTCTCTTTAGAAAAGTGGGATCATACAATACTTACTCTCTACTTTGCTTTTTTTCCCTAAAAATGTATCCTAGACAACTATTCAATTCAAAAACTATATACTAAACTCAATATTTTTCATATCTGCAAAATATCACAGAGCATATACATACCAAAATTCTTTAGCTGGTCTCTATCTCTGAACATTTACACTTCTTCTGTTTTTGGCCACAATAGACATGCAAGAATGGATATCCTGTGCCTTTATTATCTTATAATTGTGCTTTTATATGAATATTTGAATTGATTAGAAAGTCAAGTATTTTTAAAAGTAATGTTTATTTTTAGGACAAAAGAATGCCAGATTGTTTTCAAAAAAGTTGTGTGCAGCATCTCATATTTCCACTAAATATGTGAGAGTTTCTATTTTCCTGAATTTTTGTAGTTTGGATGGTGCTTAAATGTATGCCAATCAGGTGGATAAAGCTAACCTATTATTTTTGCTTTAGCTTACAGTTAATCTGAAAACTATCAAAATTAAACACCTCTTTATATGTTAATGAGGCATGCATTTCCTTTCTTATGGCTTGTGTATTTTTAATATTTATTTTTGTATCTGATTTACTAATAAGTTCTAAGTTATCTATACTAGGAATATTCACATTTGTCTGACCCTGCATATTGCTCTTTAAAAAAAAAAAAAAGGTTTTTTCTTGTTGTTTTGGATTTCTTGTCTTGCTTATTACATTTGATGTTTGGATTAGATAATTTCTATGTTCTAAAATTCTATGGTTGAAATTTTAAATTCCTGAATCAATAACAAAGAACAGTTTTTCATGGTAACCAGACCCATGGTAACCATGGTAACTCAACAAGGGTATGTTGAGTGATGGACAAGAATTCCTACAAGGCTAAGCAACAGGAAGTCAAGTAGAACTCAACTTGAAAATCCCATCTGTTTAAGTCATTTTAAAGTTTGATAAGAGCAATTCACTTCCTTGCTTTTTTCAGGAATTATGATTAACACCTGTGCATACATTCCTTTATGATTATATTGTAAACCACATTAGTAACTATAAAATTGAATTCAAAATACCATATTGATATTAAATTTGCATCATTTAAACCAATTAATATTTTCTTGTTGTTAATACTCAGATTTTACACACACATGCACTTACATTTCATAACCATCCATACTCAGTCCATATTTAAAAGAAAGTTACAGAATTAGATAACGTAAAATTCCCAAAATTTCATTTAAATTTTCATAAATTGCATGGCTGATTATTTCATGATTTAGTTTACTGAGTATCAGTCTAATAATACTACTTAAGGATAAATATTTTAAAATTTAGTTGAAATCTTCTGATATTAATAAATGATTCATAATCTAACAATGAAAAGTGGAATTATTTCACTGGAATGTTTTAGGTTTTATGAACACAGTTTAGCTACAGATTTTCTATAGGAAATGTTTTTGTATATTATAAGTTATATGGATGCAAATGTTATTATCTTTATTTTTACCTTATTAGATATAGTTTTTCTAAGCTAGAATAAAGAATATAGCAATTTTTGGGGATCCCTGGGTGGCTCAGCTTTTTAGTGCCTGCCTTTGGCCCAGGGCGCAATCCTGGAGTCCCGGGATCAAGTCCCACGTCAGGCTCCTGGCATGGAGCCTGCTTCTCCCTCTGCATGTGTCTCTGCCTCTCTCTCTGTGTGTCTATCATAAATAAATAAATAAATCTTTAAAAAAAAAAAACTAAATTAAAAAAAAAGAATATATCAATTTTCCCTATTCCATTTTTGATATATGGATTTGAAAACCTATTCCTAAAATAAGAAACATTCCTAAATAAGAAACATTCCTAAAATAAGAAACATTCCTAAAATAAGAAACAATTGAGAACTGTTACAAAAATTTGTAATATTTTAGAGTTTTATATTTTATTTTGACATACATGGTATATTTGGACATTTATCATATTTCTTCCTTATTATTTTCTTTCTGCCCATATAAAAGTAAACATTAATATATATATGAAGAAAATATTGAGTATTCAGAATAATTATTTTTATTACATATAGTTTTAAGCATAATGAAATTTACTCTAGTTTATAGTTTAGTGTTATAAATAGTTCTCTGAAATATATTTTTATATACCTCTTTTACTCTTTCAGTCCTTTTCTACAGAATAAGTTTGTTAAAAAAATAATTGCTGAATCCAAGGTGGGAGGTTTATTTTTTCAAGGCTTTTGATACATATTTCTAAATTGTCATTCAAAATATTTTTGCCAATTTACACTTCCATCAGCAAATATATGACTGTGTTTTCTGACTCATAGCACTGAGTATTATCATTGCCAAAATGAACCAAAAGCAAATGCAAATGTACCTTATTGTCTATCAACATGTTACTTACTTTGGAAGTAATGAAAACACCCAGTGGGGTAGTAACTAAATAAATTCCGAAACAGAATAAAATAAATTATACAAATAAAATATCTATGTTTCCATTTACCGATATGGCAAGATGTTTAAAAACTGTTAGCTTATATAAGTTTCAAAACCATATGTCTATGATTTCATTTTTGTCATATATATATTCATATTCAGTTATATATGAAGCTCTAGTTTTAAGTAACATAATGTAAGTGGAGTGGAGGCTAAAGATAGATGGTCGGTGGTAAGATTATGGTAGCTTTGCATTTGCAATGACATGGATGGAGCTAGAGAATATTATGCAAAGTGACATAAGTCAGTCAGAGAAAGAGGATACCATATGATTACACTCATATGTGGAATTTAGAAACAAAACAAATGTGCAAAGGGACATAAAAGAGAGATAGGGGCAAACCAAGAAACAGACTCTTAACTATAGACAACAAACTGATGGTTACCAGATGGGAGGTGGGTAGGGGGAATGGATGAAATAGGTGATGGGGAATAAGGAGGGCACTTGTCATAGTGACCACTGAGTGTCATATGGAAATGCTGAATTACTATATTATACACCTGAAACTAATATTACACTGTACGTTAACTAACTAGAATTTAGATAAAAATTTTAAGTAAATAAATAAAAGATGCATGATATTAGTCTGTTCACTATTTTCCCAACATATCTATGTATGATTTAGTAAGGAGAGAATAAAGATAAAAAGGAAAAAGCGAACCACATTTACAGTGACACAACTGAAAACAACACTAACATGTATGTCATATAAGCTGAGTTAAAACATTGTGTGTGCCCTTGCTTTTTTTTTTTTTTTTTTAAGATTTTTCATTTATTCATGAGAGATGCAGAGAGAGAGGCAGAGACAGAAGCAGAGGACTCCAATCCAGGGACTCCAGGATTATGCCCTGGGCCTAAAGCAGGTGCTAAACCGCCAAGCCACCCAGGCTGCCTGCCCTTGCATTTTAATAGGATTAGGGATAAGGGTCAAGTCAGTCTACCATGGGTTCAGCAGGAAGGTCATTCTGATGTATAGAGCAACCTTTAGTGCCTGGGGGAATCCAGGCTGGTGGTCTTAGATACCTAGCCAGGTGAAGGAATTTGGGGAATTTTGTGGAAGGCACTGCTGGTTCCAGGGCCAAAGCAGGCCCAGATCAGGTCCTCAGACCACCAGTTTGCTGGTACTGCTAAGACATCCCAGAGGAACTGAGAAAAATTTGAGCAAGACAGCAAAAGTCCTGAAAAGAGCTGACATAGGGAGCCCAGATTGGGATCTTGCTTGTCTGGGTCTAAGGTGACACTTTCTGCACATACAGATGTGGTTATGATGCCATGTTTGGATATGCTTCCCTACTTTGTACCCACTGGATAAATCACAGAGGAGAGCCATGAAACCGATAATTTAGGAGGTTTCCTTATATCATTGTTAATCAAATTAGCTTTTTTTTTTTTTCAAATTATAATTATTATGTGAACAGATTTCACTGAGCAGGGTATGTAGTAAATGACATAGGAAAATCTGGTGTTTGTTAAGAAGCTATTATATAATAGATACTGTGATAAATGTTTTCCAGTTAATTCTATCTATCTCTATCTCTATATCTATCTATTTCTCTCTATATATATTTCACACACACACACACACACACACAGAGACATACACACACACACACTATACCTAGCTTCAGTACAGACATAATTGGCTTCATTATATAGATGAGGATCTTCTAGGCCTACAGAAGTCACATAACTCCCTCAAAGCTTAATGATCTCTATCTTTGGGCTGTAACAAAAAATAGAGTATGTGTCTTATACATAACAGAAATTTATTTCTCACAGTTCTGGAGGCTGGCAAATCCAAAATCAAGAGGCCAACAGTTTCGATATCCAGTGAGGGATCCCTTCCTCACATATATGTCCATCTTTTCATTTTATCTTCACATGGCAGAAGACACAAAGTTGCTTCATAAACCTTTTTTTTTTTTTTTTAATAAGGGACCACTTACCCTCATGAGGGCTCTACTTTGAAGATATGAGCACGTCCCAAAGGCTCCACCTCCTAGTACTATCAGCTTAGAGGCTAGGATTTCAACATGAATTTTAAGGGGCACTCATAAACGTTCAGTCCATAGTATCTCATAGATAGAAGTGAAAAAGATTTCTAACTCAGATCTGTCTTCACATATGCCAGTGGTTATCCAAATTATGTGCACATCAAAGTTACCTGGAGGGCCGCTAAAGCAAAGACAGCTGGACCCTGGACCCTACACCCAGAGGTTGTGAAAATAAGTCTACTACCAAAGTGATGCTTATGTTGTCTCTATTAGAACTACATTTTGGCATCATTGTTCTATAGCTATACTCTTTGTCCACATCTGATCTTCCCTTCTGCTTTTCTTCTGGTTGGGAGAAAATATTTCTGGATATCAGAAGACTTAAGGTAAGAACCATGTGATATATATTTTTTATCGTGTTGCATGATTGTCTTTATTAGATTAAACTCAATGTGTTTGTTGTATGTATGGAATATAAAGAGCAGCATTAGAAGTTGGAGTGGCTGTGGCTTATTTAAGATAGAAAAAAAAGTAACAGTTTCCTCCAATATAGACTGAAAAATATTAATTTTAATAAGGACGGTTTCATCAGGGATTGGTAGCATTGAATAAAGGTCCCTTGGAAATCACTGGCTTATTTAAGATAGTAGAGTGTTCTATTAATAAAAAAATGAATATAGAGTAATGGAACTCAAGAACAATGCTAGAAAAGGAAAAGACATTATAGAAGAAGTGAAATGATTTATTGTTGAAGTATCTGGCATTTGTAGTTAATATAGCTGGGATGTCAGTACAGTTTTCTGAACAAGAACTCAGGTTTAATTTCAAAAATTAGAATCAAAACAGGAAAAGTTAATACACTTCAAAATTCAGTAAAATAAATACATAATTTTGAAACCATAGATAAAAACTAGCTACATGGTTTTTGATCTTCGTTCTAGAAATGTATTTATCAGATGACTTTTGTGATTTTCCTAAGTCACAAAGTACTATATCCAAATCAAATTCCTAATCCCGTTGAAAACATTTGTATCCATTTGTGTGAAGTCAAAATTTTTCTGATTATAAGAAAATTTATAACACTATATATTGTAGAATTGTTTTTGAAATGAACTATTTTGAATTGACTCCAATTTTAATGATTCCACTCTGGATTTATCAGTAAAAAAAATAATAATTTAAGAAGCAAGGACTGACACTTAGGAAATATTGCTGCTTAATATTAGCCCCTCTAGAAACATCATCAGATTTACAAAAGAAATGTAAAAAAGATAATGAGCTAATAAAAATCAGGGGCTACAATGAAGGAAATACACATTTTTATAATTGGGACAAAAGTAGGAGGATTTGGGTTAGAAATATGGAAAGGAGACCTAATTAAGTAGGGTGCTTGTCTAGCCTGCAAATTGTCAGTATAGAAAAGTGGCAAGCATAGGATACCACTGTAAGAGAGCAAAGATATATTTGCACAATTGGTACCGGCCTCCACTTTGCTTGGTTTGGTTTTAATTACAAAATTAAGATAATGAGAGTCATACATTCACTGTTCATTCAGTAAAACTTTGCTGTTCACCTACTGTACTATTTTAGGCATTGTTTTAGTCATGGAGGCACCACAGTCACCAGCCCAAGACAGAATAAATGATCACTGCCCAGTTGAATTTAAAATCTGACAAAAGTGACAAAATAAAGAGTACATGATACATACTACCTCCTCTTGATAGGGAAAGAGAGGTTAAGAGTGCTGGCATAGATCATAGGTAGGCAGGCTACAGTGTTAAGTATGATGGTAAAAGTGAGAGTTTATGGTTTTGCTACAGTAAGGAGTAGAGCTGAGGTAAGGGTTCCATGTGAAGCTGGCTGGGCTTTGTGTGGTTTTAACTTCCACTAGAACCAAAATAGGTCATATGGACTTTCTTTTTTTTAATTTTTATTTAATTATAATGGTCACAGAGAGAGAGAGAGAGAGAGAGAGGCAGAGACACAGGCAGAGGGAGAAGCAGGCTCCATGCATCGGGAGCCCGATGTGGGATTGGATCCCCGGTCTCCAGAATCACGCCCTGGGCCAAAGGCAGGCACTAAACCGCTGCGCCACCCAGGGATCCCATCAGATGGACTTTCTTATCAGCTTGCCTATATGTGGGAAAGAGGAAAAAGTGCTTTGAGGCTGTCAGTGTTCAAACAGAAAATGTACTTGAACCATATTTTTTATTGAATTTAAACTTTTTAAACAAGGCATTGTGGTGCTCCATGAGACTGGAAGGTTAAAGCCAGTAAGGGAAATAAATAGTTTCTTTCTCTCTTTCTCTTTCTCTTTCTCTTTCTCTTTCTCTTTCTCTTTCTCTTTCTTTCTCTTTCTCTTTCCCTTCTTTCCTTCCTTCTTTCCTTCTTTCCTTCCTTCTTTCCTTCTTTTCTTTCTTTCTTTCTTTCTTTCTTCTTTTCTATTTTTAGAGAAGGAGAGAAGGCATGTGAGTGAGGTGGAGAGGGAGAAAGGAAATCTTAAGCAAGGTCCATGCCCAGCTCAGAGCCTGATGTGGGGCTCGATCTTGCGACCCAGAGATTGTGACCTGAGCTGAAATCATGGATTAGATGTTTAGCAGACTGAGCTACCCAGGCACCCCAATAGAGGTAAACATTCTATTGAGTGCCTTATTCAAGGGTTCAGGCTTGCGTATTTTGAAAAATGAAATGGATCCTGTAGTCACTATCAATAATATCTGAAATTTCAAAGAGAACACAAAATATATGAATATGTTATATAATAGCTTTATTAAGTATGGATACATATGTGACATAGATTAATACTCTGGGTATCTTTGAGGCAATAAACTCTTCGACTTCATGTTAAAAAAAGAGAGAAAGTTGCTTCTGTCATGGCTGTACCAGACAACCATACTACTGGCAGTGTCCCAAGAATGTGTAAAAATGTGCAGAAAAGGCTAATTGTTGGCCAGGGCTTCCGGTGCTAGGATGACGGCCTGAGGTTTGCTGACTGTGTTAATTCTTGGTTTCTATTCTTCATCAGGGCTTTCTTGTAACTTTGCACTGAGTGCTCCCATTTGTGATATTGGCAATGTCATCTCTAAGGTTTGCAAATTTCATTTCTTGTTGACTGAGTTATCCCCAAGCCTTCCCCCTCACAGTAGCTAATGAATTTGGATGCATTTATCTTGCCTGAAAAGTTGTACACAATTGCAGGGCTGTTGGGGTACCCCCATGGTTTGGTATATTTTATATAGGTAAACATATATTTTGTTCATTAGAATATGAAAGGAAACTTGTTTAAGTGGCTGTTTGTATAGACACTACACAGACCATATTAGCTAAATATATGACTGAATATTACTTAACAACTCCTTATTGGTTATAGTCAGTAATGTAAATAATATTGCACCTGGGGGACCTTACTGGGTGGAATAACCATATGAAAATATATAGACTACTGATTATGTTATAGTTCTTAGGCAAAGAAATGTACTCATAAATTTTACTATATTTAAGCTTTATAGTTAACATAAATATTACACAAATTATTTTAATATATCAAATATTACACTGAAAAGTGATTCTAATAACGATAAAATATCTCAAAACCTGGAAATTGTTAATATTTTTCTTCTAGCTCAATAAATTCTGGTTTATATATTTTGGGATGATATTAATAAGCACATACAAATATACAATTGTTATAACTTTCTTACAACTTAAAGCTCTTGACTTTGAGTATCACATAAAATAATGATTATTCCCTAAGATAATTTTGTTTTACTAGTATAGCTGCATCAGCTTCTTGGTAATATATTTATATCCTTAAAAAATTAATATACAATACTGTAGAGAAGTATTAAATGGCAAAAATAAAAATGTAAGTGCCATAAAAATCTAGATGAACAGGTGAATATAACCTTTCTGGATGTCAACTATCCAAAATGAATGAGTATTCTTAAAATTGTGTACACTTGGCTGTACAATTCATTTCTACTATTTTATTCTAAGAAAATAATCAACATGAATAAAATGACAGTTATTATTACATTTTTCAGCAGGTAGATGAGCCTAAGAACTGTAAATCCTTTAAGTTTAAAAAGTTTAAAAAGTCACAAAGAGGGATGTCAGAGTTGTCTCAGCAGTTGAGCATCTGCCTTTGGCTCAGGGCGTGATCTCGGAGTCCCTAATTCAAGTTCGCATCAGGCTTTCTGCATAGAGCCTGCTTCTCTTCCCTCTTCCTATGTCTCTGCCTCTCTGTTTCTTATGAATAAATAAATAAATAAAATCTTAAAAAAATAAAATTAAATTAAAAAATAAAAAGTCACAAAGACTCTTAAATCATTGTTTGGAAAGTGTATGATTGAAGACTGAGCACGGTCATGGGACTCAAGTTCAAGAACAGACTAATATTCAGGCAAACAGCCTACATAACAGAAATCATTGGACTCATGCAATGTATAATTTAAGAATAATGAACTCAGGAAGAATTTGAGAGCCAGGAGCCATTCCTAAGGATGGGTTCTTTGTTTAGAGTTATATTAATGTGAGTCAATAGGAGACTGATTTTAATGAGTGATGATGCCAGGAGGCATACAAGGGATGCTGAAATAAAATTTAAGGTTGTAGTGAAGTTCAAGAATGAGTGAAGATCAGGGATATATGATGATATTACTTATTTGCCATAGAAAACTACAATGTAATAGTCTATATTTAACATCACAAAATGAGAATCAGTGCAACATGTTCTGTTAAAACAGCCATTTCAAAATGATCGGATCAAAATATCATATTCTTCATTTAATGTTCTTGTTTGGTATATTTCCTTCTCAGTAGGATTTGATTCAGGAACCAGGGCCAACAATTTTGTATGTGGGGGACTCTGTGTATCCAGTGTAATAATCTGAAGGAAGGCAAAGCAATGGGAAATGACTTAGCTATTTTCAGTTGGCTTTTGGAAAGCAGTGAAAGGAACTATATCTATAAAATTTCATCTTAATTGTACTGCCTATTACATTTTATTGTTTCATATTGTTGTGCCCAAGAACTCGAATCGGAGAAACCACCAAGGAGCCGACATGATGCAAACACACGAGGGTTTATTTACAAGCTCCAGCCTGGGTCCAAGTATACCTGACACAGCGGAGCCGGGACTTGGACCCTGAGACTAAGAGGCTTAGCAACTTTATAGGGGCCAGTGGCCAATGGGATACACAGAAAGTTGCACAGTCATGCTGGTCCACTCGCAGGTGGCCCATTGAGTTACATTTTACCCTAAAGAATCCATTTGAACTGGCCTATCACTGAGCCGGATTTCCGATTAGGGTGTGTCCTGGTCTTTGACTAGGGCGGGGCAGTGCCCTAAGTAATAAGCAGGTCAGCACAAGGCGGGCGCAGCCCAAAACAGAGTCAGTCCTGCTCTGCTTGTCCAGGGGTAGGGGATTTTGTTAAATTTCCTGGGTCCCACAATATCTCCAGCAAAAAAAGACTAGAAGTCCTTACTCTATCCTTGAGTCATACAAAAACATCTAAGGTAGTATTCAGAATTAATTTGCACAGTGTAGGTGACATTTTAGTCTAGCAACAATGTAAACAATATGTTTTCTAAGAAATAAAACATACATCTTTTCAATTAAAGCAGACCAAATAAGCATAGTTATTTAAAAGGACCTGCAAAGGGATCCCTAAGGCTCAGTAGTTGAGCTCCTGCCTTCAGCCCAGGGCATGATCCTGGAGTCCTGGGATTGAGTCCCATGTCCGGCTCCCTGCATGGACCCTGCTTCTCCCTCTGCCTGTGTCTCTGCCTCTCTCTCTCTCTCTCTCTCTCTGTCTCTCATGTATAAATAAATAAAATCTTACAAAAAAAAAAAAACAAAAACTTGCGCCGTATCAAACTCTGGATGATTAGGAATTATATATTTCTAAATCATCTGTTTTCCAGTGAGCTCTCATATCTTAGGAAGTTACAAACAATTTGAAGATTTGGGGATTCTTAGGTATTATCAAAAAGCTATAAGAGTGAATCTAAACTAATGATCTGAGGACAAGAGTTCAAAGTCATAGATAAAAAGAGGCACTTGTCTCAAAATTATAATGTATTACATTAAGAAGGCTCATAGAGGGGATCCCTGGGTGGCACAGCAGTTTAGCGCCTGCCTTTGGCCCAAGGCGCGATCCTGGAGACCCGGGATTGAGTCCCACGTAGGGCTCCCGGTGCATGGAGCCTGCTTCTCCCTCTGCCTCTCTCCCTCTCTCTCTCTCTCTCTCTCTCTCTGTGACTATCATAAATAAATAAAATTTTTTTAAAAAAAGGAGGCTCATAGAATGTGTCTCAAAATTTTTTTTAGTTCTTTCTGCTTTTGTAGATGTGGTAGCTAAATTTATAATTCAACTGAAAGTTATATTTCCTAAATCACCTTGTTCAGTCATGTCCTAATCTTCCAACCATTTATCTCTTCCTACAATTCTCTTTTTTATTTTCAGTCTAAATACAGGAGGCACATATAGTCTAATCATCCTAATTCCTGTGGCAGGGACTTTTTTCCTAGAAAAGACATTATTAATAATCATTTGATAAAAAATGTTCTTTTAAATTTGTGTGAAGCAGTGAATTGAAATGAAAGTCGGTCAGTGATCTGACTACTAAACTAAAAATTCAAAACAGAAGTAGATATTTATTGTGCATCTGTTACATGCCAGGCCCTGTGCTAGTTCTGAAAGTTACAAGAAGAAAGAAACCTTTATTCATTTTTTTTTCCCTCAGATCTTACTTATTACAAGAAACAGATAACCAAACAGAAATAAAATGCAGAGTGAAGGGAAGTGGTGGCAAGGTTGCTAAGTGTTCTGTGTATTTTGGGAAGAAAGAATATTAGTAGGTTTTAACAGAGATTTTGATGACTGAACTAAATTTTGAAGGATGATTAGGAATTTACCTATCAGCCAAGCAAGGAAAGACATTCCAAGCAAATAACATATTGTATATCAAATGCAACAGGAATAAAATAATAGTTTGTTCAGGAATATCGAATAATTTAGAATTGCTTTTTATTGTCAGACACTGCTTGCTGGTTGCCTTTCTTCATGCTATGCCTTCTTAATCGCTGGCAGAAGTATATTATCTCATGCTTTTTTCTGGTATTCTTTTTATAAGCAGCAATTTTCCCAGAAAGGGAAGCTCTTCCCATCTTTACTATGATGGCTGATGTAACACTATGTGTTCACTAAATAGTTTCTCTTTCTTCTTGGCTACATTGGACAATAACATTTTTTAAAAGGATTATTTATTTATTTATTTATTTATTTATTTATTTATTTATTTGAGAGAGAGAGAGCATGAGCAGAGGAGGGGCAGACGTAGAGAAAGAAGCAGACTCCTCACTGGGCAAGGAGCCTTACTTGGGGCTCAATCCCAGGACTCTGAAATCCTGACCTGACCTGAAATAAAACACTTAACTGACTGAGCCCTCCAGGGGCCCCTGGGCAATAGCATTCTTCAGAGCTCTTGCAACCAGGTGTGGCTGCCTATTTACCATGAAACAATCTCTGGTTATAGGAAGGGCAGTTTCTAGCAGACACAATGTATATATTCCCTGCATGATTTCAATGTCTTCGTGGACTCATAGGAAGACACTTCCTAGCTTCCTTGCTCTGGGTATATCATTTTACTGGCAGTGCCCACATAATGTCTAACACCCCCAAGCCTTAGATTAAAAACTCCTGTGGGATCATCTGTTGGTTGCACAGTCTTCTCACAGAGCAGTGTCACACAGTGGCAAGGGCCCGGATTTCTGAGTCACAATTTTGTTCAAAGCTGCCCAACCAAGAATATTAAAACTGGAGTACATATAAGACAGAAACAAACTTATGTTTTGTCAACTCACTAAAATTTCTGGTGTATTTTTACTTTCAAGAGTCATGTAACTTACCTAACTCATGTAAGTCTCCATTTTATATTCCTGTGTATACCCAATAGGAACAACTTTTAGGACACTGATTTCAATTTAGTTACTAGAGTAAAGTCACATTCACAGGAAGGGAAATACTTAGGTCAAATTGTAAATTAGCTGAGCTCTGAGATTTATCTTTAGCAGTTCTATTAGGAGTCTATTTTGTTTAATCTCCTTACTTGATGCCCATCTTTCATCATCTAGAGAATTCAGATGGTACCCTGACTGTATTCTTTCCATAGTGACCCATACTATTGACATTTATTTATTTGCTTAAGTCACTTCTGATTGATTTCTACTTGTTGTATATGGAGTCTCACCCAAGACAGTAAGTACTTACGAAATGGGAAAAATGTTTCCTGCTCTCAGATTTACACAACCACTCTGGGAAGGTAGAAAATACCTGCAAAATGAAGCACCATAAATGCAACACTAAAAGGAAGGGAAGAGGAAGAGAAAGAATAGCTTGCCTTTTACCATATACTAGGCACCATGCCATTGTGTTTTGTTTTTAACATACTTATTTTTTATGAAAACCTGAGAGAGAGAAAATATTAAATATTAAATATTAAATATTATCCTTTTTTTACAGAAAAAGGATAAGGGGTTCAATAATATTGAATAGTTTTGCTAAGTCAGAAGGATTCATGTTTATGTTTATGAAATAATCTCTAAAATAAATATAATGCTATATGGATAAAGAGAGATAATATTGAAAGCATTCACAGGAAAAGGGAACAATTAGATCGTATGATCTTGCTTTGGAAGTGATAGTATGCTATATGTTTTGTAGTGCTTTCCCACTTACAAACCACCTTTAATAAATAATATCATTAAATAATTGTACACATTTGTTATAAGATTTATTTACTTGTTTGAGAAAGAGAGAGCGTGCATGCATGTGATCCAAGTAGGAAAAGGGGTAGAAGAAGAGGGAGGGAAGCAGATTCTCCAGTGAGTGCAAAGCCCAGGGCCCTGACATCATGATCCAAGCCAAAATCAGGAGTAGGACACTTAACTGACTGAGCTACCCAGTCACCCCTAAATAATCGCAAATATTTTGAAGTCTATTATATCTTTTTGGTATAGATGAGAAAACTATTACTCAGAAATTTTACAGCATTCAAGTAGTAATGAGCTACCCAGAATGAAAAACTAGGACATTCTGATTATACATCCCATGCAAATTCTCTTACCCTACTCTGGCTTATTTTGGATTGGTGAAAATTTTGCATCAGGTACCAGTATGTTTGGGTTCTAGTTCTGTTTCCCTCTCAATACTGTATAACTGGAAAAAAAAAAAAAAAAAAGACTCAACTTCTCCATACTGCAGTTTGATCATCTGTAACACTCTGTTTCAACCCCACATATCTTTGTTACTAATTCAAGCTAAGATACTAGGGACTGATCATGTCTCAAATAATTAGCTCTGTTCTATATCACTTGCACTTAAACTTCATTTCCTTAATCCAAATTGAATATTCGGGTGGCAATTTTAGACAGGGTCAATGAGGGAGCTATTTTGGTCTAGATTTTGTTTTGGAGTCATTCAGATCACATTCTTTTTCACAGTAAAACAGTTCTGCTTGTTGAAAATTACACATTAAAGAAAAGACAGTGTATGTTGACTCATATAAATTCGAAAACTATGGAGTTTTTTTTTAATATGCCTATGATGTAACAACTTATGACATGGTAGGCAGTGAGCAGAAGTAGTTGTCACTGCTGTTATAATTTTAGTCTCCCTTTTTGGATAAGAAGGGTGATGGACTAACATGGAGAAGGAGGAATCCTGCCAAGTCATTGCCCAGCACCTGGGGCTCAGCCTGTTACTAGTCTCTGTTGACTATGCACAGTAATACATCTATACTGATTAACTAATTAATATTGCCCATTGCTCCTCTTATCAATGAGCAAAAAATAAGATAAAATATCTTGAAATTCAGAGAGGCAAGCTAACATCCTTTTGTGCTTATTAGATTTGTTGTCCAACTTTCATTCGACAGTCATCTATTGGGTACCTCCTATGTCACAGGCAAAATGGTAGTTCTAGGATACAAAGATAAGTAATATTTGTCATCTGAATACCTTCATCATAGTGAAAAGAAGAACAAAAATACATAGTCATAGCAAATTCAGGAAAGGGTTACTAAAAGTAGTGAGGTAATATGTGTAGTGTTCTTGTGCGAACACAGGAAAAAAAAAAAAAAAAACTGGCTTTAATTTAAGGACACACCAGGGATGCCTGGGTGGCTTAGTGGTTGAGCATCTGCTTTCAGCTCAGGGTGTGATCCTGGGGCCCAGGGGTGGAGTCCCTGCAGGGAGCCTGTATCTCCCTCTGTCTGTGTCTCTGTCTCTCTTTCTCTCTGTCTCTGATGAATAAATAAATAAAGTCTTTTAAAAAAAGGGCACACCAATAATAGGATGCCTAAAATGGGGCAATAAGAGCTGTAAATGTGAGTTAGAGCTTATTGATTTAGCACTTGTTACATGAGAACATCCTTCTTGGGATGCCATGGAGAGGACAGACAGCATTAGTTGTTCTGGGAGGCTGCACACCTCTTTTCTTTCATTCAGGTGACTCTGAGATTTAGGGCAGGTGAACAGCAACATCGGAGTTTTTGGGAAGCAGTCATTCATTCACAAGCCTCTAGAATAAAATTGACCATACCACAAGGCCTAAAAAATCCATGATCATAATAAATCAGACATGGAATTGTTTTAGGTAAGTTTCACTTATTCCCCATGAGGATCACAAGAAGCAGGATGGAGGGGAAAAGAAGAGAGAGACTGGACATCACCAGTGTGGTAGCACAGAAAACATGAATCCTTTCAGTTCCATTTCAAATTGAAGTGAGGCTTCTTCCCAGATTGTGTTACTCTGCTGAGAAATGAGCTAGCTAAACAGTTCCATCTCTGATCAGCACACCCACTTTGTACATTAAGCTCATTCTTCAGCCAAGCCTGTTGCCTCTGCGAGAACTCAGCCCAGCTTGTAGCTCGCTCGCCCTGCAGAGAGCCCATTTCTTCCACACAGATTGAACTCGGCTGTACTATTGCAGATCACAGCATTGAAACAGCTCTCTCAGCTAATGCTGTTCCCAAGCTCTGCCTTAACAGAGCTTTAACTCAAAGTCTTTTATCTGACAACCTTGTAGACTACAAAAAAATGTTTTCAGTATGCTTTAATGGTGTCATGTCTCCCACCCTTCTGAGCTCTCTGTCCTGGAATATATCCTTACTAGTTGGAGGGCTTTTGTTGTGGGAACACACTGTAAAATGGTTCTGCAATCCCGTTAAATGGAAGTGGGGGTAGTGGGTTCCGAATGAGTCCATCGTTCCTACCAACATTTGGATGATCTTCTCCTATAATACAATGCATGCTAGCAAAGCACTGCTGAGGGAGCAAAAAGTCAATTTCATTGTTTTGCTGAGGGTCATTGCTGGGAGTTCATGGCTGCAAGTCTGATATTCTTAGAGCAGGTTTATACACAACCTCTGCCTCATTCAAATCAGAGTTCAGTGTCACTCGTGAAACAATCAGATAGCAGCTGAATTTCCTCCTGAGCATGTGCCTCCAGGGCACCAATGTCAGCATGTAATAACTCCTGGATGACTAGTTCAAAGCCTGCCATGGAGTTCCACTTTTTGGATGAGAACACGTTAATCTTCATATAAGGGTTCAGATTCCTTTGGGCTTCAGCTATGCAGGCTTGTTTGATGGGAGAACTGTAATGGAAGAAGAAATGAAGAGAACTCTCAGCACATTTAAAGAGATTCTGAACAGATGCCAAAACCCCTAGAAATATGGCAGAGCTGAAATATGCTGGTTTCCAACATGAAAAGGGACCATGCTGCTGATTGTTCTCACAACTGCTATGAGGGGCCTTTATGTTTGAGGATCAGTTGGCACTGCTGCTGATAGGGTTACTTACTTCACATGTAAAAATAAGTAGCAGGTAAATGTGAGATATGTGACCAGCTCTGCCTTTCAAACTGCAGTTTCTTGTAGAAGCTGCCATTTTTTAAGGGCTGCTGCTAACTATCTGCAAGCATGCTTTTCACTCAGTGTGACTTTTTAATCTTTTCCTTTAATGAATAGACTCTTAGAGGAAAGTTAGCTACAAAAGGCATCTTATTTTCCAACTGGTTTTTATTATATAATCAGAGATATATTGGCACAAAATACAAAGAAATGGCATCTTTCCTAAGGAAAGAGGTAAGACCTTACTTGTCTTCTTGACACTGCAGCATGCTGGTAGCATTATGTCAGAAGGGTGTTGTAATCTAAAATATACATTTTGCCTTTTTCCCCCTCATTTTTATTCCTTCTTTAGAGCTTTTTTAATTCTAAATCTCTACAATGCAATTGGCTCTCCTCAACAGGAATTTCTATAGCCTCTGAAGTATAAGGTTCCCCCCCCCCTCCAACTTTAACACTGCTCACTTTAAACACAAAGCTTAAATTTCCTTCTCACATTTTTTTAATGCACATTTCTTAGAATTTCAGTTGCTATATCTTTTGCCATACCCATACTTGACTGAAATAAAGATTTCTTATTTTTCATGCTTTAGGAACTGTAAAATAAAATTTGAAGAGATGACAGGTAGAATAGTGAGTCATCATGGCTTCTAACTACGATTTTTCATCAGTCAAGTATAAGATGTATAGTTCACATGCCTACATTCAGATGTAGCCCAAATATACATGGTCTTGGTTGACTTAAACTAAAATGTCCCAAGCTCCTCAAGCCATAGAATGTTTTTGATAATTTAAGAAAGTGATACCATTAATAACTAAGGATGCCGAAGATACTTTTTTAGTGAACATCTCAACCTCATTTTCTTAGTTCCCAAAGCATATATATCTCTTTTCACACTTACCACACAACCACTAAAAAAGTCATTTGTGAAGAAAGATTGTATAGGATCTTTTTAGTAGTTGAATAAATATGCAGATCTGTGCAGAAATTTCTAGGAAAGTGGACATCTAGAGATTTAGTGGTAAAGGGTGGAGTCTCTGAAGTAAAATAACAAATATATTAAGAATTATATGTGTTAGGAAATCAAGGTTTCTCTGAGTAGTATATCAGTCTTACAAAAACAAAACAAAACAAAACAAAACAAAACAAAAACAACAACAACAAAAAACATGATCATTCCACTATAGACAGTTTGGGATGTAGGGTATAATGGCATACAAGCAAGAATCAGAAAATATGATACAACCAGAATGACAAAATCATATAGTCTAAAAAAGTTCAACTCAAAGACTATTTCGAATCACTAAGTTTACTAATAAGCAATGATTGTTTTCAACATGAGAACTGCATCCATGTGGATGTTCACATATATTCCATTATATACTTGAAGACTGTATTAATACATAATATATCCCATAGGATTCTGTGATCAGTAAAAAGTGCTTAATTGAATTTTTTTCCACAAATTATTAAATGGAATTGTCTATATGTCAGCACTTAAAAATTGTTACAAATTTATTTTATAAGTGATTAAAGAAGACTTTATTCTGTTCTGTATTTTAAATTACATGCATATGAGAAAATGCTCTGCATCACTTGCCATCAGGGAAATACAAATCAAAACCACAATGAGATACCACCTCACACCAGTGAGAATGGGGAAAATTAACAAGGCAGGAAACAACAAATGTTGGAGAGGATGCGGAGAAAAGGGAACCCTCTTACACTGTTGGTGGGAATGTGAACTGGGGCAGCCACTCTGGAAAACTGTGTGGAGGTTCCTCAAATAGTTAAAAATAGACCTGCCCTACGACCCAGCAATTGCACTGTTGGGGATTTACCCCAAAGATACAAATGCAATGAAACGCCGGGACACCTGCACCCCGATGTTTATAGCAGCAATGGCCACGATAGCCAAACTGTGGAAGGAGCCTCGGTGTCCAACGAAAGATGAATGGATAAAGAAGATGTGGTTTATGTATACAATGGAATATTACTCAGCTATTAGAAATGACGAATACCCACCATTTGCTTCAACGTGGATGGAACTGGAGGGTATTATGCTGAGTGAAGTAAGTCAGTCGGTGAAGGACAAACATTATATGGTCTCATTCATTTGGGGAATATAAATAATAGTGAAAGGGAATATAAGGGAAGGGAGAAGAAATGTGTGGGAAATATCAGAAAGGGAGAAAGAACATAGACTCCTAACTCTGGGAAACAAACTAGGGGTGGTGGAAGGGGAGGAGGGCGGGGGGTGGGGGTGAGTGGGTAACAAGCACTGAGGGGGGGCACTTGACGGGATGAGCACTGGGTGTTATTCTGTATGTTGGTAAATTGAACACCAATAAAAAATAAATTAAAAAAATAAATTACAAAAGCCCCTTTTATAATTTAATAAATAAGAAATTTACTTAAAAGGGCTATCTATCCCACTCCTAATATAAATATTAGGTTTCATTTCATAAGTATGTCAATTAAAGCCTGAATAGTTCTGAACATGAACTTTCATGTCCTGGCAATTTATACATGAAGACAGAAATACATTTCAGTAGGGTAACTGGGTGACGGCATTAAGGAAGGCACATGATGAAATGACCACTAGGTATTATAGTATATGTTGGCAAATTGAATTTGAATTTTAAGAAAAGGATACACTTCAGCCTATGAAAGTCTAATTGTTGTAGTATACATGATGATATAATAGATTTCAAATTTTATATGAAAGAATAATTGAGCTTTATTTGTTATTAACTTAGTTTTAAGTTTTATTATTCCTTTTGCTACATTGAAATTAAATACTGGGCATGAAATGATAAGATTTTAACTCCTAAAACTCAGACTTGAGAATTAAATATTAAATAGCCTGCACAGTCAAATATAAAAAAGGAAACTGACTTTGAGCTTTTAGAAATGGAAAATTTATTGAGTAAACAGAACCTCTTTTTATCCTACCAAAGAATATGAAATATTCCAGAGTAAGGACACACCAAACTCCTTGATTTGCAGTGATAAACATGCCAAATGTTGCCATTTGTCTTGAGTAATTTATATTAGAGTTCATGGGAACCGAGCATCTGAAAACTAACATTTGTCATTTTATTCAAATGTCTGGCAAATTTTCATTATACCTAATCTTCATGCTGTTAGGTTATAGGATTTTTTTTTTCTTCTCAGTTTACTAGTTAGATAAATGAAAGATGATTACTTCTACTGGAAATTTAACTGAGAATTATTTGGCTCCCTGATATTACTGAATAGCAGCTTGCAAGAAGTTAATGCTCCTCTAAAACCCATAGTAGTGGGAAATTATACCTATAAATTCAGTATAGAAATACTAGAAAATGAATGAGTCTCTTTTTAAGAAGCTATATATATGTATGTGCAACATAATGCAAGAAGAGAAAATAAACATCTATTCAATGATAATTTACATTTTATCTTCAGGTGATTTACTATTCATATTTATGGTATATGAACCTTAATTTTGAAGGCTAAGTAGAAACATAAAATATACTTTTTCATTATAAACTGCCCCAAATGATTATCACTAAAGGACATGAATCTGTATCAGGTTTTCAATGTCAGAGCACTTTCAAAACTGACTTTATTTCAGTTGAGTGAATTCTGTCAGAGGATCATCATTACCAAAACCAACATACCTTGAGAAGGAAATTAAAAATGGTAGACTGGTCATTACTTTTTTTTTTTTCTAAAATAGATTAACCATAACACTACTATACTCCATGAAGGGTCAGGGCTAATTTCTACAGCATGGGTTATGTAATGGTTTTTCCTGACAGCCATTGAAGAATTAAATCTCTAGACTCCATTTCAGAAATATTGTGGTATAGAATCAGAAGATTTATTTATGCTTTTAAAATCACAATTGAACTCTGGATGATTGTATTAACCTTCACAATTCTATATTCTTTTTTCTAGAATTGCTGCTGAGTCTTTTATATGAGATTTAATTGTAGCTTCTCAGTCCTTTGACCTTTATTTCCTGCATGAACATAAGCCAAATGTCAGTTGAGGTGCTCCTTGTTGCTTGACATCTTAGTGAAATTGCATATAAACCCATAATCAAGGGTCTATAGAATTTCAACATCCTTCAAAGATGTTTGCTAAGTCTTAAAGGTCTTAAAGTTTCTAAGCTTCTCATTACCCTGGTCTAGTATATTTCAGTGGTTATCCCTGTCTTATTAATTCTTCCTCATCTTCTACATGATTATACCATCTCCACCCCTCACACCTTTACTACCATCAAGCATGTCAATTACACAGGCAAATGTGAATTTAGCATCATGTTCTGAGAGGCTTGAGACTCTGGAAATTGATCACATTTGATGCATCTCAACTTCTACCTTTTGTTTACTTCCTTTCTCTCTCCTTACTATAACTGTTAACCACATGCCTTTGATAATCTCCTATAGCTTTGATACATTAAAATACCACATCTTGAAAAGAAAGGAGAGGATAGTAAATTTTACCTTCTGAAACAACTACTTTTAAAAATGTGTTTCATGATATGTAACTCTTCCTGAGAAATCCTTATTCTTGGCTATTAAGATGATTACATTTTATTGTGGTTATTTGCAAGTTAAACCACCATTACTAGGATTTTTCCTATTACAGTAAACATACAGTACTCAGAGAAAATCAAAGGCTCCTTAACAATTAGGGAAAAATATAAAAGCTAAATTTTAATTGTCTATATTATTTTAGGCTATATTGTTATTATCTTGAATGAAAACATTCAAATCTTTATAGAAAGAAACCCATTGTATTTTCAAATTACTCCAGCTGTCATTAATTCATTCAACAAGGGTTTCAAAATACTGAGTATGTGCCAAGTACTATTTTATGCTCTAAAGATGTGACAACAACAACAAAAAAGAGAGAGACAGAGAGAAAGAAAGAGAGAGAGAAAAATGTGGAGAAGAGAGACAAAGAACAAAATAACAAACTATATATTGTATTTCATGGTAAAAAATACAAGAGAGAAAAATTAAAAATTGCAAAGCCATAGGAAGAGATTAAATTAGAAGAGGGATGATGGGATGCCTGGGTGGCTCAGCGATTGAGTGTCTGCCTTCAGCCCAGGGTGTGATCCTGGAGTCCTGGGATGGCGTCCCACATCTGGCTCCCTGCATGGAGCCTGCTTTTCTCCCTGCCTATGTCTCTGTTCCTCTCTCTCTCTCTGTGTCTCTAAGGAATACATAAATAAAATCTTAAAAAAAAAAAAAAAGAAAAGAAAAAAAGAAAAGAAAGAAAAGAAAAGAAAAGAAAGAAAAAAGAAAAGAAAAGAAAAGAAAGAAAAAAGAAAAGAAAAAAGAAAAGAAAAGAAAAGAAAAAAGAAAGAAAAGAAAAGAAAAGAAAGAAAAGAAAAGAAAAGAAAGAAAAGAAAAGAAAAGAAAAGAAAAGAAAAGAAAAGAAAAGAAAAGAAAAAAAAGAAAAGAAAAGATGAAGTTTTAAGTAGAGTGGTCAAGAAAAGCCTCAGCAGATGCTAGGACAAGAGAATAGTTACCTACTCCTAAAACAGGCCTAGAAGTAATGGAAATCTACTCTGGGGGAGGGAGAGGGTTATGGAGAAATACTTCCTCCATGATGCATGCAAGTTAGGGACAAATGGGGCTAGGCAGGGCTAAGTAGGAAGCCATGGAAGCAGGCTCACAAAAATCCCAGAAATGCTGAGGTGTAAGGAAACCAGAGATAAGGGAATAAGCCAGACCACCCTATCCTAACATGGGTGGGGAGGGTGTCTTGTTATAACAGCTAATTGTAACCAACAAAAAATCATCAGACTCTAAAAAGGAAGTAAGCCATTAAAGATGTTATTACCAGTCTTTACTCAGTGGCGATATCAATGGATATTTTAAAAAGATTTAGGTTCCCTGATTAGGCTGTCAATAAAAGACCAACCTTGTAAGCCCTCAGTGGCAACCCTGTCTGGACCCTTCTCACTCCTGGGCGCTTTCTCTATATCTTTACTTAATAAACTTCTATTCCTTATTCACTGTCCTGTGTCTGAGAGATTCATTCTTCAACTCTGTGAGACAATAACCAAGCTCTTCCATATCAGCAGAAATAGCTAAAATCTGAGGATTAGGTACAAAAACTAAGAAAAGTTATTTGATATCTCAAGTATCATCCTAAATACAAGGCAATAGCCTGTCACTACTAGAAGAATATGAAAACTGTGATACTTTGGAGGTAAAAATATTGGCAAGAAAACACAAATTCAGCTTGATTACTTACTAGATTAACACAGTGCTAAGTGACAAAAGAAGCTTATTTATTTCCAGACATAAATATTCTTGATTTGAGCGTCTACTATTCCTCCTACAATGTTGACTTTAATTAAGCACCAAACAAGCAAACAAATGCACAAAAAGCAAGAAAACCCGAGAAGTGCACTGAACCAGACTCAGACAATCCAACTTTTTGTACTATAAAACAGAAAATTTAAAATAATTATGATTGTATGTTTAAAACTTTAATAGGAAAGGTTGACAACATGTACAGAAAGTTGGGGGAGTTCCATTAGAAGGAATGAATGTATAAGACAGAACTAAGTAAAAAATTATAAAAATGCATATAGCTAATGAAAAATCCCTTCAGTGCACTCATCAGTAGACTTAACAGACATGAGGAAGAAAATGGTAGACTTGGAGATAGGTCAATAAAATTTGATGAAAACTAAAACATAGAGAAAAAAGAGTGACAAAAAAAAAAAAAAATCAAATATATACTACCACAGCAAAAACAGACCAGACCATCCATAACTATGAGTTAGGGACAAATGGGGCTCGGCAGGGCTAGGTAGGGGGCCATGGAAGCAGGCTCACAAAAATCTGCAAAATGCTGAGATGTAAGGAAACCAGAGATAAAGGAACAAGCCAGAGCACCCTGCACTACATGTGGGTAGGGAGGGTGTCTTTTTATGACAGTCATCTGTAACCAACAAAGAATAACCAGACCCCAAAGAAGTAAGACATTAGTCCTTACTCAATGGTGATGTCAATGGGTAATGTTAAAAATGGTTTAGGTTTCCTAATTAGGCTATCAATAAAAGACCAACCCTACAAGCCCTCAGTGGCAACCCTGTTGGGACCCCTCTCACTTCAGAGAGCTTTCTCTGTTTCCTTGCTTAATAGACATCTATTGCTTTATTTACTCTCCTGTGTCTACAAGATTCATTCTTCAACTCCATCAGACAAGAACCAAGCTCTCCCTTATCAACTATGGGAAAATTTCAAGCATTCTACATATGTGTCATTGGCATCCAATAACCAGAAAAGAGACCAAAAAGCCAGAAGTAACATTGAAATAGAGAATGGTGAGATTTTGCAATAAATAAATAAATAAATAAATAAATAAATAAATAAATAACAAGGAAGCATAAATTCAAGAAGCTAAGGATAGCATAAGCCAAATGAATATTCCTCTCAAAAAAACCTACAGAACTAGGATTTACAGATAGACATTACAGACAAACTTCTGAAAGCCAGAGGTAAAGAGAAACAAATTTAAAGGCAAGAGAAAAACAGAAAAAGTCATGTACAAAAAAACAAGGGTAAGAATTATACTAGACTTATTGTCAGAGACTGCACAAGTCTTAAGATAATGGTATGGCATCTTTAAAGTACTGGACACAAGGAAAAACTGTCAACCCAGAATAATATACTTAGCAAAAATATATTTGAAAAATGAAGGCCAAAAAAAAAAAAAGCATTTTTCAGACTGTAATGAATCTGAGAATTCATAGCCAGCATTCTTATACCACAAGAACTTTTAAACAGATTCTTTTCAGAAAGAAGGATTATGACACCAGACACAAATCTGAATCTACACAGAAATGGAATGCTCTGGAAATGAAAGAAACAGGCATTGTATTCTTGTTTTTATTCACTCTTAATAATAATTAATTAGCTTTCTAAAGTAAAGTGGTAATGATATATCAAATGGGGCTTATAACATGTAAAAGTAATATATATGTATGGCAACAATAACACAAATGTTTGGAAGGAGGAAATAAAAGGTATGATTCTAAGATAAAATCTGTTTGAGTGATATTTTCTCTGTTACTACTACTGTTGCTACTTTGACATATACCTAATTTTGAAGGAAAAAAAAAGTGACACTATTAGTTAAAATAATAGACTCTACCAAAGGAATTGAAAAACCTTTGAAGCTTAGTGACTTTGTAATATAAGGTTTAATTTTTGTCAGATGAGAATTAGGTAGCTCTTCATGGGTGCTTGTCTTTCATGCTATGACTCAGTGACCCATGTTTTTTCCACCTTGTGGTTCTCTCATCTCATCATATGGTCAGAAAAGCAATTTTCTTTTCCTGTCTTCAAAAGTGATTAGTAACAATATAAGGGTAAATGAAATTGCATATAATATTACAAAAGAAAAATTCAAACAATTTTCATCTACTTTTTTTTTTTTTAAGGGAATGTATTTTATATACATATCCATGATATTCCAGGTCGTTTCTTTTGCTTCTTGTTCTTAAAACATAGATGTTCTTTAGACATTTTCTTCTATTCTAGACATCACAGATGATTCTACATGTGTTTGTGTATGTGTATATTTTACAAATTTTATTTCTGAAAACCAGATGTGATCAAGTTGTACCATCATTATCTGCATTTATTCACTATTAATCAAAAGCTGAGCAGGTTATACTGATATATAAGGTTACAAAATTGCAAAAATATCTAAGAAGTTAATTCTGTGGGTTTACCGCTTTGGAAATTGTTTAGCTGATGGGGAAAGTTGGTTTAATTCTAAAGTTTGCAGGTGATTTTGGATAATTATGCTAAATTTCAACTTTTTAAAAAAGAGAAAGACTTCCTTTGGTCATGTAGAAATTAGAAAAAAATGGAGAGAAAAGTAAGAACAATTTATTGTCAAAGTTGGATAACTTCAAATGAAGAATGTCTCAACAGATGACTGTTAATAGACTTAATAAAAATAAGGTAATTATAATTAAGCATCACAGAATAAATTTACTTATATTTTTCTATCATTGATAGTTTTTAATCAATTCTAGTGTCTTAAAAGATTTGTTATTTCCTCTATCACAGTGTAAAAAGAAATTCCTAGGCCTTTAGAAGAAACTCGAAACTTAATGACAGTGTCCTAATTTAAAGATTGCTTTCTGTGGAATTCTCATTTACCACCATGTGGATGTCTGGCAGAACAAGTAATGTTCATGAATTTATAATAACAGGGTAAAAGTCAGAAATCATTTTAATGGCAAAAAATGTGTTTCGCAGTCAGAAAATCATCCTTTATCAAGCATAGTACAATTTATAGTAATTTGACAATTAATATATCTTTTGATGGTGTAGATTTCTTCACTAATTGTGCAGTTACATTTTTTGAGTGTCAGGAAAACCTAACACTACAGTTTTTTTTCTGACAGGCATTAAGATATTTTTTCCTATTCCATGAATGAATTTGAAGAGGAAAAAAATGCATTTATATCAAGCTCCTTTAAAAATGTATTAATGGTAATTATTTTATGGTATTTATTGATGGTCACCATGACTATATGAGAGAAATTATTGCTTTAACCTTCATTATTTAGTGCTCATTAACCACTCTCAGTTCATAGATAAGGCATCATGTGGCAATGTGGTGAAAGATGGCTCTCTATAATATGATGCTGTGATGGTAAATTACATGAGTTAGAGTGAGAGTTAGTTTGTATATGAAATGAGCTAAAATATGACTATCATGTTCCTAGCTCTTGAATTGTAAGTATCATTTAAAAATAAGTCTTTAATTTATCTATTTCAATTGTCAGCGTTGGAGGGTATGTCATGGTTCCATTTTATCTATGCGACAAAGACTCAAACAGGTCAAATGATACAAGGGTGCTTACTTAGTGAAATATAATGTCTGCAACAATCTAAAGACACTCTTCTCAACATTGAGATTCAGAGTGACTTTCTCTCTTGATACAAATTCCCCAAATTTATGTTGCATTGAGTAGTTTCTAGAATAGGACATTCAGTTAAATTTGAATTTCAGATTAATGAGTAATTATTTTTTTAAGTATTTTATTTATTTATTCATGGGAGACACAGAGAAAGAGAGAGAGGCAGAGACACAGGCAGAGGGAGAAGCAGTCTCCATGCAGGGAGCCTGATGTGAGACTCGATCCTGGAACTCCAGGATTATGCTCTGGGCCGAAGACAGGAGCTAAACCGCTGAGACACCCAGGGATCCCCAATGAGCAATTATTTTTTAAAGTGTGTTATGAATAGGGCATAAGACATATTTATGCTATTTGAAAAAATATATATGCATACACACATTTATGCTTTTATATATATTCATTGTTTATCTCAAATGAAAATTTAATTGAGCTATCTATATTTTATTTTTTTGGCTGATTTTGGCTAAATCTGGAAACTTTAATTGGATGGGAAAACAAAAACTGAACGTTTATAACTTGTTCAAGAGGAAACAAGCTTTAAAGGTCAACTGCAAGATACAAAATAAAAACAGTTCAAAGATCTACTGTAGATATCTGAAATACCCACAGCACTTTAAACCTGATTAAGAACCAATAAAATAAATAAAAAAGCAAATGAAGCCAATTCCATCAAATGGTGACCTACAAAATCAATGGTCCATTTTTTACTTTATTGATTTTCACTTTTATCCAAATAATATTAGTTCATTTGTGTGTGTGTGTGTGTGTGTGTGTGTGTTTATCATTTTGCTCAGCAGCAACTCAATCTTTCGCTAAGCATTAGATATGCTATACTCAGCTTGCTGCCCTATGGAACTCTGTAGACTCAGAGCTGGACATGGTTGTAGCTGGTTTAAATGTCATCAGTGGAGGAGAGGTGCAGATATATGCAGATTTATGGACATAAGTTTAAGAGCTAAGCTTTGAAATCAGATATCAAGGGTTCAAATTTTGACTCTGCCACTTACTATCTGTTACTCTATCCTTTCTCTAGGATTCTGCATATGTCTACTATGGCTCGTATTATGCCAGTCTTCTAGAATTTTTGTAAAGAGCAATGACTTAATGTATGTAAAATACTTAAAAAGTTTGAGATCACATAGTAAACACCTGTATTAGTTATTATTTTATTGTTGTTGACATTATTACTTATTTGGTATTTAAGCTACATTCTCTACAGATATAAAACAGGCAGGCCAATAGTATAATTAATTTTATAATACAACTAATATAACCACAGAACTAGTCATTTTATATACTCCAGAAGATATTATATGTAATTAATTATATAAGAGGTAGAAAGCTATGAAAGAATTAAATTTCAATCATTCATTAATTTTTGTAATTTTCTAAAATAATGTTTCCAAATGTTTCAAAATAAGGAGAAGAATGATTTAAGAAATACACAAATTGAACCAACTGACCTGTACACTTCAATGCTGTTTGATCTTTTTTTTCCGGATTCTTAGTATTTCACACAAAGATTTCTACACAAGAGGTATGAACTGGTCTTCCAGTACATTTGTCTTCCAATTCAACTTATGTCTTCTTAAAATATATTTTGATCAAGTAGTGGCATGAAAATTAATATGTTATGCAGATGATACAAGTATTCCTGCTACAACACACAGAGATAAAACTTGTTTTGCCTAGTTCAGATGTGTGTGATTTTCAGTTACCATGGTTTGGTTAAATAACACCAGTCCCCTAACAACTCAATTCAAATTTTAATAATTATAGTATATTAACTGTGAGGAGGGACTGCATAAAGTACAAACTTGGCTCCCTGAGTCCACTAATCACTATATAATAACATGCATTTCATGATCAATGACTAATCCTTTACTTCTTTATAAATATGTCAGTGATGGGCCATTGAGCATAAGTTAACTATTCTGTTCCCAAATAGGCTGGAAAGCTGCTAGCGTGTTGCCCTTTCATTTCCCATTGATAAACCTCTGTGATGTTTTGTAAAAAATAGAAAATTGAAATATGAAATTGTCCAACAAAGTACAGAAAAAAATCCAAATAGCAATACACTAAGAGGGGAATTTATACAAAACATAAATGAAGTTACAGGAGAAAGTGCCAATGTTGGAAATACTGAATTGTCTCCATTTGAAGAGACCCTAAATATACAACCGCAGGAATTAGTGAAGGTAAACTTACCAATGTAATAAAAAAAATGGTCATGATGATAAGGAGCAAAATGTCCCAGAGGAAGTTGTGCCAGTAAAAGTAATGTATTAAAAGAATACTTGGAGTTATTTTACAACACTGAAAGCTCAAAAGATAAAAGGTTGGAAGCTAATCCAAACATGAAAAGGACTATGACAAGTTTTCCAAACAATAGAAATGATGCTTGCTCCATATTAATTATGTTACAAGAGGAAGGCAAACACCATTCGAACTATTCTTTTTTTTTTCCATAGAAATAAAACACTTCAATTCTCAGTGAACCAGTGTACACTGGCATTCATCTCACCTTTATTAAATTAAACTGTATACATAAAGATCAGTTTTACTGTGCTTTCACTTCTGTATACACTTTTAACTGACAAGAAGGGTCTTAAATATTTTGATGAGATATTTTTAAAGGTCATAGAGCAATTATAATCTTTCTATTGATTATTAATATTTTTCTGCAATATTCTAACATGTGTGATCATTTCCAAAGCTCCACACTATATGGTTCATAGGGATCCTTTAACCCTTCTGCTTTATCAAATCATGAGGAAAGAGCATTTGAGGAAGACCACTTAACATCTATGAAACTTTTTAACAAGAATTCAAGTTAAAATACTGGCAATCCTTATAAAAGTATTACCATATTTTGGAAAATATTTTAAAATAAATATTTCAAGAAATATATGGGAAAATTGAAGAATAATCAATCAAAGCCAGAGCCTTGCATCTAACTTCCCTAAGGGAAGAAAGTGAGATGAATATTACTGTTGTGTATTTCAGCTATTCTAGTGTTCTTTTCTTTCAACTATTGTTTCTTGATGGCCGCAGGTATTAGCTCTTTGGGAATAGTGGTTTATCAATCAAAGCAACTACCACACATTCCTCTACTACTGATTGCATATGGAACAATTCATAACATGGAAATATGTTTTTTTTTTTTTTTATTTTATTTATTTATGATAGTCACACAGAGAGAGAGAGAGAGACAGAGACACAGGCAGAGGGAGAAGCAGGCTTCCATGCACCGGGAGCCCGACGTGGGATTCGATCCCGGGTCTCCAGGATCGTGCCCTGGGCCAAAGGCAGGCGCCAAACCACTGCGCCACCCAGGGATCCCTGGAAATATGTTTTTACAGAAAAGTAAACTTACATGCTGTCTTTAGTACACATGGTTAATTATATTGAAGGTTCCATTTATGGTAATGTATGCCTAGTTTTATGTTTTCCAAAGTAAACTATCACACATGGCTTTCTATTAGTAGAATTTTTATTTGGTATTTATTGACTAGTCTTTGTTTATATCATATCTGCTATTTGTAGAAAACATATAAGACACAATTTAAGAATAAGAGTAAGGCAAATACATAATAAAGAATTTGATTAAGAAATTCTTAAAACTTCTTCACTATCAAAGTCTGGTTCTTGATTCCTTTTTTTACTTTGGCTTTGAGAAGTTGACATGCATGTTTTCCACAAAATATAGTCTTTGTTTCATCAAAATCATTGGTGATACAAGATTTCTTAAAAGAACCACTAAAAGAATTAAAGCCAGGTTTGAAACTATGTAGCTATCTACTTTTGGCCCTTGGGAAAGTAAGAAAGTAAATCTACCTGGTTGCCTTCTTCCCCATCTCCCAAATCATTTGTCTCCTTGGGATTGAAAGATTATTCTACTCTTCTACTTTTTTTTTAAAGAGTTTATTTATTTATTCATGAAAGACACACATATGGGGGGGAGGGGCAGAGACACATGCAAAGGGAGAAGCAGGATCCATGTAGGGAGCCTGATGTGGGACTGGATTCCAGGACCCCAGGGTCATTTCCTGAGCCAAAGGCAGATGCTCAACCACTGAGCCACCCAGGCGTCCCTACTCTTCTCCTTATAGTTTTCTTCTAAACCATTACTCTTTTTGTTTTTAGTTTTCAGAGAATGATCATGTCCTCATCTTGCATTTCTTCCATATTTCCTATAAATAAGTTTTCTCGATAGCTTAAATAATATAATAGAAGAATAATATCATGAATTCAAAATTTGGTACATTTAGCCAACTTGACCCTCAATGATGAGTCTATCATGGTTTTATAACAAGTTTTGAAAAAATGTATATTTTTTATTATTAAGAATATTTTGGGCAGCCCCTGTGGCGCAGCAGTTTGGCGCTGCCTGCAGCCTGGGGTGTGATCCTGGGAACCCGGGATCGAGTCCCACATCGGGCTCCCTGCGTGGAGCCTGCTTCTCCCTCTGCCTGTGTCTCTGCCTCTCTCTCTCTCTCTCTCTGTGTCTATGAATAAATAAATAAAATCTTAAAAAAAAGAATATTTTGCTGTATTTGTTGGCTTTATTATATTGAAGCAAAAATACTTGGTGAATATTAAATTTTATAGTTAAATTTTGGGGCACCTGAGTGGCTCAGTCGTTAAGCATTGAATTCTTGATTTTGGCTCAGGTCATGATATCAGGGCTTGAGATCAAGCCCCTCATCTGGCTCCATACTCAGCAGGCAGTCTGCTTCTCTGTTCTCTCCCTCTGCCTCCCATCTCCCCCACATACTTGGGCATTCTCTCTCTCTCTCTCTCTCTCTCTCAAATAATAAATATATCTTAAAAAATAAAGTTTAGAGCTTTAAAATCATTAAACTCTACAGAAAATTAAAAGCTGCATTGAAATACATTTCAGGGCAAATTATGGGGCATAGAGGGATAGTTCTCTTTAAAATATTTTGTAATCTTGGGGATCCCTGGGTGGCGCAGTGGTTTGGCGCCTGCCTTTGACCCAGGGCGGGATCCTGGAGACCAGGGATCGAGTCCCACGTCGGGCTCCTGGTGCATGGAGCCTGCTTCTCCCTCTGCCTGTGTCTCTGCCTCTCTACATATATATCTATCATGAATAAATAAATAAAATCTTTAAAAAATAAAAAATAAATAAAAAAATAAAATATTTTGTAATCTTATGCTAAATCCAAATTATTGATGGAGACTTATTATTACTTAAGTAGAAAACTGGTTCAGAGAATTATCTTTCAAGCTCTTGTATGCCAGGTAGAATTTCACAAAAACCCTCACTTAATTTTGCTGGATATCATTGTTAAGTCTTCTTCCAAACTCTAGGAGTCAAAACCAATGAAAGTGGAACATTATCTATGTAATGCAGCTTTGGAAGTTCTGATCTTATAAACCCTCTATCTAGTAATTTTTCCGAGCATGGATAAACAATGCAAATAATGCTCAAGAGGTAATGATGATGAACACAGATATTTTAGAACTATTATAGCTGTTTTGGTGCAGAGAAAATGATTATTCTCATAATTTTCAAACTACTGAATGTAAAGGGATTTACTTGTGCTTACAGTATTTTCTCTATTGCTGCAAATGATGAAAAGAATCATAGCAGCCCTCATGTCAGAACAATCAACAAATATATCTGTGGGAGAAAAACTTGAAATCTGGAAAAAATTTTAGGGCATCATGGTCACAATTTTTTTAGAAGGTGAAATGAAATTAATGAAGTATTTTATGTGCTTTTCTACTAAGTTTTTATAATCTAATGTGTAAAATATATCTCAGTTTAGTTTAGCTACTTTTCAAGTGTTCAAGAGCCACATGTGATTAGGGCCTTCCATATTGGGCAAAACAGTTTTAAGGTTTTATTCTCTTCTCAGTATAAATAAATATAGAGAGAATCTCCTTTTTGGTGTATATGGAGAAAAGGTCATACTTTTTTCTCACTTCCCCAATTTCTTTATGTCTCTAACCAACACAATATGTAATGCTTATTTTAGCATTTGGCTATGCATTAGTCATAAGTATGCATGACACAAATATTTATCCTTCATAGTAGCAATTGTAGAGCAGTCCTATAGTGAAATATGTCTCCATGCACTTTGAGAAATTTCTTTGAATTGTGATCCATACAAATGCCTTGTTTTCAAGAAATTTCCAAAAATTAGGTGACTTAAATACAAAGGATTACATTTGAATTCCATCTTGCTTTCATTAAAATGTATCAGTTTTAGATACAAATAGATATGTGCTTGAATCCCAGCAATGACAATTATATGACCTTGAGTCTGTCACTCAGTTTTTTTCTGGGTCTCAGTTTTATGATTTATAATATTTGGTAAAAAGTTGTATTGAATAATTTGTCCAAAGTCATTCACTGTTAGTAATCTCTTAAGATGATCTTTGAACCTGTAAAGAGAAATTTGGTTCATATAAGTACTTTAAAAATGAATTAATTATCTAAATAAACATTTGATCATATATCATCTGTCAGAACATAGTATAGTGGTAAATGACCAGTAAAATGTTATATATTTTCAGGCAAGGTTGATGACAGGGGAATTAGGTATATTCAGAAATACATCACAGCAAATATGGTATTTGTGTCTTAGGAGAAAGTAGTGAATATAGTGTGTCATCCAAATCACAGAAAATTTTTAATAAATGCACTAGGACAGGAAATCATATGATGTCTTTAGGGGAAAAAATGAACTTTTAGGCAGCAGGGTTACCACTTTATAGAAAGGAAGAAAAGCCGTATTGTGGTTATAAATGACAGATTACCTATTTTAGATCATGACAAGCCACTAATAATGAAAGAGGTCTTTAGGGAAGAAATCCTAGAAGCTATGACCACATTAGTTCTAAAATACCTGCTTTTGTGTTTGTCTTGCATTTCTAAGTTGAACATGGTTGTTATTTCAAGTATTCATAGGTTAGAGCATCAATTTTCTATCCCTGTTAAGATCAGGGTTTAAAATCAGCTCTGGAATTACCAAAACTAAATGTTTTATGCATAGTAGCTCTAGCAATAATATTGTGAAATAGATATTATTATTATTCCTTTTAATATATAAAGAAAACGAGGCATGGAAAGGTTTACAAATTCTCTCAAATTTACATACTTCATTTATGATAAATCTAGGAGGCTGACCAGTCAATTTGATGGCAGAGCTACTTTATCCCATCCTATCTTATGAGGTGTACCCCTGTTTTGTATACTTGTTATGTTGATACTTTCTTTGTAACTCATCTGCTTCTGTTCCTGCCTCATTCTTAATAACTGCTAACACACTAATTAAAAAGAAAACAGTATGACTCAAGGGACTATCCTGTTTGACTCATTAATCAGTTATAGAAGAAAGAGAAATGTGATCTTTCTCATCTCTCTAGGAAATTAACTGTTTCAAAAAGAACATCCCACCTGTTTGCCTAACTCCTGCAGAATGTTTATGTGATTATCATTTATTCTATACTTGCTTAATACTCTCCCCTTTTTTAAGAAACAGCATTTTTTTCCAATAAGGACAGGACTTTCAATGATCTAATCTTAAGTTATTTCTTCTATCTGTTATATTCTTATATTCAGATTTTGAAATCTAGCATAATCCTCTATCTGCATTTTTAAATACAATGATATTAAAATGGTAGACTTGCACACATTGTGTAGAATATTACATCTTGGCTCTTTTTAAAAGGATCTGTTTCTGCAGACCAGTTGACAAAAAATAAGTGTGTTATGAGTAAAAAAATAAGAGATTTATAATTCTAATAAATGATTACATTTTTCTCTTCAGACTCCAAAGGGAAAGGAAAAGAAAATTTTGGGTGTTTATTTTGGTGAAATTGTCAACTGCATTTGCTGTTTTATAGGATGCATTCATCATAGATTTACATTTTATATATAGTCATATAGTGATGTTTATGTGCATAAATTGTGGATGAAAATAAAATAAAAATCATTATCTTACTCAGCATAATTCAAACTATGAGTCATGGTTTTTCATTCTGAAACTCATTCTCCTCCTCTGTTTCCTAGTTAATTCAAAATCCTCCTCCCAGCTTCAGCTTAAAAATATAGAATTATTGTATCACTATATTCCTGTATCCTTCAGCCTGTATCCTACATGGTTTGCTTTTTTTCTTTTAAAGACTTTATCTATTTATTTGAGAGAGAGAGAGAGAGAGCAAAAGGGAGAGGGGGAAGCAGACTCCTTGCTGAGCAGAGTCTGATGTGGGGCTTGATCCCAGGACCTTGAGATCACACCTGAGCTGCAGGCAGGTGCTTAACCAACTGAGCCATCCAGGTGCCCCTCCTACAGGGTTCCCTGAACTCTTCATGGACTTTCATGGCTTTGCACTAATTTTTTTGTGCTGTTTTTTCAGCTTTGAATTTTACATTCCTTAATCCAATATGTCTGTATTCTCTGTTCCCTTCAGGGAATCCGTCAGAAGATTCTGCCTCCTGATACCTTTCCTTACAATTTTATATAGCAATCAACTCTTCCTCTTTTGCATTTAGCAGATCTACATTGGTTTATTTAAACACTTTTAACATTTTCTAACTTGTATCTCATAATTTATTATGTCTACCTCTTCTCTCCCCTTCTATAGTTTAAGATGCCTCAGGAAGTTCAGTGTGCAGCATAAAACTCTATTAATTGATTGAATATTTGACTTCATTCTTCCAAACTAGAATCTAAGTCGGAGTAAATTAGACAGCTTTAGAGACTGCATTGGCTTTGTTTTGCCTTGTTTTTTTTTTTTTATTTTTTTATTTTTTGAAATAAAATTTACTATATCATCTCTAAATAGCTTTCATACCACAAAAAATAATAAATGTTCAGGACAGGTGAGATTTGGTTCTGAATAATGGCATATTTATCAGCATATTTCTGTTATATTTTATGTTACGTATTCAGCCAGTCACTAATTAATGAGACTATATTTGAAAGGATTCTGGTGGAATCTACCCAGAGTCATATTTTTAGTATGTCTTCAATATTTTAATTTTTTTGTAAAGTTGAAACCTCCAATTAGACCAGCACCTGTTACTCTTATGCTAAAAAAAAAACAAACAAACAAAAAAAAACTTTAAAGAGTAACAAACTGACTGGCTGAAACGGTAGTAACTTATAAAATGGAAAAGAACTGGCAATTTGGAAACGCAAAATATCAAACAATAAAGTAAATATAATGCATAAAAGAGAACAAGTCAGTGAGGACTATGGAAAATATTGGCTTTTGAATTTAAACACAAATAGATGAATAAAACTCCTTTATCCTTCTTTAAAAATATAAATTTCATAATATCGATATAAGCTTGAGCCTCTACTTACCTTAAAATCTAAAAAAAAAAAAAAAAAAGAATGCAACAGCTCTACTATATATTTTTTTTCTTCCTTTTCTTTTCTGAAACAGCATATAAAATTCTACCACCTGACAAGGAGTATAAAGAAGTTCTCAGCTTCCAGTCAGATATCCTGTCTTGGAGCAAGGACCAAGGAAAAGATAATTCTCCTTCACTATGTCCTGGTGCTGTCCTTCAAAAGTATAGCACAAAGCCTGGACCTCAGTAGGGGTAGGCAGCAACTGCTTATATTTTTCTTGAATACTGTAAGGTGGCAATAAAACACAATGGAATATTTGTTTTTTGTTTTTTTTTACAAATATTGCATCTAATTGAAAATATACATATGCACAATTGTAAGAAAAAATACAGAGGAATTCATTATACTCTTTATCCAGTTTCCCCCAATAGTAACATCTTGTGAAACTGAGTAATATGAGAGTCACAACCAGGAAACAGACATTGATATAATTCACCACCTTATTCAGATTTCATCAGTTTTATGTGCACATATGTGTGTGTGTGTTTTTAGTTCATGCAAGTTTAACACAAGTGTAGACTCCACCCACCATTATCATACTCAAGATACAGAACAGTTTGATCACAAGATCCTTGTGCTATCCTTTCATAGCCACAGCTACCTCCTTCCTTTGCTACTTTCCTAACCCCTGGGAACCAGGAATCTTTTTTCTACCTCCATAATTTTGTCTTTTCAAGAATGTTAAATAAAAAAAAAAGAATGTTAAATAAGTGTAACCTTCTGAGATTAGCTTTTTTCAATCATTTTAAACCACCTGACATCTATCCAGTTGTTAAATGAATCGGTAGCTTATTCTTTTTTATTATTGAGTAACATTTAATGGCATGGATGTGCCATAGTTTAATTATTTTCCTGTAGAAACACATTTGGGCTGTTTCCAGTTTTTGGTTATGATGAATAAAAGCTGCTATAAACATTCTTGTTCAGTTTTTGTGTGATCATTAAGTTTTCATTTCTCTGGGATAAGTGTTCAAGACTATAACTGTTGAGGTAGAGGTCAGTGATTCATCAGTCTTATATAACACCCAGTGCTCATTACATCACATGTCTTCCTTAGTGTCTATCACCTACTTACTCCATCTGCCACCTACATCCTTTCCAGTGACCCTCAGTTTATCTCCTATAATTAAGAGTCTCTTATGGTTTGTCTACCTCTGAAACCAATAATACATTATATGTTAATATATTGAATTTAAATAAAATTTAAAAAATGAAAAAAGAACAGTGGAAAACAAACAATAAAAGACTATAATTGTTGGATCATATGGTAAGCCCATGTTCAGTTTGTTGTATAAGAAACCGCCCATCTTTTCTGGAGTCTGTGCCATTTTGCATTCCTGCATTCCTGTATTTCTGCTAGTAAGATATGAATGATTTGGTTTCTTTGTATTCTTGACAATATTTGCCAAATGTTATCACTATTCTCAGAATTTTAGTCTTTCTGATGGGAGATTAGTGATATCTTATATATTTTTAATCTGCTTTTTCACAATGGCTAATGATGTTGAGCACCTTTTCACCTGTTTATGTCTTTTACCCATTTTATATATATTTTTAATTTATATTTTTTATATATTCTATGTACAAGTCCATTGTTGTATATGTGGCTTACAAGTTTTTTTCCACAGTCTATGACATGAAACAGCAGGATTTAAACACTTTGTGTGGCTTATATGATAGCTTCCCACAACAATTGAGCGATATGTACCAAGAAAAGAAGAAAGAGACTCTAAAAACCTTAGCTGTCTACATACACATTTACTATCCCTATCCTGGACATCAGACAGTGCAGACTTATGTGCATATGCACTGCTTTCTATTCTCATCTCTCCAAATCTGTTTAGTTAGAACAACACATACAAATCACTCTTGTAATAATTATACAGGATAATAGATTTGACACACCTAGTATTAATCTGGTATTAATCACATATTCTTGTACTTTGGAAATTTATCTAAAATTTTGTCAAATTAAGTATTTTAATAAAAAATACATTACTAATCCAGATGTTCCGGATGTAAACAATTCAAAATAATTTATACTAAACTTAATCTTAGCCAAAAGGCCAAGAAGAGGGCAGCCCCGTGGCTCAGAGGTTTAGCGCAGCCTCGAGCCCAGGCTGTGACCCTGGAGTCCCGGGATGGAGCCCCACATCGGGCTCCCTGCATGGAGCCTGCTTCCCCTCTGCCTGTGTCTCTGCCTCTCTCTCTCTCTCTCTCTCTCATTCTGTGTGTCTCTCATGAATAAATAAATAAAGATCTTAAAAAGAAAAAGGCCAAGAAGAGATAAAAAACCAAAATAATTTTTAGGTGATTAAGCTTATCCAAACTTATAAAATATATGTAAATACTGCCATTGAATGTTGGTGCTCATTTATTATATGCTTTTGGTATATTTCTGCTTGTTTTTATAATAGAAGAATATTTGGGCTAAATTATAAATACTTAAAATTCATTTTGAAGATTTGATTTGTGTGTGTGATTGAGCAACACAGCAAAATAAATCGCAACATCGTATCCCTTCCTTCTCAGCTTCAGTAAAAATTATTCCTAAACTTGAAATTGAGTTGATTGATGGCTTACTGTTAACTTTTTCAGAGTTGTTCAGTTATGCTGCTCTTAGAAAGAGGGAGACCCCACCACAGGCAGTGTATGACAGGTTCCTAAAGTTGGGCTCTGGTAGATAGAAAAGATGTAAAACAAATACCCCCATAGACAGCCTAGCAATTAAGATGCTTTTAAATATTTGCTTCAACCTTGACTTAAGGAATCTGGTTATATATGCATTCAGCATCGATTGATGACCATGTATGCTATACAGTGATGACCTATACATTATCTCTCTGGACATACAGTATTGTCTTTCACAGGCAAAACCAATTATTAAAATGGTCATTTAGAGTGAATGGATAAAGTGAGAGCAGTGTTTGCTAAACACCACTTGCTTTTTATTCTCCATGTTTTTTTTTTTTCCTACTAAATAGCAGATATTATTTGCCTCAAATGCTACCTTTTGCTGGCATAAAAGAAGTCACAAACTTTAAACTGGAAAGCCGCACTAAGATTGGTGTTAAAAAGCCTCTGACTTTTTTGTTACTCCTCCTCCAGTCTTCATAGTTGCCTCCTTCAGGTCAAGTACCTACCCATTAGTTCACCCTGTGTAGCAGGGTAGGTGATCAAGTCTTGGATCTGAATAGTGTATTTTGGGATGAGCCTTTCAAACTGGTTATATAAATCTCACTTTGTAGCCATGAAGAGAGAAATCATGGTCTCATACAAAGAAAGTCTTGCCTTAGCTTCTGATATAATATTGATGTAATCATACTCAAAGTTTTTACTCCTTCAATTAAAATGAAAGTCCATTCCTTTTTAACAAATAACCACAGGTGGATTCTTGATCTTTTCTTAAAAGGAGCATACTGCTTAAAAAAAAACAAAAATAAAAACAAAAAACAAAAAACAAAACCTTTTTCTTCTGTTCTTATATAACAAAAATAATGAGAAATTATAATTATAGTCAGAAGAATTCTCGTTTAGGTTTAAATGTGTAGAAAGGCATTAAGATATAACAAGTGATTGTCTCTTGTATGTATTAGGAATACATAGCACTTCCATTTTTAAGTTATTTATGTCATTAATATTTGAATTTTACAGAAAATTTAAAATTACTTTTTAATTGGATATTCCAGTAAAAGTGAATAAAAAAGGACATAAAATGGATATTTTAGAAAATACTCATGAATTACATAAATTTGGCAGACTCTGAAAAGGACAAATTGGCATGGAAGGTTTCCCGAGAAATCTTAATCCATAGGTCAGTCTTAAAGTACATATATATGCTTTTAAGGGCAGATTCATGTTACAGGACTTACTCATCTAGAAGATAACTTAATATATAGGACAAGCATATTACTCCAAAGAGGTGTTTTATTCATTTTAGATTGCAGGATATGGGGTTAATGAAAATGTGCTCTCTTAACAGGTTTACTGGCAGATTGAACACAATATCCTTCACTTTATAATGTTTGGTATAACAGCTACAAACATAACAGTTGCAAAATATTTTTACAAATATCCCTGTGGTGTTCCTACAGACATCTTGAATAAGGAGAGGATCATAAATCACCTCTATCTGACGATAGGTTAGATTTCCATCATCTTAAACCCTCTGAAAGACAGCGAAACACATAAGTGTATGAAACATGAACAATGCAAAGGAACCTCTAAACAGAACAGAACAGAACAGAACAGAAGCTCTAAAATTAAAGCTGGTCATCTACCTCCCATTCTTGGCTGTATTTAGCCTACAAATCTTAAAAAGCTGGGTTATCTGTTTTTCTAGTTTACTGCAGATTAGAAGTTACAGTTAGATTAGAAGCAACAAATTAGACGTGGGAGGTGGTAGTGAGTGGTGTTGGTTGAAGGCATTCTGACAGCATTGAGAAGTTACAGCTGACAGCCTGACATTGAAGAATACAGAAACTCTCAAGCATATGCAGAAATGTGCTGAGTGTTTTAACAGAGAGCAGGAATGGAGATACATAATGATGATGATGAGTCATCAAGAAAACGACTGACTACATTATGTGCTGTGTCCTCTGTTGAGGAAGGAAGTGAAATGTACTTTCTGCCTTTTGGAAGAATTTCTATCAAAAAAAATGTTAAAATAAATCATTGGCACCTGATGGGACAAAGTTTGTTCATCTAGAATATTCACTTGCATAAAATGTGGTTTCATGATAAAAATTCCTTCTAATCTTCCTGCTTCTTCTAGAATTTTCTTATGAAACAAGTTGTGATTATAAAAATATACAGGTCTTAATGCACTAAAAATTTGGATATGAATTCAAGTTCCGTCCCTTAAAGTGTGTAACTTTGGGCAAGGAAGTCTTTTTGAGGTTGAGCGTTCACATCTGTAAACTCGTTTTACTTACATCATTAGTTTTCAGTACATGTTGAAAAAGAGTAGGTAAAAGGAAAATCAGAATGACTGATTATGTGATAAAGGAGTTGTTATCTGGTATTCGTGGCAGGTTTCTTCCTTTGGTAGTTAAGAGGATTTGAAATTCTGGAGTAATATTTTTAAAAGATCAAAGTCTAAGAAGCTTGTAGACTTAAGGAGACTTTTTGAAAGCACTTGCTTGGATATCATGAAATGTAAAAATGGGTTGGATTCTAGGTTAGGGGCCTATCACCTTAAAGTTTCTGGAATACATTAGGAAATGTGAAAGTGTATAAAGCATCAGAATGACTTAAATGAAACCACAGAAGCCTATAATTTAAGGCTCTCACTCTGAACTCCATTTGCACTAAGTCTTAAAATGTTGGATTATCTGTTTCTTCATTTTATTGCAGATTAGAAGCAACAAACTTCGTGGGAGGAGTTAGAAAGAAGTGGCGGTTAAATGTGTTCTGACAGCATCGAGAAGTTAAAGCTGACAGCTTGGCATTGAGCAGAACAGAAACTGTTTCAGACTCACACCTTACCATTTGGTGGATATTAAAAAGGATTAGAACATCAAATTTCCCAAAGATAACCCCAATCCATCTCATTCTTTCACCATAACTTCCTACTGAGATTTACCAGTGAGAATACTGAAGTATTCTGTTGGAGATAGGGCAGTGGGTAAGGACTGGCTTTTCCCTCTCTCTCCTTCATACAGAAGCAAGTAGAAACTGAAGATATTTGAACAGACCATAGGAAAAAAAAAAGCTGCAACCCATATGCAAGGGCCAGTCATACCAGCATTGGGTAAGAAAGCTGGAAGACTGGCAAAGAGTTGTGAAATTTGTTTGAAACTTTTAACTGTAGACTTTATAAGTAGGAAGGAACAAGGCACCTAAGTGATTCTCATTGCATATGGGAGCTTGTTATCTCTGTTACCATTTATTCTATGTTTCCCATGGGGGTGGGGAGTATTTTTCTTTAAAAAAAAATTAACTAAAAAGGAAGGTAAGTATGAATATCTAAGTGTAAGGAGATGCTAAAGAGAAGATTTACACTCCACATTCTCATCTAACTGGTATCTACTCTCTTCAGTAGAACTCTGCAGTGATGGAAGTGCTTTTCTTTCTTTCTTTCTTTCTTTCTTTCTTTCTTTCTTTCTTTCTTTCTTTCTTTCTTCTTTCTTTCTTTCTTTTCTTTCTTTCTTCTTTCTTTCTTTCTTCTTTCTCTCTTCTCTTTTTTTTTTGAAATGCTTTAGTCTCCGTGCTTTTATTAGCCATTAATCATATGTAACTGCTAAGCATTTCAAATGTGGCTACTGTGATCAAGAAACCGTTTTTTAAATTTTATTTGATCTGTTTTTCTAATTTAAGTAGCCAAATAAGGCTTGTGGTTATAGTCTTCAACAATATAGGCCATGATATTATTTTTAAACAAAAAAAGAGTTCAAATAAATAGAAAGATTTTAGAATGAAAAACTTGTTTAAAAAGGCTTTTTTGTTTTCTGCTTAGACTTACTCAATGTAAAAAGCTCACAAAAATCTGAGAGGCACTTCATTGCAGCTAAATGTTATAAAAGTGGCATCAAATGCTGCAAAAGTTCTCTGATATGAATTCTGACAGTGAAACTGAGTAATATTATCAAGGCAACAGAAGAATCACTGAGGTGTCAAATGTTGATGCTTACTCAAGAGGGATATTCATCAGGGGATTTAGAATGAAATACTTTATTTCTCAGTATAAAGGCAATGTAGAAAAACTTTTAGAGAATAAGTGATCTCAGTAAATTCTGAGTTTAATAATAATCTCTGATATATAGGCAATATAACTGAGGATATAACGAGATGATAAAAAGTTCCTTTAAGAAATAAAATTTGGGATCCCTGGGTGGCGCAGTGGTTTGGCGCCTGCCTTTGGCCCAGGGCGCGATCCTGGAGACGCAGGATCGAATCCCATGTCGGGCTCCTAGTGTATGGAGCCTGCTTCTCCCTCTGCCTGTGTCTCTGCCTCTCTCTCTGTGTGTGTGACTATCTAAAGAAAGAAAGAAAGAAAGAAAGAAAGAAAGAAAAGAAATAAAAATATATGATCACATATCCATTAGTCCTCATAGAATAAAATGAGCAGGAAAATTGATGTTTAATTAATTATTTTTAAAGAATGACTTCTTAATGAAGAATGCGACAAGAAAATATTAGATCTGATATTTATAATACACATAAATATGTAAACCTATATACTTGTTTAGTTGTAAAAATTAAATAATTTGGTTATAATTTGCTTTGTTTGTTGACATTAAAATATTATAATCATGATAATTTGAAGATAACTTTATTCATTCAAAGTGAATGCTTTTAGGATACATAAAAACGCATTGTATATGTCATGAAATTCTTAATACATGCATTGATAGTAAGCCAAGAGAGGTTGTGGTTGATACTAATGCTATATTATTTATTAGACTGACTGAAAATGCATTTTTCTTGTTCAGAATATGTTCTCACTCCTATTTGTCTCCTCATCTTCAAAACTTGCTTACTTTATAATTAATGAGTAGCACATGTCCCACCTATTTTCAAGGAACATACACATGTTTAATCAGGGTAAAATTTATTTTTCAGTGGTAACTCCATTGGATTAGGTTATAGAGTTAACAGCTTAATTAGACTGATTGAGTTTGTTTTGATTTTGTTTGCTCTAATTAATATTAAAATATATTCTTGGCATCTCTTAAGCATATGTAAGGAAGTCAAATCCTCTAATTAAAAAAATAATTACTAAAAGTAGAATGAGAAGACATTGATTATACTTACTATCTTATATTTGATTACCATATGTAATTGATATGGTAAAAAATAAGTGACATTTTGAAGAAAGTGTTTTATTTTTTAATGTTCATTTCTGAAAGGAGAACACATTTTAAAAGGCTAAAAACATTTATGAAACTGGACTTTTAATTGATAAGATAACCAATGAATATTTCTTCCTTGGGGTTTTTGGTGGATCGTGGTATGTAATGCCCTTGCATGCCATAAAACACATTTCTGTTCTCCTTAGGCACAGAAAAAACTTAACTCCTTTTTTGATTTAGGATTTTATTTATTTATTCATGAGTGACAGAGAGAGAAAGAGAAAAGGAGAGAGAGAGAGAGGCAGAGGGAGAATCAGGCTCCACATAGGGAGCCTGATGTGGGAGTCAATCCTGGGACTCCAGGATCATGCCCTGGGCCAAAGGCAGATGCTTAACCACTGAGCCACCCAGGCATCCCAGAAAAACTTAACTCCTAAAGTAGCCTTCCTATTTTTAAGTACTAAATTCTTTAAAAATATATTTTACTGTATTTCCAGAGTGTATGATCTCTACTTACCATCCCCTTGTTTTTAGATTTTTAAGCAAAATCATTATTAAAAGAGGAAAAATATTTTTTATTCTAAATACAATCATCTTAATAAAATGAAACATCATGGGAAAAATTTCATTTATTGAAGCATGAAAACATATAAAAAGAACAGCTACTTTTTTTTTAAGCTTTCTCCACCAATGTCTTTAGAATTCTCTGAGTCTTTTTGTATCAAGCATTGAATGATATTGTAGAATGGAATGTAAAAAGATCTTTAGTAGGGCTGGTTGGGAAATGTAAAAACACCTATTGACATTAAATGAGCAATAATTGATTGCCTATATTGCCCACTGATTCCTGATAGGAGCTCTGAATGTGTCAATAAAGAAAACACAGTGTCATTTCACCAAGATTTGGGACTATAGCAATCAAACATTACTCAGCTGGTATCAAATTTATGCCATTGTAAAAATAAAGCCAAAATAGTATTTGTATATGTTAATATAGAATTAGTAAAGATCAATTCCATTTAGAGGTAATAATGATTAATCTCAACAAGAAACAGAACTTCTAACATGATTATTTAAGATGTGTATAATTCTGAGGAAGAACAAAGGAAGTACATCTCAGGCTGAGGAAAAGAATGAATCTAGAATTCCAACACAGTCATGGATTTTAGTAAAAAATGGAAAACCTAGGGTGAGGGTGTGCATGAGAATTCATAGGAGAAAATTAGTTTGAAAGGTAGATTAGAAGGCCTAATTGAGATGTGTTTACATAAATTGTAGGTAATATAGGATAATAAATATTCTTTTTTCCAACAGAAAAGAATCAATGATTTACACTGTGCTTTAAAAGTTAATTGATTTTGATGGAAAAAAATGGTTGGGAAAGCAAGAACATGCACACAGGCATTTCTGTTCATCGGTATATTATAATAGGCAAGACAAGGTGAGATTCTGGACTCAGTTAATGTCAGTGAGGTTGCGAAAGGAGAAATATTCAGATGACACCACACATTTAAACTTTTGAGGAAACAAACAAGCAAACAGACAAATGATGAGTCATTGGAAATGCATGAGGCCCTCAATACTACCAATAACAGCAAAAATAAGTGACAATAATTGAGCAGAAGATAGATTAAAAAGTGGAACAGATTGTACTTCCTTGACCTTTTTTAAACTATAATATGCATGAAGTGAGGTAAAATATAGATACTTTCTGCTCTACATATACACTTTTTATTTGTTAAGGCTTCATTGAGATATAACTGTTATATAAAAAGCTATGTATATTTAAGGTATAAATATATAAAGTTTCATTTTTGGAAAAAAGTTAGAATGGACAAGGAGAGCTAAGGGAAGTTTAAGGAAAAAATCGGCTCCACTACCTTTAAATTTCAACTCATCTCTAGATAATGGTAACTATTTAAAATTCTGTTTTTTATCGCCTTAATATTTTATCATATTGTAGTAGGAAACTAAATAAGAAATGTTCATTTTTTGAGATAGATGAATTTGAAGATGAAATCTATAAACAATTGCAATTGTTTTTGTATTGTCTCTAAACAAATTAAGGTATTACATAATTTTTTAAATCCTATGATCCCTGTGTGTATGAGTAGTGTCTTATAGTACTTTTATTCTAGATATTCCATTCTTTCTTTGAATAAGGAAAAAATATACATTAAGTTGGGAAGCTCTAACCAAGGAAATTATAAAATAAATGATCTTGTGTATGTGATTTAGCAATTTTATGTTGTTTTCCACTTCTTGATTTGATAGTTTATTTCTTTTTTGTCTACAATGTCTTTTGATTCAAACTTTACTATTCTTCCTTTTCCATTTGCATAACATTTTATTAAAAGATCTCCTGGGATATCCAAGGTATAAGTTAAATAGTTTTTAAAAATCACTGTTCTTTCTTCTTTCTTTCTTTCTTTCTTTCTTTCTTTCTTTCTTTCTTTCTTTCTTTTTCTTTTCTTTCTTCTTTCTTTCTTTTTTTTTATTTTTTCAGGTGCTAAGTGTCTAGAAAAGCAATCAGTTTTTCTCCTATGGTGAGTTTTATGTGTTTCATTACCCTTATGGGGAGGATTTTCAATTGGTCAATGGCAAATTAGATGAGCAATTTCTATTATTTTTAATAAGCATTGTGATGTGATTGCATTCATATTGAACAAAAATTTGCCCCTTGTGATTGAGAAAATGCTACAGGGAAAAAAGATGAGATTCATATATTTAATTTTCCTCCTGCAATTGAATAAACATAATAAAACATTTTTTAAAGCTTGATTAATCGATGATAAATAAAATTTATAAATTAAAAATACGGATGTTTCCATTTATCAATTATATGGACTGTTCACTCAATTTTAAAGAACTTGTTTTACATTACTATAACTAATAACAGGAAAGAAAAGAAGGCAGTCTATTTCATAGCAAGAGGCTGAGATAGGGCAGATTAAATTATAAAACTCTGTATTTTATAATCTTGACAATAAATTTATTTTCTTAGTGCCTTAAGTCATTCTCCTCGGAACAAATATCTTCTGTTTTGCTTTTGCAAGGAAAAAAGATGCCAACTAAAAATAATTATCATTTCAAGAATAATACAAAATCTGATATAGTAATCAAAGTTAAATAGAATTTAATATTTTCAGTTGATTACTTTTCCCTACCACACGAATGATAATCATTAATAATATTATTTAATATATGCTTACCTTATTTTGTTAGTGTTTCTGATATTATAATAATAATCTCAGCAAGCAAATATTAGTTTCTTTAGGCTTGCATACTATATCTAAATATGATGCTTGGTCTCTCCATATTTAGTTCCTCCCCACCCTCATGGTGTAGCCTTGTGGGCTTCCCACCCTGGGAGCATAATATTTTTACTAGAAATCCTCCCTCATGGGAGACCTTAAACTACATTTTATTCCAGTTATTTAAGACTGATGAAGCTCTACTGAGCTTATTAGGCATTTTTTTCTTGGCTTCTTTGCCTTTTAGGTACTACAGCTTAAAAATCCAAATGTCTCAAGTGAAAGAAAGACCAGTGCAGGTGTTCAGGTTCTCCTTGATATTTCTATTTTTGTCCAAAATTTTGACACTAAAACTTAAGGTGAGCTTGTAGGTATGAGCTTCACATTTTGTCTGGTTAAATTCAAGACATGATTAAAAATATTTCTACTCAGACTCTGGCTCTGACTGGCTTAACAGTGTCCAGCTCAGAGAAGTTAGGACCTGGGAAAGCCTCTTGCAATACGTGGATCTCGGCTCACTGAATAGGCCAGATTTTTTCCACAGAATATTGAGAAATATTCTCTGAGATGCTATCCAATTACTATCATAGACCCTTTCTTTTTTGTTATGTAACTTTTACAGCTTTTCTTGTCACAGATTGATGCTGTAAAAGCTTCTCTATCATAGCCCTGATCCATGGAGTTTTGATGTAAGCAATTAGATGGTGATATTTACTAAGAAGTGACATATTTACACAGAAGCCCATATGAAGTCAGAAATAAATAATTTTATTTGGAGTTTATAAATTTTGAAATGCCTTTTATACAGGGGAGAGTATTAGTGAGCAATTTTATGCATCAATCTAGTTCCTTCTTTAAATTTAATAAAGTGTCCATTGTGTGGACATATTCCCATATATTCTCATGGCAATATACAGTGATAAAAACACATCAGACCTAAAAACATTAGAATACATTAAAATGTTAAAATAACTCCATGTCTTCCAAATCATAATGTGTTCAAAAAATTTATATGAAATATAATCCAGATCTGCTATCATGTAGAATTTCTGTTCTAATTTATAATTTTCGTACTGAATATTAGTCATAAATATTTATTTCTTCAATAAATGTTGGTTTTTGGCTTCATAGAACTTTTTTTTTTGTTTCTCTGAAATATATTTAATAATATATAGGTAGGATCAATAACTGTTTCCAATAACTGTTTAAAAGCCTTGTTGAAAAATTTCCATGAAGAAGGATTGATATAATAACTGAGGCCAGGATGCATATGTTCAGTTTTATCTCTCCAGCATACCCTGCCCTGCTCAACACAAAGGATGGCCCTCCAATGACACTTAATGAAATTTACTTACCTTTAGCATGTGTTTATTTTCTGTTTTGGAATTAGTTATGGTGGCTTATATTTCTTACATATCAGTCAATTAGTTTTCACATGCTTTTAACTTTTATGTAATTATATACACAATGTATTACTCTTCAGTTAAAGTGGGTTAGAGAGATGAGTAAAAGTGAAGAATTCAGGTATTGAGTGTATCTTTGTCTGTATTATCTCCTATAAAAATGCCAACAACTCTGTAAGGGAATGACTACTTTCATATGTGTATATTTGTGAAATATTAAGATATGCAAGTTAAAATGTCAGCAACTTTTACAAATGTTTTAAGCAGTATTTAAGGTTTTATAAAATAAAGACCACACATGGACAGCTGGACATGGTATGATAAATAAGGAACAACAGAATCAGGGCTAACTGCCACTTATATAAACAATAGAAGTGAATGAAAATTATATGTTATATGTTTTTTCATGAGAAAATCATATTTGGACTTTTGTTATCCTACTATCCATTAAGTACTCTTAAAGGTTAAGAAATAGATAATTTTAAGACAAATCTAAAAATTTTAAATGCTTCAAAAATCAGTTATCTCTTGTCCATTCACTTCCACAATTCCCCTCATACAATTATAATAGCTACCTTGTTAGTCTTTCCTCCATTCTTTTTAACTCATCACTTATGCTACAGCAGATATTACAATAAAAGTATGTAGTCACATAAATTGCTCATATAAATTAGCTACTTATAATAAAAATGGATGGTATACACACAAACAATCCTTGAGTGCTAGGCCAATTGAAACCTCCTAAGAAGTGTAAAGCAGAGGTTGTCAAAAATTAAACCACATGAGAAACTCCTGGAGAATTTGTTAAATTACAGTTCGATGGACTGACTCTACCTTTAGTTTTTGACTCTGTGCACCTGAAGTGTTGCCCCCCAATTTGCATTTCTAAAAAAGATGGGGGGGGGTGGTGCCTAGGTATCACAGTTAGCTAGGTGTCTGACTCTTAGTTTCAGCTCCGGTTGTGATCTCACGGTCATGGGATAGAGCCCTGCATGGGATGGAGCCCAGTGTCTCTTTGGTGCTTGGCTCAGAGTCTCCTTGAGACACTCCTCCATCTCCCTGTCCCCCTCTCCATACTCTCTCTTTCTCTTTTTGTAAAAATAAATAAATAAACATTAAAAAAATAAATTTGCATTTCTAAAAAGTTCTCAGGTTATACTGTTGTTGGTCTATGGACTGTCCTCCATAGCACTGAAAACCAATGCTTAAAGTATCAAAATATATTTCCTCTAAAACTTTATTATTTTAAACTCATCAAGCATTCAGTTTTCCTTTGGCTAGCTTTTTATTTAAAAGAAGTTAGCTAGAATCTGTTCCTAAATGTTCTGCTATAATTTCTAACACTTCACTTGTGGTGAAATAAGTTACTTTGAAATAGAAACAACAGATGATGACATTCCTTAAAAACTGGAAATAGTTTAATGTTTTAACCTTCTCACACATGACAAAATGTGTCCTATTAATAGACCTTTATTTCCTTCTATCTTTATCTTTAGTACTAGAAATAAATACTAAAATAATGAAAATGTATACTTAACTTGATGCACAATTGACTTTACCTTTTTAGAAGAATTTATTTATGTAAGATTCTGAATTTTGGTTGGAACTTTTTGCTTGTTTTTCTTTGAGAAGTCAAGATATTATAAATACCTGAGATTTGTTGAGAATTCATTGAATGGAAGATAAATGTATGTACTTTCCTTTAGTTTACCAAATAGGATTGCTTCTGAGTTTATTAAACATTATGTATACAGGAAAAGCTGCTCAAATTAAAGTTTGTTTGGATGTTTTGCATGAATAGGATTCTAAATCTACTTCAAAGAGAAACAGTTACTGATAAAAATATATCAAATATTGAAAAAGTTACATGACAGACTGAGTTTATCTATTTGCCACTCTTCTGAAAAAGGCTTGCTATCACTATGATACAGATTATCACTACAAAAATAAAACAATAAAGAAAGAGTATGAGGAGAAAAAAATGAGTAACATTTATAACAAGGTAGGAAAAAGGAGAAATGTAAAGAAATTGCCATAAGCATGTTAAATGACGCATTGCCACACTGTTTTAGAAAGAGAAATAAAACAATAAAATAATTTTGAGTGTGTGTGTGAAGTATAGTGGGAAATTATTTTTCCACCTTTCAAAAGGTCAACTAATAAAAACAAAATATTAATGATATTCAGCCCTACTTGGTATAATTGGGAATAAAACACATTTTTTAAAGGATAACCTGACAATATTTTTTAAATTATATTTTAAATTCTTCATTTTACTCCTACTTAAAAAATCTGGAAATCTATCTTATAAGCACTAATAGAGTCAATATCCGCATAAGATATTCATGGCAGGTTAATTTGTAAGGGGAAAGATAAAACAAAATGAGAAACCAGAAACAACTTGAATGCTCATGAGAATTGATTTTATATATATAAAATCATATATATGTATGATTTTATTTAGTTATTTAAGAGAGAAAGAGAGCATGTATGCCAGAGAGTGAATACAAAAAAGGGGGTGGCAAGGCAGAGGGAGAGGGAGAAGCAGGCTCCATACTGAGTAGCAAGCCCCATACAAAGGTCTCAATCCCAGGACCCTGGGATCATGACCTGAGCCGAAGGCAGATGACTGAATAACCCAGTAACCCCTGAGTATTGATTATATTTTAATATAACCAGTAGATATTAGGCAGTGTTTGAAAGTAAATATATATCTGACACATCCATTTATAGTTATAAATATGTACAACAGACATGCTTATATATATGCATATATATATAAATTCATACATAAATCATGCAAGTGAGAGAGAGAATAAAAGATTGTTAATTAAGTTCTTCACATGTTCAAAACCTTGGTTAGAATATTATTGTACCTCTGTGTATGTCCTCTACACACTGAGAAATTTTCCAGACTTTATGTCAAAATACCATATTTTGGCAGGACATCTTTAATCTTTATCTTATCCTATTAGCTAGCTTATTACTGGATTATTTATTTCAATATTATTTTATTAATTTTATTAATCCATGCTCTCATTCATGGAAAATTTTTCTACTCCCTTCTTTTTTTATACCATCTTGTTCTTTTATGATGGATATCCAATCCAGCTGTTGTATTGCTTCATTTGATCCTTCTTTATGTTTGTGGGTTTCTTAAATTGTCTTATTTCTTGATTGTCTCTTCATATTTATAAAGAAAAGCATACCCCTATTTATTTAGATAGCCACAGATTTTTTTTTCCTGCATGGAGAGTGCCTTCAGAAAGAAGTGGATAAGACCAGGCTTGCTGGCAGGTGGCTTCAAAAGAGAGTGGAAAGGAACTCTACTCTGAAACCCCTTGTATAGTTAAAAGGATGTTTCTCTCAGAATTGTGACATACTGTGTATTTACTGTTGAACAGAGTTGTATTACTTTGCCTTGCTTTACTTTCTCCCACCTTGTCTTTCTTTTCTTTTTTTTGGAAGAACATATTGTCATCAAATTGAAATTACTGATACAATCCCACAGGCTATTGAGAGTCCTGGGACTTCTTTAAAATCTTCACCCACTAATGCTCTCCTTCCAGTTTTTAGAACTTCAGCTAAATGTACAGATATTGCAAATGTGTATTTTAGTATGCCTTACTATTTTTCTTATTTTTCTAGTTCCTAAATTGGCATGCTTCTCTGTTTACAGCCTTGCCTTTAAACCTATTCTAGGTCACAAACTTTTATTATTGTCACCTCAAACCTGATTCAGGTTCTTTGTGTCTTTTCTCTGAATAAGATGCTACTGTTAGTCTTTGGCCTCAGAATCTTGGTGCCAGCCATTTATAGTTGATACTTTGTTCAAGTTAATTACTGTCCTACAAGACAGAATGATTTAGTGGTGATGATTGCACCACCCTGGGAAGGCCCAACTGCAATTAATTAGTATTTGTTCAGCAATGTCCCAAGATGTGATATTTACCAAAACAGTATTTATTTAGGGGAAACTGATTTCAGTGGCAAGGTTGGGAAATATATATTTTTGCACTATTTTCATAAGCGCTCACTTAGCAAATCCTTAAAATGTGATTTGTCTTTTATTGGATTTTAGTTGCCCGTATACTATTATAAACTCTGGTGCCAATGTTGAAAGGCATTACTAATCATACCTGGAGGTGAAAAGTCACTGAGGATTTCAATTTCACTAAAGAAGTAAAATGATCAGAACTTGCTGGTAGAGATAGTATCACAGAAAACTCACCAAGATGGTATAGTTATTGATAGCTTCTGGGGTTCCTAAGGGACAGCAAGATCTTAAAATGGAAAATTTCACTAAGGGAATTGACAAAATAGATCTTGATTTGTGAAATGAAGGACAATATCCCAAACAAAAGAAAATGTAACATAAATGGGAAAAGAACTGAACAGTCAAGAGCTACAAGCTACTCAAATTAGGAATCCAACTGAACTTTTTATATTCATGTACATTCAGAGAGAGAATTAATCTTATTTTTATGATTTCTGTCTTGCCATTGAAATCTTGTGCCATTTTGAAGCATTTAAATAATTATAATAAAATTAAATAGCAATTGTCCATGATTACAGTCAGCTGGACCTCAGTATGCGCTGGACTTAATTTAAGAATGATTAACCTCTACCCCATAATTTCATGTTTTTAACCTTTGCCAATTAATTCCCACACACTGTCTAGAAATCAGCCTTTCTGATTTTAAATCAATTGCCTCAATTTTTCTTTCCCTTTGTGTGATGCTGTCTCAGGCACAAGGAGAGAGTGGGAAAACCCTATAAGAATTTGCAAATTTCTAAAAGATAACTCTAAATAGCAATTGCCTGCACTTTCAGGGACTGGTAAAATGATGTTTTTGGTGGTGATAAAACTGAGGTGGCATATTCAATTGTAACTTACAAGAGTTTAATCATTTCATAATGCACCCAAATTATCTTCAAAGATGATTTTTTTTTTTCTCCAGAAAGTGATGGCTTCAGGTAAAAAGCCCTACTTTGGCACAAAAGTCACTTTGAAGCACTTTGGACTGCTTCCCAGATCTGTGCCTTTTTGGCAATATAGTAACATCAGCATTTCATATTTCAATATTTATTCTAAGGAAAAAGTAAATTTTCAAAGGTAAAAAATGATACCATTAAATTGGCAATATTGAGGAAATAACAAAAGCATAAATATACTTTTTGTCTTTTTTACAATTGTGGGATGGAGAACAAAAAGAGAAGATGGCTTTATTAATTAAATCTAGTTTATAAAATATATAACATAAAAGCCTTTTCTTATGCTAGAAAATATGCAAGTTCTTGTCTTTCAAATATGACTTAACATTGAATATCACAAAATTAAGTCCATTTCATATTTAAGGAAAATACTTTATATTTAAAATTCAAGAAAATATCTTCTGTTGAGAACTTATACAACAAATGTTGCTGAGGGGACAGGAAATAGAATACTGTTTAGTTCTAATATGTTGACATAGAAGAGTACTTAGGCTCATTTCTTATGAGATGTTTAGATTCATTATAACTGATTGGACTTTTAGGTCACTGTTTTATAAAACAAGTAGGTAAATAAAGTTGGGAAACGTGAAGTTAGAGCACAATTTTTAAGCTTTATATATTTTATATTTATATATTGATTCTGTGTTAAATTGAGCTAGTGAGAAAATACTTAAATACTTACTGAATACAGGTGTAGTTCTTGGTACCATGCTGATTACTCTGAGATCTAACAAGAAGCATGGAATTAATTCCTTAGTAGGGAGTTAGTGATGTTAAAGGAAAGGGGAAAAAAAAAAAAAACATGCAAAAAAAAAAAAGTTTAAGTGAATGATTCATAGGAGTTTTTGTTATATGAAACATACAAATGGAAGTCCTAAAGAAAATGGATGAATTTTAAAGATTCTTCAGAACCTGTGCTCCATCAGTCACTCTGAATAAATTCAACCACCTCTGACTGATAAAGTTTTAGCTTAAATAATATCCCCTCAAATAGGTCTTTCCTGTTTATACGCTGTGCACAATGACATCATTTTCACTTCTGAATCCCTAAATCACTTAGTCATCAAATTATATACCTAAAAATACTATATCTATATAAAATTTAAATATAATCTTTTCTATCACTATCCAGGATTTTATAGATGCATTCAGTCCTCCCAATTTTACTGTAATTTCATAGTAGAAACCTTATATATTACACCCTTTATTTACCATTACTCAGAAGAATATATGTAGTAGGCACTTGGTAAATTTTGCTGATCAAACTCAAAATACTTGGATCATAATAGATGTAGTTTGTGACATGAGCCCTGTCCAAAGAATCTTTAAAGAGGGTGCTTGCGATGAGCACTGGGTGCTGTATGTAAGTGATCAATCACTAAATTCTATACCTGGAACTAATATTACACTGTGGGTTAAATTACTGGAATTCAATAAAAGCTTGAAAAAAGAAGAGGCGTCCTGAGTACTGTATGAACCCTCTCCAGACACAGATGATTAGAACTCTCCTTGGCAAATACATCTTATGCATTCCATGATAACCTATGCCATGGTGGAAGACAATCCACCAGATCCACTCTTCTGATAATTTAAAATAAGCGACACAAAGAGGCTTACCGTCAGCAGTGACCTGTGGATGGGCCAGCTAAGTCATAATGAAGAATCACAGATGGGCAGTGTTGGGCTAAAAGTAAGATACCTAAACAGATGGAGGTGGTAAGAGAAAAAGGAGAGACAGGAGCAAGAAGGCCCAGAGAAATGCTCTATCTTCGGCATTGGAGACTTTCCAGAAAACACTTTGTTTTCAAAGATTAGCCTGCGTTTCATTTTCTGCCTGAGGAAAGAGAAGATAGATCAGAATATCTATGTATTATATGTATAATTTGAAGTAAATAATTCCTTCAAGTGATTTTGATGAGTGGCTCTTGGATAAGCTCCTCCGATTATTTGAGAATCATTGCTGAAATAAATAAGAATTAAGTTATTTCCTAGACCTCATTACTTAATTCACCAGAGCAGATATTTTTCATTTGTTTATTTTAAGGTAAAGCAGCTTCCTCCCTTAGAGAAAAAATAGTATAGAAATTCAAAATAGACATATCCAAACACACTTTTTTGCTTATTCATTTTAGGTGGATAAATATGACTTTAAACAAAATTTATATACACCAAATTTAATTTAAAAATCATTTCAGTAAATAAGAATGAAATAAATTTAAGTGCACACACTTTAGTGTTATTGGCATTGGCTATGTTCTACATATATCAGAATAATCAAATTTTCACATATGCTTTAAATAGCTTTTGAGGTGTAGTTTAAACTCAAAATACTCCAAATTAAAAGCATAAGATCCATTAATATTTTAAGTATTTCTTATTTCTTAAGAATGTATTTATTGTATTTCGCTTGACAGAATCCTAACAACTGCTCAATCACTCTGTGAACCAGTCTGATGCCAAACCAGGATATTTCTAATTCAATAGCATTTAGATGATAAATATGTTTTTTCATAAAAGTCATAAGATTGATTGCTTATAACAAAGCTATGATGTTGTAAACACAATTCTAACAACAATATCTCAATATGTTGGATTTAGTTTAAGTTTGAAATGTTATTTCCAGCGTTTACGTTTGAGGTAATATTTAGTTTATTAAATTCACCACTGGCCAGAATGTGTCAAGAAGAGTCATTAAAGTGATAAAATTTTCAATTTAATTCTACAAATATTTATTGGGCAATTATAATGTGCAAGCCACTGCATTAGAATCAGTTAAGAAGACGAGATGAAAAAGACAAAGCCTCTGCCAGACATTTTGTAAAGAAAATGTAAACAACCATTTAAGCTTATAGTTGTTATCTTCAAAATTAGCTATCTTTCCTGAATTGCTATTATAGTTTTCAAGATATAAGCCATATTTTTTAAAACCGTGGTTATCTATTGCTTCCCCAAAAAAGTAAATCATAGGAACTGGTTCAATAAGCTAATTCAAACAAAGCTCAATTCAAACAAATCCATGAGAGAGTTGCAATTAAAAAAAAAAAAAAAAAAAAAAAAGGGAAACTAAAAGCCAGAGGTTCTCATTTGAGTTTCATATTCTCCAGATCACATTTTGTGTTTTTCTAAACTACAATCTTGAGAAATGAAAAGTCATTGGTTTAGCAGTATGGAAGATGTTAAGAATGGTTACTTACATTCTGTCAGTTTAGGGCCTTTTTGAAATAGAAAAGGGGATTGATGCCATGAGAATGAAAACAAGGAAAAAGTGGTAGAGAGTAGCAGATCTTCTACAAAATAGGATCATCCTTTGACTTTTCTGCTCTGCAAAAGTGGAAGACGAGGATTTTGAAATTCCTTAATTTATAGACCTGCATTTATTTCTGCTGTTGAGTATCAGAAAATTGGGATATAGCACAGTGGAGGTGAGTTGTGTTATCATGGCCTTTGTGTTTGGTATGTTTTTCAAAATGTCTTTGGCTAAGATGCAAAAAAAAAAAAAAAAAAGAGATGCCCTATATCATGTATCATCAAGTGAATGCAAATTAAAACAGTTATGAGATACCACTACATGTCTGTTCAAATGGCCAAATCAAGAACACTTTTAACACCAAATGCTGTTGAGGCTGTAAAACAACAGGAGCTCTCAGTCATTGGAGGTGGGGTTGCAGAATGGTGCAAACCACCTTTTGGAAGACAGTTTGATGGTTTCTTAAAAAAACTAATCATACTCTTACCATATGATCTAGCATTCATGATCCTTGGTATTTACTCAAAGGACTTGTAAACTTGATGTATACAAACCATTAAGATGTTTGTAGTAGATTCCTAAGTGGAGAAACTTGGAAACTACTAAGATGCCCTTCAATAGGTGATTAGATAAATAAACTGTGGTACATTCAGACAATGGCATATCATTCAGGGCTAAGAAGAAATAAGCTAGCAAGCCATGAAAAGACATGGAAGAAACTCTAATTCGTATATTAAGTGAAAGAAGCTAATCTGAAAAGGCTACATATTGTGATTCCAGCTATATGACATTCTAGAAAAGACAAACTATGGAGACAGTCAAAACATCAGTGTTTGCCAGGGGCTGGAGCAGCAGAGAGTGATGAATAGCAGAACAGAGAGGATTTTTAAGACTGTGAAAATACTCTGTATGATACTATAATGATGAATAAATATCATTATACATTTGTCCAAATCCATAGAATGTACCAAACCAAGAATAACCCTTAATATAAAATGTGGACTTTTAGTGATTACTAAAAGTGGATATTAGTGTCAATATAGTTTCATCAGTTGTGCCTTTCTGATAGGACATGTTGATAATTGGGGAGACTATACATGTAGGGAGCAGATTATATAGGAAATCTCTGTGCTATCCCTAATTTTGCTATGAACCTATAACTTCAAAAAATAATAATTTTTTGATAAAGAATCATGTCATTTTAGATATCCAGTGGATCCAAAATTAAATAATGCTTAATTTAAAAAGGATGATATCGTATTATTTTGCTAGGGCTGCCACAAAATAATATCACAGACTGCATAGTTTAAGTAGCCTTAATTTATTTTCTTATGATTTTGGAGGCTGGTGATCAGGGATCAAGGAATGACAAAGGTTGGTTTCTTATGAGGTCTCTCCCTTTTACAGATTGTTTTCCTTTCCCTTGTCTTCACATGGTCTTGCCTATGTGACTGTGTCCTAATCTTTTCTTGTGGGGGTGCCAGTCATATTGGATTAGGACTCACTCTAATGACCCCATGTTAACTTATTTACTGTAATAAAACTCTATCTCCAGCTACAGTTATATTCTGAGATATTGAAGGTTAGAACTTCTACATATGAATTTTGGGGATGATACAAATTAGCCCATGACATTATAGTGTTTCACTTTAAGACATCTTTCTTTAGACCTAACACAAAAGTTATTTCATTATTTAAAACTTTTTTTTTCTATTGGGTTGGAAAAAAGATGGCTTCTTCTTAACTGATGTGAAGATTTCATTTAATGGCAAAACATCTAAACATGATAGGTTGATAAATTTTTTTAGATATAATAGTTATAAAGAAGACATGATTAAATAAAATTTAAATTCAAAAGCATATTCTTGGGATATGCATTATGATCAAGTAATATTCATTATAGCAGAACAAGGCTGTTTCAATTTTGGAAATATGTCAACATATGCTTTTAAGTAAATAAAATATATAAAACTGCATGATTATTCACAGAATGCTAACAAATTATACAAAATAATTAATAGTCATTCCTAATTTCAATTTAAAGTGAACAAGAGGGATCCCTGGGTGGCGCAGCGGTTTGGCGCCTGCCTTTGGCCCAGGGCGCGATCCTGGAGACCCGGGATCGAATCCCACATCGGGCTCCCAGTGCATGGAGCCTGCTTCTCCCTCTGCCTGTGTCTCTGCCTCTCTCTCTCTCTGTAACTATCATAAATAAATAAAAATTTAAAAAAAAAATAAAGTGAACAAGAAATAAAATGAAGCTAACTAAATATAGTGAAACCAATTATTTCAGCAAAAATCGATGTAGTAACTGATAAAATAATAAAGTCCCAATGGTTAAAATCTGAAAAAGTAGATGGATGACTCTTATTTTGGCCATCATTTAATTAAATTCTGAAAGAATGATGAATTTTAGGGAAATAGTGAAGATTTACTTTTAGTAAGTATGGAAGAGGGTTGTAAGATCCCACATGAATTGGCTTTCATCAAGAAGTGGGGTAATTACAGTGTCTTTGACTTCAGTCTTGTGTCCTACTAGCCAATTCTAGGAAACAGAAAAATAACATGTTACAAAACACAAACATTCTACTTTATGATGGTACCAACAACTAGAAATAATTTTTAAATCTCTTTTACAATAGTGGAAAGAAAATAAAATTCAAAAACTTATACAGAAAATGTTCAAGGCCTCTATACACTACTATTAAAGTTATTAAAATAAGTAGGGATCCTTGAATTATATGAAGAGGGATACAATTTTCCTGGATTTAAAGACAATATAGAAATAGAAATTATTATTAATTATTATTGAAATTTACAGAAACTACAATCATAATTCTCAAATGGTTTCTTGGAATTGGTAAAAATTATTCATAACTTCAAAAGCAAGAATACATTTCTGAGAATTTTCAATTGATTTTTTAAAATAAAACAAACTGTATTTAGATTCAAAATAATACTAGTATAATGACATTAATTATCATTATAAAATCAAGTTAACTCCTAGATACATTTCATATACATAATTATGTATATCTTAGTATTTTCCAAAATTTCATAATTATGACTAATTCAACTATTATTTCCTACTGATATTCTAGTTTTCACTGGAATCAGTTACATGATTTTTTTCTTAATTTTTTCTAATATTTCATGGTTTCATTTATAAGACTTTATTTGCAAAACTGTAAAATATGAGGAAAAATTGGGAGAAATTTATGTGACTGTTTCCAGTGAAGGTCCAAGTAAGGGATGCAAGAAACATAAAAGCCATAAGAGAATAGATTATTTTTCCATGTGGAAGAACAGCAAACAAAAATCAGTAAATAAGTTATACTCCAAAGGAAATCATTGATATATAAGCCTAGCCAAAACAAAACAAAACAAAAATCATACAAATACCAAAAATTAATATCCACACAAAAATATTACATAAAAGTAGGCAAATATTAAACAATTATTAGAAACAAATGAAAATATGTAAAAAACCAAAAGGTAAACATTACTTTACTTATATTATGAAAAAATGATATTTTACTTTTTGTAAAATAATTTTATTCCAAACATACTTTATCATAAATCTAGTAATACAGAAAAGCTTAAAAATGATTTTTCTTACTCTAAAGATATCTACATAATTTGAACACCAGTGGGAATAATTATAAAAAGCTCAATCTTTTTAATAGGTTTAATCTAACAGTGTTGATGAATAATTCAATTTTCTCTAAAAAGTTCAATGCAAACATGTAAATAGCTATTGTAGTAATCATCATAATCTCAAATATAAGAAGTGCTTTGCAGAGTGGATTACAATAAACCCATTACAATTAAAGTTCACAGGAGAATATTTGCAAACAAATGACTCAAGAATCTCAATTCTTGGTGAGACATGGAATGTGCAAAGATAAAATTAAGGCAGAACTTTTACCTTATTTGGCCAGTGCATTTTTACTGCTAGCACAGTGAATCTATATTAAACTTACATCATATTTAACCAAATGCTTTTTGTAAAGAGTCTTACAGAAAAATATCTCAATAACTGCCATAAATTTTGATTGCTACTTAAAACTGCAATGGAGTTATAAGAATAGAATATTCAATATATACTTTCAATTATATTTTCATCTGAGGTTGAATCAAACAATTTGGAATATATTTTATATTCCCATGTAAAAATTATTTTCATTAGTTAAGTAAGTATTCAGATATCTAAAAGTGAGTTAATAACTATTGGGGGTGAGAGCATATAGATGTAGTCATGTTAGTATATTGCTAGTCACTAAGTAACTTAGTTACTTAGTACAAAGAACATTTCTCTCCCTTAGTGTTTTAGTTATTGCTAATTCTGTATAGGATGACAGTTCATAACAATAATTGCTTACAATTGTTAAATACTTACATATCATTCTCATGGCATACAGAATACTTTTCATGCATTATTGCATTTAATCTTTAAAAAATCTTTCAGTTAAATATCATTATCCTCCTTTCAAAGATGAGAGAACTGAAGCTTTACAAGTTTGCCCTACATCTCACAGCTATTAACTGAGTCAGAATTCAAACCAACGCAATCTTACCCAGAGCCTGTGCTCTTAACCACTGTGCCAAGCCATTGATGAACTGGAAGAAAAAAAAACTGCAACATTAGAAATAATTCTAGGCCTATTGTGAAGGCTAAGGCAGTTCACAAAGAACAACTATAAAGGATGATCATAGTAAAATATGGAAGTAAGGAGTTCTTTGTTATGATGCTCTCTTTTATATTGAGAGGTAAATAATGTACAACATTGTATAAATTTAAGGTGTGCAACATGCTGATTTGATACATTAATATATTGCAATATGATTACCAGGAGAGCATTAGTTAACATTTCTATCATTTTACTTAATTATCATTTCTCTTTTGTCAGGAGTGGTGCAAACAAATCTAGTCTCTTAAGAACTTTGAAGTTTATAATACAGTATTCGTTGACTATAATTTCTGTGGTGCATATGATCTCTACATCTTATTTATCTACTATTTGCAAGTCTGTGCCCTACACAATATCTGCCCAATTCTCCCAGGCCCCTGTCCCCACCATTCTACTCTTTTTAACAAGAATGGCTCTTACAGATTATACACATTAGTGATATCACACAGTATTTATCTTTCTCTGTCTGACTTATCCCACTTAGCATGATGCCTCCAAGGTCCATCCGTGTTGCAAATGGTAGGATTTCCTTCTTTCCTGTGGTTGAATAATATTCCATTGTATGTGTGTGTATCTCATACCTTCTTTACACATGTATCTCTTGGAGGACACTTTATTTTTAAAGAATAGATAGCAGAACATGGTTTTAGGCATTCAGGCATAAATATGAGAAAACAAATGTCTATTTTAATCCCTTGTGTAAGTGGAGGAGTTCTATTTTCAAATTCTCAAATTAAACTATTAGAATTCTTCTGTAAATGCTTTTATTCCACAGATTCTTTCTGGCAGTTTATATAGGAAATAAATGTTGATCAGCCAGTCACCCAGTAAAAAATAATTAACCCTGATTTTTCTTTTTTTTTTTAAAGATTCTATTTATTTATGCATGAGAGACAGAGAAAGAGAGAGAGAGAGAGGCAGAGATATAGAGGGAGAAGCAGACTCCACGCAGGGAGCCCAATGTGGGACTCGATCCCAGGACTCTAGAATTACGGCCAGGGCCGAAGGCAGGTGTCAAACTGCCAAGCCACCCAGGTATCCCCACCCCTGATTTTTCAATAATGAACGATAAGGTGATTCAACAACTAAAACCTGCTTTTGAGCACCTGGTTGGCTCAGTCAGTTAAGCATCTGCCTTCAGCTTGGCTCAGGTCATGATCCCAGGGTCCTGGGAATGAGCTCCAGGCTGGGCTCCCTGCTCAGTGGGGAGCCTGCTTCTCTCTCTTTTCTAGTCTCCCTGTGTGTGTTCTTTCATTCACTTATTTTCTCTCAAAGAAATAAAATATTTTTAAAAAATTAAAACTGCTTTTTAGAGGGCTGTCTGGGTGGCTCAGTTGACTGAGTCTTTGACTCTTGATTTCAGCTCAGGTCATGATCTCAGCTCAGGGTCATGAGATTGAACCCCACATTGCACTCTGCTCAACGAGAAGTCTATATGAGATTATCTCTTCCTCTGCCTCTGTCCCTCTGCTCTCTCTTTTCTAAAATAAATAAATAAATAAATCTTTTTAAAAAACACTCCTTTTTGAAGAGAAGACAATAGATTGTTCTATAATAAAGCTATTTATGAATTATATAAAAAAGATTGGGAATATTAGTTTGCTGCTTTAATTCCCTGCCTTGTAGAAGCAGGAGGGTCAAAAGTTAAACTTGATATGTGTATAAATCAATATTAGTAGGCTTTGGAGTACAGTGTCTACTCTCCAGACTCCTGAAGGAATTCAGCACATCTTTTCTTTTTTCTTTCTTTCTTTTTTTTTCCTTTCTTTTCTTTCTTTCTTTCTTTTTTTTTTTTTTTCTTCAAAGAAATGGTCTCAAAGTTGTGGAAGTTCCCCAGGCTTGAAGCAATCTCAGTGTTTTTGAAATGTGGATTATCTTCAACAAATAATTTTTTTCCATTTGCCTCAGTGCACACTTATCTATTCTCACAAAAACTATGAGAAGTAATTCCACAAACCTTTTTAGTAAGAAGTTAATTTTATACAGAACAAAATAAATCATTTTCAGTGACACCTATTTTATTTAAAAACATAGCTACAACAATAATAAAAATTTTCAGTATTCTCTTCCACACTGCCTGACTGTAACTTTGCCATTCTTTGCAACAAAGGGCTCATATTTTTTCTATTTCTAATTAATGACAATCAAATATTTTATGAAGCACTTAACATAACTGTGGTATTCAAGAATAACATTAACATTATAACAAATGTAATCCTTCTCAAAACCAATTCAAAGGCCTATCAGAAATAAGTAAAGAGATTTAAAAGCATGTGTAATATGAGTAAAAGGATTTAGAGTTATGTAGTTTGGAATTAGGCACTTGGCAACTGAAGTTTAAATCAAATGGATTACACAAATGTAAAGTCTCCTCAGCAGAGAATTTTAGTAATACAGTTATATATTAGTCCTTAGAGTTACGAGTAGAGATCTAAACTAATTTTCTTCTATTGCTGTTTTGGATGATCAATGGGGTTTGGTGTAAAATGATTTAGCTAGATGATGAAAAAGCTGTTATTCCTTAACCTATTATTATGTGGCAATCAAAAATAGAGCTATCTTAATATAATATTTTCAATTATATCAGATTTTAAGAGGTAGAATAATGTTCTATTAGACATATAATTTATTTAAAATCAGGAAATTAAAATTATATATTAATGACAAGTCAAGCTTTCAGAAATGTTTAAGTCTAATTGTGGCAGGTTCACTACATTTATAGTCATCATTGAACTCAAAAAAGGAAGACCAAAATTTTCATAAAACCTGCCTTACTTTTTTTCTGTTTTCTTTCTCTTTTTTAATCTTTGTCTTTTATTCTTTCATAAGTGGAGAAGTTAAAATATGTTTAATTAAATTTAAATATTTTACTTTAAGCACTTATTTGGTACTGTTATTCTAGAATATAAAATCAATTTAGAGGAAAAGTCATTATCTCCTTAGTTCACTATTATTTTCCTACTTCCTAGAACAGTATCTGAAAAAAAAAAAAAAAAAAAAGGTTTGTTAAATAGAGAAGAAAAAACAAAGTGACAAATAATATCATGTAAAAATAATTGAAGATTCTCTTAAAAAAGTTGCCAAGGATAATTGTACCAAAGATATGGGAGGAGATATAAATAAGAAAAATATTCAGCACATATCAGTAATCACAAAATTACTATTTTGACTTTAAGTTAAGGTCACTGAAACTTAAAATATTTGAGAGCTAAGTAAACTTAAAAAAAATAAAATCAGTATTGAAATTCAAAATCCATTATTAAGAAAGATGTCAAGAAGTTTGTGACTTAGTACTCTTAGGTTTATGAAGAAAGAGACTTTTCAGTTTAGTTACTTATTGTCTGAACTTTTTTCTAAGTTACACAAAGATCCATTTAAAGACATTACTAAATAAAGGACAGAAAAACAAAGAAAACATCTTGTCATCTCCAGAACGAATTCTATAGAAAATTATGTTATTTGGAGATGCAAATTAGTAGTATAAGTATTAATTAATAACACCGGGAGTTCTAGCATAGCTCAGTTCTAACTCATTTCAAATGGAGACCCAGCTAAGATGGCTAAATTTGTGTCTTGGGTGTTCCTTCAAAAGTGGAAAGCATAAAGGTGAATCAAATGTACTACTTCTTAGAAATTTGTGTTTTTTTTTTACTTTTTCCAAATTTTTATTTAAATTCTAGTTAATTAACATATAGTGTAATATTAATTTCAAGAGTAAAATTTAGTGATTCGTTACTTACATATAACACCTAGTGCTTCTCACAGTAAGTGCCCTCTTTAACACCTATTACCCATTTAGCCCATCCCCTTGCCCACCTCTTCCAACAATCCTGTTTGTTCTCTAGAGTTAAGAGTCTCTTATGGTTTGCTTCCCTCACTCTCTCTATTTTCCCCCCTTCTCATATGTTCATCTGTTTTGTTTCTTAAATTCCACATGAGTAAAATTACATGTTTGTCTTTCGTTGACAGACTTGCTTACATAATATACTATAATTTCATCCATATAGTTGCAAAAAGCAAGATTTCATTCTTTTTAATGGCTAAGTAGTATTCCATTATATATATACTACATCTTTGTTATCCATTTATCAACCAATGGACACTTGGGTTTCTTTCCATAGTTTGGCTGTTTTTGATAATGCTGCTATAAACAGCATTATCACAGGGTACCTGTGTCCCTTCAAAATTGCATTTTTGTATCATTTAAGTAAATACCTAGTAGTACAACTGCTGGATCAAGGGTGTTTATTTTTAACTTTTCAGAAACCTCCATACTGTTTTCCAGAGTTTGCATTCCCATCAACAGTGTTAAGAGGGTTCCCCTCTCTTCACATCCTGGCCAACATCTGTTGTTTCCTATGTTGTTAATTTTGGTCAGTCAGATATATGTGAGGTGATACCCCATCATTATATTGATTTGTACTTCCCTGATGATGAGTGGTTTTGAACATCTTTCAATGTGTCTGTTGGCCATCTAGATGTCTTCTCTGGAGAAATATCTGTTCATGTCTTTTGTCCATTTTTTTAATTGGATTATTTGTCTTTTGGGGTGTTGAGTTTGATAAGTTCTTTATACCTTTTGGATACTAACCCTTTGTCAGATATGTCATTTGCAAGTATCTTCTCCCAAACTGTTGGTTGCCTTTTGGTTCTGTTGATTATTTCTGTTGCTGTGCAGAAGCTTTTTATCTTGATGAAGTCCCAATAGTTCATTTTTGCTTTTGTTTTCCTTCTTCCAGGGATGTGTCTAGTAAGAAGTTGCTAAAGTTAAGGTCAGAGAGGTTGCTGCCGGTGTCCTCCTCTAGGATTTAATGGTTTCATGTCTCACATTTAGATCTTTCATGCATTTTGAATTTATTTTTGTGTGTGGTGTAAGAAATTGGTCTAGTTTCATTCTTTTTGATGTTGCTGTCTAGTTTTACCAATCATGTGTTGAAAAGACTGTCTTTTTTTCCATTGGATATTCTTTCCTGCTTAGTCAAAGATTAATTGACTATGTAGCTGTGGGTCTACTTCAGGGCTTTCTATTCTGTTTCATTGATCTATGTGTCTTTGTGCCAGTACCATACTGCAATGATTACTATAGCTTGTCATATAATTTGAAGACTAGAATCATGATACCTCTGGTTTTTATTTTCTTTTTCAGGATTGCTTTTGCTATTTGGAATCTTTTATGTTTCCATACAAATTTTTATTTTAATAGTATTGAAGTTTAAATTTCATTAGTAAACAAACAAACAAACAAAATAATTGTCTAGGTAAATGAGCTGGCAAGTTATAAAGCTGACTTAGATGACTTCTTCAAATTATGGTTGTGAATTTACTGTATATTGTCTCCTGGAGTATAGTGAGAATGGGCTGTCTGTAAAAATATTAAATAATGGTTAAATTTTCTTCTTTTAAATCCCTTCTGTGTGCCTGGCACTGCTGTAGATGTTAGTTCTACAACGTTGGTGAACTGAAACCTTAACTCCACTTTCACGAAACTCAACATTCTCAAGAAGTAGATAGTTATGTCCTTGCATTAATTCTGTATAACATAAGGAAAGCACACAGTGCTTTCAGGTCACATGAGAAAATTACCTCAACTAAATGCCTAAGTTGTGAGATAGAAGAGTTTTAATATTTGTATAAGAAAAATCTTCTATAGAAGTATCCCAAGTAGAGAGTATATTATGTAACAAAACTCCCAACCAAATACGATCATAACAAATTAGAGAAAATAAAAAGAGTTCAAGATTCTTAAAGATGAGTTGTTACAGATTTATAGAAATCTGCTCAGTAGTGATCCCAAAACCTCTCTTAAGGAAATTTGGTTTTGTCTCCAGAAAAAATCAAAAGTCATTAAGTAACTAATCTTTAAGCAGGTGAGTAAAGTAATTTGAATAATAATGCCTTTCATGCTACCTACATAATAGTTTAAAGAGGACAGATGATGATGATAGAAAGGTAAAATAAGATTTTCAAAAATCCTGTGAGGGATGGTGATTTGAGTGGGAGTAGTAACTACCAGATAGATAAACAAACTCAAAGGATAGTGTGAATTTAGATATTGGTAAGATGCAAAGAAAGAAATGCTTAGATGGAAATGCATACTTATTAAAGACATAATATTAGAAACAATTCTAAAGTCAATAATCTATGATTTTATGTCAGGATCTAGGACGGAAAAAACAAGTAAAGCCTGAAGCAAGCAGAAGCATTCAATAGTAAAATAATAAAATAAAATAAAATAAAATAAAATAAAATAAAATAATAAAATAAAATAAAATAAATAAAATAAAATAATAAAATAAAATAAAATAAATAAAATAAAATAAAATAAAACAAAATAAAATAAAATCCATAGAGAAAAGCAACCCAGAGCTGGTTCCTTTGAACAGATTCCCCCCCACCACCACCAAAAAAAAGTAAAATTCTATCTAGTTAACCAAGAAAAAAGGGGGAAGTCACAAATTCAACATCAGAAATGGAAGATCAAAATGGATGAAAGATCTAAAAGTGAGATAAGATTCCATCAAAATCCTAGAGGAGAACACAGGCAACACCCTTTTTGAACTCGGCCACAGTAACTTCTTGCAAGATACATACACGAAGGCAAGAGAAACAAAAGCAAAAATGAACTATTGGGACTTCATCAAGATAAGAAGCTTTTGCACAGCAAAAGAAACAGTCAACAAAACTAAAAGACAACCTACACAATGGGAGAAGATATTTGCAAATGATATATCAGATAAAGGGCTAGTATCAAAGATCTATAAAGAACTTATTAAACTCAAAAGCAAAGAAACAAACAATCCAATCATGAAATGGGCAAAGGCATGAACAGAAATCTCACAAAGGAAGACATAGACATGGACAACAAGCACATGAGAAAATGCTCCGCATCACTGGCCATCAGGGAAATACAAACCCAAACCACAATGAGATACCACCTCATACCAGTGAGAATAGGAAAAATTAACAAGGCAGGAAACACCAAATGTTGGAGAGGATGTGGAGAAAGGGGAACCCTCTTGCACTGTTGGTGGGGATGTGAACTGGTGCATCCACTCTGGAAAACTGTGTGGAGGGTCCTCAAAGAGTTAAAAATAGATCTGCCCTATGACCCAGCAATTGCACTACTGGGGATTTACCTCAAAGATACAGATGCAGTGAAATGCTGGGACATCTGCACCCCGATGTTTATAGCGGCAATGTCCACAATAGCCAAACTGGGAAGGAGCCTTGGTGTCCATCGAAAGATGAATGGATAAAGAAGATGTGGTATATGTATACAATAGAATACATACTCAGCCATTAGAAACGACAAATACCCACCATTTGCTTCAATGTGGATGGAACTAGAGGGTATTATGCTGAGTGAAATAAGTCAATCAGAGGTCAAACATTATATGGTCTCATTCATTTGGGGAATATAAAAAATAGTGAAAGGGAATAAAGGGGAAAGGAGAAAAAATGAGTGAGAAATATCAGAAAGGGAGACAGAACATGAGAGACTCCTAACTCTGGAAATGAACAAGGGGTGGTGGAAAGGGAGGTGGGGGGGCGGGTGACTGGGTAACCGGTACTGAGGGGGACACTTGATGGGATGAGCACTGAGTATTATTCTATATGTTGGCAAATTGAACACCAATAAAAAATAAATTTATAAAAAAATTAAAAATAAAAAATAAATTAAAAAAAGAAATGGAAGATCATCACTCTGATCCAACAAAAATTGAAAGGATAATAAAGAAAAACTATAAACAAGTCTATGTTACAAAACTTGGTAACTGAGATGAAATGGACCAATTTCATGAAATACATAAACTATCACAATTCACACAATGAAAAGTAGTGTAAATAAGCTATATGCACTAAAACATTGAATCAATAATCAATACCCTTCCAAAAAAAGGAAATAATCTATCACTGATGGTTTTATTAATAAATTTTGCGAAACATTTAAGGAAGAAATGATACCATACCTTTAAAGTCTCTTTTGGAAAACATATAGTCTCCTTAGCAAAATATTAGCAGATAAAGTCCAATATGTATAAAAATAACTTTACAGATAATTTACTCAGGTATGCAAGGCAGTTTCAACAATGAAATGAATCAGTAGAAGTAATCTATCATATCAACAGACTAGGAAATTTCTATGCTCCTATCAAATGTTATAAAAAAATTTTACAAAATCTGACACCTGGAAAATGATAGAAGGGAATTTCTTCAACCTGATAGAGAATATCCACAAAAATCCTTCGGCTAACATCATACTTAATGATGGCAAACTGTGTGTGTGTGTGTGTGTGTGTGTGTGTGTGTGTGTGTGTGTTTCCCTAAGGCTGGGAAAAAAGTAAGGATGTTCCTTCTTATTATTATTCAACATTTACTGGACAGCCTACCTTGTACATTAAGGAGATAAAATTATATGGACTAAATAATAAAAATTAAAACTATTCTTCACAGATGGCATTGTCCATGTAAAAAAATCCAAAATTTTGACAAATAAATAAACTCCTGGAATTAAAAAGCATTATTATAGGGTCACAGGATACAAGTTTAATATGCAAAATCAATTGCTTATCTAGATATAAGAAATGAACATTTGGGATTGGAAATTTAAAAAAAAAAACCTGCAATTTACATTAAGATGAAAAAAGGAGAAACACTTAGGTGTAAATCTTAAAAAAAAAAAAAAAACACAAGAGATGTATGAGCAAAGCTGTAAAACTTTAATGAAAAAAATCAAAGAATATATAAAAAATGGAGACATATTATTTGCTTATGGATAGGAAAACACAACCTAAATCTCATTAAGTTATTTTGTAGATATTTACAAACTGATTCTAAAGCTTAGATGGAAAGGCAAGAGACCAGATATTGCCAAAACAATACTGAAGAAGAACAAGTTTAGAGGACTCACATTGTCTAATTTCAAGATTATTTTAAAGCTACAGAAATCAAGGCTGCTTGGTTGTAGTGAAAGAATGGCTACATTGATCAATTGAACAGAACAGAGAGCTGAAGAGCTGACCCACAGATACAGTTAACTGATCTTTAAAATGGAGTAGAACCAGTTCAATAGAGAACGGATAATGCTTTCAGCAAATGATTGTGGAGCAACTGGATGTCTATGTGCAAAAGATGAATCTAAACATGATCTTTATATATCTTTTGCTAAAATTAACTCAAAATGGAACACAGACCCAAGGTAAAATACAAAATGATATAATTTCTAGAAGAAAACAGAAGAGGAAAGTCAAGTCTAGGTGACCTTGCCTTTGGCAATGAGATTTTATTTATTTTATTTTTATTTTTTAAAAAGTTTGTTCATTTATTTATTCCTGAGAGACACACAGAGAGAGAGGCAGAGACACAGGCAGAGGGAGAAGCAGGCTCCACTTAGGGAGCCTGACAGGGGACTCAATCCCGGGTCTCCAGGATCACACCCGGGGCGCAGTCAGCACTAAACCGCTGCACCACCAGGGCTGCCCAGGCAATGAGATTTTATTTATTTTATTTTTTTTAATTTTTATTTATTTATGATAGTCACGAGAGAGAGAGAGAGGCAGAGACATAGGCAGAGGGAGAAGCAGGCTCCATGCACCGGGAGCCCGATGTGGGTTTCCATCCCGGGTCTCCAGGATCGCGCCCTGGGCCAAAGGCAGGCGCTAAACCGCTGCACCACCCAGGGATCCCGCAATGAGATTTTAGATACAAACTTAGAACTCTAATCTATGAAAGAAAAAAAAAAGAGAAATTACGGTTTATTAAAAATTAAAAACTCTGCTCTATAAAAGACATTTAACATAATAAAAAAGCCAGAACTTGGAAACATGAAATACAAAACTCATATCTGGTCAAAATGTATAAACTATTCTTAAAATTCAACAATATGAAAACAAACAAGCCAATGGAAAAAATAGCAAATGACAACTGACAAAATAATATAGAAGAATGACAAATTAGGGTATCCTCGGGTGGCTCAGCGGTTTAGCAACTGCCTTCAGCCCAGGGCGTGAGCCTGGAGATCCAGGATCGAATCCTACATGGGGCTCCCTGCATGGAGCCTGCTTCTCCCTCTGCCTGTGTCTCTGCCATTCTCTCTCTCTCTCTCTGTGTCTCTCATGAATGAATAAATAAAATCTTAAAAAAAAAGGAAGAAAAAAAGAATGACAAATTACCATAAGGAAAAATAATCAACATCATTTGTAATTAGGGAATTGCAAATTAAAACAGTAATGAAGTACCGTTACAGTCTTATTAAAATGGCTAAAATCCACAAAATGATGACATCAAATGTTGGCAAAGGTATAGAAAAATAGAGAATGTCATTCATATCTGATGGGAATTAAAAATGGCGGAGCTTTTTGGAAGACAAATTTGCAAATTCTTGCTATATTAGATGTAGCTTTATCATATGATTCACTAATCACACTCCTAAATACTTACTCCATTTATTCGAAAAGTATGTCCACAAAAAACCTGCACATGAATATTTATAGTAGACTTACTCATAATTTAAAAAAGCTAGAAGTAAACACAGTGTCTTTCAACAGGTAAATTAGGGTAAATCCATGAAAGGAATTTTATTCAATGATTTAAAAAATGAGTAATCAAAACACAAAATACATGGATGAACTTTAAATGCATGTTGTTAAGTGATAGAATATAGTGAAAGGGGTACAAATTATGTTTCCAGTTATATGACACTATGGAGAAAGCAAACTGTAAATACAATAAAAAAATCAATAATTCTTGCTAAGAGGAATAAGGAGAATGTTGAATAGGTACAGGGTACATTTTATAGTGCTATATAATAATTCCATATGGTACAGTAATGGTAGATACATGGCATTATGCACTTGTCAAAAACCATAGAATTTATAATACAAAGGATGAACCTTAATATTTGAAAATTAACACAAAGTTACTTAAGAGTTAGGGGGATGCCAAGATGGAATGCAGATTATGACAAAATGAAAATCTAACTGTATTACAAGTCTGTGGAAAAAACTTAAACATACTTGTGGAGATCAAATGTAATAACATCGATATTATAGGAGTCCCAAAAAAAGAGGAGATAGAAAAGAAGAAAAGAGGGAGAAAATTTATTTGGAAAAAAAATAACTGAAAACTTAACTAATCTGGGGAAAGATTTTATATATCTATATCTATCTATCTATATCTATATCATCTATATCTATATCTATATCTATCTATATTTATATATCCAGATCCAGAGGGCCAAAAAACTCCTATAAAATCAACAAAAGCAGACTCATATCAAATAAATAAATAAATACAATCTTTAAAAAAAGAAAGGAATAGGGGATCCCTGGGTGGCGCAGCGGTTTGGCGCCTGCCTTTGGCCCAGGGCGTGATCCTGGAGACCCGGGATCGAATCCCACGTCAGGCTCCCGGTGCATGGAGCCTGCTTCTCCCTCTGCCTGTGTCTCTGCCTCTCTCTCTCTGTGTGTCTCTCATGAATAAATAAGTAAAATCTTAAAAAAAAAAATCCTAGCAGAGAACATAGGCAATAACCTCTTTCACATCAACTGTAGCAACATTTTTCTAGATATGTCTCCTGGGTAAGGAAACAAAAATCAAATATGTCTTATTTAAGTATAAGATATACAATATACACAGTAGTTGTGTGTGTATACATTTATATATATGTTTATATATTTATATATATTTATATTTGTTGTTATATATGTGTTATATATATTTATATTTGTTATATATATCACATATATATAATTTGTATACACACACAAATGAATATTGTTCAGCCATAAGACAGAATGAAGTCTTGCCATTTATAATGACATGAATAGAGCTAGAGTATATTATGCTAAGCAAAATAAGTCAGAGAAATACAAATACCATATGACTTACTCATATGGAATTTAAGAAATAAAACAATGAGCAAAGGGGAAAAAGAGAGAGAGAGAGACAAATTAAGAAACAGACTCCTAATTATAGAAAACAAACTGATGGTTACCAAAGGGGTGGGATAGGGGATGAATAAATAGGTAATGGGGTTTAAGGATTACACTTGTGATGAGAGCCAGGTGATATATGGAATGATAAATCACTATACTGTACTCTTTATTTACTTCTTTACAAATTATACAGATTGGAAAAGTGGCAAAGAATAACTTTAAAGTGGAGAAACCTAACAAACACTACCTCAGGCAGGTGACCAAGGTTGACATAAATCATGTAAACAGTATGTACCCCTGGTAGGATGTGATGAAAATCACACTTTATATCTGTGGTCTTCCTCTCAGTAACGCATAGCCTTAGTCTATTTATGAGAAAAACATCACACAAATCCTATTTAAAGGACATAACCAGTACTTCTCAAAACTCTCAAAGATATCAAAAGATAATAATAATTAAAATCTAAGAAACTGTCAAGGCCAAGAAGATCCTAAGGAGGCATAATAACTAAATGTAATGAGGTGTTCTAGGTGGAATCCTGCGACATAAAAGGACATAAAAAACTGTGGAAATTTGAATAAAATATGGACTTTGGTTATCAATTTTGATTCATGAATCATGACCAATATTCCCTACTAATAAAAGGTGTTTACAATAAAAGAAATCAAATGTAGAGAATATGAGAACTCTATATTATTTTTTTCAATTTTTCTGTAAATTTAAAGCTGCTCTAAAAAAATAAAGTCTTACGAGGGAGAGAAAAAGTAGATAAAGTATTCCCTGTGCATATGTAGTCAGAGTCAGATGGTTTGTTATCAGTTCTGCTGCTTGCAGTGACTTGAATGTGACCTCTTAAAAATCACTCAATAATTCTTATTTTTATTCAAATGTAAAATGAAGACAAACTTATTTTTGTTGAGAGAGAAAAAGGTGAATTTTCATCTCTCCTGGAATGATGATTTAACAATATCCACTACAATTTAAAATTTATGTATTAAAAAATTAAACATATACATGAAACATTTGAACTATTGTACAAGAAGACATGCATTGAGTGTTCATTGAAAAAATTTATATTAGAGTGTAATACTGGATTCAATGTAACCACTTATCAGTTTGTGAAAGATAAATATTATGCATACTAAGAAACATCCAGTAGTTAAAACAAAAGAGATTAGTATGTTCTCATACAAACAATTCAAAAAAATACTGGAGTCAAAAACAGGTTACATGAAATAGCTAAAGGGTATTTTGAAAACAAACAAGGAATACAAAACAATATTATATATGTTGATGTATATCATCTCACTCTAAATGACCAAAAACTCTTAGTTGTACTTATCCCTGGGAAGAGGATGAAATTGGAGTGGTGATTATCAAGAGTTATTAGGATTTATTTGTGAAATGTATGTTTTCAATTACTTATATAACTAAAAACTGTGTATCCTATTGGCCTTTATTTCCCATATATTCTTTTATAATTAATTAGCCATTACATTGATATGCTCCAAAATATATTACAATTTTGGTTAGAATTAATGTCAATGTGTAATTGAGATCTTTGCAATAACAAATTATCATTCCAAATGTACAGTTCATCTTTCCACTTTAAAGTTTTGTCTCAACTTTTCTAATATTACAAGTTTCTTCCAATATATTTTATTCATTCCTTTTAAATTCAATTCTTATATAGATGTGTTATAATAAATAAAACGACTTTCCCTAAACTTATTTTTTACCATGATTTTATTTATTTATTTGTTTGCTTGTTAATTAATTAATTAATTAATTTTCAGTAATTTATCAGTGGCTCTTTTTAGGCATCCATAATAGAAAACCATACCATATTTTAATGTGATAGTTTTGTTTTCCATTAATCCTTAGAGTCAACTAGTAATCCTGTGGACTGTTACTCTTTCCAGTCAGATTGTAAAGAGAAGTATATTGGACTTAACAAAATGGCTGTAGCTATTTTGAGCCACATCCACAGTATTAGAGTATATTCAGTAACAATCTTAAAAAAATAATAATCTGTCTCTTTTATATATTTTTTCTAAATAAAATATGTGGAGCAACATCTCAGAGATGTTTACACGAGTAAACAATATTCATTTTTTTGTGCTCTATCCAGGGCTCACATTGAGGCAATTGCTCTGACTTAAAAGCAATGCACACAATACAGAGGATTTATCTTGAGAAATATTAAGAAGGCAGCTTGGGGGGCTCAGCAGTTTAGCACTGCCTTCAGCCCAGGTCCTGATCCTGGAGACCTGGGATCGAGTCCCATGACAGGCTCCCTGCATAGAGCCTGCTTCTCCCTCTGCCTGTGTCTCTTCCTCTCTCTCTTGTCTCTCCTGAATAAGTAAAAATAAAATCTTAAAAAAAAAAAGAAATATTAAGAGAATACGGGGGCACAGTAAAGTGTATTCTAAATAATTGTTCAATATTATTTGTGTGAATTGCATTTTTATATTTGTTATTTATCTATAAAAAGCCAACCATTTTGATTAGATTGCCTACAAAGAAGAAAAGTGTAACCATCAGTTGCTTCCTTTAGTTTATTAACCAAAAATGTAAATCAGACTTAGATTTGAATCCCCTACCATCTGCATGATTATAAAGCAAATTTTTATATTATTAGCTTTAATTTTTAGATGAAAATTTTACCTATATTATACAGAGCATTTATAGAAATTTTAAAAAATGTAGGTAGAAAGGCCATATTTAGTTTTTCTTATGATCAAGATGATTATTATACTAACCCTAATATTCATGGAAGCAAAGAAATGTTTGAGATTTTTACATAATGTATCTCAAATCAAGTCATAAAGTACCTTGAATCCAAATGAAGGTAATTATAGGAGAAAAAAATAATCATACATAAAATTTCAACTTATCATACATAGGTGGAAACACAATCCTTGTTATTGAATAAACATTGGAAGGAATGATAATTTTCATAAAATAGATAAAATGATTAACATATTAATATAAGACATAGAGAAGGTATATTATTTTAAAAAGTAATCATAGGGATGTCTGGGTGGCTCAGTCTGTTAAGTATCTGACTCCTAATTTTGTCTCAGGTCATGATCAGGGTCAAGAGATCGACCCCTGTGTGGGCTTCAGGCTGGGCATGGAGCCTGTTTAAGATTCTCTTTCTCCCACTCCTTCTGACCCTTCCCCCTCCAAAAAAAATAAAAATAAAAATAAAAAAATAAAAAAAAAAGAAAGTAATCACACAAATTTACAATATTTATACTTGAGTTGGGAGTAGCCTTTCAGCAATTAATATTTTCCTTTTGCATTTACTAAAGAGGTTAAGGGCAGCTACTCAGAGCCTACTTATAACTTCTAAGAGCAGAAGAACTGTAGATTTGGGAAAGACACGTGGTCAAACAAGTAAGGTATTTGACTCTCAAAAACCTATAGCATCCAATAAAACCCATGTAAGAGTTCAGAAATAAAAGCACATTGCTTTGAAATAGTATTTTGACTAAGATTGAGAAATATCTTAAAATGTAAGAGGTATGGATTAAGAATTAACATTTGGGGTGCCGAGGTGGCTCAGTCTGTTAAATATCTGCCTTCGGCTCAGATCATGATCTCAGGGTCCCGGGATCAAGTCCTGTATTGGGATCCCTGCTCAACCAGAAGCCTGCTTTTTTCTCTCCATTCATGCTCTCTCTGTCTCTCTCTCTGTGTCTCCCTCTCAAATAGATAAAATCTCCAACAAAATTAAAATTTACTTTTACGGTAAACAAAGCAGATGAGAAATATGGTACATATATAAAGTTCCAGTATTATAAGACATCAGATATGTTAGTTAACATAATAAATGAACTTAAAATTTATTGTAACACTGTCTCTGTTGGCATTTTGTACTCTAAAACAGCAGTTGCTTCAGATGTCAGGATATAGTGGTGCTCTTTGAACTGCCATGAATTCACCGAAAAATTTACACATTAAAGCAGATAAGCCTGATTTATTTTGTATCACCTCTGTTTACTTTGCTAACTTACAAAGTTAGTAAATCAAGGCTCAAATGACTTAAAAATGAACTTGATTCAGACAAAAAAAAAAGAGCAATGTTGATTAATAGTTACAAAAGAAAAAAACACATTTATAATTTACAAAGCTGAACTCAAAAGGTTTAATAGAAGATTAACTATTGTGTGTTCTATGACTAGAGAAGAAAATAGAATTGGAATCTCTTTTGTTCAAATATATGTGATGACAGAATGGACAAAGACAAGGCATTATTTCTGATAGAGCAAATAACATCTGCATTTTCTTCGGTGAATTAAATATATAACAAGATATATAAATAAATAAATATAAAATATAGAACAAAATGTGTATTTGGAAATGCTTATGCATCTCCAAATGGCCCAAAAGGGATCCTCTCTGTATCATATTGTAGAACTGGACCAGCCCAGTAAGCTTTTATTTCTCTACAGATGAAGTTATCAATCCCAACTGTTTCCCTGGGAGATCACTCTACTGCTTATAGCTTCTATTCTGCTGTAGACTGAATTGGGTCCCTCCAAATTCCTGTGTTGAATCCCTAACTTCCAATGTGACTATATTTGCACCTATGGCCTATAAGGAGGTAATTAAGGTTAAATGAGGCCACAAGATGGAGCCCTGATCCAGTGGAGTGGTGTCCTTATTAGAGAGACAACAGCTTGCTTCCCCTCTTTTTCCAAGGTACAGAGAAGTCACATGACCAGGCAGTGAGATGATGGCTGTCCACAAGCTAGGAATAAAACTCTCACAGAAACTGAATTGTCTGACACTTTCATCTTGTACTTCTCAGCTTTCAAATTTGTGAGAAAATAAAGTTATGTTGTTTAAGCCCCCAAATAATGTATTTTTTGTTTAGGAAAATATCTAAAGACTTCAAGGGAAATCTACAGTATGGTCTTTTGAACAAGCAAGGAGTATCAGTAAATAATAAGTATCAGTAAATAAAAGGTAAATATGTTTATATGGGGTCACATTAACCTTTTATGCAGAAAATAAAACTGAATTTGAATAAGGGTAAAAAATCGATCTGAAGATAATAAGTTTATGCGTTTAATGTCCAGAGGGTTTTGACCTTTAGTATTTTAACTATAAAATAAGATGCAGAGTAAATCAAAAGATTATAGATTCAAGACAAAAGATAGGAATGGAAAATGATCAGAAAGCAGCATGGATTATACGTACTGGATACACTATCACCAGAGAACTAGTTCAGCTTTCTAGTTTGTTTTTCAATAGGCTGTATAACAGATTTGAGGAGATTTGCCCTACTTCCCTTCCTAGATGGCAAGAATTTAATCTCTGAGCAAGACTGTCACTTCTAGTACTAGGGCTTAGCATGAGTGGTGGCAGAACAATATTTAGCTAAAACAGAGTCAATGATAACTAGATTCTGAGGCCTGGACTAAGGCTTTCTAGGAACACAGAGAAGTTAGATGTAATGAGTGCAAAGGAACAGACCAATATTAAATTCCAGAACCAAACAGAATTAGAAGCAGTGAGCAAGCAAAAAATCTCTAGCAAGTAGAAAATATAGAGCCCAGAAAAATCTCATGAAATTAAAAAATAACCTGGTAAAGAAGGTAGTTTTATGGAATGGCAACTTCTAAATGTTTATGGGAATCCTTTTAATGGAAATTATACTTATTCAATAAGAATATGCTTCACAAGTATTTATGAAACATTAGCTATGAGTCATATACCAGGCCCTGTGGTCAGTTCTCTCTATAGGAAGTTGTGGTCTTGGCTCCCATAAATCATGCATCTACTAGAGGTGTCAGCTGAATAAATGGTAATATTATCACAATCTCACAAGCCCCCTGACAGGAAATACAGAGTGCTATGGGATACGTAGTTTGGACATTTGATAATAGGATATCCCAGATGAAGTGGCAGTGAGAGTAAGTGAGTCATTCAGGCAAAAAAAAGGTACTACAAATTTTCAGACAGAGAAAAGAGCATAAGATCCCTGGGTGGCGCAGCGGTTTGGCGCCTGCCTTTGGCCCAGGGCGCGATCCTGGAGACCCGGGATCGAATCCCACGTCGGGCTCCCGGTGCATGGAGCCTGCTTCTCCCTCTGCCTGTGTCTCTGCCTCTCTCTCTCTCTCTGTGTGTGACTATCATAAATAAATAAAAATTATAAAAAAAAAAGAAGAGGAGTGACAGTTCATTTAATATGGCTACAGATAAAGAATAGAAAGTGAAGGATAGAAGAATTGGATGAAAAGTTAAAAAAATAAGGATCACATTATGAAGTACTTTACAATCTGTTTACATTAGTTTTAGTTTTAACAAAATAGTTTCTGGATAGTTCTTTACTGAAGGGAAATATTGCTTCTTAGAAAGAACGTGTGCGTACAGCTTTAAAAATGACTTACAAAGGGTAAACTTGGAGGTTGTTTCAGTAATCCAAGGGAGGTGATCTGATTTAGACTAAGGAAATGGTATGTGAAATAGAAAGCAATATAGTATTAGAGTATTTTATTTTTCAAAACAGAGAAATTGGTGATTACAATTTAGGGGTGAAGGAAAACAGAAATTAAAGATAATTCAAATATTTTTAGCTAATATTTATTAAGAGCTAGCATATTTTCAGTAATTCTACTAAGTGCTTTAAAACACCTCTCTACAGCCCTATTAGACTATCTTAATAACCAATTTGCAAATATTAAAACAGGCTGAAAGGGTTAAATGCCATGCTAAATGTCTCTATCAATAATCAAAACACTAATTTCTTGTTCAGAAGTATGTATTGTTACCTCTGTATTACATTTTAAAGAAGAAGCAAATCTTTTGGTAGATACTATATCCAGTTACCGATTTTATGCATGTATCACTACATGAATAATCTGAGAGTGACATATATTGAAATCAAGTCAACTATTTTAAATCTTTAAGAATTTATAGATGCCAGAAAGCAGAGTGGAATGAATTTGAGAATGAAAGTACAGAAGCAAGCTGGTTTTCATAGTTAGTCTGTGGCCTGCATTTTAATTTCTATGTCTTTAAAAAAACAGAAGTTCTTAATTTTTTATAAAGATCAATTCATCAGTTTTTCTCTTTCATGTTTCAGTATTATGTTGCTAAAAAAGAAATCTTAGCAAAGTTGCAAAGTTATTCTCCAACCTTTCTATCAGATATATATGTTTTTAAGTTTAGCTTTTTAAACTTAGTCTATGACACATTTCAGTTAATTTTTGTGCTTATTTCTCCTAATAATATTTTAACTCTTTAATATGAAGTATTTGCACATATTTTGTTATATGTGACCCTATTTCATTCATTTTTATAGTCATAAATGCTATATCATATTTAACTTAACTTCTTAATTGCCTTTATTTCCAGATCAGAAAGAAAAACAACTGAATCATGAATATTTTACCTTTTATTCTCTGACCTTGCTAAATCACTTCTTAGTTTTAGTGATGTTTTTAATAAATTACTTCATGTTATGCCCATAGAGAATCATTTCTCCCCTGAACCAATAGAACTTTACCTTTATCTTTCCATTCTGTTTTCATTTTATAAGTTTTCTTGTCTTGTTGCACTGGAAAAGACTTCAATTTCAGGATCAAAAGCAATAAATAAAAGATATTTTCTGTTTTCATTTTTATTCAATATTGCACTTTCCAATATTAATTTGATATATTGTGTGTATTCATTAAGTTCAAAATATTTTTAATATTCCTTTTTTATCTTTTGAGGCATATGTTTCTTAGAAATGGGCTGTCTACTTTCCAAACCATTTTTTTCATAGATATTATTTTGTGAATAATTCTTAATTGAAATCCAGTGGGTCAGAAATCATATTCTGCATAATGTAATCACATAAAATTTATAGCGATTTATAACACATTGCATACTCTATTTTTCTGATATACCACGTTCACTGAAAAAAGAATATTGACTCTAATGTGTAGAATGTTTATAAATGTCAGTAGCTCTAATTTTATCATTGTATTATTCCAATTGTCTATGTTTTTGCTGGTTTTCTACTTGTCACAGAATTAAATCATTTATGGAAAGGTTAAGTATTGAAATATACAACTATAATTGTGCATTTGCCTATTCTCTTTTAAATTTTATCAATTGTAATTTCTTATTATTTGTTTATTTTTTATTGGTTTATTATTTTTTTTATTTGCCAACATATAGTATAACATGCAGTATTCCTCGCATCAAGTGCCCCCCTCAGTGACCATCACCCAGTCACCCCATCTTGTCACCCACCTCCCCTTCCACCACCCCTTGTTCATTTCCCAGAGTTAGGAGTCTCTCATGTTCTGTCCCCTCACTGATATTTCCCACTCATTTCCTCTCCTTTCCTCTTTAACCCCTTTCACTATTTTTTTATATTCCCTGTATGAATGAAACCATACAATGTTTGTCCCTTTCCAATTGACTTACTTCACTCAGCATAATACCCTCCAGTGCTATCCACATTGAAGCAAATAGTGGGTTTCGTCTCTTCTGATGGCTGAGTAATATTCCATTGTATACATATACCACATCTTCTCTATCCATTCATCTTTTGATGGATACCGGGGCTCCTTCCACAGTTTGGCTATTGTGGACATTGCTGCTATAAACATTGGGGTGCAGGTGTCCGGGCATTTCATTGCATCTGTATCTTTGGGGTAAATCCCCAGTAGTGCAATTGCTGGGTCATAGGGTAGCTCTATTTTTAACTCTTTGAGGAACCTCCACACAGTTTTCCAGAGTGGCTGCACCAGTTCACATCCCCACCAACAGTGCAAGAGGGTTCCCCCTTCACATTCTCTCCAACATTTGTGGTTTCCTGTCTTATTAATTTTCCCCATTCTCACTGATGTGAGGTGGTATCTCATTGTGGTTTTGGTTTGTATTTCCCTGATGGCAAGTGATGCAGAGCATTTTCTCATGTGCATGTTGGCCATGTCTATGTCTTCCTCTGTGGGATTTCTGTTCATGTCTTTTGCCCATTTCATGATTGGATTGTTTGTTTCTTTGGTGTTGAGTTTAATAAGTTTTTTATAGATCTTGTATACTAGCCCTTTATCTGATAGGTCATTTGCAAATATCTTCTCCCATTCTGTAGGTTGTCTTTGAGTTTTGTTAGCTGTTTCTTTTGCTGTGCAGAAGCTTTTTATTTTGATTAAGTTCCAATAGTTCATTTTTGCTTTTCTTTCCCTTGGCTTCATAGATGTATCTTTTAAGAAGTTGCTGTGGCCAAGTTCAAAAAGGGTGTTGCCTGTGTTCTCCTCTAGGGTTTTGATGGATTCTTGTCTCACATTTAGATCTTTCATCCATTTTGAGTTTATCTTTGTGTCTGGTGTAAGAGAATGGTCTAGTTTCATTATTCTGCAAGTGGCTGTCCAACTTTCCCAGCACATTTATTGAAGAGACTGTCCTTTTTTTCCAGTGGATAGTCTTTCCTGCTTTGTCGAATATTAATTGACCATAATGTTGAGGACCCATTTCTGGGTTCTCTGTTCTCAATAGGGAAAAACTGAAAGCTTTTCCCCTAAGAGCAGGAACACAACAGGGATGTCCACTCTCACCACTGCTATTCAACATAGTACTAGAAGTCCTAGCTTCAGCAATCAGACAACAAAAAGAAATAAAAGGCATTCAAATTGTCAAAGAAGAAGTCAAACTCTTCCTCTTTGCAGATGACTTGATACTGTACATAGAAAACCCAAAATACTCCACCCCAAGGTTGCTAGAACTCATACAGCAGTTCAGCAGTGTAGTAGGATACAAAATGCCCAGAAATCAGTGGCATTTCTATACACTAACAACGAAACTGAAGAAAAAGAAGGAATTGATTCCATTTACCATTGCACCAAAACCATAAGATACCTAGGAGTGAATCTAACCAAAGAGATAAAGAATCTATACCTAAAAACTACATAACATGTCTCAAAGAAATTGAGGAAGACACAAAGAGATGGAAAAACATTCCATGCTCATGGATGGGAAGAATAAATATTGTGAAAATGTCTATGCTACCCAGGGCTATTTACATGTTCAATGCAATCCCTATCAAAATGCCATGAGCTTTCTTCAGAGAGTTGGAACAAATCATCTTAAGATTGGTGTTGAATCAGAAAAGACCCTGAATAGTCAGGGAAATATTGAAAAAGAAAATCAGAGCCAGGGGCATCACAATGCTAGATTTCAAGTTGTACTACAAAGCTGTGATCATTAAGACAGTGTGGCACTGGCACAAAAACAGACACATAGATCAATGGAACAGAATAATTTCTTATATTTTGAACACCTTTATTGGTTACACACACTTTTAAGATTATTATGTCTCCTGTTGACCTCGTCCCTCTATCATTGTGAAACTCCCCCTCATTGTTATTAACTCATACAACTATATCATCTGATATAAAATAGCCACTGTACCTTTTTCATGCTTTGTCTTTGCATATTTTCTCATTTTACTTTGTCTTCTCTGTCTTTATATCTGAGTCAGTATGTATACACAGCATGTAGCTGATCTTTCTTTTTATATTTAGCGTGACCATCTCAGTCTTTTAATTAGAATCTTTAGTCCATTTCTATTCATTTAATTACATGTAATAAAATGACAAATAATTAAAAATAAATATAATTTAAATCTACTATCTGTTGTTTTCTGCTTTTTCCAATCTTATCCTTTTTTTTCTCTCATTTCCTGTATTGTCTTTCATTAATTTAATACCACAAGAAATGTTCCAGAAGGCAGTTGAGGATGAAAGAAAATAATGGTCTATGGAAATGTGACTGTTTCTAAAGATTTTATTTATTTATTCATGAGAGATGCACAGAGAGGCAGAAACATAGAAAGAGAAGCAGGCTCCATGCAGGGAGCCCAATGTGGAACTCGACCCCGGGACTCAATCCTGGGACCCAGTCCTGGGACTCCAGGATCATGCCCTGGGCTGAAGGCAGGGACTTAATGCTGAGCCAGCCATGTATCCCAGGAAATGTGATTTTATTTTTACTGTTTAAAACAAAAGTAACAACCAGATTATTCATTTTCTGTTGTTAAATTGTGTAAGTTCTTTACATATTTTAGACATAGACATCTTATCAGATATGTCATCTGCAAATATTTCCTCCCATTCAGTAGGTTGTTTTTGTTCTGTTGATGATTTCCTTAACTGTGGAAAGCATTTTATTTTGGCTTAGTTTCAATAGTTTAATTTTTATTTTGTTCTTATGCCTTAGATGACTTATCTAGAAAGATGTTTCTATGGCCAGTGCCAAAGAAACAACTACCTAGGTTTTCTTCTAGGAATTTTATGGTTTCTAGTCTCATATTTGGGTATTTAATCCATTTTGTGCTTATTTTTTGTGTATGATGTAAGAAAGTGGTCCAGTTTTATTCTTTTGCATAGCTACCCAGTTTTCCCAAACCCATTTGTTAAGAGACTGTGTTTTCCTCATTGTATATTGTTGTCTCCTTCATCATATTAGTTGACCATAAAATATGAGTTTATTTCTGAACTCTGTATTCTATTGATCTATGAGTCTGCTTTTGTGCCAATACCATACCACTTTGATTACTACAGCTTTGTAGTATATCTTGAAACCTAGGATTGTGATACTTCCTGTTTTGTTTTTCTTTTTCAAGATTACTTTGGCTATTCAGTGTCTTTTGAAGTTCCCTGGAAATTTTAGGATTATTTGTTCTAGTTCTGTGAAATATGTGGTTGGTATTTTAAAAAAAAGATTCGATTTATTTATTCTTGAGAGAGAAAGATAGAGAGAGTGAGAAAGACACAGACGTCTCTGCCTAGAGGAAGAAGCAGGCTCCATGCAGGGAGCCCAATGTGGGACTCGATCCTGGGTTTCCAGGATCAGGCCCTGGGCTGAAGGCGGTGCTAAACCCCTGAGCCACCCAGGCTGCCCTGTTGTTGGTATTTTGAAAGGGATTGTGTTAAATCTGTAGATTGCTTTGGGTAGTATGGATATTTTAAGAATATTGGTTCTTCTGATGCATGACATGGAATATCTTTTCATTGATTTTTGTCATCTTCAATTTCTTTCATCAGTATTTTACAGTTTTCTGGGTATAGATCTTTCACCTTCCTGAGTAAGTTTATTCCCAGGTAACCAAAAAATGAGTATAAGACCCGAATAAACATTCTTCCAAAGAAGATATACACAAACAAGCAAACAACAACAACAAAAAAACAAAACAAAGAAGATATACAGATGGCCAACAGACATATGAAAAAATGTTCAACATCACTCATCACCAGGGAGATGCAAATCAAAACTACAAGGAAATATATCACTTTCTATTTGTCAGAGTGGCTAAAAGCAAATGCACAAAAAAAGTCAAGTGTTGCCAAGGATGTGGGAAAAAAGGAACCCTTAAGCGTTGTTGGTGGGAATGTAAACTGGTGCAGTCACTGTGGAAAACAAAGAGCTTCCTCAAAAAATTAAAAGTAGAATTACTATATGATCCAGTAATTTTCCACTACTGTATATTTACCCAAAGAATACAAAAACACTAATTCAAAAACACATATGCACTCCCATATTTATTGCACCATTACTTTCAGGATATGGAAATAACCCAATTGTCCATTGATAGATGATAAAGAATTAGTGATATATATATATTTGCATACATATATACATATATACATATGCATATATATACACAACATACACACATGGTGGAATATTATTCAGCCATAAAAAGAGTGAAATCTTGCTATTTACAAAAGTATGGATGGACCTAGAGGGTACAATGCTAAGTGAAATGAGTCAGTTTGAGAAAAACAAATACCATATGCTTTCACTCGTGTGGAATTTAAAATACAAAACATACAAATAAATAAAAGATGAACAAACCAAAACAAACTCTTAAATATAGAGAACAAATTGGTGATTGTCAGAGGAGACATAGGTGGTGGTGGGGATTAGTGAAATAGAATTAAGCATACACTTTTCTTGACAAGAACTGAAAAAATGTATAGAATTGTGGAATCATTATATTGTACACTTGAAGCTAATATAACACTGAATGTTAATTATACTTAGATTTAAAAACTACTTAAAGAATTATTCCTAAAAAACAAACAAACAAAAAAAAAGAATTATTCCTAAGAGTAAATGGATGATGAAATGAAACAAACAGAGATCAAAAGGGAATACAGAAATGAAGGGAATAAAGACAAACAAGTTTTTTAAAGGATTAACATTAAGAAAGTTACTTCAAGTTTCAGCTCTCACATGTATAGGGATTAGAAATCCTCAACCTCACCCTGACTACAATAAAAATCTGAACACAGGGCAGCCCAGGTGGCTCAGAGGTTTAGCGCCACCTTTGGCTCAGGGCCTGATCCTGGAGACTCAAGATCAAGTCCCACATCCGGCTCCCTGCATGGAGCCTGCTTCTCCCTCTGCCTGTCTCTCTCTCTCTCTCTCTCTCTCTGTGTTTCTCATGAATAAATAAAATATTTTTTAAAATCTGAACACACTAAAGATCAACAACTTTCTTGGATTTTTCAGTGCACCAAGGTCACAGGGCAAACTACCATCCAAAAATCTGAAGAGACAGATGCAATCAGAGAGATACAGCCCAGACATATTTACATGGAGCAGACACTCCTAGAGCCATACACTTGTAGGAACACAGAATGGCAATTTTGGTAAATTTCTGCAGACAGTGTAGTTTGCCAGGAGAATGAGAAACCCCGTGGATCTGTAGTCTAAGGGGGATTCCCATAATTTCATGTGTCTTCTTTGCAGGAATTCTACCAGGTTTCCAAACAGAAGATTCTAGAGAAAAGTTCCTTCTAGGTTCTGACAGGAGTAGTAGGTTCTGAAAAGAGAGTTGCTCTATACTAAGGGGTATGTATCTCTTACTAACACTGATCACCAAAGAGCATATTTGTATCTTTTTAACTTTTAAAAATTTTTTTTAAAAGATTATATTAATTTATTCATGAGAGACACACAGAGAGAGGCAGAGGGAGAAGCAGGCCCCTCTTGGGGAGCCAGATGGGGGACTTGATCCCAGGACTCTGGGACCATGCCCTTAGCTGAAGGCAGGTGCTTTACCACTGAACCACCCAGGCATCCCCCTGTATCTTTTTGTTTCCAACTTTCAATAGGCTTCTCTCATTTGTATGTGGCTATCTTTTCCGATTCCATTCCCCCTTTTTAAATTTACCTTTTACTATTGTTTTAATTTATAGGGGATTCTGAAGAGATATCAAGTAAATGCTTATGGTCATTTGCCATTTGGAACTGGAAGCTCAGTTATTTTTCTTTAAAATGTAATTGATTGCGTTGATAGACATGTAGATTGTGTTGATAAGTGCATATATAAACTTATCAAAGCCTGCAAAATTATATACTTTAAGTATATTTTATTTGCATATTTTATAGTGTGTAAGTTATATTTCAATAAAGTCTATTGAAATAATCAGGTAACAACAAGGTTGATAGGACAATTATTATTAGGCTTTATGATAATCAGTTCACCAGTATGAATAAATTGGAGATTAAGTTTAATAAAATATTGTTTAATCTAACTTCTTCAAACAACCAGAGTGGGTAAAACAGAGCTGTCTTCTTCTTTTTCAAAATTAATAAAGAATTTTCTCTCTGAGGTCTGCACAAGCACAGTAACAAATAGTTTAGATTATGCATGATCACTCACGTATCACAGAAAAAAATAAAATGAAAAAATAATAATGCATTGTGTGGTTTATACCTTACAGAAGAGTAAAATGTATTACTATGACAGGAATTAGTAAGAGAAAGTATGTCTTTTTCAGTATGATATTTCTCCTAAAGTAGGCCTAAAATTCCTCATAGAATGTAAATAAATGTATGTACTCTCATGTCCAGTGAGCTCAAGGACTGTCCTCTTTCCTACCCTTCCTCTTACTTACACTTCTGGTAAGAATTAAAAGATAGTATGAGGGATATATGATTTAGCCATGATCTGCAGAAAGAACAATGAGTTTAAAAATTCTGAAATCTATAAAGTATGTTTTTTCTATTTGCATATTCTGTTTTGGAATTTGCATTGGCTAATTGTTTTTGTTGATTATTTTATTTTGTTTTCACCTCTGCTATGTCCCAGGCACTGCCCTAAGCATGATGATCCTCCCCTGTAGGTCACTGTTTACATTTCATGTTACCCATAGATAGAATAATTAACATTCAGAGTTATTTTCTCCCTTACTATATGCAATGTAATGCTTAAAAGACCAAACAGAAAATATAGTTAAAAAAAAAAAGTTAGGAAAATGTCTACTTCTCTATGCTATAGACTAGAATGGCAAAGGGCACATATTTCATACCTTTTTAAGGGCCAGATAATGGTAGCAAAGGGGTTGCTGGAAAATACAAATAAATTAAAGAGTTTCTGGTTTTCATTCTACAAATATTTATTGAGCACCTTCTCTGTATAGCCATTATTTTAGATGCTTGGGCGAGTGATAACTAAAACAATGTTCCCTATCATAAAAGAGACAAAATTAGAAATAAATAGATTTATAAAATGAAAGGAAATAGTTATACAAACTATGCATAGTAAAATAGGTTAAGGACCTAGAGCAGAACTACCCAGTAGAATTCTTTGTAATGACATAATCTATATCTGTTTTATCTAGTGTAGTAGCCACTAGTTACATTTTGTTTTAAACAATTGAAATGTTGTTAGTGAAACAGGAGATCTAAGTCTTTCATTTTAATTTAAATAGCCACATAATGATAGTGGTTACCATATTATAAACAGAATAGGGATAGTTGTCTCTCTGGGATTAAAATATAAGTGGAATCTGAATGAACTGAGGGGAAGGTAATTCTTCATATATCTAGAAGAACATTTCATTTGAAGGGAAGAACAAAGACACTGAGCCAGGACATGAGCTGTTGCTTTGTAATGGTTTAAGATGTTTACTTGTTCTAATATTTCCCCACTTCATATTGACCAAAGTAGATGCTGATTTGGCTGGTTGAAACAAACCACAAAGTGGTTCTAGAAATAAGCTTGCCTCAGATTCATTATATCATGAATGTTATGTTATTTTGTTATGTAAATAAAAATATTTTTGTCGTATTTAAGATGATTTGATTTTTTTGGCCAACTTCATGATGGAATTGAATTCTTCAAGCTGTAACCTGCCTCAGTGATTAGTCATCTGAGATCAATGGATTGGTGAAGCATTTAATATAATACTTGAATATTTGAATAGTAAAAAGTAATCACTCACTCTTTTGACTTTTCTGCCCCTGGAGGTTACTGGAAGTGCCTTTTAATTTGCAAAGGAGAAGTAGTTACATAGCCTTCTTCACTGTGGTTTTAAGATTTTTTTCTTAATTACATTGAAAGTATTTAAGTCAAATAAATTGTGTTTAAATTTATCAAATACATGTTTGTTTTGTTTGCTTAGGACTTTGCTTCACAAAGAATATATCTTTTTCAGTCACTATGGCAATGATTGAATAAATAAATATAATTGTGAATAATATAAGTATATATTTTAATCTAGACTGTTAATTTTTATTTCAATCATGATTAAAATTCCATAAAACTTTGAAAGGAAATTCGGTATGCATTTTAGCTGTAAAGAAATTTTATTGTAATAGATGATTTGTTAAGCCTAATGCTTTCATAGTAGTTCATTGAACTAGCATTGCACCATTCAAATTTATATGAATAATTTGTATGGTATTTTACTGACACTGTACTTTATTTAAACCATTTATAAGTCTGTGATTACAAATAACTAACAGTCTACAAAGTTTAATTACATTCCCATTTTCTTCTAAAATGTCTCAAGATTTCTTTTCTTAATTCTTTTGGGATAATTATTTCATTTCCTCAGTTTAAAGTAATTAGAGATGTTTTCTAGGTATATTTTATGACTTATGAAAGTCATTTGACAAATGGTATACATGGGCTTGACCCAAGACTTGAATTCCCAGCTTTACGGTGACAGTCAAACTTCTTGAACAATACTATCATGATCTATTCATGGTAAGTAAACAAAGCAGATCATTTTCTGTGCCTTCAAGGAGATCTCAGTATAGAAGAGAAAGCAGGAATTTAAAATTAGACATAATTATTTTTTCAAAGATCTGCAAACATTATCCCTTTTCTTTCAATGGGAACTTTTCTAAGTCACCTTAAGTTTACATAAAAATAATTCTGAATGTTACATATTTTAGACCAGATAAAAAGGAAAAATAAATCTGTTTCTTACATTTTATGGTACCAACATACTATTAGTACTGATAATGATAGTCTGAAAAAGACTGATGATTGATAGAGATAAAACTATAAAGTACAGAAAGTGGAGTTTGGCAATGTGTCAGAGGAACCAAGGACCAAGTAAAGTACGGATCTGGAAAGCAAGGAACAGTAATCATTAAGAGAGTTATTATCTTAATTCATTTTATGAAAAATATAGGGAAGAGAAAAACATGATCATATCAATAAATGTAGAAAAATATTCTGATAAAAATCAATATCCATTCATTAAAAATTCAGTAAAATAAGGAAAATAATTTCTAATTATGATCAAGATTTCCTAAATGAAAAAAATCAAACTTCAAGTTCAAAATTAAAAGCTTGCTTTAAAAATTATTTAAGAACTTCAATTACTGTTTTTTAAATATGAAAGAGAAATAATGGGTATACCTTTTTTGGAGGAAAAAACGTTCTAATTGAAATCAAGGTTTACATTAAAAACCTAAAAGGAGAAATTTCTTGATTTTTTTCATGCTTGAAAATATTTGCTTCTTTCTGATTCTTTAAAACATTTGCATTTTAAAATAGTAGTATTTTCTAAGTAGTATTGAGTATTGTGTATGCATCAAAAAATCCATCAAGTAGGAATATCAAAGATTATTTAAGCCTAATTTTAATATTTACATTGTTACAAATCCTCTGTGATATAAAAAGAAACATCTTTGGGTACTTTTTTTTCTTTTAATCCATTTTAAGGAATAGTTCCCTGTGATAGGTTTCAAGAACAAGGCTAAACTAGATTATTGATACTTAACGGTGGTATATTGATATTGCAGCTGTTTTATATAAAATTTCTAATGATATCTATAATTCACTCCAAAATATTTCAGAACATAGAGTGACTCACTTAGCTAAGCTTTAATCACAGATTAATAGGAATTAGCTAGTCATGATAACATGCTGATCAGAAAAGCATTGCTGGCTATTACTCAGCAAGTATTAAATCAGAGTTACCAAAAAAAGAAAAAAAATCTCATCACACATTCAGTAAAGTAATTATCGTACTGAATATCTGAAATATGTTTTTATTTGTGAAGTCAATGACATTAATTAGAATGAAGAATATTAGAATGAGCTCTCATTAAATTTTGTTGGAAGCTAAATGTTGGAAACTGAAGAGATCTGTAGTTCACTTTACAAGTACTTGTAACAATATTTCAAAAAATCATTTATTTCATTGGCTGTTCTAGAGGTTTAATTTCTGGAGGTAATTTGTATAGTAAAAGTAGATATAAGTGAATATTATATCTTTCTTTTATCAAGTAAGAAAGAGTGGTCATGAAAGGAGAAAAGATGCTTCTTAATCACAGATATGTTCCCAGGCAGATCTGTTTTTAGGAGTACATGCAGAAGCCAGGCTCTGAAAACTATTCTAAGACTAGCTGAGAATAATAATCCTTATAAAGCCTATAAAGCCTATATTAAGGGTGCAAGATCACAGTTTGAAGACCACCTTTAAAAATATTTATTTCCTAACAAGATAAAAGGCAAATGGTCCATGAGTCATGAAAATGTTCCCTCTGGTCCAGGCAAGAAGTAATAGCCTTTTTTCTTTGAGAAGTTTGAGGTGGCTGGAAGCTGAGCATGAACTCAGAAATTTTTGGTTTAATCCTTTCTCAAGGTTTGGGAGACATAAGCCTGTCTCTAGAATTAGAATCTCCTGAATTTTTAATCAAATGTACTATATAGCTTTTTTTGAAAAAAGGATAAACAACTCACTGGGGTACTATATGCCCACAGGAAATGTTTGAGTTAAATAAATGTCAGCTAATGGGAAAGTTACAAAAGAAATACTGAAAAATAATAAGATATAATTGAACTTTACATTTATTTAATTTAAATGGATACATTTAAATATATGGATATAAAATATATATAAAATAAATATTAAAATATAAATATATAAATATAGAATTAAATATAATTTTTCAGTAAGAGAGCAAATAGTCACATTATTATTAATATTTCATTTTCTCTGTTTAATAAAATAAAGGAAGCAAAATACCTTTTAATTATACTTTTAAAATACTTTTTCATATAATATGTGAAAACCAAATGTCTTGATGACATTTTTCTGTCATAAAGCTTTCAGGTCAAAATGTAACTTAGAATTTTATTACATAAATATATTTTAATTTAATATTATTTGAGGGATGCAAAGGTATTCCCTGATGTGCATACTCAATTGTATGTTGCCTGCTTTCTATTAGGAATTTTCCAAGGAGGAGAAACTACTGCCTTGTTCATATGCTTTATTGTTTTTTGTTTTGTTTTGTTTTTTAATGAAATCTTAAGTAGTGTTTTTCAGCATGTTCAGAAAAGACCTCTTAGAATTTGAGATTGACTAAGAAGAGGAATTTTACTCTTTAAGATTTACATGAAAACAAGTAAAGATGGAGGTAATGATAACTAAATATATCTGCATAATTTATAAGAACTATTTCAACTTGCACTTACAATTATATAATTTAGTCATGCTTTTTCAGCCTTGTGACTACAATTAAGCTACTATAAGCATTAAATCTCATTAAACAGCCAGATAAAACAATCCCAAAACAAAAGATATATTAAGGCTGGGTTTTGAAATTATTGAAAAGATTATTTGGATTATACTTCATAAATTTACAGGAGCATGTGGGACTTGAGGCAGAGAGAAAAAAAAACTTTTCATGTAAATATGAAAACCTCCACGTTTAAAATTCTTGATTGTAGGTATTGACTAAGGTACAGTGGTAAGAAATGTACCAACCAGAGCATCAGTATTCATATTAGGATCATTAAAATATTTAAGTGCTTTTTAAATGGAAGAGATAGAATGAAAATTCATATATAGTTTATGTAGTAAATTGTAGCTTTTGGATTTATTTTTACAGTGTATAATTTCAGAAGATCAATACTCATGTGATACAAAGGGAAATTTTGCAAACTAAGTTCTTTAAAATATTAATATCAATGTATAGTCATTACTGTGAGATATTTGGCCAATATGAAAAAAATCCAGGTACAGCCTATCTCTACTGTTGACTACAATTTATGAGAACTCTGAAAATTAAATCAAATGCACACAGGTTGCAAAGAGGAGTCAAAAATTAGAGAAGTGACTAGTAAGGTTTTGACATGAGTATAGCTCTCTCCCTCTCTCTGCACTTGTGACAGTGTTCCAAAGGCAGCCCTCTGTTCAGAGCTGGGCACTCAGTATTGGTATGTAGTGGTAGCAGCTAAACCTCCAATAGAAAATTTCTTTCTCTGCAAAGGGAATAAGATCTCTGCAGTCTGAAGGCTGTTAGGAGAATCCACATTTTATTTCCTTTTTCTGACCTAGAAAGACAACAATCTATTAAAGGAATTTTGGTTTGTGGTTACCATGAGATTCATATATAACATTGTATATATATACCAGTCTATTTTAAGTTGCTAGTTGTTTAATTTTGAACACATAAAAGCACCATATTTTTACTCCACTTCCATATTTTATATATACATTATATTTTACATTTTTGAAAATATTTGTATATCCCTTGACATGCTGTAGGTATAATTGTTTTTGCTACCCTTCGTACTAGCTATATAAGTAATTGATCTATCCCTTATACTATATATTTGCTTAATAGTGATTTTTTTCTTTTATGTTTTGAGTCTTTTTGTTTTGTTTTGTTTTTTACTTCTACCTACAGTCTTTTCTTTCCACTAAAAGAATTATCTTTAACATTTTTTTATAAGGACAGTTTAATGGTGATGAACTGCTTTAATTTTTGTCTTGGAAGCTTTATCTTTCCTTCAACTCTGAATGATAATCTTACTGGGTATTCTTTGTTGTAGGTTTTTTTCTTCAGCCCTTTGAATATATTATTCCACTTTCTTCTCTCCAGCAATTTCTGCTGAAAAATCAGCTATTTGCCTTATGGGGTTTCCCTTGCATGTAACTATTTTTCTTTTGCTTTTAAGATCCCATATTTTTAATTTTTGCCATTTTAATTCTTTTTCTTCATGTTGACCTCCTTGAGTTCATCTTTTTTGAGGCTGTTTTCACCTTCTGGACCTGGATGTCTGTTTCTTTTGCTGGGTTAGGGAAGTTTTCAGCTATTTTTTCTTCAAATAATAGCCTCTATCTCATCTCTTCTTCTGAGACCTCTATAATGTGAATGTTATTAAACTTGATGGTATATCACAAAGGTCTCTATATCTGTCCTCGTTTTTTATTATTTTTTTTCTTTTTGTTCTTCATCTTGATAGCTTTCCATTATCCTGTATTCCAGATGGCTAATCTATTCTATATCTGCTAATTTGTGTTTATTCTTTTAGTGTATTTCTCATTCTAGTTGCTGTATTCTCTGGCTTTTGTATTCTTTAATTATTGCGTACAATAGATGTATTTTCTATATCTGTGCTATAGTTCTCACTGAGTTAATTTATTCTTCTCGGGATCCCTGGGTGGCGCAGCGGTTTGGCGCCTGCCTTTGGCCCAGGGCGCGATCCTGGAGACCCGGGATCGAATCCCACATCGGGCTCCCGGTGCATGGAGCCTGCTTCTCCCTCTGCCTGTGTCTCTGCCTCTCTCTCTCTCACTGTGTGCCTATCATAAATAAAAAAAAAAAAAAATTAATTTATTCTTCTCTCAAGGCTGGTGAGTATTTTTATAACAATTACTTTGAACTTTTTATCAGGTGTATCTCTGTTTTGTTTAGCTCCTTGTCTGTGATTTTGTCTTGTACTTTCATTTGAGACATATTCCTGTGTCTCCTCATTTTGTATAACTCTGTGTTTGTTTCAGGTTGTTAAGTTGGTCAGCTATATCTTCTGGTCATAAAGTAGTAGCCTTGTATAAAAGGGGTTCTGTGGTGCTCTGTACTGCAATTTTCCCTGGTCACCAGAACCAGGTGCTCTAGGACTATCTTCTGTGTGGACTGCTACTCTATGTGTCCTTTAGTTGTAGTTGAACAACAACTGCTGCATGCTCACTGGTGAGGAAGATTGCCCCTCAGCCCAACTGTCTGCAATGAATTGCTATAACTGCTCTGATAACTGAAGGTGGCCTGATTGTTAGGTCTTGTTCCTTGTGGAACTGGCTGAGAGGCCTGGCTGCTGCAACTATGGATATGCTGGTGTTTGAGATCAGCTCTTCTACTCCTTAGGGCAGGAATTGCTTTGGAGGGGGTGCCAGTCCTGGCTGGCCCTGCCTGGTGGTTTTGATGGAATTGTAGTTGCTTTGGAGGGATTCCTGCTGTGGTGGGTCTGCCAGGGAATGCTAGGGCAGGGCACGTGCTGCTAGGAAGGAAGATGGAGAGTGTCAGAACTGGTTTCTATAAGCATCTAGCTATCTATGTTAAATTGAGTTAAGCCTCACTGATTTGTAAAGTTCCCAAAGTAAGCTTCAGTGATTTTTAAAGCTAGATATGGGGACTCATCTTTCCACCTGGGTTTCCCAGCCCAGGAATGCCTAATGTAGGGCCTGGTCTCATAGTTCCTATGTACTGTGATATCACTTCCATTTGTGAGTAATTACCCTAGTGGTTTGGTTCCTGGACATGTCTCCAGCCTTCCTACCTTTTTTTTTCATGTGGCTTTCTCTCTATAATTAGCTATGTCTGTGCTCTCAGTCTTTGGGTTATGTTCAGAGTGAGTTGCAATACATATAGTTGTTGCCTGGGTGTACTGGGGGTGGAGGTGAGCTCAGAATCTGCATGCTTTGCCATCTTCAGAAAAAACCAATCTTGTTTCTCAACATAAGTGAAGACATTGTTAGTAAAAATCCTCAAAATCAAAGATGTATAAGATGTTAACACCTTAAGACTAACAAAACTTTGGTTCAGAATAGGAAAATCTATAACACATTAAAAGAGATAAATAGTATTATCTCAAAAAGAATAAAATAATGTTCTATAGTTTAATAATCATTTATTTTAAAATGATTTTGAAATTAATAATGGAAGGATACATCTCAACATGATAGAATAACTATCAAACATTGACATAGTTAATGGGAACTATATAGGTTACAGTCCCATTAATGTGAGGTGCAAGACAAAGGTTAAAAATATTACAATTTGTACTCAATATATTTATTCAATGTCTCTCAACCAGTCTTATATCTAGGATCATAATAACCATGAACAATAAGTGAAGAAAACTAAGCTAGACTTATTGGCAAATTATATGGCTGTCATCTTAGCAAACCCAAAGAAATCTACAGATAACCTAAGATAACAAAAAGATAATTTCAGCAGTAGCAAGACAAAAAAATTAGTGTCCAAAAAGCATTAGTTCTCATAATTTTATTTAATAAATATAATAAAATATATTGATTTACAATAGCAACAAAACTATATAGTTTATAAGTTATAGATTAGATGTGCCTAGATCTTGGGAAGTTCTGAACTCATGACAGAGGAGCTTATACTATAGTAATAAGGAGTGATGCAAAATTAGTGTAAGCAGTACAATTAGAATTTTACTGTAATAAAGGGCTTATGTAAAAAGATTGCAAAGTGAAGAGAGGGTAGGTGGTGACCTTGCTTATTATGCTACTCTATTCCTTAGATTAGAAATAATGATGTTCTATAGGGAAATAATTAATGACAATTAGAAATGAAGAGAAGAATATAAATAAATATGAGAAATAACACAAAGGTAGAATTTTAACAACATAACAATGTATTGGCTATGCGATGCAGAACTCAGATGTTCTCCCTGAGTGATTCAGAATGCAATTAACCAAATTAAAGAATGACAGAAATACAAGCTCTAATGAAAGTCAAGAGAATATAAGGCCCTCAGAGAAGAGGACAAAGGGGTAGGATAGTATCATGATGGATCTAAAGCAATTAAATAAAATTTGTGTGTTTTTATGTTTAGTGAGATGGTGTGTATGACTAGTAAATAAAAACTATTTAATTGAGTAGAAGAGTTTTAGTATTTATTTAATTTAGATTTTGTAAAAATTTGACAATTTAACCATTGCAATGGTTAATTTTATGTGTTAGCATTGCTATGCCATGGCACCCAGGTATGTGGTCAAGTATATGATCTAGGTCTCTTCCTTAAATTATCTTTGATTTCTCATTTCCTTTATTTATCTAAATTCTTACTTCAGTGGTTTTATTTATGGTAACATGCCCAAAACTGCAGAGTGTCTATTTCCAGCAGTCAAATTGTACTGGGGTCTTGTCATTTTGTATGTCTAGTGAAAATGATTCATTTTCTAAATCTCTCTCTCTTTTTAAAAGATTTTGTGTATTTGAGAGAGAGAAGGAGGGAGAGAAAGAGCACCAGTAGGAGGGAGGGAGAAGCAGACTCCTCATGGAGCAGGGAGCCCAATGCAGGATATGGGACTTCATCCCAGGGTACTGGGACTATGACCCAAGCAGAAAGTGGATGCTTAACTGACTGATCCACCCAGGTACCCCAATTGCTAATTCTCTTATACATAATTACAAAAGCTTAAAAGATGTAAACATGAAAATAAATTTTATTTTGTGGCCAAAATATTTTAAGTCTGAATTTTGAAACACATTTGGCTTCAGTGATTTCTTTCTTTCTTTTTCTTTCTTTCTTTCTTTCTTTCTTTCTTTCTTTCTTTCTTTCTTTCTTTCTTTCTTTCTTTCTTTCTTTCTTTCTTTCTTTCTTCTTTCTTTCTTTCTTTTTCTTTCTTTCTTCTTTCTTTCTTTCTTTCTTTCTTTCTTTCTTTCTTTCTTTCTTTCTTCTTTCTCTTTCTTTCTTCTTTCTTTGTTTCTTCCTTTCTTTTCTTTCTTTCTTTGTTTCTTTTTCTTTTTTGATTTATTTATTCATGAGAGACACAGAGAGAGAGGCAGAGACATAGGCAGAGGAAAAAGAGGCTCCCTACAGGGAGCCCAATGTGGGACTCCATCCCAGGACCCCAGGACCATGACTGAGCCAAAGGCAGATGCTCAGTCACTGAACCACCAGATGCCCCAGTTCCAGTGATCTCAAGTAATAGATTTTGAATCTGTACTTGAATGTATTGAACGCATCTCATATGTATCTTATTTTTTTGCTGACTATATGAACCCTGAGTTCTCAATCCAGTTTAATGAGACCACCCAGTTTAAAAAAGATTTTTTTAGATTTTATTTATTTATTAGAGAGAGAGAGAGAGAGAGAGAGAGAGACGGAGAGGAGAGGAGAGGAGAGGAGAGGAGAGGAGAGGAGAGGAGAGGAGAGGAGAGACAGGCAAAGGGAGAAGCAGGCTCCATGCAGAGAGCCCGACATGGGACTCGATCCAGGGTCTCCAGGACCATGCCCTGGGTTAAAGGTGGTTGCTAAACTGCTAAGCCACCGGGGCTGCCTGAGACCAACCAGTTTTTGCATAGAAACTTTAAAAGTTTTCATGATTTGCCATCTTTTTACCTCTCATCTCTATTTTCTTTTCTCCAAATAATAATAATAAAAAAAGACTACTGCATTTAGCATAATGGATGTCACCAATGTTATTTAAGCAAAAGGAGCCAGAAACACAATATCACATAATATGAACATCTATATGTCTATATATCTGTATCTACTTATCTATTGTAAAAAATAGACAAAAACAAATCTATGGTGATATAAGCTAATGGTAGTGACCTTTGAAAGGCTACTGTCCAAAATGAATTGTGAGAAATGTTTATAAGATAAGGGTAAAATTCCCCATTTTGATTGGGATGATGGTTATATAGGTGTATTCATATTGCATCATTGTCTACTTTTTTTGGCTAGATCTCTTAACATATTAGTCAAAGTTATTTTAAACCCTGTGTATGTGGTTCTAACTTGTGGGGCATCTGCAGGTACGATTCTGTGAACTACTTTATGTTTTTTTCAACTTGCTTTTTTGGGTTGTCTTATAATTTTTGATTGAGTGCTCAATATTTTGTACAGAAAAGCCAAGATAAAGATAAATGTTAGTTTAATAGGCCCATCTTTTCTCTTGTCAGTTTATTAGGATGGGATATTGAGTCAATTTAGTCAGTTGAGCAGGATTTGAGAGGATTTGAGTTTTCTTACTGATAGAGTTAACTTCAGAGCATGCCCTGGCTTCAATTATTCATAGTGAACAAATAAATGTTTCTTTACAAGTGGATCTTGTAGTCATGGAATATTGATAAGTATTTCTCAGTGTTCTTGTTTGGCCTGCAATTCTTGGAAGTCTGCTTATGTTTGCTCCAGAGGTAATGGTCTCGCATTAGGTTCAGCTTATTCCCAGCAATAGATTGCAATTGCCTGATTCTGCATTGGACTTTATGTTTTAGTCAAGGGAGTATTTGGTTTTCCTGGTCTAACCTCTGCCTTAGACAGTACCTGCACCTTAGATGTACAATACAGCTTCTCAGCACACCTTTTTCTCTGTAGCTGGGACAGCTAAATGCTGGCTGGTATTTTATGATGTTTGGGTATGAGACCGTTTCTTGTGTCTTTCCCAGTGGCAACAAATCTTTCCTTTGAATATTTGCAGAACCTTGCATATAAAAGTAATTCTTCTTGCTCATCATGTGGCAAATAGCTTTACTTCTACCACTCCTTCCAGAGCAACAGACCTTTGGTTGGGCTCCTGGTTTACTCTCCTTACTCTAGTACCTTAAGGCTTTGATTTGTGTGAGGGAAGAATCCCAAAAGTGGGCTTGGCTTCATGCCTATGAACTATCATGGATTGGGGTTGGGGGGCGATGGCAGAGGACTCTTTCTGGTCCCTTATCCTGCCATCAATCTTTTTCACAGTGCAGGATGACTTCTCCCATGTCTTGGGTGAAGAGTGGCTTTAATAATTGATTAAAAATTAGCTAATATATTTTATACATTTTAATGAGCACTAACTCTTCCTCCTGTGTTCTGCCAAAGGTAATAAGGCTCTTATTTCCTGAATATATACTCAAAAGAGGCTTGTCACATATTGGAATTTATTTCATCTGGCTGACTTGTGAACTTGGGTTTCTTATGGACTCACAAACCTTTTGTATTTTTTGTATTTGCTAAGATAGAAGTGATGTGTCCTTTCAGTTTTAAACAGTCTTAGAGAAAGCAAAGAACTTCAGTTGTGTTCAAGTTGTAAAAATTTATTGATCTGTAAATTATGATTTATTAAATTTCTGTATGTATGCTATATTTCAATTAGGTCACTTACCAAGAAAAGTTATAGCTCCAGTTCTAAATTTATAACCCTTATTCTGAACAGTACATTAATTTATATTTTGCTAAGAAAACTCAAACAATTTTTTAAAGATTTTGTTAATTTATTCATGAAAGACACAGAGAGAGAGAGGCAGAGACACAGGCAGAGAGAGAAGCAGGCTCCATGCAGGGAGACTGACATGGGACTTGATCCCGGGTCTTCAGGATCACACCCTGGGCTGAAGGCAGTGCTAAACCACCGAGCCATCCAGGGCTGCCCAAAATCAAACAATTTGAAATGAATTATCTCTGTGTATATCTTTTTCACCTCAAAATATCAAGACACATTTGCCTTCCCCTCTTGTTTTTGCCTTATTTCAAATAAAAAAAAAATCGTTCTAGTCACTGAAAGTTCATATAATTGCTACTTTTGAATATTCTTCAATAACACTCCTTTTCCTTTTTATTTAATCATTCATTCATTCAGTCAGTCAGTCATTTAATGAGCTCTGCACCCAATGTGCACCTTGAACTCATGACCCTGAGATCAAGAGGTTATGCTCTATCAATTGAGCCAGTCAGGTGCCCCCAGCTATTCATTTGTTAAACAAATTTTACTAACCACATATATAGTATTACTTCAAACATCAGGGATTTAGAAAGTTCCCTCCCCATCACAGAGCTCCATATTTACTTGTTGGAAAGGAGAAAAGCTAAAAAGAGGACTGCAGTGTGACAAGATAACTTACACAATGTAGAAAAAGTCAAAATACCATAGTAGCACCAGGTGGCTGTTTTGGAAGGAAGACTTGGAGGATTCAGTAGAAGAGTCAATAAACTTGGTTTTGATGGGTGTAATCACACACCAAGCAGAGGATAGACTTGTCTTTCTGTATTGCTAAATCAATATTCGCATGGTATGAATGAGTAACTGGATTCAGTTACTACTCGGGATGAGAAGTAGTGCCAAGTAAATGGTGCAGAATGTATATCAAGCACTGGCTAGAGATAAGTTTAGAAAGATCTCTTACAGACTAAAGAGAGATTATGAAGTACTTTATGTGCCCTACTAAGAAAACTTAATTTCATCTTCCAAGCACTGTGGATTCACCAATTACACTATATATATATGCATATGTATATACATAATATATATGTATATATATTATGTATGTGTGTATATATATATGCTATATAATATATATAGAATATATACTATATATACAAGCATTTTTTTTTCTTTTTGCATTGGAGAAAATACTCAGAAGTTCACTCACTATAAAACTTCAAATACTTTATTACACCAGGCACTACAGATGCTTATTTTTAACCATTATATGTAATGACAATTAATGTAGTAATAATAAACCATTGACCAAATTGGTTGGACAGGTAAAATATAAGGGATTTGTTTAGTCATAAGTTAAGTATGTTTTCAAGATATTTTATCTTTTTTATCAAATTACCTTCCAAAAATTACAAATATTACATCATTTGTTTTACCAGTATTAAGGCATGGAAATTTCTATGTCTTCCACTATAATTTGTTACAATGATGTTTAATTTTTAAAGACTAAAATAGTATGTGATTACTTACATTGTATTTCTTATTTTCAGAATAATTTAATAATTTTGGAAACTCATTTCTCGTTAGCTATCTTGATTCTCTCTCTCTCTCTCTAAATATATATATAGATATACATCCTATATGTCTGTGTATATATATAAATATATATATATCCTATATGTCTGTGTAAGGTGAATGTTATTTCTTTACCTTTTTCTTAAACATTTTATTAAAGACTTTATTTATTTATTTGACAGAAAGAAAGAAAGGATGTGAGCAGGAGTGGGGAGGAGGTACAGAAGAAGAGGAAGAGGGAGAAATAGGCTCCCTGCTGAGCAGAGCCCTTCATGGGTTCCATCCCAGAACCCTGGAAACATGACCCTGAGCCAAAGGCAGATGCTTGACCTACTCAGGCTACTGGGTAGCACCCCTTTCTTTTTCAAAATTTATTGTTAACAACTTTATTTATTCTTGAGAGACACAGAGAGAGAAGCAGAAACACAGGCAGAGGGAGAAGCAGGCTCCTCACAGGTTGCCCAATGTAGGACTCGATCCTGGAACTCTGGGATCATACCCTGAACTGAAGGCAAACACTCAACCACTGGGCCACCCAGGCATCCCAGGTGTCCACTTCTTAAACTTTTTAAGATAACTTCATATTTTAAAAAATCAATCCATAAACTGCCACTTGTGCACTTAATATTTACAACTTGTAATTTGCTTTTTACTTTTAATTGATATTTGGTGTTTTGAAATACAGAAATTTCCGAATATAATATGTTCAAATTTTTAGAGTTTTAGAATGTATTATCTTAGGAATAACTTGCTACCAAATATTTATATATGTTGTCATGTCATGGCTGTTTTTATTTTTTTTTTAAGATTTTATTTATTTATTCATGAGAGACACACACAGAGAGAGGCAGAGACACAGGCATAGAGAGAAGAAGGCTCCATGCAGGGAGCCCGACGTGGGACTCGATCCCGGGTCTCCAAGATTATGCCCTGAGCTGAAGGCAGACGCTCAACCACTGAGCCACCCAGGCGTCCCTGTCATGGTTGTTTTTATGAAGGTTTTTACCTTTAATTTTTATCTCCTTTTTAAAATATTTTTATCTATTTCCCTAATATTGCCCCCAATATTAGAAATATTGGGAGCTTAAATTTTATCTTTTACTGTTCTTTGATGCTACAATAAACATTTTCATATAGCTTTTTCTTGAACATTTGTAATCATTTATGGTAAGGCACTAGAAGTAGAATTGCTAGGTAATAGGGTTTGCCTATGTTGTGCTCAGTAGACAGTGGCAAATTGTTTTTCAAACAATTATATGAATTTATACTCTTACCAGCTCTGTATTATATTTATAGTTGCTTTTCAGGTTTTAAATCCTTTTAAAAAATAAATGGCAAATAATTGTAGTCATTTTGGTGTATGATAATATTTTAATTGACATCACGACTTTTCACAGCACTACTCCAGACCCTTGAAGTTACACTCAGACCTAATCATTATAGTCTTTTTTTGAGCATTCAATCCATATTTTAATCTTTTCTATTAAAATGGTAAGGGGACATTCAATAAACTGACCCCTCCAGGGCTGTACAAACCTATGCCATTTTGTTAAGAGAGTTAGTCTATCCATACTTTTTTTCTCTTCCATTCTCTGTTGCTTCTCAAATGCAAGTTCCTCTTATCTCCAGTACTCTTGTTTACTCTCATTTCCTAATTGTTACTGCTTTCCCTCAATTCCAACTCTTAAGTTGTTCCAGTACCCTCTAAAGTCTTTTTCCATTGTAAATATTTCTGTGTAAGCATTCTTCTCACAAACTTCTGTGTCTGTCATGTCCTGATGAGTCTTACATTAAACTTGGTTCTCTTTCTGAATTCCCTCGCTGTCATGAAACAATGAACTAAATACTGCTTTCTTGTAAATACAGTGATCCTAAAGTCAGTATAAGGTTCTCTACTTTTCTATCCAGTCTTTCAAATAACTACTGTTCTATTCTTATTCAGAATTCTATTTTTAGGGGCCCTTGGGTGCTTAGTCGGGTGGGCTTCTGACTCTCGGTTTCAGCTGGAGTGATGATCTCAGGGTCCTGGGATGGAGTCTCACTTCTGGTTCTGTGCTCAAAAAGGAGTCTGCTCAAGATTATATCCCTCTTGTCTCCATTTGCTTCTCCCTCTGCTTGTGCACTCTCCTTCTAAAATAAAATATTTTTAAAAATTCTATTTTGAAAACTATGCACATTTTTCCTCTTTTTATTAATTTATAATTGTCATCCAGGAACCTCACTATCTTCTATTCCCCTTTACTTCACATTATTACCTATTCAACTGGAGAATTATCTATATCTCCTCTATCTTGCTATCAGTTTTGCAAATAATAATGTGATAATTTTCCCTTCTAATGCACACATACAATAATTCTTGAGTTTGGATTATCTCAAATACCTGCTTCTCATTGCTATACTCTGACTTCTGAGAAGCCTCATGGAAAATTACATAGGCCAGAGGATTATTAATGCTAATATTTATTTATTTATTTATTTATTTATTTATTTATTTATTTGAGAGAAAGAGAGAGAGAGTGCAAGTAGCAGGGAAGAGCAGAGGGATAGGGACAAGCAGACTCCCTGACTGTGGAGCCAGATGCAAGGCTGGATCTTGTGACCCTGAGATCATTACCTGAGTCAAAATCAAGTCAGTTGTTTAACTGAGTGAACCACTTAGGCACCCCCCGGAGTATTAAAATTTATGATTCATAAATTTAGTTTTAGTGTAAAGTTCCTTTATGTGTTTCTGACAAATTAATTCCCTCATGTTATACAGCATTTTTAGTATCTATTCATTTTTTTTAACCAACAAGTACTGTTTGCAGACAATTTAAAGAGAAAACTGAAACCAGTAAACAGTAATTCATCTGTTTCATAACTACCAACTGATTCATGATGTCTTATTACTTCATTTTGTGGCCCTTGGCAAATTATTCCACACAGATTTCATATGGACTCTTGATTCATTAATTTGCCTTCTCCTAAATTTTACTTTTCATTCTCTCTCTCTCTCTCTCTGCTACTTGGAGTATATCACAGAAGAAGAACTTTAAAATTAGGCTATTCTGATTATGTAGGACTACTGGTGACCTATTTAAACACCTTTTTCTCAAGAGAGACACAGAGAGGAGAGAGAAAAAACAAAAACAACAATAGCACTAAAACATTGTCTTTACTCTGAAATGTAAGTAAATGCTTGCAGGGAGAGGGACAGGACATCTCTAGATTTACTATCCTGGAAAATAGCAAATCAACTTTAGGGAAGAGAAGGAAATTCCTTTATACTTACTACTAGTTCAGGGAGGGATGTATGTCTTAAACATTACTATCCTGGAATTTTTCCCTATGCAAGCATTTTTCACTTAACTATAAATGCCTTTCTCAGAGGATCTGAACCAAGTGGAAATGTGAGATAAGCATGGAAAATCATCTCTCAACAATAGTAATACTTTTCAGTCCTTCAGCAAATATTTTCAAGTTGCCACTTTTCTTCATGACATGTTTCTATATAAATCATTTAAAATTTATTTAGTAATTTCAATTAAAATTTTCCTTGGAGCTTCCTTTGACTTCACAGTCAAGGTAGACTTACCTACAGTTCTGTGATAAAGCTTCTTATTTTCATTTGCTAGTATGGTTTCATTTATTTATTCATGTATTCATTTTTACATTTAACTTTATTCTTATTTTATCTGAAATTAATTTTGGTGTTAGCCTGATACTCCAAATAGCTAACTGATTGTGTCACAGCCTTTATTTGAAAAATCTATCACTTTCTCACTAGTTGAAATTCTACAAGCCTCATAAAATAACTGCATACACAATCAGAATGGCTTTACCTTTTAATATATTTTGATATTTGGTAGGGTTTAAATCTATTCTGCTTAAATATTGAATAGATACCATATTTACAAAATGTATCCCCGTACCATATTAAAAAAAAAAAGAGATGTCATATATATAATGTGATCATTAAAGTCAGTAAGATTTGGATCCAGAACACAGGTGAAGGGATTACTTATATTAGGGATAGGGTACCTTTTCCATTAAGGGTGTAAATGAATAAAAGTATGCAAGAGTGCTTAGTCTGCACATTGTTGTTTGGACTTTGAATCATATGCTCATGGATTCTAGGTTAAATATCTGTATCTATTCTTTATACTAATACTGGTTTTCCCCATTCCCCTGGATTCTGGATTTCTAGAGTCTTCAAGTGAATTATTTTTCTGCAGTGTAACTTTGGTCTTCATTTTTTTATTCCTGACTTAATTCCATATTGACATTTAAATTTTCATTAACTTTTGAAATACTAAACTGTTGTTCAAAATGGCAACATTAGTTGCTTTTGCCTGCTAAGATCCCTCTTCTTGTAATGACACTTCAATTTTCCTCTGGGTAACTACCCTCGTTCCATTGCTTGCAGTTTAAATTCAGGGATCACTTAATGTTCTTCACCTTCTTCAATCTATGGCAATCAGTCTCTCTCTTATAGGAGTTTTATTTTGGTTAGAAAACACAATGAAGAAATAGTCCATTAATTACTACATCCCAGGAACTGCACTAGTGTTCTTATTCTTTCTGATGCAGAACTCTTCAGTTTTTCCTGTCATTGTGTAAGCTGCCCTATAGATTTATTGAATTTCCTTTATTGTACATATGCTAGCTGAAGTTAATTGGTGTTGTCTGAAATTGCTATACAGTGAAGGACATAGAATGGACTAAATCCAATGACAGGAACAACTTTTAATTTGTTATTAAGCTGACATGGGGCAAAATGCAGTGGTAATCTCATTGATTTTCTGGGATGTAAAAGTAACATTCCATGGTAGCTAATTAAGTTATCACCTGTGGTCACATAGAACTGTGTCCCTTATGGGGAAAAGCTCTAGGTGATTGAACAGACAAAGACACAGAGTAATTTGAAGAGGGTGAAGAACTATGTGATCACGGTTTGGGGGAGGCCATATACTTTGTTATAAAAAGGAAGAGAACAAAATAATAAGATCCTTAAATTCTCATATCAGTCACAGAAGCAGAATCATTATGCTAAGAGGATATTACACTTCTGATAGCCACAAGACTGAAATCACTGAAGGAAAAATCAGTGCTAGATTTCTCATTTGATAAATAGAACATTAAATAAATTCAAATCCCTTATAGTATTCTTACATGGAAGTTTTAAAAAAGTCAAATAATTAGATTAAAAATATATGTGCAGATTTAGGAAATACACTAATGATTTTATATTACAGATTTGATTGAACAGCCTGAACTCAGCCATGAGTTCATTTCCAAATTATTCCTACTCAACTTTGCCTTTTTAAGCATCCCCTGCAACATTCCATTGATCTTGGTGGAGAGAATAGCAAAGAAAAATGTAATGTTGCCATTCAATTACATCTCAACATCTCCTTAAGCATAGTGGTCTTTATTCTATTTTTAGGAACTGAATTCAGTGAATCACTAGGAGAAGGCAGACGGTGTCGATTTAACTCCCTTCTTTGATATTTCTCTTTTGGGTTTGTGTTCTGTCCTGTTGATTCTCTGTAGTAGTAACTGTGGGAACAGGAAACAATAATTATATTTCTTTTCCCTTGGGACATCTGGATGACTCATTCGTTTAAGTGTCTGACTCTTAATTTTGGCTCAGGTCAGGAACTCAGGGTTCTGAAACTGAGCTCCACATCAGGCTCCATGCTCAGTGCAGAGTCGGCTTGGGATTATCTCTCTCCCTGTCCCTTTGCCACTTCTCTTCCTCTCTCTCTCTCTTTCTCTCTCTCTAAAACAAATAAGAAAAATCTTGTATTTTGTTCCTGTCTTTTGATGGTGGTTTGAACTTCTTTCAAATACTGTTGTCCTGTCAGTTCCATCCATGCTAATGGAATCCAAAAACTGGCAATATTGTGTTGTGTATTAGCTGGAAACTCTTCAGACTCCATGCCCATGCAGACCCTGGTATGAGGGATCTAATCAAGCTGCAGCTTCACCCACCATAGCATCCCCACTGTGTGATTCCCCCCCCCCATAGTATAGACTCTAGATGTGGTGTTTTCCTCCTCTAGTGGATGATCCTTTAGAAAAATTGAAGACATTTTCATATATTAATATCTGACAGATTCTTCTCAATCTACAGGAAATCATATAATTTTACTATATCAAATGAGAAAAATATTCCTTCCTGCCATACATAAACTTTTCGGCTTCACTATATATATTTATGTTTTACAGATATCCGGATGAGAGACAGAATAAACTAACTCAAAGAGACAGACAGAAGAGGGGAGGAAAAGATTTCTATTCCCTGACAAGATGTCTTGCTCTTTTCCGGTTACCTTTATATAGACAAGGGAATGAGGGCAGATAGTGGAAAGCCATTCAGTTTTCCTGGACTGACACTGTTTTGTAAATCTATGGAGATAATTTAAAGATTTTATTTTTTTTTAATTTATTTATGAGAGACACACAGAGAGAGGCACAGACACAGGCAGAACAAGAAGCAGGCTCCCTGTGGGAGCCTGATGTGGGACTCAATCCCAGAAACCTAGGATCACTCCCTGAGACTTGGGAAGACACTCAATCACTGAGCCATCCAGGTGTCCCTGAGATCACTTAGAAAGTGAAACATATCCCTTTTCATATTTTAGCTCTGAGCACTTGTTTCTATTCTATTCCTTAGCAAGGTAAATTAGGAATAGTTACAAAGTAAGGAAGGCAACTGTATGTTTCAAGTTTTTGAATACAAGTAAACACTCCCATCACCAAATTGCAAAAGTAAACAAAATCTTTGTTTACCATGTTCTGAAATGAACTGTATAGTTAAAACAGAGAAGAAGGAGTTTTCACTCTTAAGACATAGCAGAAACCTACTTACGTATTTAACTCTTAGGGACTGTTTTGATGATGAGTTTTGAGAATATTGACTAGAGAAACAAAAACAGCTAGATTAGAATGAGTTCATCCTTTTATTTGTACTTATAAGAGCTTCTTCAGCTCTTCAGATGACTCAGTTTTCGGGTATATGCAAGTGTGGTGCCCAAAGCACATTGAACAGACAGATATCACATGGTATTTGAAGATGCTGGGATTCAAAGATACTGGATTCTGGATTGAGAAAGATCTTGAAATGATGGATATATTTTAGTGAATTAATTGAAAAATATTGCCTAATTATATTCTCTGAGAGGTACTAGAGTGAATTTCCTTCATTAAGATTTTCAGGAAGAGATTTCCAAGAGAAACACAGGTTTCAAAAAAAATGAGTCCACAAATGCTGTAGTAAGGATTCCCAAATGAAATGGGCTCTCTGATTTTGGTGTAGCTGCATGGATTACAAACATCAGGATCCAGGTATAAGAAACTCAGGAAAGTTTTAAAAAGAAATAAAGTTTATGTGATTAACATTTTGCTGCAAGGACAGACACAGTAATCCAATCTCCAAAAATAGCCTAACCTTAGAGATCTCTGAGAGAATTTAATTAATCATGAATCTATAGAAAAGAAATTCTTAGGTCAGCCTCTAAGAAATTATTTGCCTTATATATCAAATTAACAACTATATTAATTTTATTATGGACATTATTATATAATATAATTAAAGGCCTGACTTGATATATTACATTACAAAGTCACAATATTTCTCTCAATTCATGTATCTGCATCATGACATATATCTAATTCCTGAAATGAAAAGAAATAGCTGTGCTCAAAAGCGACATGTCATCCTTTCTTTAAGGTTTTTCCAGAAGGACAGTGATCTTACATTTATTTATCTGCCTAATTAAGCTTTTGGGAAAGGAAAAAAATTACAGAATTGTTATCAATTATTGGACAGTGAATCTAATCTAGCATTAATTCTTGTGAATCCAGAACTACATTGGAGTCTACTACATACCTACTGGTATGAATGGAGCTTATGAGTATCAAGAGATAAACTTAATTTATGTAAGTACTATAGTACAGACACAGGTGAATTCAAAGTTCCATGGTGGTTACTTTTCCAGATCCTAAATTCATAATTAAAATTAGTATACTCTCAATTGGCAAAAACTATGTTTCTTAATTTGTGGATAAGATTTATGTTTATATGAAGGGTTAAATGTTATTGATATTACTCTTCTTTTAAAAAAAAAGTTAATGGCCATACTTCATTCCCAAAAGAATTGCTCAAATATTCAACCATTAGAGCTATATTAAAGATTGATTCTGCTTTTTAAAGACTTTATTTACTTATCTGAGAGAAAGAGAGAAAGCATGAGTGAGGAGGGGCTGAAGGAGAGGGAGAAGCAGTATCCCACTGAGCACAGAGCCAGGCGTGGGACTCTGGGACTCTGGGACATGACCTGAGCCCAAGGCAGATGCTTAACAGACTGAGCCTCCCAGGCACCCTAAATGATTGACTCTGTCATGCCTCTTTTTTTTTTTTTTTTTTTAATTCTGTAGCAGATCCAATGAAAAGATCCGATAGTTTTTGGAAAACCACATGTGTTTATAATAAACTTACTCAAATTTTGACTCTGGTTGGAATCTTAGAGAAAATAATACATTTCATCAAATTATTATATTCTTCTCCTGAGCACATAGAAAGATTGCTTTGCCCCCTGTAACTGGTATCTAGGCTGGATCATGTGGCTAAGTTTTGAACAACTGAGGGAAGAAATGAAGCACAATATAGTTAGGCCTGAATGTAAGAGAGTCATTATAATCTGTCACATTATTTTCTCTGAATGGCTAGAAGTATAGTACTCCAAACATGGTGGGGCCACATGATGAAAGAACTTCAGATACCCGGGTACATCAATGGGAATATAGCTATCCAATAAATCTACCAAACCAGAATCATCTGCATCAGAGGATGTTTGAGCAAGAATATATATTTATCATGTTAAGTCCTTGGAATTTGAGGGTGTCTATTATATTAGCTTATGCTGACACATGTATACCTTTTTCCCAGTTCTTTGCTATAGTCACTCAGTTCATCTCCTAGGGACTTATTGCTATTAACTTTTCACTCTGTTCAACTGAAGATGGCAAATATTGGAAGTTTATAGTGCTTCATACAAGACATCTCCATCTTGCCTCAAAGGTACATCAGTTCTCTGGTTTGCTATATACAATGTAAGCATCAAGAAACTTGGCCATCTTACAATTTTAGTGGGACGTTGCACTAGTCTACTGCATTGATTAAATCATGTTGAGAGTTACTATATATTGGGAAATAATAGATATTTTATATGTCTCAGTAAGACACAGAGCTTGCAGAAGGTAGGGGATAAATCCCCTCCCCACTCCCAGACACACCTTCCCTGAGACTTACCACTTTAGTGGAGGGTGTTTCTCACACTGAAATTATGTAGGATTTCAAGAAATTGCCACTGAATTGAAGGAGAATTTTCTATAGTTTTGGACCTAAGTTATTGTATGTGGGACACCTGATGCAGTGATTAGATACTGTGGAAAGCAAGTGCACATTTGACTCTCTTGTTTTACCTCATTTACCAGACAAATGGTCTTTTAATTTAAAAGTTAAATTTTAGTGCAGCCTAACACAAGGGTTATGTCCTGGAGCTATAGTAAGAAGAACCCAAGTTAGAGAACATTCTCATCAACTTCTGTGCTTTCTGTCTATTAAAGTTTTAGGTATTCTTCTCCATGCCATCAGTTTGCCTTGGTTGGCTTACTGTGGTGAAAGTGGCTCAGATTATTGAACCAGTGTTTTCAAAGTACCAGCTTCAACACCAGAACTTATACTTATTTCAGTGTGAGTATACTTTTCAACTACAGAAAAATTATAGGGAAAACTTATACATGGAAAGTTGTCTCACAGTCCTGTTCTTCACTGCTAGTCTCTAAATGGTTTAACTATTTTTCAGGGAATAGGAATGGATATAAAGAAGTATATGTATGTTGCACAGTCTATTCCAAAAAGCACATTACTTCTCACTAAATTAGAAAGTACTAATGAACGTTGTCATAGTTTCCTTGTTTAATTTTTTCTTCAGAGCACATGCTACTGTCAAATGGAAAATAAACACATTTTGAACAGGGTCCCTATTTATCTTTTTTACAGTTTTGTTCATTGTCCCTAGAAATGTGCTATGGTATATGGCATATGGCAGAAGCCAATTGATATTTGCTGAATGAAGATTAATTAATCTGTGTTTCTGGAAGATATTTTTCTAATTTGACTACATGTAAGAAATATGCCCCAATTTAAATGCTTTTGAGTAATTTTCTTTATTTTTCATATATATATATATATATATATATATATATATATATATATATAATTTTACTTTTCATTCTTCCTCTCCCCTTATATATCCCCTGTGTATCCAGTACTAATATGAACCTGTTACTACCTACAGAGTCTACTAATCAGCATCCATTCTACTTGATCATTTTCCAAGTTATACCAGCTGTTAAGTAATTTTTACATTCTTCCTTTACATATTCAAGCCCTTTATTTCTACATTCAGTATATGGAAGTCTGCATAGGAAGCTCAAAATAAGCATACTCTAACAGAACACATCACAGCTCTTCCAGTAACCTCATTTTGCTTACATCCTCATGATAACATTACAGGCATCCACTCTTTTCAACTCTTTCACACCCAACAATACTGAATATTCTATCCTCTTAAAACACTTCCCTTTATTGTTGGCTATTCCTCAGCCATGGCTTCCTTATTAGTTTAGGTACTGCATGCTTGCTACCTGAAATATTCCAATATTTCTACTGCCTTTCGCATTCCCCATCCTACAGATGTTTAAACAAACATTTCCCAGGCACCTGGGCGACTAGTGGTTGAGAATCTGCCTTTGGCTCAGGTTCTGATCTTGAGGGTCCTGGGATTAAGTCCTGCATCAGGCTTTCTTCAGGGAGCCTGCTTCTCCCTCTGCCTATGTCTCTGCCTCTCTCTGTGTGTCTCTCATGAGTAAATAAATAAAATCTTTTAAAAACTAAGGATTTCCCAATTGAGTTTTTCAGAATATGGCCCTAGGAAATGGTCTAAAAAATATCAGTGCATTAAAGACTCTGACATAACAATGAAGAACCTGTAGAGAATAGTATTAAAGAATGGGTACTTTCTAGTCAGACTGTCTAGATTCAAATTTTAGCATGTTCCAGTACCTAAAACAAAGCCTACTTCATCTATAGTAAATATTTATTTGCAGAATGGAAAATAGAATCAAATTAATAGATAAATATTATGAGAAAGTTAGTTGTTGTCTCATTTTCTAACCTTACAAATCAGCTAGTGCTGTGTAGCTTGCATTTGCAGAAACTAAACAAGAATATAGTAACAGAGGAGTTGCATTACTTTTATCATGTTAAAAATCATTCTGGAAGCACACACTTTGAGGTTTGATATAGCTGGGTCATCATAGAGACAAGCTTCTTCTAGGTTCCTTCTTTTCTATCCACAAACATGTGGCATCTCATTTTTTATTAAATCGTTGTGCATCTTCTTGTATCTATCTCATCTATGTCCCAGATAGAAAAAAGTAAGATGGAGTAAAGAATAAAAAGACACATCCCTTTGTGTCAGGAAATCAATAGCCGTCTCGGATTCCTCACCTATTAAACTCTGCTTATTTCTTATAATTCAGATCTGGGGTCCAACTTCAAGGAATCAAGGGAAATCACATTTTTTGTATGCATGTGGATATTTTGCAACAAAATTATGGTTTTGTAAGTTAGGAGAGAATAGATATATATGGATACATCAGCTATTTTTAGTAAATGGAACCAGACATTTGCAGTTTAAACAATAATCATTAATTTATCGCTCACATATCTATGGGTCAGTTGAGTTCTGCTTATCTGAAATAGGCACTGCTGAATTCTGGCTGGTTCATGTCTTCTGAAGCCTGGATGGTCAGGTAAATGCCTCACTATCAGCTCTGATGGTGAGGGATGAGGGTGGTGTCTGGGCCACATATATCTTATTATACAGCAGGCTAGCCTAGGCTTGTTTACAGGCAGCTGACAGCACAGTTCTAGGAGTAGCAAGAAAGTAAGACCAATGTGCAAGTCATTTTCACATCTTGGCTTACATAAGTTTGCTGCTGTACCTTTGGCCAAATTAAGTCACATAATAAAACCCAGAGTCAACGTAGAAAGATATTACCAAACAGCACAGCTACAGGGAGGCAAGAACAAACATGGACCATTGCTGTATCTGTCTCTTCAACATATCAACTGCTCTTGGTATGAACACTTCTGAAATCAGTATTTTTTCTACTTCAAAATTTGAAACATCTTATAGATATAAACAATCACTAGAATAATACCAGCTTCTCCTTTGATAATCCTTGGGAAATTGGATTTCCAGAAAGTGTTCTTTCTGGATAAGTGGCCCTGATATATAAATATCACTAAGATGACACACACTAATGATATGGGATTTATGTTGATATATGTTTTTCTTTTTAATTGAAGAACATATTGATGCCTTAGAATCTGACATATATATTATTTCTGCATTATTAGGTCCATTAATAAACCTAATTAAGCAGGCAATGTTATTAAAAAACAAGTACTATGAACTAATCTCACCAAGACCAAGATAGTCCAAAACCTAGATTTCAGGTTTTAATGGATGAATTGCCTAGGTGTGTCAAATAGTATTAATATACAAAATGGCTTTTTCTATCTGGGCGATTAATCCATAGGGCTATGTTGTTTCTATGATAACTCTACTGTGCTTTAAATGAAGTGAAAATAGTTATCATGTAAGCTTCTTTAGGGTGACTGTGCCTTGAATTGAGGCATTTCTAACAAAGAAGACAACGATACAATGTCTAGAAACCAGGATAATCCTTATACTGATCATATAATAAAAACACTGCAATTTTCATTTGTCCATTGAAAACAATGCCGTATGTATATATGCCATATGTACATGGTTAAATCTCTTATAATATATTTTGATTTATTATAATTATATAATTCATATTGATGACATGGTACTATTTTCCTCCAATTCATACATGTTTTCTTCAGTCTTTCATAATAAATAGCTGTCTGTTTTTGAGAAGCACAAACACAGCATTCATGCAATAGCTACTTGGACAAATTTTGAACACATTCCAAATTGAACAATCTCTCACCCACAATTTAAAAGTGGAAAATAACACCAGGAAAATGTACGTATGTCAAAGAAGATAAACATAAAAACTAAAATCATAGCATAACTGAAATAAATAAATGCTGACACTTTTTACAGAGAAAATTGTTTTTGTAACGTATCTGACACAATTGTAAAAATTAGGTAGATTAAAAAATTGCTAGATGAAACACTTAAATTTGTTTCAAAGTTACACATTATGTTGACTATATAATTGTTAATTTTCAGATATACTGTCATATAACTAATGCAAGCCGGCATTCAGAAGAAAACAGGACAGTTAGGTTTGGTTTATTTTGGGTGGTATTTTTTGCTAGGTGTAAAAATCTGGGGTTCTAATAACTCCTCTGCCTCATTTCTGAAGCCAAATTATTTTAAATATTTAGTTTCAGTTCCAAAATTTCCTTTACATCACCCTAAATTAATCTAATAACATCCCTCTCTAGACTTGCTAAGAATGTCAAAATTGGTGTCAACTTTAGCCATCCACTCCTTTCCACACATGTGTATACAAGCACATATAATATACATTATAATAGCAAGCAGTCCTGAATTATCTCCATAGCAAGCAGTTTAAATTAATATCAGATCTTTGATTAAACCCGTTCAATGGTGTTAATTTGGAACTTAATTAAAAACAAAGTTTATCCATGACATCGTCTTGGAATTGATAAGATAGAATAGCCACTATCCAAAACACCACCACCACAACCACCACGTTTAAGATAGTAGAAATCTATTTATCATGGTCATAACTGGATCTATATTTATGACTGATTTATAGTATCCTTCTTCCTTTATTAGAGGATATATTAGTTTACTCATGGTGCTATTAAAAAAATACCACTGAGTAGGTGGTTTAAACAACAGAAATATATTTTCTAATAGCTCTGAAAGCTGGGATTCTAAGATCAAGATATTAGGAGGTTTGGTTTCTCCTGAGGCTCTTTCTTTGGCCTGCATATGACCACCCTCTCTCTGTGTCATCTTATGGTCTTTCTTCTGTGTCTGCATACCCCCGGTTTGCTCTGTGTGTCCTAAATTTCCTCTTCTGATAAGGACACCAGTCACAGTAGATTGAGACCTGCTCTCACCGGATCATTTTAACTTAATTATTAAAAAAAAAATAACTTAATTGTTTTGTTCCAAGCCCTATTTCCAATACAGTCACATTCTGAGGTACTTGGGATTAATACTTCAACATATAAATCTGGGGGGATATGTCATTTCATATGAGATGGTAAACTCCTTGATTGTTGAACCGGTGACTAATTTGAAATTATGTCTTCAGTACTAACAGAGCCACTCAGCATATAGTTGGTATTCACTATAAATGTATTGAATTAATGAATGATTTGTTAAATAAATATTTGTTCACCATTTTTAATGTTGGCTTTGTTTTCTACTTCTGTAGCCACCAAAGTCAATCATGAGAATCCCTATTATAGTGTATACAGGAAATGTTGTAATTTTGCAAAGGGCAAAGCATAAAAAAATTCAGTCACTAAGTTGCTATGGCAAGCCAGAATACATATGGATACAATTCTATATTGAGATACATAGATCTCTTTCATTAAACTGATATCATAAAAACTGATATCATAAAAGTTCCTTACAAAGTAGGAACTGCAAGGGAAAATAAGAAGCTAGTGTGAGTAATGCAGTCTGAGTGACACAACTGTAGCCAATCGGGGCAATAGATTTACTCTAGAATACGTGAAGAAAACATCTCTGAAAATTAAGATGTGTTATATAGATATACAAAATATATAACAAGTTCCTGTATAATGTTGAACTGAAGTATTGATAGTGGAATTCTCTATCTTATTCCTGATCATGAAGAGAGTTTCCAATATTTCAGTATTCACCACTTCATACTACGGGTGTTTTTTTTTTTTTTTTCATACTATGGTTTTTGAAAATTCTTTTTTTTTCTTGTAGACACTCTTAATTTACAAATATATTTTTTCAAATTATTTTAAATTTTTGAAAATAGTTATCTTCTTTAAGCTTTGAACAGATGTTCACTTTTATCCAATGATTTTTCTATGTAGGATGATTTTTTTTTGTTTGCTTTCATTCTGTTAATACAGTGTATAATATTGTTTTATATTTCTGATATTAGACAAAAATTGGATTCCTCAAGTAATCCTGACTTGAACTTGGAAATTATCATGTTGGAAGCCATCTAAGTCTGAGCTTTTCTTAAACTAGACTTCTTAATATAGATCCCCTTAATATTTATGAAAATAATAAAATGATAAAAAAAAAAGAAAATAATAAAATGATTTCCTTTTAATTTGATTTTTATAAGGTTTGTTAATAAAGTGATTTCTTCATTTATTCTGACATGATTTTGTCACTGTATCTGAAATATTATATATTTGCTGTCTATAGAATATTCCCTTATTTTTAAATTGATAATTGATATATTCAAACTTTTCTTAGTAGTTATTTTAGGGATGTATACACACACAAATACATTTATTTACAAATGCAAGGAGTCAACTATTAGTTTTCTTAAATTATTTAATCATATTTCTATTTTCCATTTAATTATATACCATCTTTTAGAAATTATTTTTTTCCTTCCATAATTACTAGATGTAATTTGTTCTCCATTTTCCATATTTTTCTTATTTTATTATCATTCCATTCAAAGTATTTTTAAATTTGTTTTAAGTGATTCATAGGTTTCTTTTTTAGAGATTTTATTTATTTATTCATGAAAAACACGGAGAAAGAGAGAGGGAGGCAGAGATATAGGCAGAGGGAGAAGCAGGCTCCATGCAGGAAGCCTGATGTGGGACTCGATTCTGGGACTCCAGGATCATACCCTGAGCCAAAGACGGATGCTTAACACTGAGCCACTCTGGCATCCCCATAGGTTTCTTATAAATATATGGATTAATATCAAACATTTTGGGAACTTTTAATTTGGGAATTTTATAAATAATTTTTATTTTTACTACATACATATAGCTACATAAGATTTTAATTTGAAATTGTTGAGATGATGTTTGTGCTCAGTATGTTGTTAAGTTAATCATACTCTTGCACTTTAAAATATATGCAAGCTTCAGCTGTTACATGCAGTGTTCTATATAGATGATTTAAGTTAAGTTTATTAATTGTTTTTTCAAATTTTCAATATTTCTATTGATTTTGCTTTTTGCTTCTGTAACTAAAATAACTCTTTCAAAATAATGCTCTACAGCTATTAAATTTATCAATATGCAGTTTCTCCTGTATATGTTTTGAGATAGGTTGTTAAGTATAAAAATTAAGACTGTTATATCATTCTTTAGGATTGCCTTTTTTTCATTATGAAATAGTTCTTTATAACTCTTATCCTTCTTTTATTAAAGTCAACCTTTGCAATGATTTTTAGGGTTAGTATTTACTTGGTATGTACCTCTACATATTTTCTTTTTTAAGATTTTATTTATTAATTAATTTATTTATTTATTGAGAGAGAGAGCACATGAGCAGGGGGAAGAGCAGAGGGAAAGGGAGAAACAGGATGTTAAGCAGACTCCACACTGAGTGTGGAGCCCATCATGGGGCTCAATCCTAGGAAACTGAGATCATGATTGAAAGCCGATCATGAGCCGAAATCAAGAGTTTAACACTTAACCAACTGAGCCACCCAGGCATCCCTATATTTTATTTTCAAATGTGCTCCATCTTTATATTCAAGGATTTTATAATTTATAATGAGAGCATATAATATTCTATTGATGACTAACACATCTTAGCTTAAAATATCACACATTTATTATCTCATACTTTCTGTGGGACACGAATCTGGATGTGGCTCAGCTGATTTCACTACTTAGGATGTACTAGACTGCTGTTAAGATTTTCAGCTGGGCTATATCCTCAACTAATGGTTCAACTGGGAAAGAATACACAAGTTCAAGCTCATTCAGGTTCTTGGCAGAATTCTTTCCTTGCAGCTGTAAATTGCAGAACTCTAGATACACCTCGTTAACTGGAGGCCACTATCATCTTCTTAAGGCCACCTACAGTTTCTAGAGGCTGTCCATGATCCCTGCTATGTTGGCCTTTCAACATGGTTGCTTACTTCATTAGCCTTACGAAGGCTAATAGGAACAGTGTCTAGAGTGAGTCTGCTAGGACAGTGGAGTTTTATATAATGGATATAATGCATTCTGGGAGTGATATTCATCAATTTTGTAATAATCTAATGGTTAGAAATAAGATAGGTCCTCACCATACTTGTAGGTGGGGATGTAATGGGAAAAATTACATGAAGGAATGAAAATTAGGAGGTGTGCAACATGAATCTGTCACATAGCATATAGTCCATTTTCTTTTAAAATCTATTTGTTGATCACAATCTTATAATTGGGTTATTTCATCTGTTCAGATTTAATGTGATAACTGATACATTTATAAAGTGATATTTCATGTTTCTGATTTTTGGGGCCAAGTTATCCTTTTTTTTTCATTTTGTCTTGTTTTATTTTAGTTCTACTCTTAAGTTATTCTAGTGTCTCCATCTTTATCTTGTTAAATGTCCATTCTTTTATTAGTCCCTTGATAGGTATTATAAGGTTTGCAAGGCATATTTTTTTAGATTTTATTTATTTACTATTGGGAGACACAGAGGCAGAGACATAGGCAGAGGGAGAAGGGGGTTCCCCACAAGAAGCCCAATGCGAACTCTATCCTGGAACACTGGGACCATGCCCTGAGCCAAAAGCGGACACTCAACCACTGAGCCACCCAGGTGTCCCTACAACAGGCATATTTGACTTTAGAGTCTACTATGTATTGGAAATTTTCTGGTACCTTGACAAATCAATGAACTTATAATATTTAAATCTATTTATCATACTCTATCTTTTGTGGATTTTTCAGTTATGTATTTTATGTCTACATATATCTTATATATCACATAATGATATTATGTTTACCAGTATTTACTTTAATTTGCCCATATATTTATCTTTCCATTTGTGTTTTAATTTTTTTAAAGATTTTTTTTATTTATTCATGAGAAAGAGAGAGAGAGAGAAACACAGGTAGAAGGAGACAGGCTCCATGCAGGGAGCCTGACGTGGGACTCGATCCGGGGTTTCCAGGATAGGCCCTAGGCTGAAGGCAGCACTAAACCATTGAGCCACCTGGGCTGCCCTCCACTTCTGTTTTAAAGTGATTTTATACAGGATTACTTTTTTTCTGCATGGATGGAATTATCCTTGGTATTTGTTTTTGTGCAAGTTTTCTGAAGATAAATTCTTTAGTTTGTGTTTGTGTGAAAGTATATGCTTTTAAATATGAGTTATAAATGCACATAAAGGGCAATGCAAATTGGAATTTTATTTTTAACAAATTTTACTGTTTAAAGTTTATATCACACATATGAAGAAGATTGTTATTTCTTAAAATGATTATGGAAATAATTTTGCTTCTAGTTTTTCCTAATGCAACAAAAATCACTTCTAAAATTTTATTTCACTTGGCTTATCTCTTGAGGGCTATTTTCATTTTAGTAAACACTGTAAAATTATAGCCATGAACAGTCATCATAAAATTATACCAACTAAGGAATAAGGGAAAAGAGTTAAGATGAGCCCTAGAGGCTATGATTTTTATTTAAAATAAATCAGGGAAGTCATTGCATAATTCAGGAAGCCCATCCAAAAAGTATGACAAAATGCAAAGTAGAATTAATCATTTTAACGAAAGAAACACTTTTTTTTCTATCACAAAACACTGACAAACTTGGAACAGATGAAATAGGATAAGATTACCTTTCAAACTAAGCATGCTAAAGTAATTATCAAAATTACATGCCACACTTTAATTTCATATTAGGTCTTCTGTTGAAACTAGTGTATATTGATATGAAATTATGAATTAGAATGGTTTTGTGACTGCTATTTATGACTATGACTCACTCTGATAATCATAAAGTTTTTCATGCAATTTTGCTAAAAGATGGTGGATTTAGCAGATTGTTTTAAAATCATATAGTAGGAATTACCAGGGTAAACCTTTCACTACCAGTAGCAAAATGATTATTAGTAAAATAAGTAATATTAATTGATAGTCTACTATTCATAAAACATTGTATTGAAAGCTTCACATTAATTAAATAGTTGTATCTTTACTAAATTTTTATCTAGTGTATACAATTATTTGATTTTATTTAAAAGTTGAGAAATGATGGAGTGACGTCAACATCGTGGTGGTGTAAGATGTACCTCCTTTTTGTTTCACAAACGAAAGTACCTTTGTGGTCATTATGAGATCCAGCACCATATACCAATGAACCTGGGAGGAGTCTTACCCACCTGTGCATCTGGAAATAGACACGCAGACCATGGTTCAGGCTATGGGACAAGTGGAGAAATGAACTTGCCCCAATTCCTCTTATTATGTTTGGGAAAAAACCTGGAGAATGCTTACCTGGGAAGATACACAAGATCAAAAGAGAAATTACAAAAGTCTGGGCTTCTAGAGGGGAGATTCCATTGGGGAAAATAAAAGAATTTAAAAAAAGAATTACTGCACAGTGGAAACAGTAAGAACTTTACCATTCCTGCCCCATTCCCAAGGCAGCGCTGCTTATAACTGAAGTATCAGGCAACAAGGACCTCTTCCATGGGGGAAAAGAAAAGCAGTGATTGAATATCATGAGACCCCAGTGCTATAAGACTTAAGTGGATTCTCTATGATAGAGAGGATGGACAAAGTCAGGAAAGAGGAAGAAAAGAATATCAAAGGACATAAAAAGAACACTGCTCCAGTAATTAAATAAATTGAATCACTGATTAAAGACTTCCCATCACAGAAAACTCCAAAACCAGAGGGCTTCACTGGAGAATTCTATCAAATATTTAAAGAAGAATTAATGTTACTTCTCAAAGTCTTCCAAAAAATTGAACAGGATGGAACACTTTCAAATTCATTTTACAAGGCCAGTGTTACTTTGATACCGAAGTCAGTCAAGGGCACTAAAAGAAAACTATAAATTGATCTCTATGATGAATATAAATGCAAAAATTTTCAGTGAATTATTTTCAAGACAAATTAAAAATATACTAAAAAGATTATACACTATGACCAAGTGGGATTTATACCTGGGAGTCAGGTATGGGTTGACATATGCAAAGCAGTAAATATGATACACCACATTAAAACAATAAAAAATCAAAATCCTATGATCATCTCAATAGATGCAGAAAAAGTATTTGACAAAATACTATGTCCTTTCATTATATATAAAAAAAACTTAAAAATTTGGGTATGAAAACGACATAGCATAATAAGTCCATATATGACAAGCCAACAGCTAACAGCTAACATAATACTCCATGGTAAAACATTGAAAGCTTTATCTTTAAGCTCAAGAACAAGATAAGGGTGCCCACTCTCACCACTTTTATTCAGCATAGTACTGGAAGTTATAGCTAGAGCAATTAGGCAAGATAAAGAAATAAAATGCATCCAAATTCAAAAGGAAGAAGTAAGATTGTTATTATTTGCAGATGATATGATTTTTTTAAGATTTTATTCATTTATTCATGAGAGATGCAGAGAGAGAGAGAGAGAGAGAGGGAGAGGGAGAGGGAGATAGAGGCAGAAGGAGGAGAAGCAGGCTCCCTGCAGGGAGCCCGATGTGGAACTCGATCCCGGGTTTCCAGGATCACACCCCAGGCCTAAGGCGGTGCCAAACCGCTAAGCCACCAGGGCTGCCCAGATGATATGATTTTAAGCATAGAAAAACCTAGAGGCTCAACCAAAAAACTTAGAACTAATCAATGAATTCAGCAAAGTTGCAGAACATAAAATCAATATACAGAAATCAATTGTGCTTTTAGAAATTAACAACAAACTTCTGAACAAGAAATAAAGAAAACAATACCATTCACAATACCATCAAGACTAATAAAATAACCAGAGGGTATTATGCTGAGTGAAATAAGTCAAGCAGAGAAGGACAAACATTATATGGTCTCACTCATTTGGGGAATATAAAAAATAGTGAAAGGGAATAAAGGGGAAAGGAGAGAAAATGAGTGAAAATATCAGTGAGGGTGACAAAACATGAGAGACACCTAACTCTGGGAAACAAACAAAAGACATAAAAGAGGTGGGTAGGAATTGGGGTGACTGGGTGATGGGCACTGAGGGGGGCATTTGGCGTGATGAGCACTGGGTGTTATGCTATATGTTGGCAAATTGAACTCCAATAAAAGTAAATAAATAAATAAATAAATAAATAAATAAATAAATAAATAAACATTTAAATATTTAAATATTTAAAAAATAAAGTGGAAAAAAAGACTAATAAAATAGGAGTTTCTGGGTGGCACAGTCAGTTAAGAATCTGACTGTTTCAGCTCAGGTGGTGATCTCAGGGTTGTGAAATCAAGCCCTGTGTCTGCCTCCTTGCTCAGCATGGAGTCTACTTGGGAATCATTCTCCCTCTCTCTCCCTCTCCCACTTGTACACTCTCTCAAATAAATAAATCAACATTTTTTTAAAGTTATAAAGTAAATTTAACCAAGGAGGTGAAAGATCTTTATTAAGCACCAAAAACTATAAGACATAAATGAAAGAAATTGAACTCATAAACAAGGGAAAAGATATTCCATATTCATAAACCAGAAGATTTAATAGTGTTAAAAAGTCCATAACTCAAAGTCATCTATAGCTGCAACATAATCTTTACGAAAATTCCACTATTAATTTTCATAGAAATAAAAAATGCTAAAATTTGTATGGAAACACAAAAGACCCCTGAATAAACAAAATAATCATGAGACAGAATACCAAAATCAAAAGTATCATACTTTCTTATTTCAAACTTTACTACAAAGCCAGAGTAATTAAACCTATAAAAATAGACATTTACCAATGGAACAGAATAGAAATAATCCAGAATAGAAATAATCCAATCTAGAAATAATCCCCACATTTATGGACAACTATATTTAACAAAGGGGGCAAGACCACTTGGTATGGTGTTGGTTTTGGAAAAACTGGATAACCATATGTGAAAAATTAAATGGACCCCTTTCTTACACCACTCACAAAAATTAACTTGAAGTGAATTAAAGACTTAAACATAATACGTGATACAATAAAATTACTTGAAGAAAACATAGTGAAGGAGCTCTTTGGTATTGATTTTACCAACAATTTTTTAAATATGACAGCATAAGCACAAGCAACAGGGGTGCCTGGATGATTCAATCTGTTAAGCATCTGCCATCAGCTCAGGTCATGATCCCAGCGTCCTGAGATTGAGAGGTATTGCTACTGTAGTAATTATATTGCAAAATATAAATATATCAAATCAACACATTGTGTACCTTAAACTTATATAATATCAGATATCAATTTTAACTCAATAACAATAAATGTTTAAAAAATAAGAAACAAAGCAGAGACATTGTAATTTAGTTTCTGGGAATTGTATAGCTAGTAAATTTGGAATTAGGATCAAATTTAAGCAATCTGATCTTATTTTTTTTCCAAGTTTTTATTTAAATTTCAGACAGTTAACCTATAGTGCAATATTAGTTTCAGGAGTAGAGTTTAGTGCTTCATCACTTACATGTAACACCCAGTGCTCATCACGAAAAGTGCCCTCTCTAATACCCATCACCTATTTGACCTGTCCTTCTTCCCATGTCCTCTACAGTAACCATCAGTTTGTTCTCTGTATTAAGTCTGTTTTTTGGTTTTGGGCAATCTGATTTATTTTATTTTATTTTATTTTATTTTATTTTATTTTATTTTATTATTTTATTTTATTATTTTATTTTATTATTTTATTTTATTTTTCTTTAAAGATTTTATTTATTTATTCGTGATAGTCACAGAGAGAGAGAGAGAGGCAGAGACACAGGCAGAGGGAGAAGCAGGCTCCATGCAGGGAGCCCGATGTGGGATTTGATCCCGGGTCTCCAGGATTGAGCCCTGGGCCAAAGGCAGGCGCTAAACCGCTGCGCCACCCAGGGATCCCTGGCAATCTGATTTTAGAGCCATTTAATTCTAAATTACTGTGCTAATGTGTAGAAGAAATACAAATAATCCCAAAAATCTGCATGATAATTTCTGAGACTATTACTAAGTGGATGAAGTATATTTGATATTTTGTGTACTGGGCTTTGTGCTATATTTTAAGGCCATGCAGAATGCTAGCTTCAGCAGCACATATACTAAAATCAAGGCCATGCAGGTTAATGAAACAAAAACCCTTGCCTTTCTCTACTACTGTCCCATAGAGGAAATGGATATGTTACTATAATATAATGTGATGTATATTAAAGTATAGGTAACTATAAAATAACATGGAGGAACAAGCAATTTTCTTGGATATAAGATAAATTTTGAGGATAGGTATCATTGTTTTTCTTTTTAAAAGATTATCAGATGTTTGCAGATAAGCAAGAGGCAGATGACTGACTACCTCAGAAATGGGAATAGTCATGTGTCTGAATATGCAGATTGCTTAGGAAATAGGAGAGTAGTGTATGTAACTAACACATAAAGAGACAAACCAAGTCAGACTGGAGAAAATGAGAATAAAAAGTTGCTAGTTTGTAAGTGGCATTGTATAACATGCTATAATTACAGTACAGTTTCTTGGAATTATTAAGCATTTTATTCAAAATATTCTGTGAATTTTGACATAAATGGGTATCATTTCTTCACAAAGTGGACTATGAGTAACATATTTGACTCAGGATCACTGATGAAGGTTGCACATTAACTATGGTGATTGAAGTATATACTTAATCCCCTAGATATCTGAATTTAGATAACTTTACCTTGGAAAAAAAAAATCACCAGTAGGAATTGTGAGAACTTACCAATAGCTTAAGGAAGATTATTGAATCTAAACAATGACTCAGAAAAAGGTGTGGACTCCATACTTTATTGTGTAATAGATGGACAAAGAATATCCAACATAAGGGATATTCAAAAACCGTTTTTTAAAAAAATAAATAGTATGTATTAAATAAACTGTTCTCAAGAGCAACAGAATTGTACTGATATTTCCAACATTTATTTTCTAACTGTGTTGAGGAGATAGAGGTTAATTATAAAAGCCTTTCTCGATCCTCAGAGGAATACTTCCTTCAGGCTTCTACAAAGAAACTTTTACCAGCTTATTTTCACAATTATATCTTGGGAGGTCATTGCAGCAATGTGTTGGATCCTACAGATCTCAGTAGGACACCACCAGAGGCCATCTAGTAAAGGGTGCCAAGAAATAAATCAGATAGGATTGGTGTAACGGGTGATTTCAAGCTGTAGAAAAACCTGAAGGAGCAGATGCACTGGCCTATAAAGAATCCTATTGCTTTAGGGTAGGATCCTAAAGCACCAGGCTATATTGGCCAGGACATTGCTAGAAACAGCCAGAAACAGATATACAGCCTGATACCAAAAGCTGATCCTGGCTAGGACTGAGTGTAGAGAGGCAAAACCAGAAATATAGATGTTTCAAACCCACATTGGGAAACTGTAGCTAGATCAAGAGAATAAGCAAAAGTGAGGCAGTAGGTAAATGCAAGATGCTTTATTAAAATATGATTAAAAAAAAATTTAAAATATGTGATTCACTCTTTCCCCATAGTATTGCAGGTGCATTATATTAGGACTAAATATTTTATTCTAGTGTGCTGTCTAGTAAAATCAATAGCAATCAAGTTTTTAGTTTATAGTCTTTAGAACTGATTAATTTCAGTAAACATGGTGGGAGAGATATCAGGTTTTAACTAACAGATTATCATAGATTTATACTTGAAAAATAAAATTGCATAATTGTATTATATTGAATATAAGTTCAAAATGTTATTAATAGACAACAATTGCTTCTTACTGTAATATATGATTTTAATTTATCATTCCATGTAACTTTCTATTTTAGGTTAATATTTTACTAAACACGCTAATATGAATGTCCTACTGAGAAAATATAATGCTATTTTTTATCATTTGGATTACTCATTTACTCACTTATCATTTTCATTTCCTTAGTAGATTGATTTCCAATTCTTCAAATTGTTATAATTTTAGAAAACAGAACTATTCTTCATCACATCCATTGATTACTTGAAGTTAGCTGCAGTTCCTAAAAGAACAAAATACATTTTCTATATGAATCAAACTTCTGTGGAAAAATTACCTGCTGACCTTTACTCTTCATTTAGTTTGCTGCATACAAAGCTCATTCATAGGCATCTGTGAGGTTTATTATGACAAGACACTACAAGCCAATTTATGTGAAACATGAAGACAATGAAAGTGGTTTATTTTCAATCTTCTCCTTCTACCTGTGGTGCTAGGAGATTACTTTGCATTCATCTGCATGTAGAAAAAAATATATAATGTTCATGCAAACAAGCCCAGGAGAGGTCATTTTGCTCACAATGATTGAGATTCCATTCTTCCCTTTGTCTTAGAGACCTCCCTGGTTACAAGTTTTCTTAATCACAATCAAGGGATTAAAAAACCAGGAGGAATTTGAAGAACATAGCTGCAGCTTAGGTGAAAAGAGTTACAGTATATGTTTTTGAGGCCCTAATAGATGCAAAGCATTTTAACTGATAGATAGGAAGCTGCATTGCCTCAGATGATGCCCCTGAGGGTTGCAGAGTTCTTGCTCTAAAGAGTTACACCTACCTAGGATGAGAAAGTAGGTACTAAATATTCTTTTAAATTCATTAGTTTATTCAATAAATAATTATTGAGCAGAGCACCTACTGAGATCACTTCTATGTGCATTCTTAAACTATTATTTCTATCCTTAATTTGTAATGCCTTATCCAGGTTCACCCTATCCTCCCCTACTCCCTGTTCTCTCTCCTCTTTCCCTCTTTCTAAAGTGAATGAATGAGTGAGTGAATAAAGTCTATAATTCTATCTAGTCATGCTGAGATGACTCAGCTGTCTTTTGTCAATGTCAAAGCTAGGAGGTCTCTTGTACCCACACACACATAATCATCATCATCATAATCATCATCATCATCATAGCAGATAATGTCAGAGCTCCACCCACACCCCTGAAATTCCATTATTATTTTTTTTGCACAAGGGCCCTGGTTTGCTTTCACCCCGAATAGCCAGTAACCATGTCTCTATTGGAGGTCATAGTCTGGGGATGCTCATTTATCAAGACCAAATGCAGGTCATCTGAGTGGTTCAGTCAGTTAAGCTTCTGCCTTCAGCTCAGGTCATGATCTTGGGGTCCTGGGATTAGTACTGGGTAGGGCTCCCTGCTCAGTTGGAAGTCTGCTTCTCCCTCTCCTTTTGCCCCTCTCCTTGCTGGTGCTCTCTCTCTTGCTATCTCCCTCTCAAATAAATAATAAATAAAATCTTTTAAAAGAGACCAAATATTATTTTTCTGTTTTCAGATCAACCAATAGTGAACTTTACCCTATGTTCCTTTGTCATTGTAGAAATTTGCTGAATGTCTCTGAAAGTACCTACTATAAATTAATGCTTTCAATCTTTCCCTTTATATTAAAACTTTCAGTGAGTCTGTTTTGGGGAGGATCCACATTATAAGATATAACAAGTTAATGTTATAGTGAGAAGTATGTAATGAGGTTCCTTCAGTTCTGAACAGGAGATTCCTCACTGTTTACCTCTTCTACTAACTGTATCAACATTTCAGGATCTTTTAATCTGTATAACTTAAAATGGAGAGTTAACTAAGAGCTCAGTTATCTCACATATTAAGTCCAGGGGTATGTAAGTACTTAACAAGTTTAAGTCTCTTGAGAACTCATCTTTCTCTTTCCAACTAATCAGCTAGATATAAGCTTTTTTTTTTTTGGTTGATTAAAGGATCTTCCACAAATAGTAAGAAAAGCAGGAGAAGAATTACTAAATTGAAAAATATTTGGTAAAGAGTGATTTTGTGATAAATGACTTTCAGTTAGAATACTTGTCATAAAGGAGTTCTTGTTTTAAAGAAGTGAATCTTACTTCTCAAGATATTTAACAAAATCTTACATGACATTGTCAAGTTATAAAGACTAAAAATATGGAGTGGTTTTAAAAGATTTTAGCAAAAATCTATGACTGGTGAAGTACAATAGATGATTGTGAAAATTAGTAGTTAAATTTGTATTTAAAATGCTTTTTAAAATTTAATTTTGTGACAAGGATATTATATCACAGTCTACATCATTTGTACTAAATCAAGCTGGAAAGATTAAGTCTCCAAAATTGGAAACAGAATTTGTAGGTTCTTATTGTTCATATTTCTTCTGCTGTTATAGAGATCTTACTTTTACTGCCTCTTCTAATCTCTCTGTGATTCTTTGATATTGTATCTGGCTGATTTTCTGCGAATAGAATACAAAGTTATCATGTGTCAGGAGATGTCTAAACTTTTAAAGTGCTCATTGAACACAAAATCTTTTTTCCACTTGTAATTCATACTTAGTTATTTGAGTTATAAGGAAAAATAAGCTAGAGTATTATAATATTTGAGCAGTTTTTAACTTGTCCCACAGGGGATGAGGAGTTTGTAAGTCAACAAAACTTAGTTATATCTTCATGTGCATCGAAAGATGAGGAAGAAACATGGCTAAATATATATGACTTTTTAGATCTAAGACATCATTGCTTGTTTCATTCTTCCCTGTGGGTATGATAATAAAGAAAATATAATTGAGGAACTACAAAGTGGTGTTAATAGTAATATTTAGTACTATGTTTATACTAAAGGAAATACATGAACAGGGATACCTCTCTTTTAAAAATGTAGACATGGGTAGAATATGATGGAATAATGAAGGAAAGACTCTGTGTGTGTGTGTGTGTCTGTACGTGTAGAGGGGAAATAAAGATTATTCTTTGTTGGATCTGACAGACCTGAACTACACAGTGCAGAATTTTAATTTTTAATACTTACTGCTTTTATTCAATTAATATACATTAAATTATTATAGAAAACCATTTGTCATACCTCTAATTTCCAGTCTGCATATTAAAAGTATATAAAATATGGACTGTTTAGTTATTTAATCATAATAAGGAGATAAAAGAAAGTATTGGATTTTCATAAAAATGATTATAACTTTCAGGTTGATTGTTTTCTCTCATGTTCACTATTAGTTAGAGAGTTTAGCATAGCTCTACTAAATCATTCACTAACTTATTTGAAAAGAAATAGATACATTTAAAAATGTCCAAATAAGATCAAGATCTTGGATCTTGACATATTTGATAAGGAACATTAACCTAAAAATCACAAAACTTTAATCCGGTGGAATTTTTTCTCATGAAAATAATTGTAAATGTAAATATTTTTGATATATAATGCTATAGATATGGATAAGGTTTTTAACTGATTGAAGACTTCTGATTTGGAGTGGAATGTGATAGATCATAATAGACTAATATTCTTTGTGCAAAAACTAAAAAGGGGGAAAAACTGCAAAAATCACATTTTTAAAGATAATTTTTAAAGGAAGCTAGAAGGGGATTCCTTGGTTGGCTCAGCAGTTTGGCACCTGCCTTCAACCCAGGGTGTGATCCTGGAGTCCCGGGGATCGAGTCCCATGTCGGGCTCCTTGCATGGAGCCTGCTTCTCTCTCTGCCTCTGTCTCTGCCTCTCTCTCTATCTCTCTCTCAAAAAAAATAAAGGAAGCTAGAACTATGAGACCAGAAGTTATTTTTGTAGAGGAAACAGTCTTTGTTCCTGGAGTCACCATCACAGGCCATTTCCTCTCCTGCAACCATAATTGGTCCCTAGCATGGCCTGGTGCTATGGCTTGGCTAAAACCAAAATATTACTGGAGGGAAAAAATTCAGCAGAGTTTCTGTGGCCATACAGAGCTAGTGCAACAGATTAGAGGCTGGAAGAATTTCCAATGGTTTTTGCTGTGGAGCATCCACTGAGATTTATGGAATTCAGGATACTGTAGGGCTAGCCAGGAAATCAAAAGGAAATATCCTATAGTCTCACCACATGGGAGACAAACTGTCTTTAGAGAAAGGAATCCTGCAACAAGCATAGTGATCAACAGCATTCCTATTAGACCATTTACCAGGTTTTGAAATCTGGAGGGTCAGAAGATTAAGAATTAAGCTCAAAGTCATCAAAAGACATAATTTCCAGGACCAAGAAAATGGCAGGTTTAAATAAATACCAATGATAATAGTAAAATTTAACTGTTATAAAATAAATGTTGGAAAACTGAATAAAGAGCAAGGGAAATTGGTTTTATGCCAACCAAATTTTTATTTAGGAAGAGTAAAAAATACTGATATGCCTCTTTTTATACCATTAAAACAACACATGAAAAGCATTTAATAATACCTTATTGAATCCAGGCAATATGTTAACTCAAAATAGGAACCTTTTTTTCTATCATTTCATGACATCACTTATGATACTAACTATGAAATGATCGCAATAAAAAACTATATGCTCACTTTCTCCTCAAAATTTGAATATCATAACATTGTTTTGCATTTCCCCTTAGTCATAGGTCAAAGGGCAGGTAGCAGAAAATGTCTGATAAACACACCAAATCCTGGGTGAAGTATTTTGTGTGCATTTACCTCATTTGATCCTCAGAGCCACCTGATTGTTAACTGTATTACTCTTTAACTATTAATGATTTTCAAAACCATCAGCAAGGCTATTTTGTAGTCTCAATAAAAGTAATAATTACTACCATTTATGAGCACTCATTATGTGCCAGGAAGCCTGCTTAGCATTATACTTACTTTAAGTTATTTAAGCTTCAAAACAACTCAGTATTCTCATAAAAATTGAGCAAATAGACTCGGAGAGGATAAGTAACTTTAGCTAAGAGAAAACTGGGATTCATTGCTAGGCCCATTTGACTGGAAAGATTGCAACTAGCCTCGCTATGCCACTGCCTACCCCCAATCCCACCAAAGTTAGGAGTAGCCATGATTAGTCATGGAGTCATAAGGAATTGGTAATGAGTTTACATTTAGCATACCAGAGCCATACTTAGCTCTCTATTAAACTGAGCATGTTAGGTCACTCTGTGTGTGTGTGTGCGTGTGTGTACATGTGTTGTGAGAGAGATAGAGAGAGCATAAAATTTTGTAATATAAGAAATTCTTGTCAGAGTAGCAGGAGTTGAATTGTGGAAAAGTGGGAGTGGGAAAATCCAAACCATCATAAATTACCCCAGGGAAGTGTCATTATTTATATAGATTTTATCAAAGACCAAACACAGTAAGAATTCTTCTCTATCTGTTTAAATATAGAATTCAAGGTATATTTTGCCATTATTAGATTTTATGAACTATATCAGTGGAAGCAGTTGAAGAGATATATGTGTGTGTGTATCATTTATTGAGCCCTCACTGTGTGCCGAGTACCACACATACATGTACATATACACAGACACACACACACACACACACACACAGCTCAAAAGTTTCAATAAACATGGAAACCAAACTTGTTACTTCTGTATTCTTAGGGAAAAAAATGGATGAGAGAAATACAAATGTGAATATATGTAATATTGTTACTTTTAGGGAAATTCCCTAATTTTATTTTATTTATTTTTCCTAATTTTATTATTATAGAGTGAGAGAAAATGAAAAGAGCTAAGATATACTAACAGCTTTCTTTGTAGCATTATATTGGAAGCATTACCCTTATTATCTCTTCATCTTGTAGATAATGTACTCAAAATTATAGATTCTTACTTATAATTTGTAACATTGGACAAATTATTTTACTCCTTTTGATGGTCTCTCCTCTTATGTATAAAAAATTTGTGTGGCATTTCCCTATCTATCTATAATAATTTTACTAATACCAAAGTTTTGTTCTGAAGATTCAGTGTAATAATCGGAGTAAAATGTGTTTAGGACTATGCCTCCCATAGCAAGTGCAAAGTTACTGTTGGCTGTATTCTTTTACTCTTAGACGGAGCCCAGAATCTGTTAGAACAGATCTATAATAAGTATTTCCTAGGTCAGTGATGATAAGATCTATGGCATAAGACTCCTTTTATTAATTCCTCTTCTCTTCAAGATAGGTTTTTTTTTTTTTTTTTTGACAGGATTGGGAATAAAGGGAATTATATCTCTACAATCTCTCTTTTCATAATATAGATTAAAATAAATATTCACTACATAAGCTGGTTAAGAAGATTGCAAAGGCTTCAAAATGCAAACATTATTTGGGACACTTGGGTGGCTCAGAGGTTGAATGTCTGCCTTCAGCTTAGGGTGTGATCCTGGAGGCCCTGGGATCGAGTCCCACATCGGGCTTCCTGAATGGAGCCTGCTTCTGCCTCTGCTTGTGTTTCTGCCTCTCTCTCTGTGTCTCTCAGGAATAAATAAATAAAATCTTAAAAAAAAAGAAATACAAACATTATTTGTTATTTTCTAAAATAATTATTTTCTAAAATAATTTCATTATGAAACTTCCAGTTTCATATGTTTCAGAAATTTTCTATAGATGACTAATGTAATTTATTAGTTTATTTAAATATATTCTGCTGGTTTAAATGCATTTTGTTGGTTCATAAAAAGAATTAAATTAAAGATATCATAATAAAGGTCCCTATTCTCTGCCATTGCTTTATTGGAAATGAATGTAGAGAGAAAGAAAGAATGCATGTGATCATTCCTTCACAAATGGCCCTATTCCACAGTTGTGGTTCATATGCGACAGATCCAAGAAGGGAGAAACACTCATTTCTCCAATTAACTCTTCAGGGGATAACAGAATTTTCATATATAAGGAGAAGTTATTTCAAACCCTTTAAAATGTTGTCTTTATAAGTCGTGTGCTCTCCACCTACTTAACAGAAGTAAAAATCATCAATATAAAAGACCCTTATATAAAGGGCATGAGGTCAGAAATACAGTGTGACGTTTTTCAGAATGTTTTTCTGTGATGTCCAGTGGCTAGGAGCAAATTTCGCCCTTGGTCTAATCTTCAATGACAGGGAAAGATAAATCAAGCATATTCCAAGTGAATATATGCTTCCCTCTCTAACAGATAGTGTGCATTTATTAGGGAGAAGAGTAAAAATTAAAAAGGCAATTTCACAATCTTTTTACTTAAACTTTCTTTAGTAAAGATGTACCTGGCTAATCATTGACCCTAGGATTTGCATATTTCAAAGGAAAGAAATTATAATAATGATTGAATAATTATAGTTTAACATTGAGTTCATTTTCATCTCACAAACAAACAATATAATTTACATAGGCCAAAATAATTCTTATAAAAAAATAAACTGTGTATGTTGACTACTAGATTATACATGCAAATCTAACAATATATAGATTTATTCTCCTTTGGTTAACTGATATGTCACAATATATGAAACCTGACATGTAGCTCAGTGGTTTTATTTTACAAGCAATATATTTTATGTAAAAAACAAATATGTTATGTGTTGAAATCAGTGTATCATATCACAAATAAGTTAAATATCATGTAACCAAAACCCTGGACTTTTAGGTACTAAAATTACCAAAGGTAAGCTTAAGTCCTTGTGTTTAACCAAATATATATATTGGTTATAAATGTATAACCAAAATATTTCTAATCATAGCCTAAAAAATATAGACATGGCAACTTTTTATTGCCTTTAAAGTCAACATTAAGAAGTGGTAGTAAGTGACAGAGATCTTTTGCTATGGGGAATTTTCAATGTTTTGAGAAATTATCTGTGGATAATTCATTCACTGCAAATATATTCTAACATCAAAGCATTTAGTTTTAATAATAATTTATGAGAATTTTTTAAAATTTTAATTAATTTGAATGAAAAAAATGAATGGTCTATCAAATGAAAAAAGCTATAACATTCAACAAATGGGAAAATAGAACGTTGAGATGGTATCCATGTTCATACTTATTTCTGATTTTGGTTGTTTACATGCCATCAATAAAAATTTAAACTATAAAACTATAGTTTTAAAACTAATTTAAACTATAAAAGTAGAAAATTCATCACTAAGTTATCTGTTAAACATACAATAATTAGTTTTGCTAACATTTTGGAAGAATTTACCAGTAAATCATGATGCTAGAAGAAATTTATTATTCTTAGTAGCAACTGATGGTGTGATATCATAAACTTGCAGCCAAGAGTACCCTTTGAGTCTCCTGTAGCTTCCATTACTTTATCTCACTGAAGTGCATAAGGGCCATCTCACTTAGCAGCCATAGAGCTCTGGTAAGTAGTAGTTGCAGCCAGAGTGATCTTTCTATGATATGTCTCATCACTATTCAATGAATATGCCAATTCATTTTATGAAGTTGATTTACTGAAATCTAACAAACACACTTTGGAAAACAACATTCAGAACCATATCATTTGTGGATTTTAGAAGCAAAAATCCCAGAAAACATAGTATCAAGTTGAACCTATTACCTGGTAAAGAAGAATGATTATCAAGGATGCAAAGCCATCTAATTAACATACCAAAGGATAAAAGGAAAAAATACATATAAAATAAAGCATACATTCTATTAAAAAATTATTATTTAGATGGAAAGGATATTTTTCTTCACATGACAGAAAACATTATTAATTTACCCCAATAGCCATCATGCTTGTAAGCACAAAACTGGAAACATTGAAATAAGGACAAAATATATTTCCTTGCAGTATATTATATAATGATATAATGAAAATGGTATCTAATGCTATGAGGAATAAAACTTAAATTGTTTATGTTTGAGAAAATAGAATAAAATTATTATTGCTTAATTCATTATTTACAAATTTCTTGAGCTACTGTTTTGTTCAACACTTTGCTAAGTGTCATGAACAAATCTGACATTCCTAATGAAGCTAAGATTACCTACTTTGAAAACCCTATTAATTAAATATTAAAAAATAATCTTGAAACTACAATAAACTGCTGGTTCAGAACAATTAAAGACAAATAAATGCATTACTTTTATACTAGTATTAAGTGGAAAAAATAAACTGCTGAGAGATAAACCATACAAAATGTGCAAACTCTTTAAGAAAACCAAGCATTTAGTGAAGGGCTTGAAAAAAAAATCATGAACAATTGATAGAATAATGCCTGTCTTGAAAAATCATATTATTTTACAAAAATACTTAGTTCTCAAATTAATGTATGATTTCAAAGAAATATCTATAACTAGCACTCACAGCCATTTTCCAGATTCCCTAGGGAAAACTTTTTTCAAAGCTCATTTGCATAGATAAGAGCTACAAATTTATCACTGCAATGTGGACTTGTATTATCAAATAATATCTTCTGCTATAAATAAAAAATAGCAATAATGACAAAGAACTTACACCAAAATCAACTGGAGAGAATCAAAGTCTAAAACAGTGATGGCTGGGTGGTTCAGTGGTTGAGTGTCTGCCTTTGACTCAGGGAGTGATTGGGGTCCTGGGATCAAGTTCTACATTGGGCTCCCCAGGGGGACCCTGCTTCTCCCTTTACCTATGTCTTTGCCTCTCTCTGTGTCTCTCATGAAAAAAATAAATAAAACCTAAAAAAACCACAAAGTCTGGAAATAAGACTTGAGATATTATGAGTTTATTATATTGCAAACATGGCATCCCCTCAAAAAGTAAGAAAATTATGCATTATAGTTTTAAATATTTATAAAAAATACGTTTTTAGAAAATGATGTTCGGTTTATAAATACATTTTCTCAGATAGGAGAAAGATATATATGTTTTCTCTCCACAAAAGTATGACTGAGAAATAAAAATGTGTTAGACTGGCTTTCTTGGGGAAGCAGACTCTGTGAAGGAGGTCTGTGTTCAAGAAGTTTACTGGTGAATGTTCTCAGTATCATCTGTTGGCCAGAAAAAGGAATGGGACTGTGCACAGGGAGAACTCCATTGGGCTTCCAGACGATCCCACAGAGAGCTCTCGGACCCTGATGGCCCATCAGGGTAGTTCACCTGAGGGTAGACAGCCTGGCCTTTATATCCCTGCTTTGACCTATTTAGACAGAACCCTGGGGATCTTAGATGAGGGCAATGAGATCTCATTCACTGAAGCCACATCATGGACAGTGCTTATGCTAAGATATAGACTTTAAAGGAAGATTATTCTCTCTCCTTCCAACAATACATGTATGATATGTTAATATCTTTTTTGTGGAAGGTAGCTTTTCATTTTGTTTAGTTCTTTATTAAAGATGTATGTATGTATGTATGTATGTATGTATGTATGTATGTATGTATTTATTTATTTATTTATTCATGAGAGACACACAGAGAGAGAGGCAGAGACATAGACAGAAGGAGAAACAGGCTCTATGCAGGGAGCCTGATGTGGAACTCGATCCCAGGATTCCAGGATCATGCTCTGAGCTGAAGGCAAATGCTCAACCACTGAGCCACCCAGGTGTCCCTGATATGTTAATATCTATCATCTATCTACCAACCTATCATCAACTATCTGTATGTGTACATATAGATAATAATAAAACACTACATAATATTAAATTATCTTTGACAAATAAAATGTTAGTATATAAATCATACCCTCAAGTCTGTAAAAAGTAAAGACATACCACAGAAGAATAATAGACAAGGGGCATGAATAGTTAATTCACAAAAGAAATTAAGGTGACCAAAAAAAAAAAAAATATTAAGAGATATCCAAGGTCAAAATAAATAAGTGCAAATTAAGACAACAGTAAGATGATATTCAGGGATGAAGATATATTCATGAAATAATAAGAAAACAAAATTAAAAGAATGAACAGAATGTGTGATCTGACAAATACTTAAACATGTAACTACAAAAATTTGAAAAGATGTCGTTAAGGACTTTTTATTTTAATATGCATATTTTAATATAAATATATTTTCACTTTCAGTGATTCCTAACTGCCCTGTGTTAAAATGATGCATTATAGCTTTAAATATTTATTAAAAATGTAGAAAATAATATTAGGTTTTAAGTATAATTTCTTCAGAAAAGAGCACCTATCTATAGACCCAGACCTTTGTTCTGGAACACTTAACAAGGTGTAAGGGTTTAGCATTCATTCTTTTCCAGTACCATCTCTTGCCCTTCCCCAAACCACTCTACCCTATAAAAATATTCTGCTTACACTCCCCAAATCGCTATGCTTTATCACTACATGACAATTCCCTCTGCTTGGAAACTTCTCCACAATCTGCTAGATCACAACATCTGCTCCTTCATTTTCCCAGCTGAGCAGTCCCCAGAAGCTTTTCTTAATTCCTCAGGGCTGAGGAAGGTGCCCTTCATGCCTTAAAGCATGAGCATCCTGTAAGTATCCATTGACCACATACCTTGACTGTTTTCTCTGTATTCCTTTTCTCTCTGACTAGAATGTAAATTTCTCAGCAGTTCTCTGACTGCTTTGCTCAGAATCATTGGATAAAGTTCACCCCTCCCTCCTGAAAACACTGTTCTTTGCCAAATGAATGTAGTTTACATGTGATTTCCTTCCTTGTCAGGTAACTATTTCATAGTTTCTTTTGCTAGATCTTTTCTTTGTCTCCCTATATTAGAATGTCTCAGAACTCAGTCTTAAGATTTTCTCTCTTTTCCATTTCTACCAGTGGCTTTCAGCCTATACCACAGGTCAATTAAATAAGAAACTCTAAGATAGATCCTGTCTTAGTATCATATATAACATCCTAGGTGCAGCCAGGATTGGTAATCATTTGATCTATAGTCAATATCTGGTCTGATAGCTCCAAATACCATACATATGCTGATGATTTCTACAAATATCCATCTCCTCTGATCCACATGTCCAATGCCTATTTGAAATATCTCTTGAGGGACACCTGGGTGGCTCAACGGTTGAGCATCTGCCTTTGGCTCAAGGCATGATCCCGGAGTCCCAGGATCCTGGGGTCCTGGGATCAAGTCCTGCATTGGGCTCCCCCAAGGGAGCCTGCTTCTCCCTCTGCCTATGTCTCTGTGCCTCTCTCTGTGTCTCTCATGAATAAATAAAATCTTTTAAAAAAGAAATGTCTCTTGAGTATTTAATGAGATACTTAGCATTACTTCTCCAAAATAAAACTCTCATTTCCTCCTACATTGTCCCAAATTTTCATTCTCCCAGTGTTCTCAAGCTTAATAATGGATACCTACTATTATAAGTTGTCCAGGCCCCAAACTCTGACATCATCTTCAACTTCTCTTTCTCATTCTTACTCTATCTCCAACCTATTGGTAGCTTCTGTTGGCTTTTTAAAAGTACATCTCAAAGTAAGTCAAGAACTCCCATTTCTAAGCAAGAACTTCTCAATTCTGGTGCCAGGATACTAGGGTTGGGAGTGGTTGCAGATGTGCTGGAAATTGATCCTTATATCCCATGTGGGCAGCTGGTAAGGCCTCGTTGCATTGCAGCACCCAAGCTTGTCATATCAAGCTTAGAGAAGCTCTGTCCAAATCTCTTATTCCACATCTCTGACAATTGCCATACTCGCCTATGAAGTCAAATTTTTAAAAAAATATTTTGTTTATTTATTCATGAGAGACAGACAGAGAGAGAGAGAGAGAGAGAGAGAGAGGTAGAGACACAGGCAGAAGGAGAAGCAGGCTTCCTGCAGGGAGCCTGATGTAGGACTCCATCCTGGGTCTCCAGGATCAGGCCCTGGGCTGAAGGCGGCACTAAACCGCTGAGCCACCCGGGCTGCCCCAAGTCCCATGTTTTGATTTTCAGTTCTGCAGATATTTTCAAAACAGTAAATAAAATTATACTTAAAAACAGCTACAACAACAACAACAACAACAACAGCAACAAAATTATGATGTGCTGCTGCTCAAGCTCTCTAGTGGCATGTCATCATCAAGGACCCTGACTATTTCTCCATCTCTTTACTGCTCTTCCCTGTGACAATTCACTTCTTGCTGATCTTCCAAAGGGCCAATCTTGTTTCTTCCTCATAATCTTTCATTTGTTGGTACTCTAGACATGTGCATGGCTCATTCTCTCATTTCCTATAGGTATTTGCCTTTTGATACCACTAAGACCACTCCCATTCACATGTCTTCCCTTATCATTCATTTCTTTTTCATAGCACAGTCCTAATATATGTTATATATGCATTTATAAATTAATTTGTCTCTCCCAACAGAATAGAAGCTCAATAAACACAACAATGGTCTTCAATTCAGCTCAGCATCTGGAACAGGTGCCAGCAATAGCTGTATTTTGAATAAATGAGTGAATGGATCTAATTATGACACTGTACTTCTCTTTCTTCATCTAAATCTGTCCAAATATCCTCTCTGACTGCTTAGAATTAGTATCTAGAAACCAATGCTAAATTGTCCTTTTTGGCACCAGACACTATTCAATTAAAATAAATAAAAAATTCTCTGAAAATAGAAGGAAAGTTAAAAATAATTTTAAGAACTTTCTAAATTAATCATTTGGAAATGAAAGGATCTTTTAATGTTCTAAGACCATCTCATCAGCTAATTTTCTTCACGGTCAATTCCAAAGCAATTTAAATACATTCTCTATAGAGATTTCAAATAATCAGCTTCTCCAGAATGCTCACACTAGATTCTGGAAAGAAAATAAATGGTGATTAATTCCTAGAATTTCATATGTTTTTTGTATGTTTGCTGCTAAAGTTTTTTGTGATTAAAAATTTGATATGGTGGTACCATATTAATAAAGTTTGTATGGACAAAATTACCATCATTTTTATATTTCCTTTTGTTTACAAATATAGCAAAGACATTACCTGAATCAAATGTGAACAAATAGGCACATAGAATGACAAGAGTTGTAAAGAATTAACAAAATGGATAAATCACATTTTAAACACAATGGACATTAGTATGAAAATTGAGTTTATGCTGCAATTATCTTTTTTAAAAAATTAAAAATCAAGTAAGCTTAATACATAATTAAACATTATTATTCTAGATTCATTTTAATTAATAGAAGGATAGTCAGTGATACCTCCAGAGTCCTACTATAATGCCTTGAGATTATGTTATAATTGAACTTTAATTATTTCAATAATTATTTACCCTCTTATTTGATTATCTGCCCATTTAAAAAAAAGAAATTGCTAGATAGTAGTGCTAATTGAATATATTAACTTCCATGCCCATATTTTAAATACATGAATATATCTATGTTATTCAAACATAGCCTACATAATGAAATACCATTTGTTCAATCATTTATTCATCAAACACTGAATTGTTTCCAAAACAAAACTTTAATTGCAATGTTCTGCTTTGAAAAGTTTAGTTCATAAGGAATTTTATCCTTAGTTCCTTTATTCTTTTGTTATTTATGAATATTGTTGCTTTTGTCACAGATTATAAATTAAAATTAGACTGAGGACTACATAAATTTCTTCTTGTATATATCTATATATATATATACATATATACCATATATATATACCAGTTATATATATATACCATATATACCAGTTATATATATACCATAACTTTCCTAGTGCTTAATAATATATTAAAAATGAATGTTTTTAATATTAATTTTTGTATTTTTGTATTGTCATGCTTTTAGTAATTTTCTACCTTTTCCCAGTACAATGATTTCTCAGATGGGAGATTTGAGAAGAGCTATCTTATGAAGTATTAAGGCAATATATGTAGGAAACTGGAAGGGGATAATTATCTGTGTTTATATAGTAGTAATGGCATAAGGAAACATATATTAGTATGTGTAAACATAAGTGTGCATATACATACGGATATGTGCATACAAACATTAAACTCTAACATTGGGATCCCTGGGTGGCGCAGCGGTTTGGCGCCTGCCTTTGGCCCAGGGCGCGATCCTGGAGACCCGGGATCGAATCCCACGTCAGGCTCCCGGTGCATGGAGCCTGCTTCTTCCTCTGCCTATGTCTCTGCCTCTCTCTCTCTCTCTCTGTGACTATCATAAATAAATAAAAATTAAAAAAAAATAAATAAATAAACTCTAACATTGAGAGAAGTGTGAATTTTATAAATTGGTGATGATAGAACTTAGTCTTAGAAAGTGGTGACTAGGTGTTTAATATTTTTGCAGATGTGGCACTTATTTTAAAATTAAGAAGTTCACTTGTTTTGAAGTTAATATTCATGCTGATATATTTCTGTTATGAGTAAAATTGAAGCTATTAAGTATTGTGATCCAAAATAGATCCAGTTCTTGAGAAATAGATTCAGTAAAGAACTATGAATTATTTTATCTATGATGAATTTTAAGTGTAGTGATCTTTGAACAATAATTTTACTAGCTAGTCTAATTGAATAGAAACACATGGTACACAGAACTTCTCCATTTTTATTGGGCAAAATATATCATCTACCTTCCAGTGGAAGTAAATAAATTGTAGGAAACTTTTTTTTTTGAAAGACTGTACTTATTTATTTATTTTAGAGGGAGGTGGAGTGTCTCAAGCAGACTTCATGCTGAGTAAAAAGCCCTACAGACATGGGGTCTGATATAGGGTTTGATCCCACAACCTGAGACCATGACCTGAGCTGAAATCAAGAATCTGATGTTTAGCCAATTGAGCCAACCTAAGAGTCCCTATTGTAGGAAACTTTTATAATGAGACAATTCATAAAAATTTGGTCCAATCATGAAATACTTTTTTATACACTATTGTTCCAACAGTAATATAATTTAGTAAAAATTTTGTGTCATTATATCTTCAGATGGTTATTTGATTAGAAATGTAAAAATTGCCTATTACTATAAATACAAAATATGTAGATACTTTATGATACTATTAGTCTCTTTCATATATTAGTATAAAATTAATTTTAAAATAATATTCATATTAATTTGCGCAAATACTCATGGAGACCTTTGAAAAATAAAATACTGGAAATATTAATCTGCCATTTCATTGAATTCATTATGTTAAATTTTATCCTTGTATTATAATTGCAATTGAGTAGGGAAAACTTTACATACTTGTATGGACGACTAGATTGTCACTCCAAAATGGCCATCCTTTTCACATTCTATTGGTATTCTGAGTTAAAATATACAAGGGAGAAAAAAAGAAAAGTTCAAATGGGATGTATTTCAGATCAAAATGAAATTAAGCTCTGTTGCAATAGAAAGGCTAGAACTGTCTCATATTATTTTTACTTTTTTTGTATTTTTTCATAAACTAGCTATTTAATGGAGAAACAACAATTAAGACATATTCCACAGTGAATCCTTAACCTTCAGAAACATGTTGATTATAGACTGAAGTTGAACTGACTTAGAGGCATTACACACCAAGCTTTGGACCTTGAATCTGCCACTTAAGCTGCTATGTAATCTTAACCTTGGAGTTGACAATTTCCCATAAATAAAATGTTGATAACAATGATGATTCTTAAATGATAAATTGAATGATATCACTTGTTTAATTTACTGCCTCACTGGTTCTCCATACACTTAAAATACAAATTCTTATCAAGGCCTCTGAGGCTAAAAATGTGCCCTCAATAGTGCTCCCTCTGTGTCTTCTGTGTGTCTCCCAAATCACCAGCTTGTAGTCAAATTGTCATCTTCTAGTTTCTTGACCAGTTTCAGCTCTCTTTTCTTATCCACGTCCTTGAACATGATTTCTCCTCTACCGAGAGACTTCTCTATACCACTGATATTTGCTAGCTTCTTACTGTAATTTGCTTTTCAGATCACATCTTTCCAGGAAGGCTTTCTTTGACCTACCTTTTTAAAGTGAATTTCCTATGCCCAGAATTAGTTATCTTAGTGACTTTTGTCTACTTAACAAGGATCTATGAACACAGCTAAATTTTTTAATGTTTGCCTATTACAAATATATATTCCTTTAATTCCTCTAGATTTTAGGTTCCACCAGGGCAGAAGTGTTGTCTCACTTGTACTCCATTCTCAGCAGCCAACATATGGTCTATTCCTATTTGTAGGTGTTACTGAATACACAGTGACATACTTACAGAATGCATGATTTCTTCAGAGATTGCTTTAAAGAACAAATGGGTAAATATATTTAAATAATTTTTCAACAAATGTTCAAAGGTCATATGCAGAAGCAGTAGAACCATTAGGGAGGTAGGAAGAAGGTTAAAGGGAGAGGAAAGATAATAATTGTCAGAAATGAGGGATCAGGTATAGAAGCTTTAGAATCAGTTGGTGAAGCCAAATATTGCTTTTTACTTGGTTTTGGACATCAATGGTCACACCTTTGCAGTGAATATCATTCCTTATAAGTAATTATGGTTTGTAATAATAGTGATACCTAGATCAAAAGTTGTTGACAAGAGTGAGACAGAAAATATATGTAAATTCCCTACTATGGGGACTTGCATATAGTAACTATTTGATAAATGCTTATTTCACTGTGATTTTATTCCAATAATAATAATAATAGAATTAGAGCTCCATACTTCTTGTGTCAGGACAATTTTTTTATTATATGATGCAATATTTTCAGAACATATGAATTTTTCTATGAAAACAAAAGAAGACATTACATGAAATATTCTGATGATCTGAGTGTATATATGAAATAAATAACAATGTATATCAACCTGAGGCTAATTCAAAACAAAATTAAACAAAAGTTAGTTTGAGAACTTATCTTTTAAGCAACTAATACAACAATGAAGTAGTTTTTATTTTTTTAATTTATTTTTATTTATTTATTTTTAAAAGAATTTTATTTATTTATTTATTTATTTATTTATTTATTTATTTGTGAAAGACACACAGAGAGAGAGAGAGAGAGGCAGAGACACAGGCAGAGGGAGAAGCAGGCTCCATGCAGGGAGCCCGACATGGGACTCGATCCCGGGTCTCCAGGATCACGCTCTGGGCCAAAGGCAGGTGCTGAACTGCTGAGCCACCCAGGGATCCCCAATTAAGTAGTTTTTAAATGTGAAATTATATTCTATATAATTTTATTAGAAAGTATTTCCAAGTGTTGTTGCTTTCCATAAATGAAACATTAATTTAATATAATTTCTTTCACTGAAGAATGGATGACTATTGTGTGATACTCTTGAAATTAAACAGTATGAGAATTTAAAATAAATATAACTGCATCTATCAATGATGATGTAAATAATAATATTTGAAATTATTGTTCATGAGTTTTTTGTGTTATTGAGAAAAGTATTTGAGTAATGTAGGTTCACAAATATTTTCTGATATTTTAACTTTTTTACTGAAGTATAATTTACAGAGTACCATTCATCATTTTTAGTATATAGTTCCATGAGATTTGAAATAGTATTAATTCATGTAACTACCACCACAGAATGATATAGAACAGTTCAATTATCCCACCAAAATGTGTGCTTCTTTGAGATTAGCCCCTCCTCACACTGCAGGATCTGGGAACCACCAATGTATTTATTGTCCTTATTGATTTTCTCTGCTCAGAATACTATGCATATAAATTGGGGCATATATGCATATAAATATATTTGGGGCATATATAACTTGGTGGCTCAGTCAATTAAGTGTCCAACTCTTGATTTTGGCCCTGGTCTTGATCTCAAGGTTGTGAGATCGGGTCCTGAATCAGGCTCCACACTGAGGATGGAATCTGCTTAGGATCCTCTCTCTCCTTCTGTCCCTCCCCACTCATGCTCTCTCTCTCTAAAATAAATATTTAAAAGTAAATAAAATAACATACAATCATGTTGCATTGCAGGATTTTGAGTCTGGTTTCTTTGGCTAACATATATGTAAAATTCATCTATGTCTTTGTGAGCACCAGTAATTCATTCTTTTTATTGCTGAGTAGCATTCCACTACATGGTTCTATCATAATTATGTTTGTTAACCTGTTGAGAAGCACTTGGAGTTTTGACAGGTTTTAACAATTACAAATAAAGCTATTGCAAACTTTCATATATGGAAGTTTCAGTAAGAAGAACTTTTTTCATTAGTTTTTTTTTTAAGATTTTATTTATTTATTTATTTGCTTATTTATTTATTCTTGAGAGACACAGAGAGAGAGGCAGAGACATAGGCAGAGGGAGAAGCAGGCTCCCTATGGGTAGCCTGATATGGGACTTAATCTCAGAACCCCAGGATCACCACCCAAGTCAAAGGCAGACACTCAACCACTGAGCCACCCAGGTGCCCCTCATTAGGTTTTGATAATTACCTGGATGTGGGATATCTGGGTATATGGGAAGCATAATGTATTATTTACAATAGTTTGGACAAATTTGTCCAAAATCAATGTAATATTTTTTTCATTCTTGCCAGCAATGTATGAAAGTTCCAGTTACTCATCTTAGTCAGAACTTGGTGTTTTCCATTTTAATAATTTATTTTTGCCATTTTAATAGGTGTTGGGAGTATCTCACTGTATGTTAATTTACATTGTCCTAAGCTTATTTGTCATAGGTATGTCTTTTTTGTGTGTGTGTGTGTGAAGTAACTGATGAAATCTTTTGCACACGTTTTTGGGGATTGTTTTCTTATTAAGTTTCAAGTTTTTTTTTTTTTTATATTCTATGTAAAGATCTGTTAATTAAAATGTGATAAACAAATTTTTACCCTAGTCTTTGGTTTATCTTTACACTCTCTCAATAGTGTGTTCAAAAGAGGTGACTATTTTTAAAATGCTTAGATCATTTCTGTCTTTTTTTTCTCTTTCATAAGTTTTTGGTGTTAAATTAGAAAACCTTGTGCCTGTCCAAGGTTACAAGACTTTTCTCTGTCCTATCTTCTGGAAATTGTATAATTCTGGGTTTTCTATGTAGATCTAAATCTTTTGAATCTTTTTTTAGGATGACATTTATGGTTAAGTATGTATGTTTCTATCTATCTATTGACCCATCACTACCATTTATTAAGGGTTTTGTGCATTATCTTATCAATCTAGCACTACTTGTTGAAAAAAATGCTTTTATCTCCATTAAATTCACTTTGAAGTTTTTGTTGAAATTAAATTGACAATATTTCTGTGGGTCTGATTCTGGACTTATTCTCTTCTTTCTCTGGCATCAAATCTCTTCATTCTACTGCTTTATAGTGTATTTGAAAAACAATGTAAAGTCTCTAACTTCTTTTTTCTTTTCATAAGTTTCCTCTTATTTTTTGGAATTATTTTCCAATTCCTTCAAGTTTCCCAATAATTTCTTTAAAGAAATTCTATGGTGATTTTGATTGGAATTTCACTGAATAAATACATCAGCTGGGAGGGAAAGCATCTTAACAACATTGAGGCTTCTATTCAATAACATAGTATATCTCATATTCATTTAGATATTTTGAGCTTTCATTAGTTTTTATAGTTTTAGGTATATCAATATTATAATATTTCTATTTAAATATTTCATATCTTTTGTGTATCAAAATTATATAGATGCATGTACATATATATGCATTTATGTTCACTGCATACACCCATGATTTCTAATCATTCATTGCTAATATGCAGAACTAGTTTTTTGATAGATTTAAATTTTTATATTGAACTTAGGTCATCCTATCTAGCTAAACTTATTCATTAATTCTAGTACTATTTTAGGAATCTTCGGAATTTTTATATACTCATTTTATCTGGATATATATATATATATATATATATATATTATAACTCTCTTTACAAACACTATTTCTTTTATATATTTTTGCTTTCTTTCTCACACTGACCAATATGATATTGAACAGGAGTAATCATTTTAGGGGAAAACATTGAACCTTTCATTATTATGCATATTGTTAGTTTCAGGCATGCTTTGCAGATCTCTTTTACCAGTATGAGTACATCACTTCTCATTTCTAGTTTACTAAGAACTTATATCATGAATGGACGTTAAATTTTGTCAAAAATTGTTTTGCATCCATTGAAGTAATCATTTACTTTTTTTCAATAGTTTGTTGCATGATGATTTACATGGATTCAGTCTTGAACCACCCTTGTGTTCTCAGGAAAAACAGCATTCTGTCACAATATATTATCTTTTATAGTATTGTGAGATATGTTTACTAGCATTTTGTTGAGGATTTTTACATGAGCAATGTTGGTTTGTGGTTTTCTCTTCTGTAATGCCTCTGGTTTTCCATATTATGTTGGTTTCCTCTTCATTATATTAATGTATTTGTGTGTGTGTCAACTGGTTTTCTTTCTTCTTTAAATTTGGTGAGGGGGGGCACCTGAGTGGCTCAGCAGTTGAGCATCTGCCTTCAGCGCAGGGCGTGATTCTGGACTCCCAGGATGGAGTCCTGCATTGGGTTCCTTGCATGGAGCCTGCTTCTCCAACCCCTGCCTATGTCTCTGCCTCTTTCTCTGTCTCAATAAATAAATAAATAAATAAATAAATAAATAAATAAATAAATAAATAAATAATTTAAAAAAAAATAAAATAAAATTTGGTGAAGACATCAGGATATGCAGTTTTCCTTGTCAGGTTTTTAATTTGAAATTGAACTTTTTTAGTAGATAGTAATATTCAAGTTTTTTTATATCTTCTTGAGCAAACTTTGGCAGTTTATTTCAACACATTAATCTATTATATCCAAGCTGTCCTATTTATTGGAGTAGAAGTGTTCTTGACACTCCTTTATTTTCCTCTTCATGTCATTAGAGTCTGAAGTCTCTCCTTCATTCATGCTATTATTTATGTTCTTTCCTCTTACTTTCTTGGTCAGTTTTGCTCACGATGTATTGATTTTATTGTTTGTTTTATTTTATAAAGAACCAAGATTTTGATTTTCAAATTTTTCCACTTTTAATTTTATTGATTTGTTAAGCTTGTTTGGGGTTTAATGTTCTTTTATATATTTTATGTCTGAATGTAGAACCTTAGATTATTGCTGGAGATCTTTTTCTTTTCCTAATAGAAGCAATTATTGGTATAAATTTCTCTCTGAACATTGTTTTAGCTGCATTCAACATATTTACTATGTTAGATTGCCATTTTCATTCATTTTAAAACATTTTCTTACTGTCCATAAGTTTTGGTTTTTGGCCTACATGTTAATTATAACTGTGTTTCATATTTTCGAAATATTTGGATGCCAGCCCAGATATGTTTTCCTTACTCGTTATTAGTTTAATTCTAGTATTGCTTGAGATCATACTTTGAATAATCTCAATTTTTATGTGTTTTAAACTTTTAAAAGTAACCTTGAGTATGGTCAGTACTGAACAACATTCCATGTGCATCTTAAATAACCATTTATTTTGCTGGTGATGTTTGTAGTGTTATCATTTAGGTTAAGTTGGTTGATCCTATTGATTTTTTCTGTCTTTTTAGTAGCTTCCTGATTACTTGCCATAGCAATTACTATGGGGAGACTGTCTATGCCTTCAACTATAACTTCATATTTTTATTTCTCCTTTAAGTTCTATTAGTTTTTTATTCACATATTTTGAAGTTTTAAATTTAATTTTAATTTTTTGATCTAATTTTTAGGGTTTTTAAAGATTTTATTTATTTGAGAGAGAGCTGGAGAGAGAGAGAGAGAGAGAGAGAGAATGCAAACAGAGAGAGAAGATTTAGGGAGAAGCAGACTCCCCATGGAGCAGGGAGTTGGACATAAGGCTCAATCCCAAGATCCTGGGATTAGAACCTGAGCCAAATGCAAATGCTTAACTGACTGAGCCACTCAGGTACCCCTAATTTTTAGTTTATTTTTATTTTTTATGTATTTTACTTATTTATTTATTTGTTTGTTTTAATTTAATTTTTGTTCTATTTTTAGTTCTATTTATGTTGTCCTTTTGAATATTGAGTCTTTTACAATCATGTAATATATTACTATATCCCTTATGATATCTTATTTTCTAAGATCTATTTTTTCTGAGATTTCTGTAGATAATAATAGATTAGTGTTTCCATAGCACATCTTCTATAATTTTTCTTTTAATGTATCTGAATCTTTATATTTAAAAATGGGATTTATATAGACAGCAAAAGTCTTGCCCTATTTTTGATCTGACAATATATCCTTTATTTGGTGGTTAAACAATTTATATTCAATGCAAGTCTTGTTAAGATTGGGTTAAAATGTACCATCCTGGTGGCAGTGATATAAATGTTCCATCATTTTTAATGTTTCTTTTTTCTGTATTTTTCAGCCTTATTCATGATGAATCTCTCTCTATATATATGTATATGTATGTATTTATCCACTATTGGCTTAATACTAATACTTTCATATTTTAAAAATATTTGCTTTTTTTTAGTTTGCAGTTATATTTTAGAGCCATTAGATAAGAAATATAAATTTATTGTCAACTTCAGATATTCCATTTGTAGTGCTCTTCAATTCTTTGTGTAGATCTGTACTTTCTTGTTATATCATCTTCCTCCTGCCTGAAAATTATTCTTTAACTTTTCCTGTAGTGTATATTATTGTTTTCTATCTATAGGTACTGTAACAAAATACCACAAACCACAGGAAATTTATTTCCTCATAGTTCTAGAGGCCCAAAGTCTGAATCAGTATCACTGGGTTGATGTCAAGGTAGGAGTCTTGCTTCTTCCAAAGGCTGCAGAGGAGAATCTATTCCTGTCCCTTTCGGTTACTGATGACTGCTGGCATTTCTTTGCATATGGTATCATCACTTCAATCAGCCTCCATGATCACCTTTTTTCTCCCCTTTCAAGTGTCCCTCTGCTGCTCTATTTTAAAGACAGTTGTGATTTCATTTAGAGTCCACCTACATAATCCAGGGTAATCTCCCCATCTGAGAATTCTTAAATTAATCATATCTGCAAGGTCTTTGCCATATAAGATAACGTTGACAGGTACCAGATATTAGAATGTGAGAGCATCACTGGGGCAGAATTATTCAGCCTAACACAGTGTATTGCTGCTGGTTGTTTATCTGATTTCCTTTATTCCTTTTGAATTTTTTGAAGGATTTTGCTGTGATTAAAGTTAGGGTGTTATTTTTATTCTTCTCTGTCCTTTCTTTCTTTCTCTGTCCTCTGTCCTATTCTTTCTGTCCTTTATTTGTAGCTTTATTATCTTCTGGCTCATATGGTTTTTAAGAAATATTCTATAATTCCTATCTTTGTTACTGTTTGCAATGCATACTTTCTCTCTTGCTGCTTTCAAGAGTTTTATAAATTGATTTTTGGTTTCTGGCAGCTAAAATAATATAGTGAGTATGCATGCATACAGCTCATATATTTATCTTCCCTATTTTATCAACTTTATTGAATCTGTCAAATGTGACTATCATTAATTTTAGAAAATCCACCAGCATTATTTCTTCAAATATTTATTCTGCTCTATTCTCTTCCTCTTCTAATATTAGATTTCCAATTGCACTTATGTTGGAACATTTGATATTTTCTTATAACTCTTTGATGATCTGTTTCCTTTTTCTAAACTTTATTTATTTATTCATAAGAGACACAGAAAGAGAGAGGCAGAGACATAGGCAGCGGGAGAAGTAGGCTCCATGCAGGGAGCCCAATGTGGGACTTGATCCTGGGACTCCAGGATCACACCCTGAGCTGAAGGCAGAGACTCAACTGCTGAGCCACCCAAGCTTCCTGATCTGTTGTGTTTCTATTTTGTTTTTACTACTTTCTCTCTTTCTGTTTCATTTGTGTCATTTCCTTTGATACACTTACAAGTACACTGATTTTTTATTGGCTATTTCAAATGTATTGATGAGTTTTTCAAAGACATTTTCAATGTCTGCTACTGCATTTTAATTTTTTAAAGATTTTATTTATTTATTCATAAGAGACAGAGAGAGAGAGAGACACAGAGGGACACAGGCAGAGGGAGAAGCAGGCTCCATGCAGGAGGCCCGATGTGGGACTCGATTTTTAGCATTTCTATGTGATTCTTTCTTATATATTCCATCTCTGTACCTAAATTGTCCATCTGATCATTAATGTTGGCCATGTTTTTTTTTTCACTAGAGCATTTAATACAGTAATCATATCCAAAAAACAAAAAACAAAAAACAACCAAACAAACCTGTCTGATAGTTTTGAAAGATGTGTTATAGTCAAATTTAATTCACCTGTTTATTTCATTTCTTTAGAGTGTGTTCATTTTTATTGCTTTCTTAACTCTGAAAGTTACTGTTGAAAGCTAGATATCTTATGTAGAGGAGTAGAAACTGAGTTAAGTAGGCTTTATTGCTTGAAATGAACACACTATTTGTTCTACAAGGCCTTAATACAGAAGACTCTATCAATATAACCAGAAATTGACCTGGGATTGAATATGTTGTTTCTATTGTTATTTAGTGCACAACAGGCTTTTCATACCCCTCTATAATTAACTTGTGTTAAGGGTGTGGGCTATTTCACTAGAGGTTTTATCTAAATATATGCTTTATCTTCAGTTTTGGCTTTCCTTTTTGTGTTGTATTTCAGAGTTGTCTCCATTTTGTCCCCTTTCTATCCTATCCACACATTGCCAGAACCTTTTATTTGATCCTGACTAGCCTGGTTAAAAGGAATAGAAGAGTGTTTTTTGCTATTCTGCTTAAGACACATTCTTAGATTTTACATCTCTTGGCCTGTAGAATTGTGCCTTGCCAATGATCCTGCCCCCAAATCTGCTTTATTGCAGTTGTCATTTCTTTATCCCAGAAATGTACTAGGAGAGATGATTATCATAACACATAGTGACATCTGCAAGGAAAAGACTGAGAGTGGGTGGTAATTCCTGTGTTTGAGTCTTCCATGGTTTCATCAGTTCCTTAGAAATTGGTCATTAGAAATTTGTAAAGAATTTTAAAAGAATTCTTACTGGTGTTCAACCGTGTATACCCAAAGAAGGCATCTTTCCCTGAAGGTGCTGGCATTACATTTTGGTTCAGCTGGTTATCATGTGATCACAGATGATGAATTTTAGAAACTGCGAAGATGCAGATTGTCTGTTGTATTGTTGGGACAAGGATAAGAACAATGATTTTCCAGATGTCTGAATCATAAGGAAAGAGTGTATTGTTTTCTTTTTACACTGTATTTTTAGCCCTTACATTTAGGTTTGTGATACAGTTTGAATAAATTTTTATATAAAGTGTGATTTAAGGATTATTATCATTGTTATTATTGTGTGCAGTTAGAATTTAATTGTTGTAGAGTTTATTGTTGAAAGGATCATCATCTCCATATTGTATTAGGTAAAACTTTTGTCAAAATTTTTGGCTACACATGTGAAAGTCTACTCAGAGCTCCTATTATGATATAATGATCTATATTTCTTTTGGTTTTCCCATAAAAACATTATATTGATTAATGCAATTTTGAATAGTAGTGTACAGGTGGTGCAGATCTTTTCATTATTGTCTTTTAAAAAATTGCTAGCTATTCTAGGCTATTTAAATTTTCATGTAATTGTAGAATCAGCTTAATACTGTATACAAAAATTATTCTGATTTTTTATTGCAATTACATTGAATCTATACATAAATTTGGGGATAGTGAATATCTTAAAAATAATAAAACTGATTAATTAATTTATAATATCTCTCCTTATTCAAGTCCTCTTTAATTTCTCTCATTGATGCTGTGTAGTTTTGAGTGTACTATTTACAAATTATTTTTTAAATTTTTTCCTAAAAATTCTAATTCTTGATGTATTATACACAATTAAAAAATATCAATTACACATTTTTGGCCAGTTCAAAGAAATACATTTTTTATATTGACCATATATCTTGTAATCTTGCTAAATTTATCATTATTTATTTACTTTTCTGTGGATGTATTAGAGTTTTCTACTTGGATGATCATATTGTCTAAAAAGAAAAAAAAAACACAGTTTAACAACTTAATTTCCAACTATTTTATTTTATTATTTTATTGTTAACATTTATTTCACTGATCAGGAACTTGATTTAGATGTGAATAGAAGTACTAAGAGGGGATTTTTTTTATACTCAGTTTTAAGGAGAAAGTATTATATATTGTGGATATTCAAAGTCACTTAGATAAAAGTAATTTTTGTTTTATCTGGAAATTTGTTTGTTTCGTTGTTAACATGAGAGTAAACAACTTCCATAACATTGTTTCCCATTTTTTTCAAATTTCTTTCTTTTTATTTCTTTTAATTCTTTTCTTTTTTTTCCTTTTTTTCCCGTCATTTTACATGCTATGCATTAGTATAGATTCTGATTTATGAATTTTAATTTATTCTATTGTATTTTTCCATTCTCTTATTCCCATATTTTTTAGGTTTCTTTTTTTTCCTAGAATACATTGTATCTTTGACTATTATAACCATATTTTCCAGTAATTTTTAACTTATTGATGTGAATTATTTTGTATTATTTGTATGCCAGAGTAACTGATTCACCTATAATTATAATTTTATTTACTATATGTTTCTTGGTTATATTCTTTAAAAAAAAAAACATTTTATTTATTTATTTATTTATTTATTTATTTATTTATTTGAGACAGAGAGAGAGAGGCAGAGACATAGGCAGAGGGAGAAGCAGTGGTCCCCTGTGGGGACCCTGATACAGCACTCACTCCTAGGACCCTGGGATCATGCCCGAGCCAAAGACAGAGGCACAACTACTGAGCCACCAGGTGCCCTTTTTTGGGTGTTATATTCTTGATTTTTTACACGTAATACAATCTTTTAGTTTTTCTAGGAGGATTTTTTTTTAAGAAAACTGTGTTTGAAGTATAATATTTTTCTTTTTTGTTTCTTTTTCTCTCTTTTGTTCCTTTTTATAAAAAATGTTAAAAATTATCTCTCAATGAGACCAAATTGTTTCTTTTTTCTGGTTGGTATGGCAAGTTGCTAATCTTATGGGTTCCTCCTAGACTTGATTTGAGTTCTGTCTGGGCCACAGGTTTAATTAGGTTTAATTCGATGGAATTAGTCAAACCGCGGACATAGAACTACTATCTCTTTACTAGTTTTGTAGTATTTGAATGGAGAAGGAGCTCATATCTTATTGCTCTTTGCTTTTCAGCCCCTCCTTTATTGGTGCTTTTATATAGACACTTTGGGTTAAGAATAAAGGTGGAAGAATTTGGGGGCCAAGAAATTTCTTTTTGCATAAAACATTTCCATATTCCAATTCATCCAATCAACTAACTCTATAAATTATTGCTTGGATGACTTTTTACCAAACTTTCAAAATGAGTTCATCTATAACATCCTATTCCTCCTCCATCGTTGCCTATGGAGATGAGGTAATCAATTCCAGAAATAAAAGCTGGCATGGCTTTCTGCTACCTACAAAGAAATTGCTTATTCTCCGGACTCCAGTTTCTTTAGGCTTTCTTGGATACTCTAGTTTGTCTTAGCCCCACAGAAAACTATATTGTATTTCCTTTTTCTAGATTTTTTTTTAGAGTTGTATTTATTTATTTGAGATGTGGGAGAAAGAGGTGAAGGACAGAGGGAGAGGGAGAGAGAATCCAAATAGACTCTGTACTGAGCAAGGAGCCCAAATTTTTGTCCACTAAATTCTTTCCTTGAGAGCCTGAGGAAAAGACCTGAGCTAAAACCAAGAGTTGGGTGCTTAACCTAGTGCACCACCCAGGTGCCTTTTTTTTTTTCTTTTTAATACCATGGGCATCACAAAGAATGAAAATGTCTATCTTGTTCACTCTTAGTTCTCTAACATCTAGCAGAGTAACTATAAATAATTTATGTTGGGTGGCTCAGTCTGTTAAGTGTCTGACTCTTGATTTTTGCTCAGGTCAATGATCTCAGGGTCATGAGACTGAGCACTACATCTCCCTCCCAGTCTGCTCCCTGAACTCCTACTGGCTCTCTCTCCCTTTCTCTCTCTCTCTCTCTCAAAAAAAAAAAAAAAAGATTATATATATATATATATATATATATATATATATATATATATATATTTAGTTCTGGGAAGGACAGAAAAGTATATATTCAAAAGAGTTAAAATTTTAGAAGGTATTTATAAAAGATTATCTGAAAATATTCTTCCATACATGACATAGGTTTAAAAATACTAATAAGTGCAATAATATATGTTCATCAAGTTCACTTGAGAAGAAATATCAAATAATGTACATGAATATCATAACAGCAAGGAAGAGATTCTTCTCATGAAGGATTAGCATTCTCTTAAAACTCATGAAGAACAGACAAGATAAAGTTTGTGGGTGTGATAAATTAGGTGATCATATAATTTTATATCCTAAACTCATGTACTTTTTAGAGGGAAAGTGGTGCTATTGAAATATGTTGAGAAATTAGGTGTACCCTCCTGGGATTGTCTTGGACAAATTGCAAAGTATTTCATCTAAATATATCTACCTCCTCCTCATGACTAATAAGACCCTTTGTAAGGGACATCTTGCTTTTTAAGATTTTATTTATTTATTCATGAGAGACACACAGAGTGAGGCAGAGACATATGCAGAGTGAGAAGCAGGCTCCCTGCAAGGAGCATGATGTGGGATTTGGTTCCAGGACCCCAGGATCACAACCTGAGCCAAAGGCAGAGGTTCAACCACTGATCCACCCAGGTGTCCCTGCAAGGGACATTCTACCCAGTACTTCCATGACTTAAGTCACTGATGAAAAAATGACTGGCTTTTGCTGGAAGCAGTCTTTATTACCAGAATGGCTTCCACTTAATACACCAGTTATGATTCACTTGTTTTGCTAAACATTCCAGGCCTTGCTAAGTAGGAATAAAACAAAAGGAGTCAATGTTCCTAATCTGTTTAATGCATTCACTGAATCCCCGGTCACTGTGTCCTTCTTTCTGCCTATCCATTTTAGGTAATTTCTACAGTGTACTTGCCAGTAACTGACACTCTTACTAAGTGACTAGCCATGATCTTTTCAGCAGCCGTAATGTAGTAGCTAATGTTTGTTGTTCCATATTTCTAAACTGCTACTTAATAGTTTTTATCTCACTGGAAAAGAGAATATTAAGGGGTAAGTATTAATTTGTAAATGTTTTCATGTTCTTTGTATTAAATTTGTAAGGTGTAATAAGCAAACAATTAGCAAAGAGAAAGAAAAGGAGAAAAGATACATGTACCCCCTGCAATTTGGCATTGATGTTCAGAAGTATATAAAGAAAATACAATGTAACTCATGAAAAGTGGTCTACACTAAGTTGAATTATGTCACCTATAATTCATTAGCCATCACACTACTTTCATAGCCTCTTATGATACTAATAAGTAATGACCATTAATCATCCTAAAGATTCAGGAGAAGCATATCGTTTCCCATATTGTACAATAAAGTCATCACAAATTACCAACTTCCTAGAATATGAATAGTAAGTAAGAAGTTTTGATGCCAAGCTTTTCAAAAAGCTATGAGGTCTTTTTTAGTAATAATTTATATTTTTAGTTTCCCAATAAAGTGGTATCTTTCTTAATTTCAATAAAATGTTGCCAGTTTGCTTTCTTTTAATCTAAGGTACATTATAAAACAAACAAAAAATAAAGTACATTATAAAATACTGAAAATATTTAATTTATATTTTAAAATATATATTTCCTCTATAGGTAAAGCAATCACTATTATAATCACATCCATCTTCCTCTCTGTAAGAAGTGGAAATTTTCAGAATCGATCCATGAAGAACTTTTCAAAGATGTGCATTTGAACATAAGTATAAATATCCATAGCATTGTGAAAATATCCTATATAAAATTTTTCTCTATATTAATTTTTATATTCTGGGTAAGAATTCATTTATCTCTTTAGTCTTTAAAACGAACAAAATTAATCTCTTAGTGTATCCATCTGATTCCATCTTTCACTTTATTTCTTGTCTTGTTACTTGTAATGATATTTATTCCTTATTTTAAAACCAGATATTTTGGATATATTGTTTTTCTTTGAAAATCTGCAAACTAAGTGGGTTCAAAGAAATACCTGAGATCAGATATATAGGGATATATTAAAACACCAAAAAAAGAAGTCATATGCTTGAAACTTCATATTCCATTGATGTCACTGGCTTGCATTTGCATTATTATTCTTGGCAAATCACTTAGGAGTTCTGGACCTCTGCTTCTTCGTATGAAATTGTAAGATTATCAAGTAATCCGTGATATAAACTCTAGTTACTTGCAGGTATGATTATAAATTTTACCATGTGAAGGGCATGACTTTGATCAAAAGAATAAAAACATTCTAACTTAGCAATTATCCATTGATTAAATTAGTTTTCAGAAACCCCTGCTTTTGAAAATAGGGAGAAATAAAAAGTTAAGCTCTTACTAAACTGAACATTATCAATAATCAATACTTAGTAAATTATTTCTAATGTATTTTTTTAAATTGTTAGCCATTAAGGTCATTGAGAATCTTATTATCCTTTTTTCTAGTATAATCATTTCCTATAATAATCATTAACTTGTTTATGAAAATATGATAATTTTAGAAATGTTAAAATATAAGTTGTTATTTACTGAATACTCTTATAATGGAAAAATGCATATTTCAAGTTGATGTAATTAATTAAGATTACAATATAAGTTTAGCTATTAAGAGTTGTGTCATTTTTAAATGCTTGACATCAATTGGATGCACAAATAAGGTACAACTATATGTATTGAGGATATGATCTCATTTAATGCTGATAATAATTCTATGAGGTCAGTACTATAGTTCTTTTATAGAAGATAAGAGACATAACAAACTGACATAAATTATCAAAGTCACATCACTAGAAATTCCTCAGCTGAAATATGAACCCAAGTCTACATGATTTCACAGCATGAATTCTTATCTACCTTCTATAGATCCTCCGAAGGCAAAATGATTTAGGAAGGTTAAAAAATATACAAATTCCATTTTAGAGTTGAAAAACCTGGTGATGGCCTAGAGAGGTTAGTTGGTTAGCTCAAGGTCACATTGTGAATAATTATAGTATTTAAAGAGGAAAGACGATTACTCATTTGATGTAACCCATGTGCAATTTCATCTGCATAATGCTTTTTTCATTATATTTATGCATTGTAATTATATCATTAATCAGATGAAAGCAATAGCAATAACTCAAACCAAAATGGCATAGAAACATTTTTGAAATCATAACTTCCATATGTTATTGAAACTTTTTTTTCATTTCATCTCTATAAATAAAGTCATGTTCAAAGGATTGATGTAGCCAGAATATGCCCTGTTGTTGCTACTTTGTTTGTTTCAACAACTTAATCTTTTTTAAAAAATAAATATTTTTATTTATTTATTCATGAGAGACAGAGAGAGAGAAAGAGAGAGAGAGAGGCAGAGACACAGACAGAGGGAAGAGAAGCAGGCTCTATGCAGGAGCCCAATGTGGGACTCGATTCTGGAACTCCAGGATCACACCCTGAGCCAAAGGCAGATAGCCACCCAGGTGTCCCTCAACAACTTAATCTTATAAACAATGAAGTTCAAATGTTATTATTAAACATACACTTACTAAGCTGTCATACACTTACTAAGCTGTCACTAATGTAGGATTTGATTTGGGATATAACCTCTATATATTGTGTCCCATGTCCCTGTTCTCTCTAAATATCTTTTAATTCCTTTAAAAAATAAATTAATCCTATTTTCTCTTATCTACTATGTATCATCACTTCTATGTCATTTTTCTTAAATCTTTATTTCTCACCATGTTTCTATTTTCAAATGAAAAATTCAGCTTCTTATGTCTTTCCTTCCTTTCTTCTTCCCTTCTTTTCTTCTTTCCTCCCTCCCACTGTCCCTCTCTTCTTTTTAATCTTTACATATTACAAAAGAAAATTCATGTAATTCTTATTTAAGTATTCAGTCCTTTAAAATATTCCTTCTTCTGTTATTGGCATCAAAACACTGTTAATCACTATTTTGGTTAAGTTTCTGTTACAAACAGTAACTAGTTTGAGTAGAAAAGAATTTTTACCTGACATTAGTTTACTTACTACATAATTGGAAGAGTAGAAATAATAATAGGTTATAGACAAAAATTCTGAAACAGCTCTCTTCCACCCAAATTACTCTGCCTCTGCTAAAATGTAAAAGCTACTCATTACTGTGTGAAACCATGAGTCAGAAACTTGACTATATTGGTTTTGTGAAGAAATATGAATGTTACTGCTGCTGCAGGAAACCACAACATCATCAATTGGGAACCACAGAACCACATTGCCTCTGCCAATATCTACAGCAGCAAAATAGATACCTGATACATTTACCTTTCTTTACTTAATCCAATTTTGAGTGTAAATTGTGTAAGAGTAAATCTGATTAGTAGAATTTAAATCATATTCAGAATTTTAACCAGAAGGGAGGCTGGGGTATGTAGTTGATAGTTCTCTGGGACCTATTGTAAAGAAAAAGCACACGAAAAAGAATTTGGAAGGAAAATTGAGTAAGCCAACTTATAGCATCCATCGAAGTGCTCCTTATTTCAGTGTTAGAATTATTTCTTTCTGCTTCCTCTACTTGATATAACTCTCTGGCCTACAAAACATTAAATTCTACACATTCTTCTCTTATCGTATCTCACATATTTGTCAGTTTGTTCCGTTTCTACTTCCCTTGAAGTCATTTTGACTTACTCACGTTGCAAAAGCATCCTTACAATCCTTCTGTGACCTAGGGTTTTCTAAGTATGACAATTTTACTAAAATGCTCCTAAACAATCTTTAATGATTAACCATTTTTGAAGAGCTTCAACTCTGAGAATGACAGTCTGGCCCCATCTCTTCATCATCAGGCTCTAGCATTCCTAAGTTAGAATATTCGCCTACCCAACTGCCAGAATCTTCCAAATACCTAACATCTTAGTTGGCCTTAAGCCTATGAAATTACAGAAATATGTATAGTTCTCTTTGACTAAATTAACTCCACCTCTGAGAAACCTAAAAGCTTGAATCATGAAGTTTTGAAACTTACACATTCATTTCTTTATTAGCAGCATACTCAAACTATAGACAGAATGTCTATAGAGACATAAATACATACTCCTGATGATCTTGAAATATTTCCCTATAAAGTGAGAGCAAAATCTTTTTTTTTAAGATTTATTTATTCATGAGAGACACAAAGAGAGAGGCAGAGACATAGACAGAGGGAGAAGATGGCTCCCCAAAGGAGCCTGACGCGGGACTCTATCCTGGGACTCTGGGATCAAGCTCTGAGCTGAAGGCAGACACTCAACTTCTGAGCCACCCAGGTGTCCCAAGAGCAAAATCTTAAACCATAAAATTTGTAAAGACCATATGCCTATTAAACGTCGTGATTCATGTATAAAGAACTTTATGCCATTGTGCATTTGCCCTTTATACATATTATTAAGAAATTATTTTATCAAGACATAAATATAGAAATCATCTTATATTACCAATTACCAAATATTAAAATTTAGGCAGAAATTAGTAATTAAAGGTACTAACATGTTTTTCTAATGTATTTGTGTTTATCCTGGAGGTTTAAGTACAAAGTTTTGAAGAACTTTCTCAATGGGAATGACAATTATATTTGTGGAATCACTCAGGCAGATTAAGTCTAAAATACCTTGTCATATCAAAAGAGACAGGTCCAAAGGATAATTGAATGTCTGAGGTCTTGCGGTTGGTGATATATGTTTACTATTTATTAGCATATCTTCTTTGTTGAACGTATAGACATCCATGTACTTGTACTGAAAAAAGTGCTTAGAATGAAAAAAAGGACTGACAGCATAAACTCTAGGGGAAAATCACACCATGCCCATTGTTCCATAGCATAAAATGCAAGATTTTGTCCAAAAATTTACTCACACTGTTATGTAGTTTCTAATTTTCTTTTTTGACTCCACAAATAGAAAGCAACCTTTTCTTCAGGATACCTTTTTACATTCCTTTTCCAAAAAATTGTTAAGAAAATGTCAAAACTCTATCTGTCATAAAATTCTACCTTTTTTGATGTTGAAAATTTTCTTCATATGTCATCACATTTGGCTCCTGGTTATTACACAATTTCTAAATTTGTCAGACCTTACAGTTCTGATACCAGAAAAAAAAAATTCCTTTTCCAATCATTAAGTGAGTTCTAATTCTCTAGTCTAAGAAGTAAGCAGAAGACAAGTAGTCAAAATAATAAAAAGAGGACCCAGAGTGACATAGAAGCCAGAGCTGCTTGAACTAAAGACACTGGGAAACAAAGCTAATCCCTCAGAAAGGTTAACTAAGGTAAATGAAAATTAAAAGATTCCATAATAGGATATTAGGAGATCACTGATGAAAGTGGAGTCTTAATGAACAAAGACTCTGATAGATTGAACTGTGTACTGGATAAGACAGTAAAAACATTTAATATAGACCAATCTTCCAATAAATTTATTTGTGTGTGAAAGGATGTAGAAAGGTGGCAGAGGGGAAATGGTTTTAAAAAGTAATGGTTTAAAATTTTGTTTGCTGTGTTAGAATTTAGTGGATTTTGTTTCTTTGTTTACCTTTCCAACCATTTCTTTAAATATAGAAATATATTTGAATATATTAACAATATCCAGTTGTTGTGAATGGCTCAGAGAGAGATTTTCTGTATTTAAAAATGTTTGAGTGTTTTTTTTTTTAAATTCTTAGTTCCGTAAATTGTTTTTGGAAATCCATGACATATAAAATAAGTACATCATTAGATAATAGCTTATCCATTTTTTTTCTAACAATTACATTCTTTTTTTCATGCTGATGTCTCTTTTATTTGTTTGCTTGTTTTGCTTTATTTTGTTTCAAGTTTTTATTTAAATTCCAGTTATTTAACATACAGTGTAATATTGCTTCAGGAGTAGAATTAGTGATTCATCACTTACATATAACACTCAGTGCTCCTAATCCATCTATAATCCTAAAGTTTTCAAACACACATCAGTAATATTAGTAGAAGTTCCTTTAAAATTATTGAAAAAGAATTGCTGAAATATCTTTGGCAAAAGGTTGCCCAGACCCATTATACAAATAACATATAACACTTTTGGGGATCCCTGGGTGGCGCAGCGGTTTGGCGCCTGCCTTTGGTCCTGGGCGCGATCCTGGAGACCCGGGATCGAATCCCACATCAGGCTTCCGGTGCATGGAGCCTGCTTCTCCCTCTGCCTGTGTCTCTGCCTCTCTCTCTTTCTCTCTCTGTGACTATCATAAATAAATAAAAAAAATTTAAAAAAAAAAACACTTTTGAAATACATGTATAATAAAAGGTTATGAATGAAGTTTGTGTAAATGGTAATAAACATATGCATGTAATATATACTTCTGAATCAACATATAAAATACCCAGTTTAGCAGTCTGCAAAACATTTATGAACAGAAAAAAAGATAACTAGTAACTTGAAATATTCTTTTAAATGTTATTAGATTATTATGATTTTAGAAAAATGACTTCTGACAAATAATTGTAGCAGTTGAACATTATGCAGAGTAATTTGTTTCATTAGACATTGGCCTGATTTTATTGAACATGTTAAAATATAGCAAATTAAAATGATCTTGCTTCTTTGAAAAGATTTACTGATTAATACTCATGTTCAGAATCTAAGCGCTTATCATTATTGCATTACTTGATGAACACAGATTTGAAATGCAAAGCGATAGTTGGTTTGAAATAATGGAATGGGACAGGCATGTGTATTCATACTTAACTAAAATGGCTTTGTATATTATGCAACAAACTGTACAACAAATTTTGCTATTTCAGCACTTTGTCAGAAGTATTTTCAAGGTTTTGATGTGGCTACTAATAATATTCTAGAAAATAGTACAATTAATTTTTGAATTTTAGTAAATCTGCTTATCTCTATAGTGAAAATCAGCTATAATTAAGTTTGAAAATTGCCATGCCTCTTTCAGTTATGGTTACAAACAATTTAGTATTCATGCATAGTCAATAAACATTGACAGAGACCTGGGAATAATCAGAAGAAATAGCATATGCTCTCTGCTTTAGAAGAATTTGGTCTATTAGAAGAGACAGATTCGTAAGCAAGTAATTGGCACTCTACCATGCTATGAACAAAGTGTAGTAGAAGCCAGAAGAAGGAGAAAATGGGGCCACAGTCAGAATGTGACAGGAGTTCATGAGACCAGGATCTGTAAGGAGGATTTTTTTTTTAATTTGACCATAGCGATGACTAGTAGGAATTTTTCCAAGAGTGGAGAGAGGGGAGGAACATGCTACATTTGGAGGTAAATATTGATGTTTATCCAAATCAAAAGAATAGAAATAACCTTCGCAGAAGACCTAAAAGGCATTATTTTTATCCCATTTTTTAATGTGATGCAAACAAATCTGGATAGAGATGTTAAATCTAGAAAAATATTTTCACTCTTTTTTATAACTTTTTTGTTTTTCTTGAAGTATAGTTAACATTCAGTATTGTTAGTTTCCAGTGTACAAAAGAGTGATTCAACACTTATGTACTTAACTAAATGATTGATGTGATACCTAGTTACATCCATCATCATACAAAGTTATTACAATATTATTATCTTTTAAAGATAATAATAATTTATAATAATTTATTTATTTATTTATTTATTTATTTATTTATTTATTTATTTATTTATTTCATACATTCAAGGAAGGGGAGGGACAGAGGAAAAGAGAATCCCAAGCAGACTCCATGCTGAGTGTAGAGCCTAACATGGGACTCCATCCCAGGACCCTGAGATCATGACCCTAGCCAAAATCAAGAGTCCAACACTCAACCAATTGAGCCACCCAGGTGCCCTAGTTATTACAATACTATTGATCATATTTTCTATGCTGTACTTTATATCCTTGTAACTCATTTTTGTAAAGGCTTTATTTATGAGAGAGAGAGAGAAAGAAAGAGGAGAGAAAGAGGCAGAGATACAGGCAGAGGGAGAAGCAAGCTCCATGCTGGGAGCTTGATGTGTGACTCAATCCTGGTACTTCAGGGACATGTCCTGGACCAAAGGCAGGTGCTAAACCACTGAGCCACCCAGACATCCCAACTAATTTGTTTTATAACTAGAAATTTGGACATCTTAATCCACGTCACCTGTTTTGTCCATTCCTCTACCTTCCTCTGCCCTTGGAAACTGCCATTTCTGTGTATTTATAAGCTGTTTTTGTTTTGTTTCATGGGTTTGTTTCATTATTTTAAATTTCACATTTAAGAAAAATCACATGGTATTTATTTTTCTCTCTCTGATTTATTTCCCTTAGTATAATGCCTTCTCGGTCCATCCATGTTGTCACAGTGGAATTATATTTTGATTATAAACATATATATAGCATCTTCCTTATTCATTCATCTACCAGTAAACACTTGTGTTGCTTCCATATCTTCTATCATAAATAATGCTGCAATGAACATAGGGTGTATCTATATTTCTAATTATTGTTTTTGTTTTCTTTAGATAAATGTCCAGAAGTGGAATTGCTAGATTAAATGGTATTTGTATTTCTAATTTTTTGAGGAATCTCCATACTGTGTTTCATAGTGGCTGCAAGAACTTACATTCCCACCAAGAATGCACAAAAATTCCCTTTTCTCCTTATCTTTGTAGGCATATGAAGAAAGGAAGGAGAGAAAGAAAAAAGAAGGAAAGGAAGGACAGAAATTTGGTAGATATTATATTGGCCTGAGTGGTGAAGTGAAGGCAAATGGTATAAACTCTTCTCTCTGAATTCAAAGCCAATACTCTTTGTCACTCCGTGTGTTGCTATAAATGCTGCTATATATGTCATTAATTAGTTACCAAATGCTATTTAGTAAGGATTAAATAAGGCTTTCTCCATAGTTGAAATAATGTAATAAAAAATGATTTGAAGGACAAGTTAGTTTGAAGGACTATTTACCATGACTTGAAGGGCATAGAAAATATCTCCACAACCACAGATTATCTATATCAATAATCTGCCTTGGTAATTGAAATTTCAAAGTTGGAAAATTTGTATCCCTTTTCAAATACTAGTTTTGAAAAACTCGTGTTGAAAATTATGTGCCAGGTGTTGAAAACATGTAATTCATCATTTCCTTTAACTATTTAGTTGGAGTTGTTTTTATCAACTTAATAAGAAATAAAAAGTGAAGTAGATGACAGGTCTGATTTATCTAAGATGCCATCTCATTAAGAAAAAGATTTTAAAGGATAAAGGTTTTTGTTTGTTTTTAACAGGAATTCATCACCTAGTATAGAGAGAAATTATTGTTACAAATCTAAAAAAAATAAATAAATTAAATTAAATTAAAATATGTGTGCAAAAGTAAGTAACATGAGTAGTTGCTTTTATTTTCAAAGTTAAAGTCTGAATGAAAAATTGTGACATTGTAACAAACCCTAGTTTAAGTGAATTTTGCATTATAGTAATATAAAATTATATCTTCAACAGGCCTGTCATATGAAACATAAATACACAGCTCAAAGAAACACAATTCCAAGTTATGTTGAGAAAAATAAATAAAACCAACCATTAAAAATATGACTCTAGAGGACTTGGATGGCTCAATTGGTTGAGTGTCCCTCTTGGTTTCATCTCATATCATGATCTTGAGGTTGAGCCCTACCTAGGCTCTACATTCAGCAGGAAGTCTACTTGAAGATTCTCTCCCTCTGCCCCTCCCCTTCCTCATGCATAAGCTGTCTGTTTGTCTGTCTGTCCCTCTCAAATCAATAAATCTTAAAAAAAATGTGAGGCTATATTACTAAAATCAATCTATTGTTTTTATATGAATCGATGCTTATAAAATGAACACTGCATGCATAGAATTCATAATTATTATATATATATTTATCAAATATCTTATTTTAAATCAACCTTAGTAAAATTGTATATTTTTCCAAAGTGACAACTTCCTGTATAAACACCAGAAAGATTTTCTTTTGCAATCAATATAGAATGTGAAAAATACCATGCACAATTAGACTAATTATCCAGATAGACTAATTACCCATATTCATCATCCTGAATATGATCTATATGACATCCATATCATATCTTTTTTATTACAATCTCAATTAGTGATATTTCATCAAGTATATTATTTTCTTAGCAATATCTATCTTCCATTATTTTATATAATCATATGTTTACTGATATATATAAACATAGATACAGAAATATGTAAATATAGATATGTAGCATTTATAAATATATAATTTATTATCCAACTCTAGTTGCATGGTAAATTATACATTTAAATAAAAAACATATTTGATAATGATTAATAATTATGCCAGTTAAACTTACCAAGTTTGTAAAGGGTGGTCTTATAATTTCCAACAGTATTTAAATAGGAAATATAATATGATGCATTATTAGGGTAGATCTTTTCTATTTTGGTGATAAATCTTAATCTATAGGGACGCTTGGGTAGCTCAGTAGTTGAGCATCTGCCTTCAGCTCAGGGCGTGATCCCAGGTCCTGGGAGTGAGTCCTGCATTGGGACCATCGCAAAGAGCCTGCTTCTCCCTCTCTGTCTCTGCCTCTGTCTCTGTGTCACTCATGAATAAATAAATAAAGTCTTTAAAAAATCTTCATCTATATTTGTTAAATAGAAGCTAGATATGAATAGTGGAAGAGAACACCCTAAGAAAACTTCATCCCTTGACCTGAAAGTTTATAAGGTACCAAGTCCTTAAGGCACGAATGATAGTGTAGGCAGTTAGTTAGACATGATCTGGAAGCAAGGATGTTGATAAATAAGTTACACAGTAGAAGTCCAAGGGCATAATCCTGACCTTGTGGCTCCCAAGACCCTGGGGTTAACAAACCAAGAGCCACAAATGTAGAGCATGCCTCTCCTCTTCCACCTCTGTCCCAGCTTAACCCCTAGACTCATTATAATGCATTTGTTTTGCGGTTATAACCCCAAAGGAGAAAGGCTGTCATGAAAGTTCTGGTTTGTACCTTATAGAGTAAAAAACTCCCTTTCTCCACATGTGGGAGGAGTCCCCCAAATGATTAGAAGCAGTCTCCATTACAGACTACACTGTCCATGACACAAGACCTGCTAACATAAAAGGACACCTGTAGCCTCAGGGCAGTTACTACTTCTAGACCTCTCCCTCTTTGAGAGTGTACTGTCCTAAATAAAACTACTTTCTTTTTTCACTTGGGTGCCTGCCTCTAATTCTTATATGCCTCAGTCCTAGAGCCAAGACCTAACATTTTGAGCTGACATATTTAGTGGCTTAGTTATGTAGAACTAGCAAGATTTGAAGTACATAATATGAAATTAATAGCATAAAATCAATTATTTCTAGTTTAACTAAAGACATAGAAGAAAATGATATACAGCGTTATAAAACATAACTAAAAACAAGTACAATAGTATTAAGTTGTTCATGGATATATGTTTACAGAGGTCACAGGTATGATATATATTGTATACTCTCAGATATTATGAATCTGAGAAGTGTGTGTGTGTGTGTGCACATGCATATCTGTGTGATTACACACTTTGGCTGGGTTATGAGAAAGAGAGGGAGAATCTGTGACTTCAAGTTGAAGTGACTCCTGCTGATGCATTCATTTGTGGTCTTCTAGGAGCAGGCAGTTAAGTGTGACACTACCAGCAAAATATTGAGCAATAAGGAAGCCTTTATAAAACCAGGATTTCAGAAAGACAGAAAGGTAACCATAACTTCTACTAATCTTGTCATATAAAATCACCTTAGACACACAGTGAAAGGCAAAGTGATTGACTATTTCCCTTTCAATTAAGGTAATTACATCATTAAGAAAAAAATGTTTAAAATATGGGTTATATAACTATGATTGAAACATTATCCAGAAGGCTCTGGAATGCATTAAAAAATCTTTCAGAAGAAACTTTCACATAATTTTTGTCAGTAGCCACCATTCTTTATTCCTTGAACTTCCAGATTAGTATTCCCTTGAATCCTGAAAAATTGATTAAAAATAATATCACAGTTTACAAATCACATTATAAAATTTAGAGGGTCATAGGAAAATTTACATGGAATATTATCCATCATAAAATTAAAAGTTTACAAATTATATAATCTTCTTTTCCTTCTGTTTAACTGAAGATGTAACCCTATACCTACCAAAGACAAACCCTTCTACTTGAGTCCTGGATCTCATTTGCTCTTGCATTGTAAGGAATGATTGCCTACAGCTAACCCCTCCTTAAATTGTAATGTTGACCCTCTTTTCCTCTGGCTCATTTCTATCAGTATACAAATGTACTTTAGAAGAAGCCCTTGAAAAGATTACCTCCATTACATTTACTCTTGAATCTATCTGTTCATTTTCTGACTGTACTACTCTGCCAAAATTACTTCTGTTAGGGTCACTAACTAGAATCTTGTACAACATTGTTCCCAGCTATATACTTTTCTTAACCACCTTTCTTTCTCATTTCTGTTTTCTTCTCTAACAAACCACAGTAACACTGAAGTGCCTGAAAGTAGACCTTTCAAATATTTGTATATCTTTTCTGTTCTTAGGTAATTTCATTCAATCCAGTGGTTTCAAATATATTTGCTAATGAATGTTAATTTGTGACCCTAGTGTTGATTTCTCTTTGATCTTGAGTTTCTTATATCCATTATCTAACTTTAAAAAATCACTGTGAATATCAAAAAGAATCTTAAGCACAATATATTCAAATTAGAAATATTTCACCCTCCCCAAACTTGTTCTTCTATTCTTCTTCCCTAGGGGTGTTAAATCAGACAGAAGCCAGTGATTAGGAGTGATTCTTGATTCAGTCTTTTTCCTCACTAATGCCCTCCTGCAATTCATATTCAATCCAACAATGAATACTGTAGCATATTCTAAATTTGTCTACTTTCTCTGTCTCTTCATTTCTCTAAGCCACCTCAAATATCATCTATACTGCTACAAAAGTATCCTAACACTTACTCCTGATTTTAATTTTGCCCTATCAACTTAGCAGCCAAAATGCACTTTTACAATTATACGTAAGATTGTGTGACCTCTCTGTTTTAAAACAAATAAAACCAAAATGATTTTCCACAGCATTCATGATTATAGATGTCTCTCTGTGATCCACCTCTCCAAACTCCTTTAATGTTCTCCTTCGTTCAACATGCAATGGCTCCAAAAACTTCCCTATTCCTGCTCATTATGTTTTCAGTGGCCTGTGTGAGGGCAGTTCTTTCACAGCTCTTCCCATGACTGGTTCTTTCTTTTCAGCTATGTCTCATTTCAAAGATATCTGAGGGACTAGCTAAATTTTCTGTGAACTTTCCACATCTTCCCAATTTGGTCATTCTCTGGCACATAGTTATTTCCTATTTCCTCCTTAGTACTTATACGAATACTGCCTATTTAATTGCTTTTGTATATATTGGCCTAACGATTGTATACTCCTTCTTCACACCAAAGTTTATTCCATGAAAATTAGAACTTGGTTATCTGATTTTTAAAAAAAAAATACTTTATTTATTTATTCATAAGAGACACAGAGAGAGAGGCAGAGACATAGGCAGAAGGAGAGGCAGGCTCCTCACAGGAAGCCCGATATGGGACTTGATCCCAGGACTTTGGGATCAAGCTCTGAGCCAAACTGCTGAGCCACTCAGGCATTCCTGGTAATCTGATTCTTGTTCTACCCTTAGCTTCTATAACAGTGTATCACTAAATAAATAAATAAATAAATAAATAAATAAATAAATAAACAAATAAATAAATAATAAAAGGGCAGCCCCGGTGGCTCGGCAGTTTAGCAGTCTTCAGCCTAGGGCTTGATCCTGGAGACCTTGGATCGAGTCCCACGTCAGGCTCCCTGCATGGAACTTGCTTCTCCCTCTGCCTGTGTCTCTGCCGCTCTCTCTCTCTCTCTCTGTCTCTCCTGAATAAATAAATAAAATCTTAAAAAAATAAAATAAAACAGTTTATCACATAGACAAATGCTTTGAAGATGCTATCAAATTTTAAAAATAAAAGAATAGATAAAATATAAATTTAACTTGCTTAAATTCATAAATGCCTAGTAAACATTGACAAGATACATACATACTTTGAGTAAGTGCTATTTTATTAAGGATATTTATGAGTTTTTATCTTTTTGTTTTCCACAACTCTTAAAATTTTATGCAAAAAAATTATAATAATTTTATACTCTTTAATAAAAGTAAATATTAAGTTTATCCTAGAGAATATTTTTAATAAAAGAGTTAAATAATAAACCCCTTTTCCAGGTCCAATATGGTGGTGTAAAGTGAATAAATCAATTTGGAAGACAGTTTGGCAGTTTTTTAAAAAGCTAAACCTACACTTACCATACTAATTAGACATTCCATTCCTAGGTGTTTATCCAAGATAAATAAGATTATAGGGCTACACAAAAACTATATACAAATGTTCATGGCAATTTTTTTTGTAATAATTAAAAACTGAAACAGACTAAATTTCCTTTAGTAAGTGAATGGACAAATAGAGTATTATATATATCCATAAGTAGAATCTTACTCAACAATAAAAGAATGAATCACAACATGATATTAAATCATTATAATTTGTGATATTTCTAGACAAAAAGTATATTTACTGTTTAACTCCATTTATAAAAGTTTCTAAAAAATTCAGAGTAACCTACAATGAAAGCCAATCAGTGGTTGCATAAAGACAGAATGAAAAAGCATGAGGGACTTTTTTGAGTGTGATAGAAATATATTTTGACTGTGATTTTTGTTCCATGACTACATACATATGTCAAAGCTCATCCAATTGTACCCTTGAGATATGTACAGCTTATTTTTCACAAAATATTTTATAATAAAATTTCAAAAAATAGACTAACCTTAGGTGAAAACAATCTCCTTTCTTGATCTTTTATTATCAAGCTCTTGAATTGAAAGAAAACTTCAAGAGAAAACTATTCATTTCTGTGCTGATGCATATACCAAAAGAACATGGTCATAAGTATTTATATGATCTAATACAGTTTTTTGGGTGTGTTAGGTATATAGTCCCACATTTATATAATGATGGTTTGTTCTATTCCAAAATTCTTACTCACTGTCAAGTGGATTACACCTTAATGCCATAATGGTAACTTGTTCTTCAGTCAGGAGAAAAGTATATTTTCTATTTATAGTATAGTTTCCCTGCACTCTGAGCAATTTGCATTCATTTATTTTTGACAGCTTCATTCCAGCCTCCATCATAAATCCCAAAGAAACATTATTTAGATATAAAAATATTTAGATATGATTATTTAAAAAATTATGATGATTTTAAAAATCTGATAAATCTGGATAAACAAAAGAGATGTGTGGTACTTTATCAAAACATCACAAGTTTTTATGAAAGTATTTGTCTAATGTATGCTGTTCTAATATAATTCTTCATCCATGTGTGATTTTCAATTAAATTCATTTTAACATTTTTCAATACCAGATGGTAGACAAAGGTAGAATCCTTACTATAAAAGAGCTTAAATTGGAGTAGCTATAATACAATGGATATTTAAAAACACATACCATTCATTTGTGAACTGCTTTACAAGGGCATATTTATTCACCTGTTCATCAGATAGTACTCATGACTGTATTGAACACTATGCAAGACAATAAGAATATAAAAATGAAAACGAATGAACCTCTGCATTTTTAGTGACAATATACTGATAAAGTTTTTATTATAATAATAAATGGGAAAAATATATTGAGAAACATTTGAGCATAATGATTAAAAGGACAGGAAGCTTTTAATTTTTTTTTGGTTTCTTATTTTTCTTTTTCATCTTTTTGGACTAAGAGAAATCTAAACTTCTATCCCTACCCTAATACTTTAGATAAGCTATTCAATATGTCAAGCATCAGTTTTTGATCTTAAAAGTGATTAATAATTCCTTCCTCACAGCGAAGGACTATTAAGTCCTTACCTAGTCCTTGGCACATAGGAAAAAAAAAAAAAAAAACAGCAAAATTTTCTCTTGCTGTCTTTAAGCTCTTGGAGAGGAAACATGATTTACTATTTTGTCTATAGTACTTAGCACAGTGCCATGCCTATACAATGTGCTCAATAATTACTTCTATCATGAATTATGAAACAAGTAGATTTTTTTATTTTCCTGTTTTGGTTGACGTATAATTACATACAGTAATGTGCACCAATCTTAGCTATACAATTTTATTTTTTAAAATAAAAATTTAAATACCTGAGGGTACCTAACTTGACCCATTCCATTAGCATCCAACTCTTGGTTTCAGCTCAGGTCATGATATCAAGGTCCTGGGATCAAGCCCCTAACTCTGTTCAGCTCAGAGTCCGCTTATCCCTCTCCTGCTCCTCCCTTTGCTCTTGAACACTTTGTCTCACTCTTTCAAATAAATAATCTTTAAAAAATCCATATGCTTGTACAAGCATTTTGTACAAGCTGAAAATATAGAACATTTTCAACATCCAAAAGCCTCTTTTGTGCCTTCTTCATTGAATATTCCCCAAAGAAACCATTACTCATCTTTTTTACTACAGATTTTTTCTTTTTACAAAATTCATGTAAATGATATCATAGTGTGTAATCTTGCATCCTTTTGTACAACATCATATCTGTAAGAGTCACCATATTGTCACATGAGCAATAGTTCATTCCTCTTAATTCTTATGAAATATTCCACTGTTTAGTTAGCTATTCTCTTGATGGGAAGTTAAATTGCTCCCAGTTGGGAAAAGCTATGGGCAAAGCTTCTATTCACATTATTATTTCTTTCTGTCTTTTGGTGACATAGTCACTCATTCCTCATGGGAGTAAGTCCAATAGTAGGATTGGCAGATCATGAGACTATATATATATATATATATATATATATATATATATATATATTTATTTATTTATTTCTAGCTTTAGTCATTATTGCCAAAAAGTTTTACAAAATAAGTGTACCAATTTATACACCTTTGAGCAGTATTAGCATGTATGAGGGGTCTCAGTGGAGGAATTTGTTTAACTGAATAAATGTTCATTGAAGAAATGATGAGCAGACAGTCTTAGACAGAAATAGGGGAGAAAATGTATTCTAAGAAAGTGTCAGGATATGTATCACAAAAAATATGCTAACTTTTATCATCAACAACCTTGAGTAGATGAATACATATTGACCTAAAGCCTTAAGTAGGTTCATCTGTGGAACAAGACAAAAATGCAAGGTATACATGTATTAATCAAGATTCTGAACCTTAAAAAAAAGTACACAAAAAATCAAAAGTCTTAAGTAATTTTGCTATAACAAGGCATTTTTTCATTGTTCTGTTCCTGCTCTTTCTAATGCATTAAGAAGTACTAAATCCATTGAACATTTATAGGTGTTTCATAAAAGAGGACAATATTAACAAATGCATTAAGCACATTCTGGCGTTCTGGGTTAAACAATGTATAAATACTGACTTTTTCTATAATTTTTCAGAGTATTTATATACTACACTATGTATCTCCATGAAGACAATGAAAGGCCCCTTCTCTAAAACTTACTAGATTGATAATTTTTTCCATCATACTGGCTGACCTAATTCTTGTCTCTATCAGTAAAAACGTTTTACTCTTTAATAATTTACAGCTAAAATTCAGATACAAATTAGTTGTATAACTTATACAGGTTAAGAAAATACTAAAACAAACTTGTCAAAGGTTTTCAAGTTATTTGTAGAACTTAATGGAAGAAAACATCACATCAATGAATGTAGAGGGGGAGAGGGCTTGCCAGAAAGACTATGAGGCAAGGTTGATGGTAGTGATTGATCTTAACTATAGAAAAGACTTGGCAGGTGGAAAAATTATTGTGTGTGGAATGAAGAATATAAATTAAGAAATAAATAAATGAAGTGTTAAAGAACAATGAACAATCCAATTTTCCTGTTTGCAATTATACATTTAAAAAACCAAATTTGAATGATTAAATTGGAGTTTTATGTATAAGATCAGTATGAAAATGGAATCATGGCACTTCTCTGATTTGAGTAGAAATATGATTGAAGCTGTGCATGTGGGAATTTACAGTGAAGATATATTTGCATTGGGAATACAAAAGTTCAAAGACTTTGAAATATTCTGTCAGAGTGTTTTAAATGTATAATCTGTATAATAGTGATGATGAGAAGATAAATCAAGGGACAAGTGTGATTGATGTTTTTATGGAAAAAATGCAGTCTTTGGGGAAAAATTCAAGGGGGAGATGAACAAGAAAATATGCTTAAAATATTTAGAACCATGTTTCGGTATTAATAGAACTTTTGTGGGTAAAATTACTGGAAATTTATCATTTTAATTGGCATCTATTTGAGAGATGACTTGTGTTCAAGTGGAGTTTTTTAGAAAGACATTGCAGTTATAGAATTAAGACTTGGTAGAGAATTGGGGTTTATGATATTAGTCTCTGATCTATCCATATAAGAGTTAGTAAAAGCCACTGGTATAGATGTTATCATTGAGAGCAGGTATGTAGAAAAAGAATAGGATGTGTCAAAAAGTAGATTTTATTTAGATAATGAGTGAAGAAATAAATTAGGAAAGGGGATATACAATGAAAAAAAAAGAAATATATGACAAATTATAAGGTCAAATACAGTGATCAAGGTATTGAGAATTGTGAGAATTCCATATAAAGCTAAGCAATGTCAGTTACCTAATATTCCCCATAACCTTACTGAGCTCTCAGACTTCACGATGAGGCTTGAATGGAGGACTACCACTAGGCTATCTTGACCCAATTCGGTATACAGACTCTAGCTACCACCCTCAAGTGTCATCAAGCTAGCTAGGCAAATAAGTTTTCAAAGAAGAAGGAAGTTGAAAAAAACAATTTTGTCCCATTTACTGTTACAACTAAGTACTCAAATTTTCTGAATCACCCAAAGTAAAGCCTCAAATTTGAAAAGTTACTCAACACTATGGTGAGGCAGTAACTACTGCACTACAAGTAGAATCACTTGTTGATGTGCTTGCTCAGTGAAGAGAAGATTACACTGAAAAGAATGTTGGTAGAAAATCAAGGATTGCTACATTGGCTTCTACCAAAGGAAAATGAGTCTTTTGTACACAGACGTGCTTGCAGTCTAGAAAATTGAGCTGAACTTTTTTCAGGAAATGAATAGTTCTGTGCTGGGACAATGGATTTGGGGGCTATGCAAGTTTCTCACTCAGGTACAGACCTCCATAAGAATCTTCCTCATGAACAACATCAACAACTGAATAATCTTCATAAGTGCCTTGAGCTAAATGAATCTACATTTGCCTCCTTAGATTCCACACAGAAGTGACACTGAAATATTTGTCTTTGTGTGCCTTATTTCACTTAACACAATGTCTTCTAGGTTCATCTATGTTGTCTCCAATGATGAGATTTTCTTCTTTTTAAAGACTTTTTAAGGTAAAATATATTTTATCCATTTACTTAAATTGTTTTCATATCTTGGCTATTAGGAATAATACTGCAATAATTGTGGGTACACAGATGACATTACAAGATGGTGAATTTATTTTCTTTGGATATATATATATATCATATATAATCATATCATATATATGATATCTTGATCATATGGTAGTTCTGGTTTAATTTTTTTGAGGGACCCCATATCTTTTCCCATAATGGCTGTATCAATTTACATTCCTGCCAATAGTATACAAGTTTCCTTTTTTTCCACATCCTTGCCAACATTTGCTTTCTTTTGTCATTTTGAAAATAGACATCCTTACAGATGTGGGGTAATATCTCATTGTGGCTTTGATTTGTATTTCCTTACAATTAAGTGATGTTGACTATCTTTGCATATACTTTTTTGGATACCTATTTCATATGCCTGTTGGCCATTTATGTCTTTTTTTAAGATTTATTTATTTATTTGAGAGAGAGTGTATGAATTGGGGAGGGGCAGAGAGAGAGAGAATCTAAGAGCAGACTTTACACTGAGTAGGAACACCTTTGAGGACTTGATTCCAGGACCCAGAGATCATGACCTGAGCTGAAATCAAGAGTTAGCTGCTTAACTTACTGAGCCACACAGGCAGCACTATACATTTTCTTTGGGAAAATATCTATTCAGGTTTTTTAGCCCATTTAATCAAATTATTTTCTATTAAATTTTAAAAGTCCTGTATATATTTTAGATCTTAAAACTCCTAGAAAAAAAAAAGGAAAAAACTTGACATTGTTCATGGAATTGATGTTTTTTTTTATTTACATCAAAAACAAAGGCAACAATGGAAAAATAAACACATGGGATTATAACAGACTAAAAAGTTTTCTGCACAGCAAAGGAAAAAAATCAACAAAGGACACAAGCATCTGCCTTTCCCTTCAGATTTCAGGTCATGATCTTGGGGTCCTGGGATAAGCCCCACATTGGGCTCCCTGCTCAGTGGGTCTCTTCTCTCTCTCTCTCTCTGCTCCTCCTCTCGCTCATGCTTGCTCTCTCTCTCTCTTTCTCTGATATATATATATATATTGCTCTTAAGGACCCGGGGGAAAAGGAAAGTATCTCAAAGTCTTTCCTTTTAGCTCCAAAAAATTGTTTCCTTTCATGGATCTGCAAAGAAAGCTTTTCCTACATTGCTGTTCCAGCCTCTTCCCTACACCTCTGGCATCTAAGCAGCAAGCCCAGCTGTGCTGGAGTTACTGACATCTTCCTCTCTCCCTCAGCTCACTGGGCTGGATGGCATGGACTGTTTGCTGACCTCTGTTCTCCTAGGGTATGGAAGGTGGGCGGTATCAAGTTCTCTAGCCTTTTCCTCCTGTTCTCCAAAGGAGATTCCCATTTCTCCTCAGCCCTTGTCCCTGGCTGTGTTGCAGTGGACCACAGATAGATGGACTGAGGGTTAAGAGGCAGAGAAGTTTGGCAGGGAGGCATGCAGGTACTGTGAAAATCCTCATACACACATAAATAAATAAAATCTTAAAAACTAAATATAAAAGGAAGACTTACGTATGCAATCTTCTATCTTTCTTTTCCATCATAGGAGAAGCCTGGAGAGATGTTATATTTCAGGTCTCTGAAATCAGATCAATTTGGTAAGGTATGCTGGAGTTGGGAAATTATGAGAAAGTAGCTATCTAAAGTTTTTAGTGACCCATAAGAGCAAAACAAACAAGCAAAAACACTTAATAAGGGAAGATACTCGAGGTTTTCATGTTGTATAAGGTCATTTCAAAATTATATTAAAGATGTAAGTATGTATTTAAAGACATTAGAGAAGATTTTTTGATTCCCAATCAGACACAAAGGTCTCAACGATTAGCACAGAGGCATGTTTTTGTGTATTGAGTCTTTTTCTCCTGGTACTTTTAAAACAATTTAAATAGAAAAGTAGTTTTTGGGCAGCCCTGGTGGCCCAGTGGTTTAGCGTCTCCTTCAGCCCGGGATGTGATCCTGGAGACCCATGATCGAGTCCCACGTCGGGCTCCCTGCATGGAGCCTGCTTCTCCCTCTGCCTGTGTCTCTGCCTCTCTCTCTCTCTCTGTGTCTGTCATGAGTAAATAATTAAAATCTTTAAATATATTAAAAAAAGAAAAGTAGTTTTTTCCCCCCAGGAAATGAGTATTTCTCACATTCATGTTTTTGTGAGAGTGTTCTAGGCTCTGCTAGCCCTTCTTATTTTAATTATCCTCAATTCATTTTCCTCATGTTGTAGTAAATTATAATTCACAGTGAATCTTATCTGAGTTTTAGTGGGCAGAGATAAATCCTACATTAGTGATTAAGTGCCATTGAGATGTTTATGCCAATGGATTAGAAAATAGCTGGAAGTCCATATTCTTTGGGGAACCATTCTCACTTTGAACTTGGGTTTCTATTTGTGGACAATTAGTCCTTCAAAACAACAATGCCATATGGAGTAGAGGTGTTCTTTGAAGCTCTGAGATGTCATTGAACTATTTCTCCTTAGAAGGTATGCCAGTTCTTTCTGTAAAGCTAATCAGCTCTTCTGTGGACATGGAAAAACTTTGCGACCATGTCAAAATCTTAATGACAACTGACTCTTCTCATACTCATTATAATGCTGTAGTTGGTCTCACAAGGAACACTATTATACTAATTCAACATAGGGTACCTGTTGCCTTTTATCAAACTGTCCATTTTGTTTAAAATATGACTTCATTCTCTTCATAGTTTACTGACATCTCCTTGAAAATATTGTCAGCCAAAACCATTTTTTTTGCACAATATAAAGATTATCTAAACAGTTATATTATCCAAAACTGAAAGTGTTCCCCACTTAAAATCAGGGACTTGGCATAAGTGTTGCATTAATAAAAATCATCTTTAGAACTGAGATAAGCCAGGATATGTACACACACACACACACACACACACACACACACTTACACTGTAACAGTGGCATCTCAGGATGGAGCAGAAGGCAAGATGAAGTATCTGCCAATCAAGAGAATAAGATGATACCCAGTGAGGTGGAAGTTCACACACCATGTTTGTCTCCAGTGGTGTTGAACCACTTGGAATCCCTGAATCTTATTATCTAAATGGATTTATTGGGTTGAAATATTATTACATATTAACTGATTCAGATACCAAAGAGCAACAGGTTATAAAAACAACTAGATATTTTATGAAACAAGAACACAAAACTCCCCCAACCATTACACAAAATAACCTTAAATTCTGCTCTAGACTCTATGCTATTAATCTTCCCAAAAATCTTCCCTCACTTTTTCCCCAAAGAAGAAGCAAAATCAGTTACATATTAAAGCATTGATTTTTTCCCCAAGATTTTAAGTAGTTTGTATGCAATGTATCTTACAGCACAAATTAAAAGTTATTTTAAGGATGCAATAAATTATAGTTGGATAACTTAACTAGTTAAGTAAGTATACCAAACTAAACCAAATAAAACAGTAAAACAATAAAACAATAAATAAAGAATATTAAAAAGTTAAAAAATGTTTATGCAGAAACCTCTAGTTGACCTTAATGATTTTTGGTCCCCATCATACTGTAGATTTGATTCAAGGGAAATCTAAAGTGGTGTAAGTACTGGCCAATGAAGGTAAACAGAGATAGTATGTGACACCTTATGATGAGAAGGTTAAACATTATATATATACAAACACACTTATGATATCTATATAGTACCTTTCTGCCTTTTGTTTAGTTAGCCTGGAGGCTATATATTGAATAGAGCAGCATGATAAGTTGGAAAGAGTCTAGATCCCTGACTTACAGCTTGTAAGAAAGCTGCTCAGGAGACCTACTCAATTAGCAATATCTACATTGGGTTTTTCCATGAGTAATAATCACATGTAACAAATGAAGATTTTGAAATTGTCTTTAAGTATCAATATTATGATTTTTACCAATGAAAGAAAGAGATAGAACTGTAGAGAGCTATAGCCAAAGAGAGATGTTAGTTTCTACAAATTGTCCAAGAACATTAGTGGGAAATGCTTCAAAAACAATACTTGAAGGGATCCCTGGGTGGCGCAGCGGTTTGGCGCCTGCCTTTGGCCCAGGGCGTGATCTTGGAGACCTGGGATCAAATCCCACGTCAGGCTCCCGGTGCATGGAGCCTGCTTCTCCCTCTGCCTATGTCTCTGCCTCTCTCTCTCTCTCTCTCTCTGTGTGTGTGTGTGTGACTATCATAAATAAATAAAAATTAAAAAAAACAATACTTGAAGAAAATATATGCTATTAAAACTATGATCTTCAAAATTTTTTTTAGATTTTATTTATTAATTCAGAAGACACAGAGGAGAGAGAGAGAGAGAGAGAGAGAGAGAGAGAGACAGGCAGAGGGAGAAGCAGGATCCAAGGAGCCCGATGTGGGACTCTATCTTGGGTCTCTAGGATCACGCCCTGGGCCAAAGGCTGGTGCTAAACAGCTGAGCCACCCAGGCTGCCCTGATCCTCAAAATTAAGAATTCATTGAGAGCCCATGATAAATGGACAGAATTTAAATTTGACAGGTTTTCAACAAAGATTCGATATGGGCCATGCAGAAGTCTGTGTGTGTGTGTGTGTGTGTGTGTGTGAGAGAGAGAGAGAGAGAGAGAGAGAGAGAGAGAGATTGAGAGGAAAGGAAAGGGAGATATGAGAGCAAGGGAGAGAATCAAATCAGAATGAATCAATGCATAGTGAATAGGAGAATTTAGAGTCACGTATGGAACAATAAGCTGTGAAAGAAAGTTAGGTAGAAGATGCCAGCCAGAACAATAGAGAGATAGGAAAGAAAATTAATGAAGTCATAAAAGAGGAAGCTAACAATAATGGAGTTAAGAATAAAACTTGATAGGATATTAGAATTAAGGGTATGCCCATTTCTTTTTTTTTTAAGATTTTATTTATTTATTCATGAGAGAGAGAGAGAGAGAGAGAGAGAGGCAGAGACACAGGCAGAGGGAGAAGCAGGTTCCATGCAGGGAGCCAGACTTGGGACTTGATCCCAGGTCTCGGGATCACTCCCTGGGCTGAAGGCAGCGCTAAACCACTGAGCCACCCAGGCTGCCCTGTCCATTTCTTTTTAATATTTTGGGGATCCTGTGTTCTTTTGGGAAATGTATTTATATTCAATTTCTTTCACTCTTAAATGAAGAATGAGAAGATTAAAAATCTGCATCCTCACCATTCTAATAGACTATTGCTCAAAGGTTGTGAAACTTCTAAACACACACATATAATTTTAACTAAGGAATTGCATTTGCCATTATAAAACAGTTCTTGAAACCCTGTATTATTTTTTCTCACTAAGTTAAATAAGGTTCCACACATTATAATGTGCAAATCTCCAGTCAGAACATAAATATTATCTCAGCCTCTGTCTTGGACTTTCTGGAATGATTGCATTTCAGCACCTCTTATGACAGGATGTAGAAAAACCAAGCTTAAGGTTTCATTTTGAAAATTCAAAAATAAAGATCCTTATCTTCTACCATTTATTTCTGTACAAAGAATGAAATATTATCACACTTCCTTGATGAAAATAGGAGGAATGGCACTAAAGGAGACATATGATCAAATTATTGACACTATAACTTTCCTGATTGAGAAAGATTTAGATATGTATCAATGTAATTCATACCAGAAATGGCAGAATTGATGCAGTTTCTATCCCTAAGTCAGTGAAAATATACTGGTATGAGTAGAGACATTTTTACTTCTTCAAATTATTTCCTATCTTTTCCAAACCATGTCTGTCATGAATTTCTTCAAGTTATAAACTTCCAATTCCAAAAACGATGTTACTATTGCTTTATCTTGGGTTCTCCAGAAGCAGGTCCTGGGACAAAGATTCTGCTAAGAGTAGTTTATCTGGGTGAAAGATAAGCCAATAGGACTGTAGGAAAATAAGATAAGGAAAGAAACTGATGTAGATGCATTATCAAGTCATTTACATTGATGGTAATTGAAAGTTAACATGGGAAAAATCTACAGTCAAATCATAGATGGGCAAGTGGACAGATATTTAAACACCAACTCCTATCAAGCAGCACTTGAAGGTTGAACTTGAGCATTATATATTCCCAGCATTTCAATTGCTACATGTGTAAGAAAGTGACTTCAATAGCAGAGAATGCTCTTAAGGAGATGAACAAATTGGTGAGTGAGGCCAGTTTGTGCCGATTTCAAAACATCAAGGGGACGTTGTGCACACTGTAATAAATCATTCCAAAACCTATGATGTCTTCTGAAAAGCTACTTTCTTAATAACAGTGGTTTATGACCAAGAGCTTCCATTTCCTTTCAGATATTTAAGGAGATATTACAAAGTGGTATGGAGGATAGTGGCCAATATTTCTCAAGTTTCATGATTCCACAAACTTTCTACAAAGATAAGCCTATAGCTATCAAGAAAATGTGGAGAATTTGGATCATCCATCTTCTCAAGTGGTAATCCAACAGGTAGAGTTGTTTATTCATGTAATGCAACATCAAGTGCTTTAGAACTATTTATTGGATAGATGGGTGAGTTGATACATTAAAAAATGATGATAATTTCATCAGAAAAATTAAAATCAAAAAGTTGTTGGAAGTGACATGGAGAGAGAATGATGTGTACCTTTATAACTCCTTGACCTTGTGATATGATTCACTTATCTCTAAGAAAACTTTCATAGAGTTCTAATTAGGGTTACCTTTTAAAATATTAATTATGTGGAATTTTACTGTGCTGCATAGCCATTTTATAACCATTTTTTCATCATAACAGTAATTTCTCTCCAATAAAGAAAAATGGAATTTTGCCAGCCAGATATTCAGCCCAGATAATAACTTTTACTAGTTTACAAGCATTTTCACAGGAAAAAAATTGTCTTTACTTTTTCAATAAGAAACAAACATATTTAGGTGTGCAAAAGTCTAGAGTCAAAATTGATAATTCTTGATTATCCATCTCCATGATTCTGCAAATATTTCAGTTGAAATACCACATATCACATCAATGATCCCAAGCCCTCTTCTCTGGGAACACCATTAGCTGCTCCAAGTGAGGCTGACGAAGCTGGCTTGCCTTTGCTGCATGCTGTTCTGTCAGCATGTGCCAGAATAATTGCTGTTAGATTACTAGAAGTATTTTTACCGTTTGGCTAAACAGCTCAGCCACTTTCGTTAGGAGGAATACTAACAGGTGTTTTTCATAGTAAACTGTGTTTTTACTGCCATATAGTAATTCAGGCTGTAGGGCACCACTGAGAAAGATGAGGATGTAATCTATGCAGATGTTTTATGTGGTTTCAGTGGTGAGGTTACAGGTGCTTCAGAATTAAGATATAGATATCTCAGAAAAAGTCAAAAGGCAGTGAACTGCCTAGGGACTAGTATAAAATGGATGAGTTCCTATGGGCTTATATAACATATAGAGAAATTGGAACATGGTAGAATCATTAGCAGAATACTTAATTAGACACAACCTTAATTAGACATTTCAATAAGTATGTGGAAGACTAAAATGAGTAGATGGAAGATTAAAATTTCAAACTGGCAGACAGAAACCTAAAATATTTCTTTGACTAACCTATGATCTTCCTTCAAAGGATTTTTAGATAGTTGTCGGGCTTGGCACAGTTACAAAATTGAGAACTTTTCTGGTAGTGACTTCAGTGAGAGGACACACTGAAGTCTAAAAGTAATTCACATCATCTAGGATCTAGACATAAATATGTTATATCTGCAGTGGAAGAGAAGATAGATTATATATATATATATATATATATATATATATATATATATATATATATACTTTCACCTGTTTCCAAAACTTATTAGGGAAGATTTCTCAATCAAATCCGTGTGTTTTCTCCATTGAGTACATTTTTAAATTTATTAGTCAATAATCAATTACTGAGTACCAACGGTGTGCTAGTCTCTAGAAATAAAAGAAATACGCCATCCCTACTCTTTTGGGGGCTGTATTGGTAGATTAACAGGAAAGCTAGTTTAATAAATCCAGATGTAATTATTATTCCAAACAGCGGCACTGAGTACTTGAAAAACTTCAGCAGAGTCCTATTTTAATCTATGTGTTCCTAGAAGTCTCCCACAAAAATATGACATTTAAACTGACATTTCAATCACCTAATAAGGATTGTTAGCTGGTGAGGTGAAGAGAGAAAGTAATGGTCAGAAACTATGATGTGTTCAAATCCCTACAGTAGGGAAGTCCTTGGTTCAATCTAAGAACCCCCAAAGAAGATACGTTTGACTATATTACAGTCAACCTGAGAGTCTAAAGTGGTGGAGGAGAGAGAAGACGTAGATATAGAGCTTATAATGCATCCCTATAAGGTTTATTTAAAAATTTGCAGTTTTTCTAAGGATTATAAAAAAACTAGATAATTTTGACCTAAGACAATGATTCTTTTTTTTTAAGATTTTAAATTTTATTTATTCATGAGAGACACACAGAAGAGTCAGAGATATAGGTAGAGGGAGAAGCAGACTCCCTGAGGAGAGCCCAATGTGGGACTCCATCCCAGGATCCCGGATTATGACCTGAGCCAAAGGTAGACATTCAACCACTGAGTCACCCAGGTACCCAGACAATGATTCTTGATTCAAGGCAGTTTTTTTTTTTTCCCCCAGTAGACATTTGGCAATGACTACAGACATTTTTAATCATCTTATATGGGGGAAGCAGACTACTGGCATCTAGTGGCTAGTCCACAGGGATGTTGCTAAACATCTTGCAATGACAGGACACAGCCTCCACAAAAAGGAGTTATCTGGCCTAAAATGTCAATAATACCAAGGCTGAGAAACAGTGATTTTCTAGACAATTTCACAATTAGATTTAAAATCACTATGTTTCTTTGGAAGGCATTGAATTTAAGGGAGTACAAGGTGTGAGACGAATAGTTGGGAAACTATTGCAGTGATATAAGCAAGAAGTCATTGTAGCTTGGAGTAAGTATGCAAGACAATTGCAAAATTTTAAAATTTTAGGAAAAAAATAGAGTAAGACGTGATATCAGACACTGCTGTTGGTCATGTACTTTATCATGGATTTGTTGGTTTACTTTTTTTGGTGGAAGGCAGCAACCTGACCCACAGCTCCTCCAGTCTTCCTTTAGCTTTTCCAGTTGTTGAGCCAGATATACAGTTAGCTCCATGATAAAAGTTACTTTTTTTCTTCTGTTGGCCATTCTATTATTGAAGTTGAAGATGGTCAGTGATGAGAGAACAATGTGAGATCTAGTTTATCCTTGTGGACTCCAGATCATTTTCACAAGTTCTAGTTCAGTCTTCTCTTCCTTACTGCATATCCTTCTTTTTTTTCTTTTTTTTTTCTTTTTTTTTTTGTTTTTTTTTTCTTTCTTTTTTTTTCTTTCTTTTTTTTTTCTTTATAGTCTACCTTGCTGCCTGCAAATCCAGAACCAGATACAAGTTAATAGCTTTGCATAAATTATATCCTCAAATTGTTAGTCTTAAAATTCCACAGTTTTTCTATACCAGTCTTAGTAGCTACACATTTCTAAACAAATCCTGGCTGATACAGTTGGGAGACTTTAACTCAAATTTCAAAAGGCTAGACAAAATTTGGAGTTCAAAGCAACCAAGGAGAGAAGACCTGACTACAGTTGGGATACTATAATGGTAATCCACTGTAGTAGTGGTAAATTGGAAATAGAAATATTTTCACAGGGACTGAAGCATAGTTTTGAATAAATCAATCTTGGATTGTATCACGGTGGTCTGCTTCTACTGTATCTGGTTTCCAGAAAGGAAAGAAAATCTTCTCTTGGAGAGATTTTAAGATTTTAAATGTGTATTTGTTCATAGCAACCTTTCTTGTCAGAACTTTCATTCTGTTTAATTTTTTTTAATTTTTCTTCAAAAATTTCTTGGCTGTTTTTGAAGTTTTCTTTTTCATGTGAAATGTGTAGAATGAATGTTCTGATGAGCTATTTTATTATTATTATTAATGAAATTCCATTACATTTGGATAGATCAATGTATAGATAACAAAATTGTGGTACTCCCAATTTCATAAGATTATATCTGTCTATATACTTGGATCTTTATTTATGTCTTTTAAAATATATTTGTATTTTTACAATGTATAACTAGAACATTTTTAATAATATATATAACAGGGATCCCTGGGTGGCGCAGCGGTTTGGCGCTTGCCTTTGGCCCGGGGCACGATCCTGGAGACCCGGGATCGAATCCCACATTGGGCTCCCGGTGCATGGAGCCTGCTTCTCCCTCTGCCTGTGTCTCTGCCTCTCTCTCTCTCTCTGATGACTATCATAAATAAATAAAAATTAAAAAAAAATTTAAAAATAATATATATAACATTTTATAGAATATCCATAGTTATATAAATTTTGCCTTTGTGAAGATTTTATTATGTTTTATAGCTAATTACTTTCTAGATTGTATTATTTTATTTTTTAAGATTTATTTATTTATTTATTTATTTATTTATTTATTTATTTATTTTTGAGAAAAAGTAGAAAGAGAGGCAGAGAGAATCCCCAAGCAAACCCTAGACTGAACATGGAGCCTCATATAGGGCTCAATCGCCAGACCCATAAGATCATGACTTTAGCCAAAACCAAGAGTTTGGCACTTAACCTACTGAGCTCCTATTCTAGATTTTGGAATTGCTATTTTATGAATCTCAGAGCAAACATTGGCAGGTTTCTGTTCCTAGCAGGATGACATAAATAAAAATTATTCTTAGACAACAAACAATAAAAAAAGACATCCGATCTTAAAGCCAAGCAATATATAGATTTCCATTCATGCTGGATGTATGATTGAAGAGAAATAAAAGTGACTCTCAAAATGGGAATGGGACTTTTTTTTCTTGGGAGCTTCAGACTTATGGAGACAGAAAAGAAAATAATTACATAGCTCATTCAGTAAAATAAAGGTGGGTAATTATTGCCCACCCTCAGAAATGGGTAATAATATTTCACTTTACTCTTCACTTTTTAGATTACTTTTAACTGAAAATATTCACATATCTGAACCATAATTTAAGTGAAATACTGAAATAAGGCCAATTAATAACAATGGCCTCTAAGTATAAAATAAAGTCACACATCTCTCACTTTAAATAAAAAACTAGAAATGATTAAGCTTAGTGAGGAACGCACGTTGAAAGCTAGATAGGCCTAAAGCCAGGCCTCTTGCACCAATTAGCCAAGTTGTGAATGCAAAGGGAAAGTTCTTGAAGAAAATTAAAAGTGCTACTCCAGTGAACACATTAATGATTAAAAAAAAAAAAAAAGCAAAACAAACTTTTGCTCATAGGGAGAAAGTTTGAGTGGTTTAGTCAGAAGATCAAAGCAGCTACGATATTCCCTTGAACCAAAGCCTAATCCAGGAGTTCCTGACTCCCCTCAATCCTGTGAAGGTCTAAAGAGGTGAAGAAGCTCCAGAAGAAGAGTTTGAAGTTAACAGCTTCATGTGGTTTAAGGTAAGAAGCCATCTCAATAATGTAAAAGTACAAGGTTAAGCAAATACTAATACAAAAGCTGCAGCAAACTATCCAGAAGATCTAGCTAAGATGCTAAAGATGGCTACACTAAACAATAGATTTGCAATGTATATGAAATAGCCTTATATTGGAAAAAGATGCCATCTAGGACCTTCATAGCTGGGGACGAGAATACAATGCTTGGTTTCAAAGATTTCAAGGACAGGCTCACTATCTTATTAGGAGCTAGTGCAGCTAGCTGGTAACTTGAAGTTGAAGCCAGTGCTCATTTACAATTCTGAAATTGATAGGGCCCTTAAGAATTATTCTGAATCAGCTCTGCCCATGTTCTAAAAAAAAGACTGGATGATCACTATCTGTTTAAAACATAATATTTACTGAAATATTTACTATTTTAAACCCAGTATTGAGCCTACTTACTGAGGAAAAAAAGAAAAGAAGATTTCTTTCAAAGTACAACCACTCATTGACAATGCATCTGGTCCTCCAGAGGCTTTAATGGAGCTGTCAAAGATTAATGTTTTTTTGATGCCTCCTAACACACCTATCCTGCACCCCATGGGTCAAGGAGTAATTTTGACTTTCAAGTCCTATTATTGAAAAAATATTTCTCATATGGCTAAAGCTATCATAGATGGTAATTACTCTGATGCATCTGGGCAAAGTACATTGAAGATCTCTGAAAAAGATTTACCATCCTAAATGATACTAAGAACATTCATGATTATGAACACTGGGTGATGTATGGAATTGCTGAATCACTATATTGTACACCTGAAACCAATGTAACACTGTAGCTAACTATACTGGAATGTAAAATAAAATTAAATTAAAGTTGAAAAAAGAACACTCATGAGTTATGGGAAGAAATCAAAATATCAACATTAGGGGCACCTGGGTGGCTCAGTCAGCTAAGCATCTGCTTTCCTTTCAGGTCATGATCCCAGGTTCCTAAGATGGAACCCCACATCAGGCTCCCTGCTAAGCAGGGAGTCTGCTTCTTCCTCTGCCCCTCCCCTGCTCATGTGCTCACTCAGATAGATAGATAGATGATAGATGATAGATAGATAGATAGATAGATAGATAGATGATAGATAGATGATAGATAGATTAGATGATAGATAAATGATAGATGATAGATAGATGATGATAGATAGATAGATAGATAGATAGATAGATAGATAGATAATAGATAAATCTTAAAAAAAACACAACATTAATAGAAGTTTGGAAGGAATTGATTTCAATCCTTATGGGTGACCTTGAGAGATTCAATATTTCAGTGGAGGAAGCAAGTGCAGATGTGATAAAAGTTCAAAGAGAACTAGAACTAGAAATAAGAGCCTGAAATGTGACCAAATTGCTGCAATCTCATGATAAAACTTAATTGGATGATGAGATGCTTCTTATGGGTGAGCAAAGAAAGTGGTTTCTTGATATAAAATCTACTCCTGGTGTAAATGCTGTGAAGATTGTTGAAATGACAACAAAGCATTTAGAATATTACATAAACTCAGTAAGTAAAGCAGTGGCAGAATTTGAGAGGACTGACTCCAATTTTGAAAATAATTCCACTGTGGATAAAATGCTATCACATAGCATTGTATACTATAGAGAAGCTGTTCATGAAAAGAAAAGTCAATCAATGTACCAAATTTCATTGTTACCATATTATAATAAATGGCATTATCCATCCCAGCCTTCAGCAACTGTCACCCTGTTCAGTCTACTGACTGATCAACATTGAGGCAAGACACTCCACCTGCAAAAAGATTGTGATTCCCTAAAGCTTAGATGATGGTTAGAATTTCTTAGCAAGAACACGTTTGAAGTTAATGTATATACATTATATTTTTACACAAACTGCACACTTAATAAACTACAAGAGTATGTAAACATAACTTTTATATGCACTGGGAAACGAAAAAAATGGGAAATGAAAAAAATCATTTGACTTGCTTTATTTTGATGTTCACTTTATTGCAGATGATCTGTAACTGAACCTTTGAGGTATGGCTGTATGGCACTGACCTGCCTGGTGAGACAGAGAAAACTGGGATTCAAATCTCTCATCCTCCATCAGACATGTCCCTGGACTTATTTACATAGTAGTGACAAGGTTCAAAAAAATGGGGGAGGGAATCATATTAAAGCTTTCAAGGCCTTCTTTCAGGACTGGTGTGCTGTCACTTCTGCTCTCTTCTATTGTTAAAAGCCTATCACAAGGCCCGTGTACCCTTACAAGTTTAAAGTAGGCTCCATCTCATCACAGAAAGTCATATTGTAAAGGGTCTCATATAAAAAAGGGTAAAGATTCGTTGCTACTTGCAACTGATCTACAAAAGCAAAAACAAAAAAAAAATTGAGAATGACCGAAAGTGTGGGTGAACTTAGCATACTGAATATAATATATATGATGTCTCTGCTTTAAAGAAATTGGTTTCGATGTTATCTTTTAATTCTGTGATTTATGCTGACTTCTATTCTCACTGGCATGCTTACTTAACCTCTATGTAATGGATTAGCTGAAATATGGCATTATTAATGTAGCTCTATTTGGTTGAATTCAGTGCTTGGAAATAAACAGGTAAAGAGTTGTGAGACTTCTTCATCTGAAAGCTTAAATGAGAAGAAATTTTAAAAAGCCTGAAAAAGAAATTGTCTACAAGGTTCTATCTATAGTGTAACAAGATTTGAAAGATTTTTACTTTTATTCTTATAAGAAAAAAGTTGAAAACTCATAAAATGACAACCATGTCTATCTTACTGGGTTTACTGATACTTATCTGAGATTAGAGTAAATCATTATTAACGTGGAACTATAGTAATGTAAGCTCTGAACCTAACCATTAAAATTGTTGGGTAGAGGGGTGCCTGGGTGGCTCAATAGGTTAAGTGTCTGCCTTTGACTCAGGTCATGTTCTCAGGGTTGTGGGATGGAGCCCTGCATCTGGGCTCACTGCTCAGTGAGGAGTCTGCTTAAGATTTGCTGCCCCTCCTATTCCTGCTCTCTCTCTCTCTCAAATAAGTCAATAAAATATTTTTTAAATGTTGAATATAGACTAATTCCATTAAGGCAGAGATTTGGTATGTATTTGTTGGTTATTTATCTTCTTCATCATGGTATATGTTTCTACAATACATATTTGGAAGAAAAATGCCTGACTTTACACATTGCTGTCATTTTTCCCATGCTACCACAAAGTATAGAGCTAAGAATTATGCTTGATTGCTTAACTTTTTCTTAAATCACATACTGTCTGATACATTAAATCTTCTCAGCCTAAATACTTTATCTCACTTGAGCTAACTTATTTTATCTTCATTTTATTGAACCTATTTTTTTTCTTGCTTTAGATTTAGCTCATTCCAATCAGATCTGGAGATAAGGGATAAATTAAAATATCAAAGGAAAACAAGCACAAATTCATCTGTCACAATTTTTATGTTCACCTATTTGGGAATAATTGTCATAGAAACTTTTGCTAGAGCTAATTAAGCAAGTAATATATTTTCAATGAGAAACAGTGCCAGATTTAGATGGTAAAAATGAATCGCCTTAGGCAAGGTCCTAACCCCAATTACTTCAATTATGTGTTTCATGGAAATCATTATACTCAATTAATATTTGTTGAATTTATTCTATATTCATCACACTTTTATGAATGCTATAAAAACTCACAGACAAAGTGAACTCAAAGCTTCTTCTAGCACTGGAAGTGTATTTTGAAATATAGCTATTCAGATTTCTGTAGTGAGTAATCAATATTTCATAGGTTCAAATTTTTAAACTATAAATTTAGAAATTATTTTATTTTTATTTTTATTTGTTTTATTTTTAAAAGATTTTATTTATTTATTTATTAGACACACACACACACACACACACACACACACACAGAGGCAGAGACACAGGCAAAGAGAGAAGCAGGCTCCATGCAGGGAGCCCGATGTGGGACTTGATCCTAGGACTCCAGGATCATGCCCTGGGCGGAAGGCAGGCACTAAACCACTGAGCCACCCAGGGATCCCCTATAAATTATTTAAAATCTTTGGTTTTGTGTATTACTATTTTAGTATTACTAAATCTATCTTTTATAAACTAATAATTGTTCATAAATGGACCCTACTCATTCCCCGCCCCCCCGCCCAATTCTTAAGATCTGGTCTCAAGGTTTGCTATACTCCAATTTCTCTTTTCATATTGCTTCTGGACATGTTAACACCTGTGTTAGCCTGTATCATTGCCCCCACAGTACCTCTTAAACAGAAATTTGAAATATTTGTTTTAGAAAACAAAAATTCTCAAAAACCAGTTTATAACATCACAAACAATTACATCTAGTGATTTATCTGAAATTTCATTAATTGAGTTTTATAAATAAAACATATCGTTTGCACAATTAGCTAGTGGTAAACTAAAGGAAGAATGAGTGGAAGTTATTTTTGTGGGAGAGAAGACTTCTATGGTTTTACATAGGAAAAAATGGAAAGTCAGAAAGGTTAAATAACTGTTCTAAATAAAAGGACTAGAAAGTAGAAGAGTCACCAATTCTGAACTCTAATCCCAAGACTACATAAAGTATTTCTCCTACATAATTCTGAGAGGAGTTACCAAGGAAGTATTGCCCCTCTAAAGGGCATTAATTTAAATTTATGAATTCACTTCTCTGATACATAATTTACTCATCTAAGAAGGAAAGTCAGCTGTCATAAGGGACCATAGGAGTTGCTAGTTCACAGAATCCTTGTTTAATCCGTCTACATCTGTCAGAATCCTTGTGAGAATCAGCTAATAAGTGGTAGAGTTTTAATATCAAGTTGTTAAGACTGCCTAGCTGCCAGAGTATGTCTCTACTGCAATAAAAAAAAAATGAAATAGCTGTATAGTTTATTTATACAGCTTCATATCTTCCAGGTTTTTTTTTTCATTTGGAAAAATATATATCATTAACTATAACTTTGTTTATTTTATAGTTTACTATGCATTGATAATATTGATTTGATAAAAACACCACTTTATCATATTCCAGTATACTCAGGATATTGATGAACTTTTTGGATAAGTGCTGATTACTCTGTAATCCTGAAATTTAAATTGAAGCCAAAAAAAAAAACTTTATGAATTGGAGCAATATTCGTATCAACCAATTTTTGCCTATATATTTGCTGACATTAAAAGTGTCAGATACCAGGTCTTTGGTTTTGCTGTATTACTATTTCAGTGTTATTAGAATCTATCTTTTATAAACTAGTGATTGTACATAAATGGATCCTAACCACTTCCTGACTTTAGAGATCATAATATCTGTCTCTTTTTCTATCTATCTATCATCTATCTATCTATCATCTATCTATCTATCATCTATCAACATCTATCTTAATAGCTCTCCATCTATCAAGAGACATCTTTGTGAATAAAATACATACTCACTAGAACACTATGCAACTATGCATACTATGAGTTTTAATTTAAAAATAAAAAATGATTTGTGAGATAAGATAATCCAAGATTTGTGCAATGCTGCTATAAGCAGGAAAGAATATCCAGTGTGGGGGGGGGAACAGTCTCTTCAACAAATGGTGTTGGGAAAATTGGGAAGAAGAATGAAACTGGACCATTCTCTTACACCATACACAAAAGTAGACTCAAAATGAATGAAAGACATAAATATGAGACAGGTATCCATAAAAATACTAGAGGAAAACACAGACAGCATCTTCTGTGACATTGGCCACAACAACATCTTGCTAGACACATCTCCAAAGACAAGGAAAACAACAGCAAAAATGACTATTGGGGCTTCATCAAAATAAAAAGCTTTTGCACAGCAAAGGAAACAGTCAAAAAAAAAAACAAAAGGCAACCTATAGAATAGGAGAAAATATTTGCAAATGTCTTATCAGATAAGAGCTAGTATCCAAAATCTATGAAGAATTTATCAAACTCAATACCCAAAGAACAGATAATCCAATCAGGAAATGGGCAGAAGACATGAACAGATATTTCTCCAAAGAGAACATACAGATGGCCAACAGACACATGAAAAAAATACCCCACATTACTTGGCATCAGGGAAAGGCAAATCAAAACCACAATGAGATACCACCTTGCACCTGTCAGAATGGCTAAAATTAACAAGTCAGGAAATGACAGATGTTGGTGAGGATGCAAAGGAAGGGGAACCTTCTTACATGGTTGGTGGAAATGCAAGCTGGTGCAGCCAGTCTGGAAAACAAAATGAAAAATCCTCAAAAAATTGAAAATAGAGCTACCCTACAAATCAGCAATTGCACTACTAGGTATCTACCCCAAAGATATAAATGTAGTGATCTGAAGGGACACTTACACCCCAATGTTTATATCAGCAATGTGGACAATAGCCAAACTGTGGAAAGAGCCCAGATGTTTATCAACAGATGAATGGATAAAGATTAAGTGATATATATATATATATATATATATATATATATATATATATATATCACGTAATGGAATACTATTCAGCCATCAAAAATGAAATCTTGCCATTTGCAAAGATAGGGGTGCAACTAGAGAGTATTATGCTAAATAAAATAAGTCAAGAGAAAGACAATTATCATATGACTTCACTCATATGTGGGATTTAGGAGACAAAACAGGTTCATAGGGTAAAGGATGGAAAAATAAAACAATATGAAATCAGATGGGGAGACAAACTGTAAGAGACTCTTAATCATAGGAAACGAACTGAGGGTTTGTTGAAGGGAAGTTGGTGGGGGAGATGGGGTAACTGGGTGATGGGCATTAAGGAGGGTATGTGATGTAATAAGCACTGGATATTACATAAGACTGATGAATCACTGACCTTTACCTCTGAAATTAATAATATGTTATATGTTAATTAATTAAATTTAAATTAAATAGCAAATGTTATATCATATCTCCACCAAGAAGCAGAAAATGAAAGTTACTCAACTTGTTCTATTTTTCATGAAATTTGTATAACTGGATTAAGAAATGAGAAAATATGTAGCAATTAGAGTCCCACCACATCTGCCAGAGTCTAGGAAGCAGCTTCCACTATGTTTGGGGACTATTCCTGAAGAATCTAAACTGTCTTTTTAGATTTATTCCCACTGCAGTAGACCAGGTTATCTCAATATGTGACCTGCAGATAATTTCAGGGAGTATAAAGTATATTCTTCATAATCTAAGATATTGTTTTCCTTTTACCTGTGTTGATATTTTTCAGCTGATGCAAAAACAATGATAAGTATAATTGCTAATACCTTAAGATGAATAAAGCAGAGCACAAATTGTATTTGTAGTCCTGTGTTCTTCACCACCATTCACATACACTCAGAGTTTTGCTGAAAGATATCCTTGATGAATCAATAAAAGTATTATGTTTATTTAATCTTAACTCTTTAGTACAAGTCTTTTAACCTCTTATGTGAAGTACACATAGCACAGTCTGCTATATATCAAACTATAATTGTTGTCTTGAGAAAGGCAGTAGTGGGACTATTCTAGTTGTGAGCTGAAAGAGCTAATATTTTTCACAGAAAACCATATACTTGAAAGAATGCCTGACTGGTAATTTATAATATCCACACCTGGGTATTTGGTAGACATTTCACAAAAAGTATCAAAGTGGGACTGTTAGTTCCAGAAAAAACATTGGTCGTATTTTGGGCTGGAAATAAGACCTAAGCTTTCAAACAAAAATTAGGTTTCTGGAAAACTTGTATCTGCCACTGTGAATTTTACAGTTATGCAATATTTTAAGACCTTTGTGATGAAATAGATGGTGACAGTAGTGAATACTTTTTGATGAAATACAATGTAATGTGTCTAAGATCAGAAAATTTGCACAACTTAGTGAAACATTTCCAAGTGATCAATGGTTGATATTACGAGATTATTTATGTGTAAAGTTTTACTTGAGTTCAGGACAATATATAGCATAGTGGAAATAATGCATAGTGCAAATAAATATAACATGTAACAGTGCAACAGGTTTGTCAATATGGCTTGAAATTCCAAACTGCAAATAATGTTTAAAATAATACCACTTATCAAGTTTGGGTGGAGTAAAAGAATACCTACAATTATTTGAAAATGCTATTAAAGTTGTTTCTCTAATTACATATGGCTATAAAGCCAAATTATCTGCATATACATTAATCAAAGCAAGATAGAACAATAGATCAAATGAAGATGCAGATGAAACTCAAACCAACTTATTTTAAAGAAGAAATTAAAGAGATTTGCAAAAATATAAAACAGTTTACTTCAACACATTAAGTTTTAAATAGATAATGTACTTATTTTTAACAAAAAACTATTTGTGCTGATAATGGATTTATTTTTGTTAATTTTAAATTAATAGTGCTATTTTTTCAATTTTACTATTTAATATGTAAAATACTTAAAGATAAAATGACATAAATCAGACTTCTTTAAAGGACAATTTTTTTTACGTTCACAAAACATTTGTATTTTTATTTTTAATATTTTAACTTTTTAATATTTTTAAAGATTTTATTTATTCATGAGAGACACGTAGAGAGAAGCAGAGACATTGGCAGAAGGAGAAGCAGGCTCCTCGCAGGAAGCCTGATGCTGGACTCAATCCCCAGACTGGGATCACGCCCTGAGCTGAAGATAGATACTCAACTGCTGAGCCACCCATGAGTCCCTACTCTTATTTTTTTAAACTTTCTAACTTTGCAACGTATTGAGGTTAAACTTTTTTTAGTTTACATAAAAGTTGCAAAGGTAGTACATCATGTTCTTATATATCACTCTCATAATTTCCTTTAATTCAATAGTATACAAAACTATGGCTTTATCAAAACTAGGAAATTAATATTTGCTCAGTACTATAGGTTAAATTGTACTTGTTGCTTTTTTCCTCCAGTCTGGCAACTAAGGTTCTTTTATAGAATCCAATCTAAGACACCATATTATATTTTAATGCTTTTAACTAATAAGTCTCTTTCAATCTTTGATAGTACCTTAAATTTTCTTGTCTTTCACAAGCTTGTTAGTTTTGAAGAATAGTAATAAGATATTTTGTATAATGTGCCTCACTGTGGCTTTGTCTGATGTCTTCTCACAATTATGCTGAAGCTGTGTATTTTTGTGAAGAATAGCACAGAGGTGTGTGCCCTTTTTTATTACATCCTATCAGGAAGCAGGTGACATGGACATACTTGGGTAGATAACTTGACCAGAGGTTTTTCCACTTGCTATTCTGCCCTTTTAATAGAACTCTATTTTTAAAAGAAAATCAATAAGTTAAGCCTGACCTCCAATGGAGGGGAAATAAGAAATGTCTTTGGAGAGGGGTAAATTAAACGTCCTATTTCCCACAAAATTTCATCACTAATTTTCACATTCTTCAATGAATATCACTTATATCAATTATTATTGGAATTCTATTGGTGATTTTCTATGTCCCTGACTCTTTTCATATTTATTATTTGGAATTTTTCTGCAAGGGAGATTAAATCATGTATGTATATATGTATATATATTTGTATTTACTTACTTATTAATTTATGTAAAAATTCATGGATTTTTGGATTTAATTGTATACTTTGGTTTATAATTTTATACTATTATTGTCTATTATATTTCAACTATAGCTGCTGGGAGATTTTTCAGATTTGTTTCTGTTCCTTTTAAATGCCCTAATCCTTTTATTATGTGAGCAGTTCCTTAATTTCTGTTACTACACGATTCTTCAGGCTTGTTTTGTATTTTCCCTGCCCTGGTGCTAGAATCAGAAGTTTCTCCAAAGAGTTTCAGTCCCTTACATTAGAAAATGGCATTGGAAACCAAGACCTGAGTGCTAAGTGTGCTCAGTGCTACTCAGATGTCCTAATTCTAACACTCTTAGTGATCACTGATTGTGTCTTCTGGCAACTAAATTCGGTTACCAGGTAAAATTTCTAGTAAAATTTCAATTAGTTATTGGACTTATAGATTCTAGAATTTATGTTGTTTTTAATATAATTCTTTTCTTTATTGAAATATTGGTGAGGTAACATTGTCATACTTTATTTCTCTAAACATGATTTCCTTGGGACACTTGGTGGCTCAGCGGTTCAGCATCTGCCTTTGGCTGGGGGCTGTGATCCTAGGGTCTGGGATCGAGTCCCACATCGGGCTCCTTGTAGCGAGTCTGCTTCTCCCCCAGCCCCTCCCTCTGCTCGTGCACGCTGTCTCTCTCAAATAAAATTTTTAAATAAATAAACAAACCTGAATGTTTTAGATAATTTGTTGTAGCAATTCTGGAATCGTATATCCCCCAATGGTTGTTGTTACTGTTTTTGTTGCTGCTGTTACTGCTGTTTATTACTCACCCAGACTAGTTCCCTATAGCTTTTATTCCCAGTAATGTGCAACCACTAATGTCTCTGATGGTTTTGTTTGTTTGGTTTTACTGTTAAGTCCATTTGGGCTGCTTCAACAGAATACCATAAACTAGGTTATTTACAAGCAACATATATTTATTTCTCATGGTTCTGGGGGCTAGGAGTTCCAAGATCAAGGTGCCAGCAGATCTGTGTCTGATGAGAGACTACTTCCTGTTTCAAAAGTCAACATTACTGTGCCCTCACAAGACAGCAAGCAAAGGGAGCTCGCATGTATATAGCACGAATCCCCATTGTGGGGGCTCCACCATCGTGATGTAAGCAACTCCTAAAGTCCCCATTTCCAAATGTATCACATCGGGGATTAGGTTTCAACACCTGAAGTCTTGAGGGACACAAATATTCAGTCTACATCAACCACATTTATTTCTACTCGTGGGCCAGCGTTGTACCTGTGCCAGCAGTCAGTATAGCTTAGTAGTCAGCCTCTGAGTTCCTTGGGTCAGTAAATCTTCTAGCTTTAGAGGAGATTTTGTATGCATGTGTGTATTAGGGTTGCCTTCGTTGTACAGGCAGTGTATAATTCTGCATTATGCTTCACGTCCTATTTGTGCCATGCTTTTAGAACAGCTAGAGGTGAATAATTGCAGCCCTCTCTGGCCTTTCTTGGGCATACATGCAGTTTTCTCAATTACCAAGAATATGTCACAGCTTTTTAAAATCCCCCATATACTACTTGTTCCCTAGGTATTACTTCTGAATTTTTGGCTGTGCTCCTTTGTGCAAACTGAATTGTAGCCTTAGGCAGCTCCTATGTTAAATAGCTGCAGCTGATTGTTTTCAATGACTGAAATTAAAGTATCTCCTCCAGAGCTGAAGTCTGAGTCAGGTCACATAGGCACAATGCCCTGGGAATGAAGCTTTTCCTAGGAACTTCCTGTTGGGTACTATAGTGACAATACACTGTTAATGGAACTTCCAATAAGTGCCAAACAGGTATGCCCTTTCTGATGGCTAAGAAAGAGGTTGTTTTTTGAGGCCAGGGTTTGGGAGTGGTCCTAAATTAAACATCATAAAACCCACAGTTCTAATTGAGTGTTAGTATTTATTATTGTTTAAAAAAATTTTCTGTTTGTTTTAAACTATTTGTGCATTTCCAGAGCTCAGCGTTTGTAAAATATATCTTGAATAAATACTGTGCGTTCAGATAGAAATAATTGAGTTTTAGTTTTGAATATATTTCCAGTCAAAATCCTAGCCATTTACTTTATTTCTGTCAAAATTGACAAAATTATTCTAGAATTTATTTCAAAGTAAATCTAAGTGCAACTTGACACATTTAGATAAAAAGATACATGTGATTTTTTACAACTATAACATTGTTTTTAAATTCTGTAAAATTAAGACTTTGTGATACTGGCCAGGAATTTGTTTCCAGGAATATTACCAACTTGATTGAAATCCATTTTCTTATTAAAATAATCAACATGTGGAGGCCGAGAAAATTAAGACCATTCCACCTTAAGTTCAGAGTTAGCACAAGTACAGCCATCTCAGGCCCCTGTGAATAAGAGCTGAAATTTACCTTGCTTCAATTACAGGAAAAAACAGTTTATAGTTTAAGGCCCTAGAAAGCCCCATATTAGAATGAGAACAGAGCTCAAGCCAGTGGCAGAAAGCCCCAAATTAGAATGAGAACAGAGCTCAATGCCCTTGAAAGCCCCATATCAGAATGTAAACAGAACTTGAGAAATTCCTCCACCCCTTCTGGAGGTCCCCTAGACCAGCCCATAAAACTAAGCTGGAACCCACCTTGGGGTCCAAGTCCCTGCTCCTCTGTGTCCGGTACACTTGGACCCAAGCTCGAGCTTGTAAATAAACCCTCTTGTGTTTGCATCGGTGTTGGCTCCTTGGTGGTTTCTCGGATACATAATCTTGGGCACAACAAACATAAATCACTCATATTTCTAACAGATTTTTTCTACTTTCCAAAATGTTTTATAAACAATTCCTGAGATAGATATTATTAAAATTTTGAATATTATTCATTCAAATAAATATATTTGAATTTGTTATGCAGCTTTTTCAAATACTTTATTATTTCTTAGTCATACCTTGATACAAAGATATCTTTGACTTTACTATATTTTATAAAAATGATATTTTGGAACTAAATCTGATAACTTCTGCACTTACTAGTTCTTTCAATGAATAAATATTGTTACATTCCAAATAATATACTGAATACTGAGGACTCAGGATTGAGAAAGATGAATAGAATCCCTATCCTCATGAAATCGTCTTATCCAAAAGAAGACACAAATTAAACAAACTAAATATTGAGACTATAGCACAGGGCCAATCAGAATTGCCAAAATCAACAGAATGCTGAATATATCACCTTGTTGCTTTTAAGATGTAAGCAACAGCTTTTTAAAAACATCATCACGGGGATCCCTGGGTGGCGCAGTGGTTTGGCACCTGCCTTTGGCCCAGGGCGCGATCCTGGAGACCCGGGATCAAATCCCACGTCGGGCTCCCCATGCATGGAGCCTGCTTCTGCCTCTGCCTATGTCTCTGCCTCTCTCTCTCTCTGTGTGACTATCATAAATAAATAAAAATTAAAAAAAAATAAATTAAAAAAAAACATCTTCACGCTTTCAATCTATCCAACTAGTGCAAAGTGGGACTTAATATATCGTGAGAGATAACATTGGCCAGGGATAGAATTTGTCACTTTCAATTCCCTATCTTTTGTTGAACACTTAAGAGTTTAACTTCAGAATACTTCTTCAGAGATAAGAATAATAATTTTGATGAAAATCCAAATAAAGACTCTAGTGAGCACTGTAATTAAAATAAGTAGTTTTATAGGCTTCCAGTTATGGAATGAGTAAGTCACAGGAATGAAAGGCACAATATAAGGAATATAGTTAATGATATTATAATAGTGGTGTATGATGACAAATGGGAACTACGCTTGTGAGCATAGCATAACATATAAACTTGTCAAATCACTATGGTGTACACCTGAAATTAATGTAACAGTATGTGTCAACTATACTCATATTAAAAATGTCAATAATTAATTAATTAAATAAGTAGCATTATAAATGACAATAGGGACAAAGAAAGTTATTGCATGGAAAAAATTGTAAATAGCCTTATATTTTTCTGAAATGGATGAAGATGAACATGGATAGCAATCAAACACATAATGCATATGGACTCTGGGGTTGATAGACTGTCACAAGGCTAAGTGGTTTAAAATTATATACCCTTTCTTTTCATATCTATAAAATAATAGCTTCCAGAAATTTGGGTGTGTCATTGAACTTACATGATAACACTTCAATGAGAAAAAGTAAACATTCTTTTTTTTTGAATTATGACACACTGTGATATTTCCAGAAAAAACACATATGCTATATATCTGTATCTATATCAGGAAATGTTATATAGATAGATAGATACAGATGTAGATATAGATATATAAAACACATGTACCTATAAATGTACATCTTGTTTATATATATATGTATGGAGGCCGAGAAAAATTAAGGCCATTCCACCTCAAGTTTAGCATTAGCACAAGTACAGCCATCTTAGGCCCCTGTGAATAAGAGCTGAACTTTACAGGAAAAACTGCAGAATGTCCTTGGCAGGGAATCCCATATCAGAAAGACAACAGAACCCAAGCCAGTGGCATAAAGTCCCATATTAGAATGAGAACAGAGCTCAATGCCCTTGAAAGCCCATATCAGAATGTAAACAGAACTTGAGAAATTCTTCCACCCCTTCTGAAAATCCCCTAGACCAGCCCATAAAAAACCCAGCTTAACCCACTTTGGGGTCCAAGTCCCTGCTCCTCTGTGTCGGGTATACTTGGACCCAAGCTCGAGCTTCCTAATAAACCCTCGTGCGCTTGCATTGGTGTCAGCTCCTTGGTGGTTTCTCGGATATGTAATCTTGGGCACAACAATATGTTGTATGTGTACATATGCCTTTGAAACAAATACAAATAAAGGTAATATAGACACATTTTATTCTGGGTTATTTCTTCCTATCACCATCCTGATGGTTTATTGAGAAAGTATTTTGTTAAAAATATTACTGATTCTTTAGCAATTAGAAAATGATTATTTGAATGATCTATGCAGCATGAAATATGCATTCTGCATGGATGCAAAAATGACTTTTAGACTTTGTTGTTAGAACAAAATGGGAGTTGGAAGTAGATCCATGTTGCATAGCAATTACATAAATAATCTATTAAATAGATGAGTCTTAAGATGTGGAGAGAGTTCTCACATTTAATGTGTGAAGACAGTAACTTCTCCTTCCTTTTTATTTTATATCTTAAGATTCCAAGAGTACTTTTTCACTCATCTAATGTGTTTATTGGAATAGCTTAATGTTTTTGTTTGTTAGGTTGTGTAATATTGGACATTTTCTTGCATAATACTAGATTTGTCTTCTCAGACTATTTTTGAGGGATAAAAATACAGATAATATTTTTAGGAAAAAATGGGTAAAATATGTATATTTACTGAATATGATGAAGTGAATGCATCAGAATCTAACTTGGTAGAATATTCAGTTTGTAATCCATTTTAAATATCATGGCTTCTCTAGGATACTAGTTAACATCCAGGATTTTGAAGCCAGACTAAATTAGACATTTATTAGCTATCTGATGCTGTCATTAGACAGATTTATGTCATTGCTTTGATAAAATTGGAGTAAAGAATTGCCTACTGTGTAAAGTACTTAATAATAATTAATTGAATTAATATATATAAAGCAGAAAGGAGGGGCAAGAAGGCGGAAGAATAGGGTCCCCAAATCACCTGTCCCCACCAAATTACCTGGAAAACCTTCAAATCATCCTGAAAATCTACGAATTCGGCCTGAGATTTAAAGAGAGACCAGCTGGAACACTACAATGAGAAGAGTTTGCGTTTCTATCAGGGTAGGAAGACGGGGAAAAAGAAGTAAAGAAACAAAGGCCTCCAAGGGGGAGGGGCCCCGCGAGGAGCCGGGCTGAGGCCGGGGCGAGTGTCCCCAGGACAGGAGAGCCCCGTCCCGGAGGAGCAGGAGCTGCACCGACCTTCCCGGGCGGAAAGGGGCTCCAGGGAGGTGGAGCAGGACCCAGGAGGGCGGGGATGCCCTCGGGCTCCCGGGGACACTAACAGCAACTGCGCACCCAGGAGAGTGCGCCGAGCTCCCTAAGGGCTGCAGCGCGCACGGCGGGACCCGGAGCAGCTCGGAGGGGCTCGGGGGCGGCTCCGCGGAGGGGGCTGCGGGGCGGAAGCGCGAATCCAACAGCGCAGGTCCCGGGCAAAGGGATCCAGCCTCCCCCGGGACAGGCAGAGGCCGGGAGGGCCCAGGAGAGCAAGGACGCTCCTGCCCCCGAGCTGAGCAGATCCAGGCCCTGCAGACGGAGTAGTTCCTGCGGGAGCTGAATCCAGGTTTCCAGAGCTGCCACAGCCACTGGAGTTGTTCCTCCTGGGGCCTCACGGGGTAAACAACCCCCACTGAGCCCTGCACCAGGCAGGGGCAGAGCAGCTCCCCCAAGTGCTAACACCTGAAAATCAGCACAACAGGCCCCTCCCCGAGAAAACCAGCTAGAGGGACAAGTTCCAGGGGAAGTCAAGGGACTTAAAATACAGAATCAGAAGATACTCCCCCGTGGGTTTTTTTTTTTTTTTTCTTTTTGATTTCTGTTTGCTTCCCCCACCCTTTTTTCCCTTTCATTCTTATTCTTTGTCTTCTCTTTTTTCTTTTTTCTTCCTTTTTTCTTTTTTCTTTTTCTCTTTTTCTTTCCTTCTTTCTCTTTTTCTCCTTTTCCCAGTACAACTTGTTTTTGGCCATTCTGCACTGAGCAAAATGACTACAAGGAAAACCTCACCTCAAAAGAAAGAATCAGAAACAGTTAGATTAAGGGAAATAAACGACAGCCTGAGGAAGAAAAACCTATGTTTAATTGGGGTTCCCGAGGGCGCCGAAAGGGCCAGAGGGCCAGAATATGTATTTGAACAAATCATAGCTGAAAACTTTCCTAATCTGGGAAGGGAAACAGGCATTCAGATCCAGGAAATAGAGAGATCCCGCCCTAAAATCAATAAAAACCGTTTCACCTCAACATCTAATAGTGAAGCTTGCAAATTCCAAAGATAAAGAGAAGATCCTTAAAGCGGCAAGAGACAAGAAATCCCTGACTTTTATGGGGAGAAGTATTAGGGTAACAGCAGACCTCTCCACAGAGACCTGGCAGGCCAGAAAGGACTGGCAGGATATATTCAGGGTCCTAAATGAGAAGAACATGCAACCAAAAATACTTTATCCAGCAAGGCTCTCATTCAAAATGGAAGGAGAGATAAAGAGCTTCCAAGACAGGCAGCAACTGAAAGAATATGTGACCTCCAAACCAGCTCTGCAAGAAATTTTAAGGGGGACTCTTAAAATTCCCCTTTAAGAAGAAGTTCAGGGCAACAATCCACAAAAACAAGGACTGAATAGATATCATGATGACACTAAACTCATATCTTTCAATAGTAACTCTGAACGTGAACGGGCTTAATGACCCCATCAAAAGGCGCAGGGTTTCAGACTGGATAAAAAAGCAGGACCCATCTATTTGCTGTCTACAAGAGACTCATTTTAGACAGAAGGACACCTACAGCCTGAAAATAAAAGGTTGGAGAACCATGTACCATTCAAATGGTCCTCAAAAGAAAGCAGGGGTAGCCATCCTTATATCAGATAAACTAAAATTTACCCCGAAGACTGTAGTGAGAGATGAAGAGGGACACTATCTCATACTTAGGGATCTAGCCAACAAGAGGACTTAACAATCCTCAATATATATGCCCCGAATGTGGGAGCTGCCAAATATTTAAACCAATTAATAACCAAAGTGAAGAAATACTTAGATAATAATACACTTACACTTGGTGACTTCAGTCTAGCTCTTTCTATACTCGATAGGTCTTCTAAGCACAACATCTCCAAAGAAACGAGAGCTTTAAATGATACACTGGACCAGATGGATTTCACAGATATCTACAGAACTTTACATCCAAACTCAACTGAATATACATTCTTCTCAAGTGCACATGGAACTTTCTCCAGAATAGACCACATACTGGGTCACAAATTGGGTCTGAACCGACACCTAAAGATTGGGATCGTCTCCTGCATATTCTCAGACCATAATGCCTTGAAATTAGAACTAAATCACAACAAGAAGTTTGGAAGGACCTCAAACACGTGGAGGTTAAGGACCATCCTGCTAAAAGATGAAAGGATCAACCAAGAAATTAAGGAAGAATTAAAAAGATTCATGGAAACTAATGAGAATGAAGATACAACCGTTCACAATCTTTGGAATGCAGCAATAGCAGTCCTAAGGGGGAAATACATCGCAATACAAGCATCCATTCAAAAACTGGAAAGAACTCAAATACAAAAGCTAACCTTACACATAAAGGAGCTAGAGAAAAAACAGCAGATTGACCCCACGCCCAGCAGAAGAAGAGAGTTAATTAAAATTCGAGCAGAAGTCAACGAAATCGAGACCAGAAGAACTGTGGAACAGATCAACAGAACCAGGAGTTGGTTCTTTGAAAGAATTAATAAGATAGATAAACCATTAGCCAACCTTATTAAAAAGAAGAGAGAGAAGACTCAAATTAATAAAATCATGAATGAGAAAGGAGAGATCACTACCAACACCAAGGAAATACAAACGATTTTAAAAACATATTATGAACAGCTATACGCCAACAAATTAGGCAATCTAGAAGAAATGGACGCATTCCTGGAAAGCCACAAACTACCAAAACTGGAACAGGAAGAAATAGAAAACCTGAACAGGCCAATAACCAGGGAGGAAATTGAAGCAGTCATCAAAAACCTCCCAAGACACAAGAGTCCAGGGCCAGATGGCTTCCCAGGAGAATTCTATCAAACATTTAAAGAAGAAATCATACCTATTCTACTAAAGCTGTTTGGAAAGATAGAAAGAGATGGAGTACTTCCAAATTCGTTCTATGAGGCCAGCATCACCTTAATTCCAAAACCAGACAAAGACCCCACCAAAAAGGAGAATTACAGACCAATATCCCTGATGAACATGGATGCAAAAATTCTCAACAAGATACTAGCCAATAGGATCCCACAGCACATTAAGAAAATTATTCACCACGACCAAGTAGGATTTATCCCCGGGACACAAGGCTGGTTCAACACTCGTAAAACAATCAATGTGATTCATCATATCAGCAAGGGAAAAACCAAGAACCATATGATCCTCTCATTAGATGCAGAGAAAACATTTGACAAAATACAGCATCCATTCCTGATCAAAACTCTTCAGAGTGTAGGGATAGAGAGAACTTTCCTCGACATCTTAAAAGCCATCTACGAAAAGCCCACAGCAAATATCATTCTCAATAGGGAAGCACTGGGAGCCTTTCCCCTAAGATCAGGAACAAGACAGGGATGTCCACTCTCACCACTGCTATTCAACATAGTAATGGAAGTCCTAGCCTCAGCAATCAGACAACAAAAAGACATTAAAGGCATTCAAATTGGCAAAGAAGTCAAACTCTCCCTCTTCACCCATGACATGATACTCTACATAGAAAATCCAAAAGCCTCCACCCCAAGATTGCTAGAACTCATACAGCAATTTGGTAGCGTGGCAGGATACAAAATCAATGCCCAGAAATCAATGGCATTTCTATACCCTAACAATGAGACTGAAGAAAGAGAAATTAAGGAGTCAATCCCATTTACAATTGCACCCAAAAGCATAAGATACCTAGGAATAAACCTCACCAAAGAGGTAAAGGATCTATACCCTTAAAACTATAGAGCATTTCTGAAAGAAATTGAGGAAGACACAAAGAGATGGAAAAATATTCCATGCTCATGGATTGGCAGAATTAATATTGTGAAAATGTCAATGTTACCCAGGGCAATTTACACATTTAATGCAATCCCTATCAAAATACCATGGACTTTCTTCAGAGAGTTAGAACAAATTATTTTAAGATTTGTGTGGAATCAGAAAAGACCCCGAATAGCCAGGGGAATTTTAAAAAAGAAAACCAGAGCTGGGGCCATCACAGTGCCAGATTTCAGGTTGTACTACAAAGCTGTGGTCATCAAGACAGTGTGGTACTGGCACAAAAACAGATACATAGATCAATGGAACAGAATAGAGAACCCAGAAGTGGACCCTGAACTTTATGGCCAACTAACATTCGATAAAGGAGGAAAGACTATCCATTGGAAGCAAGACAGTCTCTTCAATAAATGATGCTGGGAAAATTGGACATCCACATGCAGAAGAATGAAACTAGACCACTCTCTTTCACCATACACAAAGATAAACTCAAAATGGATGAAAGATCTAAATGTGAGACAAGATTCCATCAAAATCCTAGAGGAGAACACAGGCAACACCCTTTTTGAACTCAGCCACAGTAACTTCTTGCAAGATACATCCACGAAGGCAAAAGAAACAAAAGCAAAAATGAACTATTGGGACTTCATCAAGATAAGAAGCTTTTGCACAGCAAAGGATACAGTCAACAAAACTAAAAGACAACCTACAGAATGGGAGAAGATATTTGCAAATGACCTATCAGATAAAGGGCTAGTATACAAGATCTATAAAAAACTTATTAAACTCAACAGCAAGGAAACAAACAATCCAATCATGAAATGGGCAAAAGACATGAAGAGAAATCTCACAGAGGAAGACATAGACATGGCCAACATGCACATGAGAAAATGCTCTGCATCACTTGCCATCAGGGAAATACAAATCAAAACCACAATGAGATACCACCTCACACCAGTGAGAATGGGGAAAATTAACAAGGCAGGAAACCACAAATGTTGGAGAGGATGGGGAGAAAAGGTAACCCTCTTGCACTGTTGGTGGGAATGTGAACTGGGGCAGCCACTCTGGAAAACTGTGTGGAGGTTCCTCAAGGAGTTAAAAATAGACCTGCCCTACGACCCAGCAATTGCACTGTTGTGGATTTACCCCAATGATTCAGATGCAGTGAAACGCCGGGACACCTGCACTCCGATGTTTATAGCAGCAATGTCCACGATAGCCAAACTGTGGAAGGAGCCTCGGTGTCCATTGAAAGATGAATGGATAAAGAAGATGTGGTCTATGTATACAATGGAATATTACTCAGCCAGTAGAAACGACAAATACCCACCATTTGCTTCAACGTGGATAGAACTGGAGGGTATTATGCTGAGTGAAGGAAGTCAATCGGAGAAGGACAGTGTATGTTCTCATTCATTTGGGGAATATAAATAATAGTGAAAGGGAATATAAGGGAAGGGAGAAGAAATGTTTGGCAAATATCAGAAAGGGACACAGAACATAAAGACTCCTAACTTGGGAATCGAACTAGGGGTGGTGGATGGGGAGGAGGGCGGGGGGGTGTGGGTGAGTGGGTGATGGGCACTGAGTGGGGCACTTGACGGGATGAGCACTGGGTGTTATTCTGTATGTTGGTAAATTGAACACCAATAAAAATTATTTTATTTAAAAAATACATATAAAGCATTTACAGTGCTTGGCATATGGTAAATACTCAATACATGCTAGCTGATACTATCCTCAAGTAGCAAAAGGAAGAGGGCTCTTTTCTCTATTGTATAGAACAAAACATATTTGAATGTAGGTTCTTATTTCATGAAAAGTTCTGAGGTGATATTTCTGATTTGTAGAAGAATATTTTTTAAAAATGTACTTTCCATGCATTGATAAATAAAGGAATCAAAAGGAGACACAATTAATCATATTTCTAAATTGCTTTTTTAGATAAACTTCTGGCACAGTCCCAAACTCAGGGCAGTGTTACCACTTCCATTTGCTGTGAGGATAAACTTTCCCCATATCAAGTCACAGCTTTTAATGCAGCTTCACTGCCTTCAGCACTTTCTAGAATCAAAGATGAGTCAGAGGACACTCTTAGGGTTTGAGAGCTCGAGTTTTTCTTTACACATTTTTCTGCTAAAAGAAATTCCTTCAGTTCTACCCATTTCCTTCTAGGCAACAGGCCTTGGTTACCTTAACCCTTGTTTAACATCCCGATTTAAACCTGGCTTCCAGGGGTGCCAGGTGGCTCAGTTGGTTAAGCATGTGCTTTAGGCTCAGGTCATGATCTTGGAGTCCTGGTGCTCAGTGGGGAATCTTCTTCTCTCTCTCCCTCTCTGTTCTGCTCTGTTCTCACCCTCTCTCAAGTGGATGAATAAAATCTTAAACAAAACAGAACAAAACAAAACCTGGCTTCCATTTCTTAGAATTTCCTCAGAAAACTACATGTCGTATACAAGAGAGACCAGGTCCTTACTCAGCAGGGAATCTGTTTCTCTCTTCCTCTCTCTCCGCTCTGCTCTCACTCTCTCTCAAGTAAATAAATAAAATCGTAAACAAAACAAAACAAAAACAAACTTGGCTTCCATTTCTTAGAATTTCTTACAAATTATATTCCTGTACAAGAGAAACCATAGTTCTTCCATTCCTACCTCCAAAACAATATTTGTAAAAGTTTGGCAAAGATAGTCCCATACATTCATTTTATATAATTAGGTTATTTTTCATTACAACTAGATATACTTTTACACTGTCAGTATGAGACTATAAACTTTATTCCTTTTCATGTTGTTCATACATCCATGTTTCATAATGTACCTCCACTTTAGAGTTGCCTTGTCAGGTTTAGTAGGTAAATTTGCTGATTAAACAAGTTACAAGTTATTAGTACTAAGAAACCAGAAAACATGATTTCAGAATAACATACACATCATGCAGTATATTTTTGAACAAGATAACCATCATAATATTTAAAAAATAGTCTCCTATGTCATAAATTTTTTATTATGGAAGAAACATATTTTCTTTGAAATAAACAAAACATAAAAATATACTGTAGATATAAAAGAATTAAAATTCCCAGTGTGTGCAGTAAACTTTATACGTTAGTTCTAATATTATTTAACATACAAAATGTTTACAATGTATTTTAAATACTGTTTATCAGATATTACATATTTTAATTAATATGGCAACATGTTAATATGATATATATTAGTTTCTAACAAAATTTGTGTTCTATGATATCTAATGGAATAATATAGAATTGTTATGCGATGAGTAATACATACTCATTTTTCCATATTATAAAATATTCTGAAAAAAAAAGAAAAAAAATATTCTGAGAAAGTTATTTAATTATACTTATATTCCATAGGTTACTTAACCATTCCTCTACTGTGAGATATTTAAATTTGCTTCTAATCTTACACTATTATTATAAGTGATGCTACAGTGCATATTCTCACCCAAAACTTTTATATACCACTTCATATTTTGCATTAAAATTTTTTCTAAAAGTAGATATTTTTAACATTTTGACTAAATGGTGACATTATAATTTTGAAATAAGATCTATTTATTGGGTTCTGTGAAAATACTAGTGATTGTAGAGCATTTGGAAATTTTTGTGACATATAAATTGGTCCTGGACATAATTAGTTTCCTGTGAGCCTCTGGTCACAATATATTCATTAATTTATCAAAAAATAAACTTGTTTTACCTGTGTTTATGTTTAAAGACATCTTACTTAATATATATTGTTGATTCATGAACATTGAATTCACAGTCAACAAACTATGTAGCTCATGTCTGAAAGAAGCTTATGTAACACATGGATTTTTCTCAGTAAAATACTCACAGCCTTCTCACATTTAGAAATAATGCACAGTACTGCAGCACTATATTTTGGGAGTCATTTTTGAACAGCAAAATCACCGGCAAAAAGCACAAAAATGTGACACTAAATATCCCAAAAGAAAGGAAGCTTTTTACACTGTAAGAGCTGAAACAGAAAGGTAGAACATCACTTTAGTCAGCCTTACCTGGGAACTTAAGTAGTGAGCAACTCAATTTTTTCACTACTCAGCACATGTCTGAATGAGCATGAAAGCATATGAGTATTGATTTTGGAGTTAAGAATAAATTTATACAAGTAAGCAAACAGGAAATATGGAATCTATGAATAATATGGATTTCTTGTAGATATCTATAATGAGACAGAAACAGAGATAGGATAACTTTATGTCTAAATGTAGCAGATCTACTGCATGACTAGAAAAAATATAACCTTACTTATAGCAGAAAAACATTCACATTTTCTTCCAAAGGCTGAAGCTAAAATAAATCCTGACTTTTATCATAAGATTACCTTTCTGATTTCATCAAACATGTAGATATACCAAAGTTTTTTCTCTTCACTCATTCCTACAGACATGCCATGCACTAGGAAGTTGGCTATATCTCGCCCTTGGCTCTTGAGGTCAAACTGATTTACCATGTGGCCAAACTCAGTAAAACTTTACCTAGGTGTTCAGTCTTCAGATTGGACCACATGTCTGGCCAATTCCAACCTAACCCCTTTCTCTGCATAACTTTTACATACTATTTGGTAAATGACTCACTCATGACTGGAACTGATGATCCAGAAGCAGCACAGGCGAAAAAACAATAATGAATTCCATTTTGTGCCACAGTCGGATTAGGATTTAGGCATTAAATATGTAGCAACTTGACCATTTACTTCCAGAAAATTGGCATGAGGGTACATTTCTTCTAAGACTCTATGGGAGTGTTTTCCCATTGCATTTTCGCTAACACTTTTTTTTTAACTTTATAATTTTATCACAAAACAGTTACTAAAATTCAAATTTTCTTCTAGTGAGGCTGAATTTATTATTTACTTTAAAAATCCTTTTTATGTAAATTATCATTTCTTGTCCCCTTATTTTTCTTTTGGGATATATGACGTACTTCCTGATTTCCATTCACACATTGCTGTTTGAGACTATTAAGTTTGGTTTGCTTCTTTATGCTACAACCCTGGATTTTACCTCTTCTAAATATTTTAGGAGGTGGAAATCATCTAATCTAGAAATCTAGACACAAACAGGCACTCGATATAATTATCATTTGTAAATAAAAACACTTTTGAATACAATTTTATTTGCTAATCTCTCTCCCTACTTTACCCCAATTCTGTCCTATGAAAGAGCTTTCAAATCAAGTGCTTACTATAGTATCAAGCAGAACAGCATCTTGCATTTACATAAAGTATAAAAACTGCCTATGTGAAAATTAGGAAAAGTAGGGGAATTGAAGTATGATTTATTTTTTAACTGCTTTTACTATCTTCTGATTTTATGGTGATGTAAGTCTTTGTTCTTAGAACAATTCCTGACACCTCCCTTTCTTCCACATTGCTAGGAAAAAGTTTTACCATTTGAAGATTCATCTCCACCCAAGGCTCTAAACTGATATTAAGCCTTTGTGGTTGTATACTTGAGCATCTTCCTTAGATACGGTCTCCAAAATTGAATTGCTCTTCAATGACCGAGTGCTTACTGACCCATGATTTTGGCATTCCCTCAGTAGACCAGGACTCCTCTTTTCCAGAAACCCCACCATAACATCTCTTTCTATTTTCTTGTATAGAGTCCTACTGGCACTTAAAGCTGACCTCATTTTGCAGTCTATTCCTTGCCTTATCCATGAAAGTCGCCTTGAGTCCCAATCTTCAAAACACTATTTTCTAATAACTTCAGCCCAAACTGAGCTCTTTCTCATTGAAATTATTTCATGCATTTTCTTACATTAATCATACAGATATTTTATTTTTTAAGATTTAAAAAAAAAGTGTCATTTATTTATTTATTTTAGAGAGAGAGCACACAAGCCAAGGAGAGGGACAAGCAGACTCTGTGCTGAGCTGGAGCCCCACACAGGGCTTGATCTCAACAGATGGACAACATGACCTGATGCAAAATGAAGAGTTGGCTGCTTAACTGACTGAGCCACCCAGGTGCCCCAATCAGATATTTTATTTCGTTTTATTAAAGATTTATTTATTTATTCATGCGAGACACAGAGGGGCAGAGACACATGCAGAGGGAGAAGCAGGATCCCCATGGGGAGGCCAATGCATGACTTGATCTAGAATCCCAGGATTGCGACCTGAGCCAAAGGCAGACACAACCACTGAGCCACCCACACATCCCCCCGATCAGATATTTTAAACATTTGTATATTTAAAATGCTCTATCAGACTACACAACTTACTACTTTATTAGTAAACAATGACCATATGTATTGCTATTTCATTTGCTGTTAATTTCTCTAATATTATCTTAGGAATAATTCTAATTCTGATTTATTCATTTATTACTGTGTGGTTAAATATATTAAATATTATTATAGATATAGATGCCAAGAGATCATTCTTGTTTACATTTCTGCACATTTATGAACAAATACATGAGTGGACACTTTGCTCTGTATTATTATCTTTTCAAAAGTGTTTTATAATGATCATCCATGATAGAAACAGTTTCTCTCTTTGGAGCAGATTTGCTTAATTTACAGGAAAATAAGATAATTCCTTCTATGGCAATTTAGTCATGTTTGCTAGCAGCCCCATATATAAGAGTAGGGTTTCCCAACCTCAAGGTTTTTTTTTTTTTTTTTTTTTCCCTTTAACACACAGTACTGAATGTGTAGGTTGTCTGGCACTCACCACATAACACCAAAGGTTGGTGTTCAAGGAACCAGTACAATAATGTTACTCTGGCTACAGTTTTCTATTAGTAATAAACTGTCGTTTGACTCTAACCCAAGAGTCTCGTATCTTCTTCCAATTTCTATGAAACTGAAAAATAATTCTTTTTGTTTGCAAGTATGGTAAAATCTCAGGCGCTTCACAGTTCCCCAAGACAGGTTGTATACAGGACTGCCAAGTATTTAAAATAATGATGTTCTATATTCATATATTATTTCTGTATATATAATTTTATTTCATCTTTACAACACTTCTGAAATGTAAAACTAGCACAGTTAAATAATAATCATCATGTAGAGGTATTTAATTTCTTTATTTATAAAATGATATAATTCCTACATCATGAGACCTGTCTGTGTATTAAAAATAGTCGATGAATATAAAGTGCTTGGTAGAGTACCTGCACCAGGAATGATTCTCTGTGTGTCGCTGAAATCTCACTATTGTTTCCAATTTTTCTGAGATACAAAGATTATCCAATTTTTTTATTAAAATATCTCTCTTTGATCAAATTTTATGTTGCATCCCCTTATTTTTCAAACCACTTATTTATATTATCAAGTATTAGTTGTAACCTAGTAAAATGCTTTCATATGTAGCTTTCTTTAATCTCTAAGTATATGATAAATGTTTTGTACAGAGTAGAGTCTAAATCACATGCATCCTATTTTTCTACCAGGATAGCTAATTGAATCCAGTCCACATTGAAGATTAACATCTGATAAGATTACTGTAAATGCTCAGTTTATTCTAAAACCTAGACATAGTGAACCAATGAATAAATAATTTTGGACATACTTATTTTAAGATATTTCAAAGCTTAATTTTTGTAATTGCTTCGTGTTGTATCTTTTCATCATTTTAGGGAAAAGTAGATACTTATTTCTACAAATATACAAAGAATGCTACCTGAAATTAGGAAAACTTCCCCAAAATAATTGTTCTTGTGATACATATGGTATGAAAGATGTCCACAAATCTAGGCATCTTTCCAATAGTGCATAATTGAATTTCCCAAATGTGTGGTGTCATAGAACAGTAAGTTAGTAATTATGAGAACAAGAGCATTCTTTTTATTATAATGTTAATATCATCAATAGTTGTTACAACTAGGAAGTGATATTCCTGGAAACCTCACAAAATTTTATCCCATTAGATTTATGCTTCCATTTACCTGTCTGAATCCTAGAGTTTTATTTAAGGTATTTGTGTTTGCAACTGACCAAATATTCAAAGTAATTTTATAGTTCAATAACACTTTAATAATTATAAAATATGTAAATGCAGGTAGTTTAGATTTAGATATCCTATATTTTGGAATTTTCTAGAACTAAGACGAATAATTTTAAACAAAATAGAAAACTACTAATTGTGTTGTCATTGTGCTGAAAAAAGTAGAATATAAGTACACTAGGGTAAAATACACAGAATGGAAATATGTTCCAATTGTTAAGCAAAACACGTGAAACTAGTCTATCAAAAATAGGTAGTTGAGGAAGATGTGACACAGACCTTAATGATTTAAGACATTACTTGTAGATAAGCCTTGAAACTAAGTTGACATCAAAATTACCTTGTTTCAGAAGAACATCAACTAGTTTTGATCCTCCTTTACTTTGAAATGGTGGAAGCTATCTAAATAAGAATAGTTTGTAAGTAAGTGATTAATTTGCATATCAAATAACAATTTGATAGAAATTTCCCAACTTTTTTCAAAAATTACAAAATAACAATTTATATACTTAATTTAGCATCATACACTGTATAAACAAACTAGTGCTAAAATGATAAATTAGCATTCTGTGATGATAAATGAGCACCCTGTCATAGAACAAATTATTAGTACCTATAAAACTTATAACAGAAATCTTTATTTTTTAAATCTGTTTGATTCCATTTTTCATAATTTGTGTCATAGTAATTCTTGAAAAGAAAATTAAGAGGTAATTTTAATCCATATAAGACTGAAATTGAGTTAATTGACATGGAATTACTACTTTTGAATGAATATCTGTAATTAGTTTGGGGGATAATTATCGTGCAAATATGTGGCACCATTTAACTTATAGTTCCTTTTTGTCATTACCAGACAATGAGTATTCCATAATATCATCTTTCTTATATAACAAAGAAAATGTGCATTTTTAGAGAAAACAAATCACAATTAATTGTAAAATGTGCAACAGATGGTGGAACTTATAATCATTCTATCAGACTAATAGTATACTGTCTGCATTTTGGAATTTGTTTTTCCCAAAAGATGATGCTGGGTTGAAGCCATATTGACAGCTGGTACATTGCTAATGTAGTTAGTTTGATATACCTCATCTATTAAATCTTGTACATTTTCCAAAATAACAGATGACAAGTGCAATTGACCACCTGGGGAAAGGCAATTTCAATAGAAAGAGAAAATTGATCTTCTCTTTGGTGATTGTAGAGTTGCTTACTGCTTTTCCTATTTTGGGTGACATTATTAACCACCAGCATATTATTTGCTTTGAAAAAGTACACATTTTGGAACACAGATCATGATTAAGAGTAATCTATGGACAGCTAACAGATGCTTTACCTATCATAATTTCTAAAAATGTAAACATGTTTTGTGGAATATCAGTTCAAATGAACATTTACAATATATGTTTTACAGATGCTACACTGAAATATCAATTAGATAATGAATTTCTTTAATATAAGCAACTAAACATATCTCACAGTTGTATGGTATATAATCATTTTTAATTAATTATTGCAGAAAGTGAATCTATTCTTTGCAGTAAAACATATAATGTCTTATGCTTTCAGTTTGCATAGAATTTATTATGAAGTTTCTTTGGCTTCAGTTAGAATAGACAATAGATAATTGAGACAAAAAATAATGGATTCCAATGGCATGAAAAGTACATGCCATTAAACTACCATTTTAACTTGGTTATATCACTGAGGCCTGCATAGGTACGTAAATAGGAACTCCTTATATCGGTACACAGCTATTCATAAGAATCTTATGTATTTGAGAATTGGTAAAAAGTCAGACGTAGTATAATATTATTAGGTAATAAAACAGTTCTGTTTCTAACACTGTAATATTATTCCTTCTTAAAATTTTCAAAATAGATAACATTCATTTTAGTCTTAAATAAATTGCAAAATTAAAAAAATACACAAACATTCTAACAACAGAAGACTTTAATCAATAATGCAATATTTTCATTCATATCAGATATATGCCCAAGCTAACTGAATTAAAATAAGTGAAATAAAAGATTTGGAGAGAGGTAAAATTTTTGTTTAGCTGAACAATAACATTGTTATAGAAATACTTAAACATGAAACTAGTATCATACATTTGTTTTTTGACTTAATATAACTGAACAAGAGCATCGTTTTATGTTGGTTAACACTTACCAGAATTTTAATGCTTACATCATATGAAATATAAATGGAAATGGCAATAAAAATTCTGTAATCCAAAAAGCCATTTTATTCATACAAAACTATATTTATTTCTCTAGGTTTTCAATCAAGTAGATATAATCAAAATGGGAATATAATTCTAGATATATTACATATTACATAACCTCCAAATACTTCAATTAAGTGTTTAAAATTCTATTTTTCAATGTTTAAAATTCTATTTAAATACAATAGTTTATGGTAATATTTTACTTTATGATAGTATTTTAATTCTAATATTGATTTTAAGAAGATTAATACTATTCAAGTTGAAGTATGCAATTATTTTCTCATGTCTACATAAAATTAATGTTAGCTAAAATGATAACATAATTAATGCACAATCTCCATTGTATGCATAGCATATATTTTGGTATATAACTAAATTAATTTATATTAAATTTGCAATTATTTACTGTAAATCTTAATAAGTATCATAGTGTATAAGAACCTGTGATTTTCAAAAATGGTCAAATTAAAATAATTAATAATTAAAGTAATTTCAATATGTAAACAATAAATAGTAAATGATACATAAATAGAAAAAGTACATGAAGCTGAATCTTAGAGTAGTTGCAGTTATGTAAACAAATTTTCATGAAATCCCATAAACTTACTAATACTAATCTCAGAGCTGTGGGAAGGAGCAGATGGCTGAAATGGTTAGAAATCCATTTTTCTGGCCAGAGGAACCAGGAAGAAAGGTACCAAAAGATCAGGTTGGGATTGGGAGGGGTGGAGATCACAGAGAGGCAAGAGTGTTGTGTAGGACCCAAAGCTCAGCGAAGCATTGATTAAAAGGCAAGTATTCCAATTAAAAATGGGCAAAGGACTTGAATACATATTTCTCCAAAGAGGACATGCAAGTGGCCAATAAACACATGAAAAATTATTCAATATCATTAGTTTCTAGGGAAATGTAAATAAAAGTAAAAGAGGTAACACTTCATATGTACCATGATGGCTGTCACAAAAAATATAGACAATAACAGGTTCTGACAAGACTATGGATAAATTGGAACCCCACATTGCTGGTGGGAATACAAAATGGTGCATCCTCTTTGGGAAACAGTCTAGCAATTTCTCAAAAAGTTAAACATGACCTTATCATATGATCTATTAGTTTCCTTCCTAAGTATGTAACCAAGAAAATAGAAAGTATATGTCCTGATGAAAATCTTGTACACAAATTTTCACAGAAAAATTATGCATACTAGCCACAACATGGAAGAAACCTAAATGTCCATCAACAGATGATGGATGGATAAACTGAGAACAGAATCACCATAAAATGGAATTTTTTTTAAGTTATGAGAAGGGATGGAGTACTGATATATGCTATGGTATTGGTGATCTTGAAAACGTTATGCCAAAATAGATAAGGCAGGAACAAAATTTTACAGATTTTAGGATCCCATTTATATGAAATATCCAAAAAGGCATATCCATAGAGACAGGAAGTAGCTGGGTTTTCCCAGAGCTGTGGGAATGGGCAGCGGGAGTGACTGATCTTAGGCATGTAGTTTCAGTTTGAGGTGATGAAATATTCTGGAATTAGAAAGTGGTGGTTGTTTTCCAAATTTGCAAATAAACCAAAAAAAATTAATTGTACACTTTTTAAAAAAATTTACATGTGAATTATTCCTCAGTAAAAATATAGATGGTATAAATATAGCAATGAAAGATGAACATTGGATTAAATAAACAAGTCCAAACTATTAACAGTGTACAAGAAACCTATATTAAATATAAAGAATACTTAAATTGAACATAAAAATTGGAAAAAGCTAACCATACAAACAATAATCAGAATATAATTGAGTAGTCATAGTAATATCAGAGCAAGTGGACTTTAGAAAAATAAATATTCTTAGCAATTAAGAAGAATATTACATAAACATAGAATAAATTCATGAAAAATGATTAAATCTTATATGCATATGTACATTAATAGTGTTTACTATTAACTCATATTTATTTGTACTTTAAGAACGTTAATTCTGCCATAGGGTTTGGTATGGTAGTACTGGAAAAAATATGGATATTGATGGTAGATTTTGGGAAATATCCAATTTATTTATTTATTTATTTATTGGGAAATATCCAATTTATAGGCAAGAGGCATGATTGAAAATCCATGATATAGACATCAAGTTCATGCCATATTCTGATGTTTATTCTTGAAATCAAGCATAGAAAGTAGTAAATGGATGCTATGTTCCAGTCTGCCTCTTGAATACCATGAACTGAAATATTTACTGACAAATCCCAAATAAAATCTACCATTGAATTATCCTACCTGCCTGGTTTATACCTGGAAAAAGTGTGCAACTACATTAAGAATATAGTAAAGAGTAGCAAGACAAGTGGCTTTCTTGAGTCTTCAAAAAGCAGAGGATTATGTCATCCACCAGATGAAAAAAGAATACTCCCAAGCAAGCAGAACAGAAGAAGTAATCATAGAAAATACTAAATTACAATGTCATACAGTGAATTTCAGTCCCAGATTGATATAAATCAGACTTATAAATCAGTTTGTCAGATCTGTGTATATATATTTGTATGTGTGTATGGGGGGGGGCAGCGACTAGTTGTGTACCCATGTGCAACATGCTTTCTTTGACAAGTATGTACATCAAGAGAGGTTGGTGGTAAAATGGAAAGTGAAACCAGATGAAAAATGAATCCAGAAGGTCCTGAAATGTGTTTACTTATCCTAGTTGCATATAATAAATACAAGTACCATCACTGAGCCCTTGTACAATAAAGACAATGCTAGAATGTGACATTATTATTGAGACAAATGCCATGGGGTCATGTCTTTGTTGTTTCTGGTCATCTGATCAGGCATGTTCTTGTAAGTTGATTCTGAAAGTTTAATATACACAATTATACTCTTTAAATATAAAAATCCACCTCTCCAAGATCATTCTAGAATTACAGTTTAAAATTGTATTTGCCTGAGTGTAACTTCTCCCAATATGCTACCTGAGCAAGTTGGTAGCAGTTCTAAAAATGAGTTAATCTTAAGAACTAAGGCATCACATTCAAATGTAGTTATTTAAATTAGGATTTGTTAGAAAGAACTATTGATTTGAATACTGTTAACTCCAGAAAGCCCTTAGTTTCAATACAATCACTACTAAAACTACCTGCACCTGGCTGACCAGAAGATTAATTCTGGTTGAAACATTGAGTTGTGCCACACAGATCATTTTTCACATGTCTGTGTTTTTGAACTCTTTCTCTTCCCAATTCCTCTTCTGTGTTAATTTGCCTCAGAAATTTCAGCTGTTTCAAGCTTCTTTACTCTGCTTCCTCAACTTAGCAAAATGGGTGCCCCTGACCAAAATGTATCTGCATCAAGAAGCCATACTGGTGGTGGGGCTCATCTTGTCACTTTTTCTTCTCCCAGAGGTAAAAGTCCTGCATTGCTTGATATACAATGTCCAAAAATACATGCTTTATATATTTCATTTAGTATTATACTTGCTTATTGGAATTAATCCTGTACTTGATAGTTCCTCATGGTCAGAGAAAAGACACTCCTGGTCACTATTTTCCAAAAGTTACCTACTAGGTAATTCCAAAATACATCTGAGCCTAGAGTTAATTTGTATCCTATGGAAATCTTTGCCTGTTGGCTATGCAGCCTCTCCCTAGCAATTTTATCAAAATAATGTCATAACACTATTTTACATGATATTCGTTTTTGGACTCCACTTATCACATTTTTCCCAGGGCTTTACTACATTTTGTGTCTAATATGTACCAAAATTGTACTTATGTTATCATCTCTAACATTTACTATTATGCAGAGTTAAAAAGTGTCACATTTTATTGATTATATACATTAATTAGGGACATTGATTATGTCTATTTTCACATATTAGCAACTCTGAAACCATGCATTAGCTCAAAAATCAGTTGCATTTTATATTGCTCTTGCCCGGGTGGTTGTCTTGTCAAACCTATCATTGCCTGGCATGTAAGAACTTAGTTGTTACTCTATAGTTGGATAACCATAACTCCTCAGTATGTCACTCCTTAAGTCTTTAAGGGTTCATATGCATGAGGACTAAAAGTACTGGTTATTATGTCAAAATCTGTTAATATCTACTGCTTTTCATAGATATCCACCATTCTGAGATGCAAATTATTCAGAAATATCCATCTCAGAAGATAAAAAATGATTGAAAACTTTATCCAGTATGTCATTTATATTTTTCTCTTTATATAGGTACAAGAGTGCTATACATCTTTAAATCTATCGCTAAATAAACTTAAACTAACTTCCTATGAGTAGGAAATATTGTAGTGATAATATATTTTAATTATTTTATATAAATTTTTTTACTAAGTAGTACCAAAATTATATTCAATTGTACTTTAAATAGTTTAAATATACTATATCTGTGTGTTTACATATGAGGAAACATAGGATCAAACTGGGTTTTTATTTAGAATAGTTCTCTCTTCAGCCTCTGGTGATGGTGTTCTCATGAAGTGAACTTCTAAAAAGACACCCCAGCAGATAAGAATTTAAAAAGCCTGTAAATATAGTTTTAAGAAAACAATAAATTTTTAAAAATTAAAGCTGGGTACAAAATATTTTTATAATACAGTGAAAATCTGAGAAATTAAATATTTTTGGAAGTTAGCAAATTAGAGCCACAAATAGTACCTATATGAAATCAAATATCAAAATTATTGATGTGGGCAGCCCCGGTGGCTCAGCAGTTTAGCGCCTCCTTCAGCCTGGGATGTGATCCTGGAGACCCGGGATTGAGTCCCATGTCAGGTTCCCTGCATAGAACCTGCTTCTCCCTCTGCCCTTGTCTCTGCTGATCCCTCTCTCTCTCTCTCTATCTCTCATGAATAAATAAATAAATAATCTAAAAAATAAAAATAAAATAAAATAATTATTGATGTATAAATGTTAAGTATTAACATGCATGGTGTTAACATGGTGTATAATGTGTAAGTATTTCCCAATTACACATAAATCTAAATTCTGCACTTCTTAAAATATTAGCTCAAGACTCATCTCTCTTTTGAAAACTTTTAGACATAAATCAACATCTTTCCCATATTTTCTGTTCCTTTGACCAATTTCACACACTAGGTTGAATGTTTCCCTGAAATGATGTCTTTGAAGTTGTTTAACAGGTGCCTCCAGGTCTTTATTTTCTTTATAGTACCTGCTTATCCTTTAAATAAATAAGATAAGGAGAATAAAACCAAGTATGCCCACTTTAGGCATTATTCTTTCCATCTTTGCCAACAATCTATTTAACATTGGTTCGCAAATTTCACAAGCCTATAGCATACCTCACAATGTCTTTAACGTGGCCAATAAAGAAATAACATACTCCAAACCAATGTTAAATTAATGACACTATTGGTCCCGGCAAGGGGAAATGTAAGGGATAAGTCAAAATTTATTTGAAGTGTGCCTTTGTAGGAATTTTTGTAGGAATTTGTACTCTTAAGAGCTGGCTTAGCCTATTAAAAGCTGACATCCCACTGCCAGCACAAAAGTAAAAGTTCTCTGTTGGAAAAACACACTGCTAGTGCACAAGGATACTGGTGTTGATGGTCAAGATGATCTTGAGGCCACTTCCCGGCTTTCACCACTGCCTGTAAAAGTCATCTTTATGGATGCAGGAGCTAACTGTCCCACCATCTTGGAGAGCTATTTTAGATCAGCAAAGTTTAGCTTTGCTCAGACTAACCAGAGTCCTCACAAACTCTTGGTATTTGTAGTCTACATGTCTCTTTGCCATAGTAGTTTCTTCATATGTTTTTCTTGATAAGCCCCTGGAGGGTTACCCCTCAGCAACTGAGCTACTGAATTCTTATGGGCAAGAACAGGTGAAATGTTGACATCCTCACACAATTTACTTCATTGTTGTGATGAATCTTAACTTCTAAAATCATTTTTTTTCCTCTGTCATTTTTTGGCATCATTTTTTAAGTGGAGTATATGGAGTTTGTGTCTATGAATCCAAGGACTTCTTAATATGAAAACAAATTCTGTGAAATTTCACACTCACACAGAAATACTTGGAGAATAGTTGAGTTACAGTTACACTATGCCCAATGTGCTAATAGCATATACACAAGTAGAAGGTACAGTAAAACCTGGCATATGCTTTCAGAAAAACTTTTAGAGAAGAGAAGTTATTCTCAAACAGATTCTCTTGTCTTTTATCATGATGCATCTAAGCCAAGGAATGAGTCATTTCTCTTTCTAATTCTGTTTGTCTTTTTGATTGTTTTTGCATTTTGGTGTGTCATCCATGTTTTTCTTGTCACTTTTGGATTTCAGAGAAGTGTATCCAATAATATATCTATGAATATTTAAGTTTTTTACATGCTTTCCGAAGGTATTATATTTTTATGATCCTATTTTTTTACAGTATAGGTCTATGCAAATGAAGAATCTTCCAGGTATCTTTTCCTCTAACTAAATGTTTTCCACAGTGCTTTCCAAGTGTATTCCATTTTAAAAGTTGGCTACAATCATCAATCTAATCACCAGATAGAATTATAGATTATAGTAGGCTTTTATGAAAAATGATAATTTCCTATGTGGGCATTTGAAAGAAACCTCTCTCTGTATCATAAGAACTTTATTTTAAATTTCTTCTTTGTCTCCTTTTGTCACATGCATAGGTAAGTCTACCTACCAACTTCTTTGGTAGGGTTTCACTCTTTCAAGTGTTTAATTATCACTTGCAACCAAATAAAAAACATATACATGGTTAATTCATAAAATAATAACCAATAGTAGGATCTAACAAATTATATTTGCTTTGCAATTTTTACATGTTTTCATTTTGATCCTTTTGAGTTTGAGATGTTCAAAATTCTTTAAGATAAATGTAAAACCATGGGAAATAATTCAGTTTAACAAGGAGATTAAGAGCTCTCCAACTGCTTCATTTTCTGCATATATAATTTTTATTTCATTTCATTAACAGTATTCTCATAATTCATGAAAGTTGCAAAAACCACTGTCTAAAACAACTGAGTTTTATTATACAGCTGCTAGTTTTCACCATCTTCAGTTTTCAAATTATAAAATAAAAAATACATGTTCGAGCATTAAATGCTTAATATAATCTTGCTGAACTTGCATGAACCAAATTTTATTTATGCCAATAGAATTATATTCTAGCATATGTGATGATGATGCTACCACAAATCAAAAAGTGATGTTGAAATCGAACAATTTAGATTACATTTAATGTAAGTCACTAGGTTTGATTAATGGCGTTTAAAATAAAAAGTTGAACTATATATGCCCATTTGACATCATTTCCCATATTAGAATAGCTTTTTCTAAGTATTCTCCTGACACCTCCTTATAGTCATTTTAGACACAATATACATCAATATACATTCTATAAGCTAGATTCACCTATAGATAGCTAGTCTATATAAGACTTTATTGTTTGCAACATATTACCATAGATTCAGTAATGCTGATTTCATTTGTTTTATTTTATTGTTGTGCTTTCCCACATAGGTCATTTTTTCTCTTTTGACAATTTAACAAAATCATTAGCTAAAAACCTATCATTTGAAAAAAATGACAAAATACACCCTAGCATAGAAAATAGTATATTGCTTTCAACAATATTACTTTATTTTACTGTATTCATCTGTTTTAAGTTTTGAATTCATTTTTCAGAGTAACTAAATATATGAATGAGTTTCCAAACCCTTCTGAAGCATTTGTCAATAATATTTTGTGCCTGTTGCCAAATTAGAAAAACCACTAAAGTATACTTGGGCAAGCCAGGAAATTAATAATAAATGGAAAACTAAGGTCCACAGCTATTATCTGTCATTTCAAAATATTTTATTTAATATGCTTTAAAGGTTTGAGTCAAACCATTTTTTTAATGAAAAAATGATTGGAGACATTAATTATATTAATGAGCTTAATGTGCATCTAGTAAGTGGACCACTTGTCCTCTAAAGGACTAGAAATGCTGCACTCATAGTTTATTACAGATTTTTTTTTTTTTTTTTTTTTTAGTTCTCCACTTACAGGCTTATATAGAAAGAATAGTACCTTCCATTATTTACTGATGGGCAAATCGGGGAAATTCAAATTTAACTATTCTCCCTACGATTGATGTGAGAGCCATTGGCATACACTGTGTAGAAGAATACTTTTAAATTGCATGCCTGTGTGACAGCTTTTAGTGATACAGTTTATCTTAATTTTGCATATTATATATCTTCTTGTGAAAATTATAAAAAAAGAGCTTTTTTAAAAGCAGCATTTTCTAATACAAAACTGCACAGATTGTATTCCACTTTTCACACTGGCTGGGTGATTAGAGAAATGTTTTATTTATCTGATTTATTTGCTGTCCATATAAAGACAGGTGACAAACTATCAGTCCTGAGAATACCTAGCATTTCAGTCACGCATTGCATTTTGGTCAGACATGTTATGAGCTACATATGGTAGAGATAGAGACAGAGACAGAGACAGAGATAGACAGAGATAGATCCTTGCTGTACGTACCTAAGATAACTTTAGTGCAGACTATGTCTGAGTAGTTTAACAATCTGCACTTCATTTCTAAAAGAACTTATGTTCAAAATTCTCTTTCCTATTTGACTGGCCTCCTATTATTTAATCCATCTGCCTCAACAGGCCCCCATTTTTAACAAGGAAATTCAGCCTTTTTTATTTTCACCTGAATCACTGGAACAACCTAAAGAAAAGGACTCTTCTTGTACAAGGTGTGGTTTGAGATCATTGAGTATTACTTAAAAGAACAAAACAAGCTGTCAAACTTATGAAATCAAAAATAGATGATTTTAATAAGGGTTTTTTTAAGGTGATCATAACCTAGTGAAAGGTTTCAAAATGTTTTTAACTGAAATGTGAACCAAATTCATAATAGTTTTTTATCTATTACAAAATGGCTCTCAGGCTAACTTGATAAGTAATACCAACCGACTCTTAAGTTCCAACAAAAACAAGTATTTAGTATCCCAGGCATTTAAAAGCAGAAATCAATTATTTGAGGTTATTTGGATGAGAAAAAAAAGATAGAAATGTCAGAAGTGATTCAACCTTCTAACTTGTTCCAAAGTAATAACCAAAGTAGGACAGTCTCAAGATCTGGTGGTTATCTCTGAGGAATGTACCTGGTAATCTACTGAGGTGATTTTAATGTATCCACTTAATATATAACTTTTCTGTATTCTTCATTTTCTGATGCTTGATATGTTCTTAGAAAAAACATTCCTGGGGATTTAGACTGAGCCTATGAGTATCATCTAAGCAAACAATGCATTTACCTCAGTAGCACCACCCTCCTATAGAGTCTTAATTATCTTATAATTCCCTAGAAACATATAAAGCCAGTTGCTAGGGATCAGAAGCTTTTGAGATCTTAACTTTTACTTCTACTCTAAGACTTTTACATACAAAGCCCTTAAATACAATATGATGTCCCAGTATGGATCTTGGAACAGAAAGAGGACATTTGTGAAAGTTTTAGAAAGCATAAAGTCTGGAGTTCAGTCAATATTATTGTAATAATATTAAATGCCTTTGTTTTGATGAATATGCCGTTGTTACATGTTAACATTAGAGTAGACTGGGTGAAAGGTATATGAGAACTCTCTATAATATCTTTGCAACTTTTCTGTAAATCTAAATTATGCCAAAATGAGTTTAAAAATTATTGAAGTTCTTAACATATTGTTGGCTTATTTGAAGCTACGACTGAGGCATAGGAGCAGAGGTCAACCTGTTGGCTTAACTCCTCTGTCTCAAGAAAACAAATAAAATAATTAAAATATTTGGGGGTTAGATAATGAGGACTAATTTGCCTTTTCATTTTTTAAAAGAATTGATTATGTTAACTTTGCATTTGCCTATATGATTTTTCTTTTAAAACAAGTTATTCTTGCATTTTTAAAATGGTAGAAAATAGCTTAAAAATGTAAAGCAATAAACCTTCATTCAACCATTATTCTTTAGTCTCTTCTACCAAAGACTATGACTTTTAAGTTTTTCTGATTTTGGTTACTTCTATGTTTCAGCAATATATATGTTTTTAGCCTTGATCTTTATTTAATTCTTTAGATGCATAATTTTACTGGACTTAAAAAAATTACAACCAATCTCCTTCTTTCCTTTTCTTAATAAAATTATAGCAATGCCCTTGCATTCTCTGCTAGACACTTCTGTAATGTGTCATTCCTCCAGAGAGTGTATCCTTCTAATCACCGCCAAGTGACGTGAAATATCAGCACTCCTATCAATACTTTTTCCACTTTTCATTTTTTCTCAGTCAACTAAGACTGTATTTTCCATTTTCCATGTTAAGGTGTATGTTCTTTTCTGTAGCCATCATAGCATTGCTAGTGTTCTATGTTTATTCTAAAATATAATATCCAATATGATTTGTTCTATAAATATTATTAAATGCAGGATCATGTACTAGGATCTGTTAATCTTTACAAGACTCTCAGGTAAATGACCCTGAATATACCTAGTGTGAAGTTCCACTGGATCTCTAATTGCATTATAAACTTTCATAGGAGAGGTTATCATGGTTTTTATTATTTTTATTTTTAGATTTTGTTTTTCTTGTCATTTTTCTTTGCCTTTTTTTCTCCTGGATATTCATAATGTTTTTATTTGTGTCTGTGTCTACTTATTCTGTCTTATGTCCTACTGTGCCTAAGATTCTGCTTGTGTACTTTGGTCACCTGAATCTTATATCTCCAAATCTCCTTTATTCATGAGTTCTAAACTCTGTGGCCAATCTGAAATTATTGTTCTCTGGACCTGCTGCACTGCTTAGACCCAAAGACTCTTCTTCTCTACTCTAGTCTGACTCCATTTGTTTATTTTTAAAATGTTTTTAAGGAAAAAGATGAAATCTCGTCTCTACTTACAGGACACTGCATGACATGAACTTCCACATAGAAATAAGAAACCCACTGAGAGGAGAAGTTTCATACACTATGTACAGTTTGGAATTCTTCAAGTATAGTTTCCTTGTAAAAAGTGCTACGATAACAAAACACATTTAAAAACAGTTCTTAGTAGAGAAACAATAAGACAAACTTATACCAGACTTGGTATACAACAAACAGGTTTATTCCTCAGCTACACAATCTAAAAGTTAAAGGTCTCAAGAGTACCATCCTGAACTTGGAATGTATAGCCTTCAGAGGCTGTTTTCTGGCACAACATTTGGATCTTCCTCTTCCTCTTCCTTGATTCCTTCCCAATCAAATTTGGTGACGCTTTGTACATAGACTCATTTTCGTGGTTTTGTAGAGCTTCGGTTTTGTCCAAACCTCCACATTCTTCCATCATTATACTAAATTTCTCAATTTTACCTAGTCTTTCAACTGCCTAAATGATGTCTGAAGCGGCATCCAGAATACCCAGAATACATTTGGTATCTTATGCAGTTGAGAGGTTCATCAATGGTTCTTTTATGCCATAACAAATGAGGAACACAATCTGTTCAAACATTCCACTACTTCTATAGTTGGTTATGGCCCCAACAGCTTCCTTTAGGGTCTTAAAGTCTGCCTTGGAGAGAACACCAATGAGGAATGGGATTAATCCATGATTTTCAACTTTCTGTATTTGATCCTGGTAACTGGCTGTGATGTTTGATATTGTCCATGTAGCTTCCTTTTGAATATTAGTTTTGGGGTTCATGAGTAGGCTGGGAAAGATAGTTAGTGCTCCTGCATCTATTATACCCTGAATCTGTTCATCTGTTCCAGTGACAACATTTCCTACATCACAACGGGCAATTCTATAGCACCTAGATGCTTCACAATTTGGGGCACAGCTTCTGTTTTCACAACCATTTCAATCCATTCATTTGGACCAGCAATAAGGTAGGAAATGGCCCAGCAGATATCTGCTAATACTTCTGGATCATCATGATGCAGGAGACGAACTAAGGTGGGAAGAATCTGCTCTACCTCATCTAACAGGACTTGTTTCAACAAAGGTTTGAAAATGTTCAATAAGGTTATGTAAGTAACTACACTCTAAAGATGACATATCAGGAACTTCAAGGAGAGTCAACAGTGAGTCAGCTGCCCATATTTGATAACCACGTCTCAGAAAACTGAACCATCACCTGTAGTATTAGAGCCCACGCAGCTCATTCCCTAATGATGGGTGAGGGAAGACGTCAACAGAGGAATGAATGTTGGGGTAGCACTTCCATCTACCACAACCACAGTCTTTCCAGAGGCAGTGTTAGTGAGCGCCCAAGCCAATTCAAACTGAATAGGACTCCAATCAGTTCTGCCCAAGAAGGACACATATTTTGGAATCAAACCAGCCTGATTATGTGGTCTGTGGGGGGTTGTTTTTCTCTAGAAAGCTGTTTCCTAGCAGCTTGAGTAGCCTGGAGCTGACTTTCTAAATTGTTGCTATTTGTGACCTTGATGATGCCATCAACAGACCAATTCATAGTGCCCTGGCTGTTGAAGATTCCTGCAGTGGAAAAGTAGTGTCATCAGGAAATGAGCTTACATTTCTCCTTTTCATCATTTGGTCATTCTCCTTAGATTTCCTCAGTTCTACCTTAACTTCTTTTCATGCTGCCTCATTCTCCATACTGTCTTTCCCCCTGTTCTTGAAAATGTTAAGCTGGGAAGTTTGTGAATTAGCATTCTCATTGGTGGACATGGTTAGGAAACAAAGAAACAAAGCTACATGGCTGGCTCAGGCTTTCACAGGATGCAGTGTGGGGCATCACAAGATGCAGGTCAGCTGCCCTCAAAACGTCCAGCATGGCTCAGCCCAAAGATGATGTGCTGACTCCATTGGTTTAAATTAAATTTTAAATTTTAAATTTTAATTAAAATTATTTTTTAATAATTTAAAAGAAATTCTGGGATGCCTGGGTGGCTCACTGGGTTAAGTGTCTGTCATCAACTCAGGTCATGATCTCAGGGTCCTGAAATCATGTCCCCATGTCAGGTTCCATGCTCAGTGGGGAGTCTACTTCCCCTCTCTCTCTGCTCCTCCCCTCTGCTATCTCTCTCTAAAATAAATAAAATATTTCTAAAAATATTTCTTGTTATCTGAATCTTTTCTGTAGCAACCAGTTCCTGCTTTGTGTCTGCAAAATGTATTAGAAGACATTTACTGTAGTCATTTTTTTTCGGTAGTCTTTTTTAATGCTATCTTCAATTTATCTGCATTAGCTCACTGTCTAGGAATCAGATCTTTGGTTTGTATGTACTTGTCCTCTAATGTTTCTCATGTTTTTCTTAATATACTGGCAATACGTGTTTATTATTCATATTTGCAATGCAGCAATATATTAAATAAAAATGTCCCTCTGTGACATTTCATTCCACAATATATAAATTAAAGTAGCCATAAACTCTCCTTTTGAATCATTGTGCTGCTAAGATTATGTATCATTGAAGTTTACTTGTGATACAACTATATGTCTTTGTATACTTGGAAATAAAACAAACCATTTGTTTATCTTCTAATTGATGGGATCCAAAAAACTTAACATTTAAAGCCTCTTGAATATAATTCCTTTTGGATTTATATAATATAATTTAAAATTAATGTAATAATATTTGCAGATAGAAGAAATTAAAAATAAAAACTATATGTTTTGCTAACAAACCTAGTGAATTCTGAATAAAACATTTATTTCCTCAAATTTATTTCCTTTGGTCAAACATTCCCAAAATACAACTTGCTTTTAAGTGTTCTGTGGTTCAGTGTAACTTCAAAAATGACATTTCACAACTGTGAAGGAGTCACTATTATCAAGAATCAGGTTTTAATATAATTTCAATAAACATCAATATATTGTTTAGATGTTAATCTTAGATATAATTTTTGAATGTTTTTCACTATATTTGGTCCAGAAATGGAAACTAACAATTACCTCCAAATAGGACATTTTTCTCTACTCTTTTTTCCAATGTTTATCCTTCTTCTGTGAAAGACATTTTGGAAAAAAAAAAAAAAAAAAAGAAAGATATTTTGGGCAAACTTTGAACTAATATCTAGCTCATGTTTCAGCAATCCGCCATGATATGCTGACCTAAGATTGTAAGTGTTTAAGTCAAAGAGATTTGTATGTGTGTCTTTTCTTTCATGCAATTTATGAGGATGGACTAAATTAAATTGACCTTTTGAATCATAGTTTTTATAGCTCAAACTTAGGTAAATAATATATACGTCATGTTTTGTTTAAGAATGAAGTGACCCAAATTTAGACACAGTATATACAAAATGAATTTTAGTTATTTCTCTGTCTACCACTGTTTTTTGTCTTTTGCTGTTGTTTATTTTGAATGTATTGTTATATTTTCCCTATCTCAGTTCTGTCAGTTTTGAAATAAGAAAAACAAGACAAAATTAGATTTACAGTTAGAAGAACTGGGTTCAGGTCCCGACATCATTTATTTATACTGGAAGTGATTGCAACATAAGGCATGTGGCCTCTGTGATATTTAAATTTCTCACATATATGACTTTTTTAATATGCCATTTCCTAATGCTTGTGAGACCTAAATAAAAAAAATTAAATGATAAAATTTAAAAATGTGTACTTCCATGGTGAACAACAATTTTACATACGTGTATACTAAGCTCCAGAAGGAAAATAATCTTTTCTCTTCAGTAGATTAAAATATTAAATATTATGTACATTAGAAATGTCACATTTCGAGGCACCTGGGTGGCTCAGTTGGTTGAGCATACAACTCTTGGTTTTAGCTCAGGTCATGATCTTATGGGTCATGAAATTGAGCCCCCCAATAAGCTTCATAAAATCTAAAAAAAAAAGAATTATTTACATTTCCTTTTCCCTTAGTGGATTAAAATTATAATATATACGTTAGCAATGCTCACATTATATGAAGGAAAAATATACAGAAATACTTTAACAGTTCTTTACAATCAAACTGAAATTACATTGTACTTTCTCACTCTATTTGGTTCATAGAATCCTTTTTCCATGTGGCCAGTTCCTTTTTGAACTCTTTTATGTGATCAGGAAAATAGATTTTCACAATCTGATCTAAAACATTCTATGTCATAAATTGCTTCATTATGTCTTAAGCAACTTCTATGTTCTATACTCATTCTGGATAATGTTCTAAAAACTTTTCTAGACATATGTTTATGAGGATGAAAAAACAGACATGAATCCTATTTTTAAAGATTCTACACTTTACCTAGAAACAGATATATATATCCAGTTGAATTTTTGTTATTTAACAGATTTGGTGGCAACAACAGTGTAATCTGAAGCAAACTTCTGATGACATTCAGGGACAAAGAGAAACAGAGGCATGGCACCCATGAACTCCTTTTTGAGTTCATTGCCTTACCATTTCTGAGAGATATGGCTAAGTTCCTCTGGGTTCTGAGCTCCATTCTCTTAGTGCTGAACTCCCGATCCAATTGGGTTTTCAGTCAATTCCCTATTTGTTTGGTATCACCAGTTCCACAATGGGAAATTCTGGTCCTTGGTTCCATACCCAGATTCTATATTGGAAACTGCTGGTTGAAATTCCCTATTTGTTTGGAATCCATCCCCAGATTCCATGTTGGGAACTACTGGTGTCAACTGCTGTACCCCATTTGTTTAGAATCAACTTGCAGTGCCCATTTGTTGAGGTCTGCTGTTTCAATCCATTCCCCAGTCCTAGGTTCCATGGTGGGAATTATTGAATGTGTATACCAGGGCTTCTCATGGTCAAGATGCAGTAATATCACTTGGTTACTAAGACATTAGGAAGCACATGTTTGTTTTTCTTGTTTTTTTGTAGATCAAGGCTAGCTACAAGAAATAGTATCTTTAAATTCTGAGGAGTTAAGCATACCATCTTCCAGCATGCCTGCTTATTTTATGTCTAGGAACTATAGTCCTGGAAGCTGTACATATCTACAAAAATGATAAAATTCTACTAAAAACAATCTAGAATTATAATGGCCATTATGAGGCATGTTCCAGTTAGACAACATCATTCATTTAAGAAGCACACTTGAAAAGAAGGGTTCCCAAATTAAATAAATAGAATAGGATGGATCCCTGGGTGGCGCAGCGGTTTAGCGCCTGCCTTTGGCCCAGGGCATGATCCTGGAGACCCGGGATCGAATCCCACATCAGGCTCCCGGTGCATGGAGCCTGCTTCTCCCTCTGCCTGTGTCTCTGCCTCTCTCTCCTCTCTCTCTCTCTCTCTGTGACTATCATAAAAAAAAAAAAAATTAAATAGAATAGGATAACTTTTTAACTTTGATGCCAAAGCTTCCAAAAGACTTCAAAACTCCAAAATAGCTTCATTAAAAGACTCATTATAAAAGGCTAGTGTAAAATTAGAGACATAGAAGATAACTAAAGCAAAAGACAATAAAACTGATGTGACTCCAACTGCTCCCCTTTTCTTTATCAAGTACTCACATTTTACTAATTCTCTGTCTGAGATGACTTTCGGTTCTGAAGAGATTAGTAAAGTTATCTTTTAAAATCTTTAAAAATAAAACTACTCAAGATTGCAGACAAACCTCCTCATGTGTATTTCACCCTTTGGTTAAAGACTGAACTCAGAGTCATAGTTAAAGAATTTCTTAACCCTAAGGAATATCCTCAAAAATTTTTCTTTTCTTTATTTAGAATAATTATTGGGGCCTAGGACCTGACTGTCATATTTTTATCAGCTAGTGCACATATTGGTAGGACCTAGTAAAGCCTAAAAATGGATGTAAGAAGCAAAATGACAAAACCTTGAGGAGGATATTTAAGATCCTTGACCTTCAATGTACTCCCCTTACAGATCAGAAAGAACTTGCAAAATAGCAACTGAACTTTTACAGTTCATTCCTAGAGGTTTTTCTGCCCTTACTGATTGATTGGCTTATTATTCAAACATGCAAACAAAAGAAAGATGAATCTGTAGCACACTTTAAAGCCCATTCAGAAGTCCTCTTCTGACGGTATTCCAGGTTCATACAATAAATAAGGTCACCAAACTTACTGTAGCTGTTGTGTTTGTAAATGAATTATATCCTGAGATTAGTGGATTAATAAAAAGGGCAGAAATTAGTATGGGAAGCCAACTCTCTGACTGAACTCATGACCAAAGCTGAGCACTTTGAAGCAAGACTTCAAACAGAAATCTGCCAGGCTATTAGCCTTGCAGCCACAACAAAGCAAAGGCTAGAGACCTCAAATAATACCTGGGCCTTTCACATTGTGCCTTCTAGAGTCCCATCATGAAATTACTGGTCCAGAAATCAATGTCTCACTTGTAATTAACCGGGGCACTGAGAAAAAAAGATTGTCCTCAAAGGTCCTATGCAAATTCTTCAACTTGATTGCCTCCATTTCTACCCCCAAGATAAGCCCCTATATGGATCTTACCCAGAGTTAACAGGTTTCCAAGGGCTTCTCCAGTAAACTACCAGTAATTTCCTTAAACATTCAAGAGGAAATTAAACTTGAAATTAATGTGAAATCTTGCCAAGTATTAACTGATGGTAGAGCTACTTTAACCCCTGTTTTCAGAGGAAAACAAATCCCTTAGAGGGAAAAAAAAAAAAAAAAAAAGTTTTACATGTTGTAGGTATCCAGTAAAGCTCAGAGGGGTTTCTATTTCAGCCAGTACAAATGACTCTGGGACCTTTTATTGAAAAACATTACCTTTTGCTATGAGATACAGCCCCTTTCAATCTATTAGGTAGAGATCTCCTTTCTAAAGTTAAAGGACATTTTGCTACCAGTGGAGACCTCACCTTAGAATTTTCTGACCAACCTGAACCTGGACTTTTATATTCTTTACATTCTGCTTTTGATACAGAAGAAAAAGAATTCTAACAAAAGTCTTTAATTTAATCAAGGTGCCCGAAATTCTGCAGGCTGCTTCTAATACTAACATTGGAAGAATAAAAAGTACAGCGCCTGTAAAGATTCAATGGATGTGACCAAACCTTTTCCTAAATTGCTTCAATATCTACTAAGCCTGAGACCATACAAGGTTTCCCTCCCATAGAGAAGAACTAATCTCCCAGGGGCTAAACATTCCCTGTACCAGCCCCTGTAATGCCCAAAAGCCTAATGGGAGGGGCTGGCAATTTGTTCAGGGCTTGAGATTTATTAACAAGATACTTATTTCCCATTTCCTAGTAGTTCCAAACCTGAAGACCCTTTTGTTGCCAAGTTCCACCAGACTGAAACGGTTCACTCTTGTAGACTTCTGATCAGCCTTTTTCAGAACCCCCTAACAGCCAGAATCTATTTATGTTTACTTGAAACAATCAACAATATACATGGACAGTTATGCCTCAAGGGTTCACTGAGGGCCATTCTTACTTCTCCTAAGTACTTCACCTAAGATTTAAGCATCCTTTAGCTATCTGAGAAATCAAGCCTTTTACAATATATAAACAACCTCTTGCATGCCCAGTTACCAAAGAGGCATTCATAAAAGATTCCTTTTATTTGCTACAACAGTTAGCTGAAAAGTAACATATGGTCTCTTAAAAAAGGAAAAATTATAATTATCTCTAGACATTGTTCATTACTTAGGTTATAATCTAAGTGCTGAAGGAATCCAGCTATCTCCAAAAAGGATTAAGCTAAATCCAAGTATTTCCTAGGCCCTCAACTAAGTGACAACTTTGTGAGTATCTGGGTATGGCTGGTTATTGTAGGCTATGAATTTCAATTTTTTTCTACTGGCTTCCCCACCCTATGAACCAAAGTTTTGGTCCCTCAACCTCTTTCTTGGAAAGTAAACATTAGCAAGCCGTTTTTAAAATAAGCACTGCAAGAACTGCTTGCTCTAGGGCTATATAACTACTCAAAACTTTTCACAAACTTTTGTTTGTGCATGAAAGAGATAACCAAGCCCTGGAAATGCTCACACAAGAACATGGTAATAAACAGTCCTATTGCCCTATTAAAGCAAACTTGATTTAGTTGCTTGTACTTAACCGCTTGTCTTAAGGGTATAGCTGCAGTTACAAAATTAGTAGAAATCTCAGCAGATTTAACCCTAGCAAATAGAATTTGTTTACAAACTCCATATGCTATACAAAGTCTTCTTGACTCTGAATTGACTCAACATTCCTCTGCATGTAGACTAACCTCCTATGAGATTCTTCTGCTTTCATCACCTAACCTACATCTGAAATGTTGTAGCATTCTTAGTCCTGCTACATTACTGCCTCTGCCTGCCAAAGGAGAGCTCCATGACTGCAGAGCAGTAGCATCCTTTTGCTATCCCATATTCTAACAAGGTGTCCTGATTTATGAGACACTCTTTTAACTAACCCTGATTCAATCTTGTTTGCTGATGGGTCATACTGTTCAAATGATAAAGGGAATTTCCAACCTATTTATGCTATTACTACCCAATATGAACTACTTGCAAGGGGAAACCTCCCACAAGCAGAGCTCCAGGCCCTTACCTCAACATGCCAGTTACCAGAAGGATAAATTGTTAATATTTATACTGACAGCCAATATGCCTTTTGGGTGATCTATGATTTGAGGATGCTATTGACACAAAGGGATTTTTTTTTACATCCTCTGGAACCCCAATCAAAACTGATCAACAAGCAAGCCTTCTTCCTGCTATGCTCTTACCTTCTGAAATTACTGTGATCAAAATTGAAGCTCACACTCAAAGGATTAAACTTGAGTATCAGAGGAGTGCAATATGGATGGAATCCATTCTGTTTTGGCAAAATTAATTACTCATTGCTCAACTTTTGCCATGTGGATGTCCTTATAATATGGCAGCAATCTGATCATGAATCAGAGAAATTAAGATGGGCAAACAATGTTTGGAAATTATATAAGCATTTGGGGCTATGAAAACCAAGATAGCTGCTTGGTTCAACCAGCAACCTGTTAAACCTCATGTATTTTTTGCATTTCTTCACCCAAATTATGCATTTTAGATGACTCAAATTTTGGATAGATATTGGTAAGGAGACTTCTATAAGATTGCAAAAACAGTATACCACCCATATCTAACCTGTCAGGTCCATAATCCTAGAACACTACTTTTGTCTCCAAACATCTCAGACTTCCTCCCCATGGAAGGAAACACCTGCAGCTGGACTTCATTCAACTATCACTTAGTATGAGTTATCAATATGCACTTGTTATTGTAGGTATATATTTCAGATGAATTGCAGCCTTCCCCTGCCAACAATGCTGATGCCCCCACATGGTAGCAAAGAAGCTGTTAGAAAACATGTTTCTCACTGGGGATATACCTTCCACAATCTCCAGTGATTGAGACACTCACTTCATGGAACAAATTGCATAAGCCTTAATGAAAATCTTGCAAACTTCTTGGAATTATCACTGTACCTCTCACTCTCAATCATCAGGTAAGGCTGAGAGAATTAATGAGATCCTCAAACTAAAAATCTCTAAATTTGCTGAAACTACTGGACTCCCTTGGCCTAAAGTATTCTCTCTAGTCTTTCTGACTGTTCACAGTACCCACTTTGAGAAACATAAAATCACTCTACATTAAATAGTTACCAGTAGAACAGTGTCTATTGGTATACAAATTTCTAGTTATTTCTTGTTTTATGCTAATGTGAGCAGATACATAAGTCTTTAATGACTTATGCTCCAGCCTCTCATCAATAGGTTAAAGAAAATTTCCTAAATTCCAGTAAAGGATCCTGTTGGTCCTCCTCTGGATCCTAGTGACTAAGTATTCTAGAAATGTCATCAGACGAAGACAGTCCTGGAGCCCTACTAGAAGGGATCTTACCAAGTGCTCCTGACCACTGACACTGCTAAAGAAGAGGAAGAAGATATTGAGCCTTGGGTTGCATATCACAGCCAAAGAAGGTTCTACCTGATAACTGTTCCTGTGAAGATGCTCAAGACCTTTGAATCAAACTGATGAGGAAGAGAAGTAGCTGACATGAAGTAGACTTTTTTCACCCAATATGCTGGATAAGACTTCATATATTAATAGAACATGAAAACTTTTTTTTTCTTTCTTTCCTTTAGTCCTGTATTGGCCTAGAAGGATAACACTCTCACCTAAATCTCCCAGAGAGTAAAATTTTAGACTAATGAATTTGGCATCAAGGTATCTAATCTATCCATAATGCTAGAGACCCTCTGGTCCTTCCTGTGACCAATTTCTTTTCTAGTTCCAATTTCACTGCAAACTATGGTCGACCATCCTTAGTAGTCTCTCACTGAGGCCAATTTTCACAGCCAGAACACTTAGTGTCTTGTTTCTTCCTTTCTCCAAATATAACTGGACTTACTCAACAACCTACATAAATTTTGCACCCCCACATTCTCAAGAATACCTAGATTAGATCTATCCCACCTCCTAAGAGAACTCACCAGCAGTACCCTTATTTGCAAGGTATTTAGAAAAACTCTTAGTTCAATTTAGGAAATTTTCTTCTTGTATATGCTAAAAATTGGCCGTAGCTTGAGTGGATAAACACAGAAATCCCTGCAAATGAACAGATTAATAGTCCCTCCTTAATTTGAATTATTTATTCCTCACAGAATTTGTCTCCAAGTCATTCTCTTGGACCTGTGAAGGCCCAAATAATTGGCACATTGCCAGATAATGCCTCTTAGATTATCTAACTATGCAGCTAACTTTCCATAAAATATCTCACTGGTCATAACCCTCAGATTTATCATCCACTTAGAAAGGATCTACTAGAAAGCATTCATGAAGCAAATATAAATGAGACTATGGTCAGAGACCTCTCTTTAACTCTAGAAGGTACTGCAGAATCCATCACTAAGGCAGTAGCTGCCCCCCAAAATCCCTAGATTTTCTGGCCATGATTGTCCTTAATAATGGGATAGCCCTTGATTATTTTTAAGCTGAGCAAGGAAGTGTCTGTGCTATGGCCCACACCACCTGCTATAACTGGATTAACACTTCTGAGGAAGATGAAACTCAGTTACATACAATCACTGGGCAAACCACTTTTCTTTAAAAGGTGACTTCTTCAGTGGGGTCTTCCTTTGACTTATTTGATTTTAATTGGTTTGAGTCTTAGTGATCATGGCCTCAAGTGCACTCCAAATGTTATTATAACCATAATAATCTCCTTGGTGTCTTATTATCTCAAAAGCATTAAATGCACGTCACAGCCACTAACCATGAAGCAAATGATCTCCCTAAGACAAGAATATCAGAAAATATGTGAAGAGAATGACAGATTTAAAGATTATTAATCTAGAACTCTGACCTGTCAATGTCACAGGAACTAAGCAAAACCATTATGACCTATGGATACCACAAAAAGGAATAACAAAAGCTGCTAGTGATAGCTGAGAGGGGCAATAATGCCTTAAATTTTGTTCACATCCTCCAGTCAAGCTAAGGGTCTGAACAAAAGTGGGGAATTGATAAAAAAGAAAACCATAGTTCCAAATAGAGTCACTTGTGCTAGGCCCACATCATAAAACAAGGATTTAATATATAATTGAATTGCAGTTGCAACTTTTCCCAGGAATGTAATGTTAACCAGTCAGTCTAGAATTTCCTGGTCAGCACCAGGGAGATAATCCAATAAGAACCTTTTGTCTCTCAAAATGAGGTGGCCTTGCCTGATATAATACTTTTTTTTTCTTTCTTTTCCATTTATTTATTTATTTATTTATTTATTTATTTATTTGGTCTGTTTATGACTTCCTTGCCCTCTGTTTAAAACTCCAAAGGGCTACAGAAAGCCCTTTGGAGTTCCTTTCTACTCACTTGATGGGATGCTGCTTATTTATGAATCATTCAATGAAACCAATTAGATCTTTAAAATTTACTCTGCTGAACTGTTATTTAACACTACAATGAAGAGTTAATTAGTACCACTTATATTTGAACACCATGCCAGAAGCTATTGTAGGGATGAGAAAGTTTTCCTTTCTTCCCTCTAGGTTCTTTGGCTTTTCAGTAATTAAGTTGACATAAAACAAATTAACAGAAGAAAACAAACGGAAGTTTAAAAACATGTATATTTTGTTTATACATGACCCAGAAAAACTGAATAACTCCCCAAAGTGGCCCCAGCCACCAAATTAAACATACTTTAAAACCTTCAGTGGTTTGTCTCTGGCTGTAGGACAGAGCTTAAGTTATATGGCCACATATTCAAGATTGTTAACCTTAGTTAACATGTTATTAAACTTCTGCTTGTGTTTCTACTGTTAATCTGGCATTATCATCATCATCATATTATTATTACTATTATTATTAAAGGGTGGTCTCAGCCAAGAACTTCAAAGAATAAATGGAAATTATGTTTCCTTCCTTACATAGGTAAAGGCAAAGCAAGATGAATAAAATAGGCTTTAAATTTTATATGTAACTGCCCATTTCACATTTATCCCACTTATACTAAGGAATCTTTACCAGCAGTTATTTATGCTAAAATAACAAATATTACTCTATTCTAAATAGAAAATTAAATCATTAAAAATATTTTATTCTGTACAATGTGAACATATCTCTAGATCCTTGAATTAATAGTTTCACATTTTTTAAATTTACCCTTTTAATCATCTTTAAGTGTATGATTTAGTGGTATTAAGTTCATTCACAATGCTGTGTAACCATCACTGCTATCAATTTTCAGAATTTTTTAATCTTCTGAATTAGTTTTACATTTTAAATAGAGCCCTTAAAACCTTCCAATTCTTCACAGTTCCTTTAAGTAATTTTTTTGTATTCTAGACTACTTTTATGGCATCACACTACTAAATGTCAGTACTTTCTGATAATTATTTTGTAGTTATTTTTATTTTTTATTTTTTTAAAGATTTTATTTATTTATTCATGAGAGACACAGAGAAAGAGAGGCAGAGACATAGGCAGAGGGAGAAGCAGGCTTCCTGCAAGGAGCCAGATACTGGACTGGATCCTAGGACCCCAGGATCATGACCTAAGTCAAAGGCAGACACTCAACCACTGAGCCATCCAGGAGTCCCTGTAGTTATTTTTAAAATTGAAATATAGGTAAATGCACAAAAAGAGTGTATAGATTTATACATTTTATAAAGGAAACACATCTAGAGGTTCCTGGATGGCTCAGTTGGTTAAGAGTCTGCCTTTGGCTTAAAGTCTGGATTGTGGGGTCCTGGGATCAAACCCCGAATTGGGCTCCCAATCATGGAAGAGTCTGCTTCTCCCTCTCCTTCTGCCCCTCCTGCTGCTTGTGTCCTCTCTCCTTCTTTCTCTGTCTCAAATAAATAAAATATTAAAAAAAAGTAAACTCATCTATATAGCCATCACAAATATCAGGAAATAAAACATTATCAGTGTTTAGGAAGATGCCCTCACCTTTTCCCTATTTCCATACACTTTTCCACCTTCCACCACAATATAAAAGAGAAGTTATGGAAAGTTTTGTGGAAAGTATCCATGCAAAGAGAAAACAACCGCCATGGAGTGGAGCAGTAATTGAAAGCTTATTTTAAGAAATAATGATAGGAAAACATCAAAAAAGATCGGATTTAGATAACTTAGAAATTCATGCAGATGTGTTCAGGTTTTATGCAATTGAATTCAAGTATATTGTGATCTTTCAAGTACTCACATCCTTTAAAAGTTATTTTGTTCTTTAATCTTGTTGAATCATATTATAATTGCAAAACATTTTAAAGTCCATCTTCTTAAATATAAACCATTCTACCTTGTATCAAGGGTAAGAGTAACCTATGTATAAGAAAGAAACACAAGAGATATTAAGACTCAAAATATAATCTTTTCTAAATTTGTAGACAAGGTTTAATTTTAAACCACATCATGTATCATTATAGTAAAAGATGGGGAAAATTTAATTTAATACAGATAGTCAGCACTAGACTGTTGGTGTACTTCAGACAGCAAAAGCCACTCTCTTGTTGCAGTGGTAGTGGTGGTGTTGTGTTGTTTGTGGGGGTTTTTTGTTTTGTTTTTGTTTGTTTGTTTGTTTTAAGTAGGAAGTGGAATTACAATGCAAAGCAGTGGAAGAAATGGGAGAGGGGGATGAATGGATCCCTGCAAAGTGCAGGGCATTTCTCTTTTAGTGCATAAGCATTTATCCAAAGAGTGTAGGTGTCGTGGGTCATAAATGAACAGCGTGCACTAAAAGGAAGGTAGCTAAAATGTTATATTGTGGATTGAGTCCCTTTTATACATATCTTGCCCCCTCAATGCTAAACTCTATAGCGTGATGTGAATGATATGTTTTTGTGATTTTATGCCTACGCATTACCGGAGAACTGATAAAATCATAGTCCTCGTAAAAATGGCATATCTTGACAACCATTCAAGTTCTTTTATTTCTCTATTGTATATGTGTATATGTTTTTAAAAATGGTCATTAAATTCTATAATAAAGCTATTGAATTGAAGACTGGAGAGAAAACTTAGATATATATTCTTACTAAACAGAAAGTCTAAAATGTCAGTTAACCAAGCAAACCAAAACAAACAAAACATAACAAAAACCTGCCTTGTCTACCCACCACCTCCTACCACCATCTACTTTCTCCCCATTTTAATGTTTGCTTCCTTTCTATTTGGCACAGAAGAAGTAAGCAAGGCACCACGTTATGATTTAGTGCATTTGTAAGTAACTTTGTAATTATCACAGGAGTCTTTTGAATTCATTTTTCTAGAGTCATAAGTTTTCATTGTTTTAATTTCAGGTACAAAAAAACAGTCTTCCTTCCAGAGAAAATTTTAAAAATAATCCATGTAAACATTTAAACTCTGTGCTTTCTCATTGAAATATGAATATGTGTCTGGTGCTTGAGCAGCACAGTCAGTGAAGCATCTGACTCTTGGTCAGCATCAGATCATGATCTCAAAGCTCTGTGCTCAGCATGGAGTCTGATTAGGGTTTCTCCTTCCTGCCCTTTCTCCTGCCCTTTCTCCTTCCCTTGACACCCCCTCCCGCCCTGATGTGCTCACACACTTTCTCTAATGAATAAATAAATCTTTTAAAAAATTAAAAAAATAAAATATGTACAGGTGTTCTCAAAATTAAACTTTTTTTTTAGCATGTCAATCTTTGATTTCAAAAACCTTCAAAAACCTATTAAAAGATTTCATCCTTTAATAAACGGATGTTTTATTAAAGCTAAAAGTTATATAAAGAATAAGGAAGGAATATTTTGTCAGCACATGGTAAAGCAGTAATCTGTCAGAGTATCTATAGTACGCTAGAGGAACCACATACCATTCCTGCATCCTAAGTAAATCTTTGTTCAGTGTTTTCATTATTTGGGGAATGCAAATAAATATACATAAAATTTCAAAGACTTCCTAATTTTATGTATGTATACATAGGTAATTATATACATATGCAATAAAAAGTATGTCAGAGTTTAAGTACCTTAAAGTCTCTATATTCATTTTAGCATAATTAAATTTTTTATTTCATTATGTATGTTAAAATATATTCTTTACTAAATAAAAATTCATATTTAAAGTTTTAACTTCAATTATTCACAAAAAAAGAGGTGATACTTTTCATCTTTTACACCAAGTTTATCATTCAGAGACACATTTAACAGAAAATTGTTCATGTTTCAAAAGAAGTTTTGACAGTAAACATCAAATAAGAAAAAATGTTGTCTATGCACTTAGCATTAAAAACTTTTTGAGTTCAAAGATGATGCTTTTGGTATTATTTCAATATCTAGAAAGGTAATAATAATACATTTGCCTATTTGTTGACTTTTTTGACAATATTACTAAGTAAAATCGTTATGCTTTTTCTTTTGTATGGTAGTACAAGAGCATAAAAAGCTAAAACTTTGCATATTTCTCTTAACCATTGATGAAAGAAAAAACTCTCTACAGTCCTGATATACAAGCAAAGCCACTTTAGATTTCTTTCTAGGTCAACATGACTTTACATAAACTTTGTTCAAACTAAAAGCCTGATTTATGGCAACATGCATGCATTGTACACCTGTTTTGTGAATGCGTGGCCTCAAGGAAAACTAATCTTGTCCTTGAGATAAAAATCAATGCTCCTACTCCTCACATTCCTAGACTTTAAAACTGGTGGTTCCTGCCTATATGCTAATCTATAATCTTTTAAGCTTTTAAAAGATTTGGAAAGGTATATAACCTTATAAAAACTGTTCATTCTCCAAAGCACTTTCTTCCCTGTGAAGATCATGTTACTGGGCAGCTGTTCTAATTGGACTTGAATAAAACTCTATTTTCTTTTTATATTCAAGTTTTCTCTTCTGGTAAATTTGCATCGACACAATCAGTGGAAAAAATAATTTTGTTCTGTGAATTTTACACGTTTCTGTGAGATATTAGAAACTGATTACTATTGTTTATAAATTTATAAGAAAATGAAAAAAGTAAAATGTTTATCTATGTAGTACACTGTAATTTAAAATACAAGAAATATTGAGAATCAGATTTTTTTATTTCCTCATAAAAATTTGTGACAAACTGTAAACAGTGCTTGTCTTCTCCCTATATAAGTTATGATATGAAGAGAGCTTCATTTCTAGATTTTAGTGAATTATTACACTCCTTTCTAAATTTGGATTAGCTTTCAACATTTCATCCTTTATAATTTCAATGTTAAGAATTATTTCTGAGAGTTCCTTTAATATGAAGATTTTGCCCTTATCACTTTTCTGGGATATCATCATGCTTTTGGTTACAAACACCTTCCTTAAATAATCCTTAGAATCTGGTTCCAAATTTCACAGTAGCATAATTATTTGTATTAATAGCTTAACCAAATAGCTTCACAAATTATCAATACATCCCATTTCTGAAATGGTGGAATGAGTCTTTCTGATAATGAAAAAAAATTATCTTCAATCTCTTACTAATTACTTTTTTTTTTTTTCTTTCAATGTAGCAACTAACATCCATTCTATGGCCAGGATTCTACCCAAAGAGATTGGGATTTTGTTTATTTGTTTTAATGGAAGCATTTACTTCAAAGTATAAGTAAACATTCCATTTCAACCTTAAGTGACTTCCTGTTCCTAGTGTAATTTAAACTAAAACTTGTCAAAGAAACTTTACTTGTTTTTTATAATCATCCAACTTTTTCAATATAATTCATATTTTAACTTCATGCATACCTAAGTCATTCTATATTTGCTTTGCTGTAACCATTTTAAAATCTTATCACATCCAATTTCATTTACAGATATATCACACTTGGTTTCTTTCCTAAACTTTCACTATCCAATTTCTTCTTTCAATAATCCATTTCCATAGAATTTCACAAGAGTTCCCACTAGGAAACAGAGAAGCTATGTGACTATATGCTTTGCTGTCTGTGCATAAACAGTAACAGATGCACAGTGATCATTCTCCAGAAGAATTTAAAAGAAGTGACATGATTAGTTACTAATATTGATAGTGATATCGACTAATGATCTAGTAGCAAAGTTCACGCTTTATGCAATTATTTACAGTAAATATACCATTAAAAAGAAATCCGAACTGTGTTGTTAGGGAGTTGGCCTTATTTAACTAAACTGTGGTAACTAAAGTAACACATAACAAGGTCATGAAAGTGATGAATACTATGTATAAACATATTATAATTCACCTCGATGAGCTTTATAAAACACATAAAAAATAAAATAATATAAAATAGTTCATTATTTTTTTTATTACAGAGGTATTCACAATATATTAATTACTTGAGTCCAAAAGAGAAAGGGATCACCAGGAATGTCAAAGAAAGTTTGTTTAATGATAAAGACTGTGATGTTTAATAAGAGCTTAAAAAATATAAATGTCACAATAACATCAAATATTTATATATCCAACTTTAAACATTGCTTAGAGCAATAACACAGTATTTTTGTTATGTTTCTAAACATCACACTGTAAATAATGAAATAAAAAAAAAACTTGTATATGATGATATCTTAGAGATGTCAAGAGGAAAAGAAAAGAAAAAAAAAAAGTAGCCAAGATTTGAGGGAAAAGAAGGACATTAAAGGGAGAACAGCTTTCTCCAGTGCTTTTTCCCTAAAGAAATTTGCCAATATTCTTGGGAACTATGAGGCTGTGAGATTTGTTAAAAGTGGTTACAAATAAGGAGGGCACATGATGCGATGAACACTGGGTGTTATATGTTAGTAATAAACTATTGAACACTGCATCTGAAATGATGTACTATTTGTTGGCTAATTGAATTTAAATTAGAAAAAATACTGATGACAAGTAGTTATAGCTCAAAAATAAGATTTCTCCACAGTTTCATGTAGTTGGGAGAGAATAATTATGTTCAGTGCCAAACAGGGTTTGGAATGTCTGGTATATATACCAGTTAGGACCCTGGAAGAGGTATATAGGGAACTACAATTTTTAGATTAATTCAATCCTCTTCCATTTTTAGTTTTTGAATGTAGAGGGCTGGGTAAAGTATCACTTCCTTTGATAAAACAACAAAAATGGAGATACTGCAAAATAAGTTTTCTTGAAAAAAGAAAGAAAGAAGAAAGAAAAGAGAAAAGAAAGAAAGAAAGAAAAAGAAAGACAGACAAACTTCTTCTTGAATCCATCAAAAAAATGGAGATCACAGAACAAATATTCAAACAAAATGTAGAGAGTAACAGACATCTTCAGAAAGTTGGGGACTGAATGTGTGTTTACTTGGGGCTGCTACTGCTGCTGAATGCCATATAAATATATAGGAAGATCAAACTAGAAAAATTTAAAGGACTGTTAAAGACTGAACATGGGCTTGCTTGACAGTGTAACATCCTTGAAGACCATAGAAACCTCTGATACTCATAGCAATAACAAATTTCAAATCTGATGATCATAACAACAAAGTTTTTCAAACTCTTGTCTAGATGAACATATACCTCACACTAAATGCCAAGGAGGACAGAAATTATACTAGACTCCATATGTGTGTGTGTGTATATTTATTTATTTACCTCAGTATCTCACATCCTAAAAATAATTAACAACATTCATGGTAGATCAAAAAATAAGGGGGAAAAAGGAATCTAAAAAGATAGAGAAATCATTAGAATCAGACTGAAAAATGATTCCCTCACCCCCCAAAAAAAAGACTGTTAGAACTATCAAAGAGGGGATTTAAAATAATCATGATAATTAAGGTAAAGGTTACAATGGAAAATGTTAACAGCATGCATGCTCAGACAGTTAATTTAAGCAGAGAGATAGAAACTATAAGAATCAAATGTGATTGCTAAAAATAAAACAGTAATAGAACTGAAAAAAATGTTTTGATGGGCTATCTTGCAGATTATACAAAGCCAAGGAAATAATCAGTGAACATGAAAACAGATCAATAGAGATTATCCAAATTGAACGCAAAGAGAAAAGAATGGAGGTGAAGAAATATGTAAAGTACAGTAATAGTTGGCCAATATTAAATGATGACAGTACAAGTTAATTGGAATCTCAAAAGAAGAGAAAGAATAAATGGAGAAAAAGATATATTTGAAGCAATGACAAACTACTGTCAGGCTGAATGCCACAGAGCTGAGTGTCTCAAATGACACCAAGCATAATACTAAAACCTAAAATAAACAAACAAGAAAAAAAAATGTAGACTTTGATATCCATCATACTCCAGCTGCAGTAAATGAAAAATGGAGAAAGTCTTGAAAGTGGCCTAAAGCAAAGTCATACATAACCTGAGAGAAACAAAGATAAGAATTAGAGTAGATATCCCATCTGAAACCGTGTATGCAAAAAGACAATACAGTAACATCTTTAAAAGTATTGAAAAATACACCTAAACAGAATTCTATATCTTGCAGAAAATGTCTCTTAATTTTCATTTTTTTAAAAGATTTTATTTATTTATTCATGAGAGACACAGAAAGAGAGGCAGAGACACAGGGAGAGGGAGGAGCAAGGAGCCCGACGTGGGACTCGATCCTGGGACTCCAGGATCACGCCCTGGGCCAAAGGAAGACACTGAACTGCTGAGCCACCCAGGGATCCCAGAAAACGTCTTTTAAGTGTGAAGGAAAAGTAAAAGTCTTTCTCAGATAAGTAAAAAGCTTGAACTTCATTCTCATCACATGTACACTGTAGGGAAATCTGAAGGAAATTTTTGGATAAAAGCAGTTTTGTATTAGTTAGAATCTTGGATGTTTGAAGAAAAAATGAAGAGTGACAGAATTAGAAAACTGAAGATAAAATGTAATTGTTTTCCTATTTTCATTGCTGCAAAATATCTGTAACCATATATATCAATGATTATAATCCCACATCATAACTTTATAAGCATATGCTAAAGTCAAATGTGACAATAACGATCAAGGTATGGGAGAGACAAATTGAGAACATACTATTAGAGCTTTACACTCCACCTATGGCAGTGTGATATCTGAACTTGGGCTTTCATTTCTAGAACAAAATTTAATTCATGTAAAATGTGAACTTGTAAAGATGGAGAATGTAATGGTGAAAAGGAAATGTAATTGAATATACTTGGTTTTCCTACACAATCTGTTTTCCTACATTTAAGGAAAATTTAGTTGCTCCCAAACTATGTTACAGTTATAAATTACTTACCATTGCATTTATAATCTTACTTCTATAACTGTATAATATTTAAGAAGCAAATGCTCCCTAAAAAAATATAATATTGTAATTAAAGAAAGGATATGCCAACTTCAAAATTTAGCCATTGCAATGCGCTGAGAAATTAAATTTTATGAGGAAATAAATTCAACAGTGCTAGCTTATTTTTGTGTTTTGTTTTTTTAATTTTATTCATCACATAAATAGGAGGAAACACATACTGGAATGGATCTTGTCCACATGATGAAAAGAAAAGCATTTATTATTTATGTATGCCCCCTTCACAATTTGCCTTCTGTTTTTAAATTTTATTTTTATTTATTTTTTTAAATAGGAAGACATTCTGTCTTCACAGATCAGAAGTCTTTTTTTTTTTTTTTTGAAAGATCTTATTTATTTATTCATGGGAGACACACAGAGAGAGAGAGAGAGAGAGAGATGCAGAGACACAGGCAGAGGGAGAAACAGGCTCCATGCAGGGAGCCTGATATGGGACTTGATCCTGGGACCCCAGGATCACACCCTGGGCCATGGCAGGCGCTTAACTGCTGAGCCACTCAGGCATGCCCAAATTTGCCTTCTGATGCATTCAAGTACCCTTGTGATAGGCTTTTCTTCTATGATCTTCTCTTAAAACACATAAGGTTGCATGGTCATGAAGTTAATAGATATATTTATATATGTATGGGTGAGTTTTGGGGATGCAGTTAGATGCATGTCCCTGTAAGGAATATAATCCTTCCTCCTTGAAAGATTTAAAAAAAAAAAAAAAAAAAAAAAAGACAAAGGGCACACATTGACAGTTTCTCTTACAATTCTTTTTAGACTTTATTCACTCACAATCTGTAACTTTTTGTTTATCTTTTTTGACCATTTTCTCCTGGTAGTCCTAAATAATAGCTATCATCCTATCTCTATGCTGAATAAAGTTAAATTATATTAATATTATTGATATAGAATTTGTATATAATTCCAAATCAAATATAATTATTCATTACAATATAGTGGATATGTCTTAAAAATCATTGTTTCCATTACGCTATTACTGATATTATGTTTTTCATAGTTATTCTTAGCAACAAAAGTATATTTTGTGTACCTTTACAGAAAAATGCTTCAAATTGAAGTATTGACAGGAGAATAATTAAAAATTAAAATCAATCATTTATTTTATTATTTGAAAGATTTATTTATTTATTTACTAGAGAGAGAGAGAGAGAGAGGGAGTGGAGGGGAGTGGCAGAGGCAGAGGGAGACAAGCAGATCCCCTCTGAGCCAGGAACTGATTTGCAGCTCAATCCCAGAACCCTGAGATCATGACCTGAGACAAAACCAGGAGTTGATTGCTTACCCACCCAGGTGCCTCCAAATCAATCATTTAAAAGCATATGAACTTATACAAATAATTGCAATATACATTGTAGTTTATAAACTATTACTGACACAACTCAATTAAGGTAAAATATTTTAAAATTGTGGTTTTGTTTTAAAGCTCTCATCAATTTTTCACAATTTTTGAATTTAGAATGAGCCTAAAGCATAAACTTATTGGAGATTCATTTTATCAATAGAAGCTAAATGAACTTAATTAGTTTTCATAGGGCAGCCTGGGTGGCTCAGCAGTTTAGTGCCATCTTCAGCCCAGTGCATGATCCTGGAGTCCTGGGATGGAGTCCCACATCAGGCTCCCTGCATGGAGCCTGCTTCTCCCTTTGCCTGGGTCTCTGCTTCTCTCTCTCTCTCTCTCTCTCTCTCTTTGTCTCTCATGAATAAATAAATAAAATATTTAAAAAAATTGGTTTCTAGACCTACATTCAAATGTTCTTTACTTTAATCTTAAGGTAGTCCTTAAATAGACACATGGGGAATTTTTGAAATCAAAGATATATTTTTTTTCAGCCTTTGTAGGACCTCCAATCTAAGAATTACCAAAGTGAAAGAAGGAATTTAACTGTTGAACTTTGAGTCAGGAGATTTGGATGGTTCCAAATTTTATAAACCAATTTAAATCATGTTGTACAATTATTAATATTCTTATGTTTCTGTCACATGTACAAATTGATGATTGAAAGGCAAGTGGCCTTTCAGTTGTGGTTTTAGACTTAAATACCAAAAGTCCAGAAACTACAAATTAGTAACTTCAAGTGTTTCCTCCCTAATAAACTTCTGTCTTATTATTATAGGCATTTTAAGGATGATTTAAGCCATTTTCTTCAAATAATGCACATTGTTTAAATGTTTGGGATCACATTTTTATCATTTGTATTTTTTATTCTTTATCCACTCAGTTTATTGCTTTTATTCATTTCTTCCCCCACCCCTGTATTTGCTTTGATTATTTTAAAAATATTTTGTTAAATAACAAAATTTTGGGGTAACAGAAGTATTTAAAAAACTAAGCAGTTATGAATGTAACTTGTCCTACATATAGCGATATTTTGACCAACAGTGATTATTCTTTTTTTTTAATTTTTTTTTTTTACTTATTTATGATAGTCACAGAGAGAGAGAGAGAGAGAGGCAGAGACACAGGCAGAGGGAGAAGCAGGCTCCATGCACCGGGAGCCCGATGTGGGATTCGATCCCGGGTCTTCAGGATCGCGCCCTGGGCCAAAGGCAGGCGCCAAACCGCTGCGCCACCCAGGGATCCCTGCTTATTCTTAATATTATGTGACAACAGAAGATTCAGAGATCTAAGGCACTCTTTTTGAGCTTGCCATTATAAAATCAAAGTATATATGTTCCAGTTACAGGTGGGACTCCATCATCCTTTGAGAGGTTTCTCATTAGATATTGTCTACCCAAAGTGACCTACAAAACAAAAAATGAGGGATAGAATTAAATTTACAAGCAGTATGGACCAATATGAGTTACGTCTAAAGGGACTATTGATGAATTCATTCAGAGAATTTTTCTCTAAAACAGGAAGATGAAAAAGATTTCTAATAATGTGGCTGCAAATCTTTGTCAAAAGTTCTGAATTGATTAAAGCAAGTGTTTTAATTTTCTTTTTGATGGACTGGATAAGACTTCAGACACTGCTGGTCAACCTCAAGTAGATACATTCTTACTCAATACCCTGAAGGAATGTTTTTATTATTTAAAGGAGAAATTGTTGGAGCTTGTCAGCAGAACATTTAAGCGACATTGGCCAGAAGTAATCTGTGTGACCCATGCAACTTTATTTAGCATAAAAAGGGGAATAAAAAGGACATTTAAATCATAATTTATTAATAAAATCCATGAATTGCTTCCACTCAGTATTAAATTCACATTTTCCAAATAAACTAGTGATATCTTTCATCTTGTTAAGGGGATTTTGTACTGTTGTGCTTATTAACATTGTGAATCACATCACTTAATGAACAAACTAAACTATTTCACTCCTGATAAATAAAGGTGAACATTCTTTTCAACTATTACAGGTACTTTATATTTCCTTTTCTAACTTTCTTTCAGTTTTTTTTTTTTTTAACCTTCTTGGTAAGTGTGTTTGTATGTCTTTATCTCACCTATTTGATTTGATCTCACCAATCTATTTCATAAGATTTGTATCTACCTGTTAGATACCTGAACAATACTCTGGTTTACATTTAAAAAAGAGAGAGAAATAAATAAGTAAAAATTTTTATATATAAAATAATAAAATAAAATATATGGTTATATATAATTATGTTTTTCTGTAATTATATATAATTATACATAAAATAAAATAATAAAATTTTAAAAGAGGCCAGGTACTTTTTAAACAAATCTGCTGAGGCCTATTTTTATTTCATATATTTGTATGTATCCTATCTTTCCCTGAGACTTTTGAAACTAAAGATCATGATACATTCCTTGCATGAGTATTCCAAGAAGAAAATGAGAGAGAGGGAAGAGAAGGAGGGAGAGAAGAAGGAGAGAAGGAGGGCAAGGAGAAAGGGAGAAGGGGAAACAAAAGAGACTATTCTGACATTACTTCCCTTAGCATGTCAGTCACCATAGGCTAAAGTAATCCCCTCAAGGTGATTAAATAATACCGAATCCTAATCAAATGCAAAAAAAAAAAAAAAAAAAAAAAAAAACATGCTAAGTCAAAGCTTTTTTCTTATTTATTCAATAGTTCTTTATTAAGTTAATTTTTGTTAGAGTATAGTTGACACACAATGTCACATTAGTTTCAGGTGTAAAATATATTGATTTAACATCTCTATACATTATGGTCTGTTCACCACAAGTGTAGCTACCACCTGTCACCATCCATTTATTCAGTAGCTCCTCTTTGATGAATATAAAGACTCCAAATTCCAGGTATTTTTATTTTAATATTACATAATATAAAATTACAAAAATAAATAGTTTGCAATTATTTCCAAGGGAGAACCCTACAAAACAATTCCTAATATTTTATTTTAATGTGTAATTGTATGATTTTTCCATAACTTTTTAATTTCTAGAAGTAGGCACAAAATTACAAAAATTGTAATATAGTTGCTTAAATAAAGGTGTTATGCTTGCAGGTCTATCAATTAAATTTGTCCAAACTGATTCAACTATTAGGTTGTCTTCTTTTTTTTTTAAGATTTTATTTATTTATTCATGAGAGACACACAGAGATACAGGCAGAGAGAGAAGCAGGCTCCATGCAGGGAGTCTGATGTGGGACTCCATTCCAGGACTCCAGGATCACTCCCTGGGCCTTAGGGAGTTTCTGCCTGGGATGTAAAAAGTTGGAAAGAATATTATTCAGTATAACAATGATTAGTTTGGATGAATAAGTGCATAACTTTCCTTCAATCCATCTGAGAGCTTAGGTTGCAGTATAAACAGCCAATCAAAAAAAAAAAAAAAAAAAGAAGAAGAAGAAGAAGCAAGCAGCTCCCCACTTTCTAAGATGGGATGGCACATGGGCATTGTCACACCTTTGCAGAACACAGAAGGAAGATGTTCCAACTGCCACACAAGTAAGTCTAAGTCAGATAAAATGTTATCAAGTTGTTAAAAGCAGAAGGTGGGCTAGTGTGATAAGTACTCTGAGGTTGTGGTGGGGGATAGACAGAAGAGGATCTCACAATTTCTAGTAGGCTCTTTTTCACAACCTCCATTGAGTACTGAGGAGAAACACTGGGGATAGATCCTTTTTGGGGAATTGAAGCATGGTGGAAGTTAATGGTGAAAAAAGTATGAATCCCTAATTCCATGTCCAGACTCTTCCCTTAAATGGAGCTAAAACCTTACTCTATTGGGAAAAGGGCAGCAAAACACATCACTCCAGGACTCAAGTAAAGACCCATGTTGTTGGAAAGGGAAGGAAAAGTCCTCTATATTTGGTATGGGGAAGGAACAGTGGTCCCTTAGATCCTATACTTATACCATCAGAAGTCTCTTCCCTCTAAGAAACGGGCAAGACATTCTCTCTTGCAGAACACCCATCACAGTTACAAGGCAGAAAAAGTCTTCTGCACTACTGAAGCTGAGGAACAACTCTGAGGCAGATAGAGCCAAAATAAGAAAGAATGAGTCAAGAAGTTACTATGGAAATTAGAAAATATTCTGAAATGAAGACAATAAAAACACAACATATGTAAATTTATGACCATAATTAAAGTAACATTGAAGTATGAATTTATGATATTAAATGTTTATATTAGAGGATCCCTGGGTGGCTCAATGGTTTAGTGCCTGCCTTCGGCCCAGGGCATAATCCTGGAGTCCTGGGATCGAGTCCCACATCGGGCTCCCTGCATGGAGCTTGCTTTTCCCTCTGCCTGTGTCTCTGCCTTTCTCTCTCTCTCTGTCTCTCATGAATAAATAAATTAAGTATTAAAAAATAAATGTTTATATTAAAGAAGTTGCAAATTAATGACATGGCTAACATTTTTAAGAAACTAGAAAAAGAAGAGTAAAATGAACAAGCAAAGGGAAAGAAAAATATAGAGCAGAAATCAATGAAATTAAAAATAATAGAGAATATCTGTGCAAACACTCATTATTTAAAAACAATAGTATTGGTAATCATATAAATAGATTGATAAAGAAGGCAGAAATTTCTAATATCACCAATTAAAAAGAGGGCATCACTATAGATACTCACAGGTACTTAAAAGACTTTATGCCTATAAATTAGACAACATAGATGAAGTGGACAAATACCTTAAAAGACACTGATTACCAATGTTCACTCAGAAAAAAATTGTTAATCATTATAGTCCTAAATTTATTTAAAAATTAAATTCTTAATCAAAAATATTCCCACAAACTAAATCTCATAACCAAACGGCTTCAGTGGTGAATTCAGTGAAATACTTAATGAGGAAATTATATCAAATCTACACAAATATTTGTAGAAAGTCAAAGAGGAAGAGGCACTCATCTTATGAGCTCACTATTACCTTAATACCAAAATCAGAGAGAAGAAAAAGAAAAGAATGACTTCACATCAATATTCTTTGTAAACATAGACTCAAACATCTTCAACAAAGTATTTCTAGCAATTTAAATCCAGGAGTATATAAAACAAAGTATAATACCCTCTGATTAAGTGGGCTTTGTCCTGGAAATGCATAATAGGCTTGACATTCAAAAAGCAATTTAGGGTTACCTGGTGGCTCAGTGGTTGAGTGACCCCTTTTGGCTCAGGTCATGATTCATAAGTCCTGATGAAGTCCTACATCAGGCTTCCCGCAGGGAGCCTACTTCTCTCTTTCTGTGTCTCTGCCTCTTTCTCTCTGTGTCTCTCATGAATAAAGCAAACAAGCAAAAACAAAAAGCAATTTATTTACCCATATCAATATGCCAAAAACCCATATAATTATCTTACTAGATGCAAACGAAATATTGGACAAAATTTAACATACCTTCATAAAAAACATAAAACAAAATTAAGAAAATATTTTAAGCAAAGTAGAAACCAAACTTCTGCAATCTAATGAAGGATACAGAGGGTAAGCCCAACTCTCACATTATAATGAATGGTAAAATAACAAATGCTCTCATCTAGTATCAGAAAGTAGTCAAGCATATCTGCCTTCATGGCTTCTATTCAACATTATAAGAAGTTTATACTCACTTCACTGAGGGAAAAAAAAAAAGGAATTGTTTGTTTCAACATTTAAAAATCCTTCTCTTCAAAAGATATGTTTAAGTAAACGAAAAGAAAGGACAGACACTAAGAAAAAATGCATATAAAACAAGTAGTTGTATATATGATTTACATGCAGTAGAATTCACTGAACATGCACACATACCGATATACTCAATTATGAGATAAGAATAAACAAAAACAATTAAAAGTAGACAAAGACTTGAGTAGATGCTTTACCAAAGATATATGGATAATATATAAGCACAGGAAGAAATGCTCAACATCATTAATCATTGAGAAAATATAGATTAAAACACCAATTATTGGAGCATCTGGGTGACTCAGTCCACTAAGCATCTGTGTTTGGCTCAGGTCATGATTCTGGGTTCCTGGGATGGAACCTGCATCATGCTCCCTCTCTGTGGGGAGCCTGCTTCTCCCTCTCCCTCTGCTGCTCCCCCTGCTTTGTGCTCTCTTGCTGTCTCTCTCATAAATAAATAAATAAATAAATAAATAAATAAATAAATAAACCCAATTATTTACCCTTAAATACTTATTAGATATGTCAAATTAAAAACACCTAAAAATAATAATGGCTGGTTAGGGTGAGAAACAACTGGAACTCAACATTATTGGTGGGAGTTCAGCATGGTATAACTGCTTTGGAATGCAATTTGTTTTTTAACAAGCTAAATATGTGTTTACATATGTTCCAGAAATCTCACTCCTAAGTATTAATCAAATATGTATGGATACTGATGTCCAAATACAATCCTTAGTTTGAACATTTATAGTGCTTTTATTCATAAATGCCCAAAACTGGTAACAGTCCAAATGCTCTCAAACAAATGAATGGATGTACCAATTGCTATGCATTCATACACTGGAAAACTACTCAGCAATAAGACAGAACAAACTACTAATAGGTGAATCAATCAATACTTTAGGCTCAGCTAAGATAGACTTAAAAAGCTGCCTATATTTGAGTTCTGTTTTTATGATTTTCTGGAATGGTAAAACTATAGGGACAGAGAACAGATCAGTGGTTACTAGGATAGAGTTCAAATCATGGGATTTATGACAAAGGGCCACATGTAAACTTTTGGAGAGTTGGAATTCTTCTGTGCTGGATTGTGATGGCCATGATATAACTGTAAGTATTCACTAAAATTCTATAGAATTTAATACTTAAAAAGGGTGAATCTTACTGTATATAAGTTATAATAAAGCTAACTTAAAAATAGTGTGAAACCACTATCACTTTTTTTTTTAAAATTTTATTTATTTATGATAGTCACAGAGAGAGAGAGAGAGAGAGGCAGAGACACAGGCAGAGGGAGAAGCAGGCTCCATGCACTGGGAGCCCGATGTGGGTTTCGATCCCAGGTCTCCAGGATCGCGCCCTGGGCCAAAGGCAGGCGCCAAACCGCTGCACCACCCAGGGATCCCCACTATCACTTTTTAATAGTCATTGAAAAGCTAAGTTATATAGTATCTAGAAATTAGCATTGAAGGGTTAAAATTTCTTTCTGCTAAGATTTATGTGATACCATTTATTTGATAAACAGATTTTCAAAATATAGTTCCAATTTTTCTACAGAAAGGGTATGTAATTTGGATACAATTTGTTGTTTAGGAATTAAGTCCAAAAGATGGTATGATCAGTAAACTTATTTGGAAGTAAAATGCTCAAGGGAACAATCAATACAAATTAAACTAAAATATTTTTTGTGATATATGTTTTATAAATTCCAAATGACTTACTAACAGAAAAAAATGTACAAACAAAATATCCAGACCTATTACTGACTCCTATTTAAGTTATCATAATTTGGACTTTTGATTTACTTATGGTTCTACTATCTAATTAACACCGTCTCAAATAATAAATGTATCAGGATGTATGATACTTCTTCCTCCTCAATCTTTTTTTTTTTTTAAGAATGTATTTATTTATTTGAGAGAGAGAGAAAGAATGTGTGAGAGAGCAGAAGCAGGGGGACCAGGGGAGAGAGAAGCAGGCTGAGCAGGAAACCCAACAGGGGGCTCAATCCCAAGATCCTGGTATCATGACCTGAGCCAAAGGCAGATGCATAACTGACTGAGCCACACAAGTGCCTCTCAGCCTCAGTCTTAATAAACATTTTTTATCTGCCAAATTCCTAGAATTTGGCAAATATGCATCATTATAGTTGTTAGGATCCTTTACTTCATTATGTAGATTCGAACTATGGCTGATGATAACTACAATTTAAGTGATATATTTTTTTCTAAAATAAATATATATATATATATAACTAAAATATTCATTTTAAACATAACAGATACACTTATGTTAAATGTCTAGTTCTAAAGATAAATATCAATGTAGAATTATACAAACTAAATGAGTACTACCAATTTATAACCATTAAGCCAGGCAATGGGTTATGAAAAGCAGAGAGAAAGCTTATTAACTTATTTGAAAATGTTAGGATTGTTTTATCTGTTTACAAAAATAGAGTAGAAGATTTAAGTCATATCTGCTTTGGGTGCTTGTTTTTTTAGGGAAAGATGGAAACTGTACATGCTATCTAGGTGTACTCAGAAGTGGCAAAGTGTCTAGCCACAATAATTCGTCCTCCTGCCAGATCAACTCCTATCAACTAGTATAAACAGAAGCCAACTCCAGAACAGAATTCTAGAGGAGGATAGATAGGCTTTGGGCTCTTTTAGCCCTTTGCCTACCAAGGTATGAATTCTTCAGAAAAAATTGAGGAACAAAGTTAATATTTCTGAATGAATATCTTTTAAAGTAAGATGAAATATCATGTATTTCTAGATACTCACTGTAACAATGAACATCCAAAACAGATTTTAATAAATCTGTTTTTGGAGTAGTCATTAATAAAAATCCTACAACAGCACGGAGGCCACTAGGCCACTTTTTTTTTTTTAAGATTTTATTTATTTAATTGAGAGAGAGAAAGCCCAGGATCGGGGGGGGGAGGGGGCAGAGAGAGAGTGAGAAGTAGACTCTGCACTGAGTAGGGAGCCCCTGTGGGGCTCCATCCTAGGACCCCATTATCATCATCATCATCATTACCTGAGCCTAAGGCAGACACTTTACCTACTGAGTCATCCTGGCACCCCCTAGTTTATCTTTTTATGTAAGATAATTGATTACCCTAACTCCGTTAACAAAAATATTAGATATTTTCTTATTTGTGCATTTGACTTGTTTTAAGAAAGGCATTTACAAGTACCTTTTCTTCAATAAGTTTGTTTTTTTTTTTTTTTTACAAAGTAAAAAGTAAACACCTTTACCAAAGCCTGAAACAATTAACTCTAGTAAAGTTTTGGAGATATTGATATTCCTTGCAGGAGTAAAAAAAAAGTGTCAGATTGTTTAAAAAATATCCTCCCTTATTAAGGGGAAAAACAATGGCATCAATAATTCATAATCAATTTCCTTTCACAAATGGACATTTTCACATAAAACTTTTGAAAAGGTCATTGTTACCTCTTATTTAGAAAGCAATTGGGTCAATCTTAGCTGATAGATTGGTTGTGGGAAAGAGGGTACCTTGAGCTATTCAGAGTCCATTGGTGTGGAATGAAGTCAATTGAATTCATTACAAATGGCCCATCTCCTCTATGTATCCTATATATCATCACATTGGTTAACACATATGAAATGCCCAGTTGACTGAAATGTATTTGTCATGCCTGTTTAGTTGCAATTACATGATACAAATAGACATTGACAAATGTCCCTTGTCCACTTTTGAAGATTATTTCATGTCAATAAACTGGAAAAAGTGAAGTCTGATACCCACTGGGGCAATTTACAAGATCACTGAAACATACTCTATTCTCAGTAAAGCCTGTTCTACATCATATAACTCTCTGAACTCCACTCTGCAGTGATTCTTTACAACCAAATTGTTTCCTAAGAGCACTTGACTTATATATTGATTCACTAATCCTCATTAACATTCCAGTGATGCAAATAGAACATATTATGGTTCCTATTTTATAGATGGATAAGCAGAGCAATATAAAGTTTAGCCAATATCTAGAGCTTACACTCATACAGAATGGAATTAAATTTCATGACATGTGCTTGTTCTAACTTCTATTACCTTTTTTGACAGAGGTGATAAAATGCTAAATAAAATATTAACTCTCCTAAGCTTTTATGATGAAGTTTTTTGTTTTAATACCAGCACAGTGATTTTAAAACTGTTGTTCTCATATAAAGACATTAGAGAGGAGGAAGAAATTCCTTATTTTCTCAAGGTTCTTCCCCTGATTTAGGAATTAAATTAATATGAGGTAGATTAAGAAGAGGAAAAAACAAAATTTTATTGTGTAAGTGTGAAGCCCAATAATGAAGTTGAGACTGAAAGAAATGACCACAGTAGGCAGTTTGTATACATTTTAGACAAAGAGACAATAAATTTGTGAGGCACTGACAGGATAAAGAAAACGTCGGGAAACTTAATTAGTAAGGAATTCTAAGTTGAATTTAGGCAGAGGTAAGCTTAGTAAAAAAGTAACAAGGTGTGTTTCTACAGCTTTCTGTGTTTTAAAGTCCCTGGCTATGGTGATATGAATGTCTTTTTACTTATTATTACATGGAGGGTACTTTTCATATGATAAATTTATTTCTTGCTTTTGGGGGGACAGAGGAGAGGCTGAGTGTTTCCCAAGTATCTTATATTCAAAATAATTTAATGGCCATAATGGTACATTATTAGCCAGCCTACTTGGGCCCCTAAAATACCATAAATAATATTGTCAAAATGACTCTGAACACAAAATTTAATAAACTTGGATTATAAGCAATTTGTATATGATGACACCACATATTAGTTCTCAACTTTGTCTTTACTAAATTTTAGAATATGAGTATGATGACAGTAAATGCCTTAAAAATAAATAGTCATGCATGTAGGTATATGTTAATTTAAGCAAACTTGATGTTTATGTAATAGTTATAGCTTTTTTTATTGATAGACTGATGGGCTAGATGGATAGATAGATGATAGATGATGGATAGATGATGAATAGATTAAAGAAAGGTAGGTAGAGTTTGAGTTCCCTTAAAAAATTCTTAGCAAACCATGCTACAAAGAACTCCACACCACTAGCCCATTAGGCAGAGTTGGGGGAATTGAGGACTTGTGTTGGTGAGTGGGAGGTTAGTGTGAAGTTGTTTAGGCAGAAAACTGGGAAGTAGGCAGATTGTCACCTGCCTTCACAAGGTTCCCTTGACTGCATGTTTGATGCAAATTTTCCATGTTGTTCAAGAGTCATACTCAGATGTAGCTCCTAATAGAAAAATAATATGCCATATCTTCTGGGACATTGTTGTTTAAGTTAAACACAGATATATATGACAAAGGCTCTGAAGCCCAGCTATGCCAAGGGAAGCCAAGCTGGGACCAATTCAGGTGAGGCAGAGGGAACCACTAAGTTTTAAGTAGGCCAGTTAGGGTCTTTGATGGATATAGAGATTTCTAAGAGTTATCACACTCAATATTTTAAGGTTATCTTTCAAAGTTTGGTATATGTTTTATTTTATTTTATTTCTTTGTGGTCCTAAGTTGGTTTATTGATTCTTCATTACTATTTCACAAAGATAGTGTGTTTTTAGACTAGAACATTGTGTAATTTTGTATCGATAAAAATCCCATTATGAAATCTAGTCAGTGCTCAACAAATATTAGGAATATTCAACAAATAAATCTTATTATTTTAAATTTTAATAAAGCTTTTTTGTTTGGGTTTTTGTCTCATGGTATGTACATCTTGAGTCTTATTGAAGATATCTTGATAAATACAAGTGACTAGGCGTGCCACTTTATTTTAGATGCATTTTCTGAAGGCTTTATTTGTATTTAACATAATTATAAATACAAATTAGATGTTCAAACATACTCTCTTAATCAGGAAATGAATTACAATTAAATAAGACACAGAAGTGCTCTCTGTTTCTCTGTATATTTATATTTATATATATGTTGTATTTTATATACATGTACATATACACCATAAGTTTCTTTAAATATGAAGCAATTAGTTTTAAGAAACTAAATTGTGTCAACTAATTCTAGAATTTTTATTAAAACCTTTAGTCTGGGGTGCCTGGGTGGCTCAGCGGTTGAGAGTCTGCCTTTGGCTCAGGGTGTGATCCGAGAGTCCCAGGATCGAGTTCCATATCAGGCTCCTCAGAGGGAGCCTGCTTCTCCCTCTGCCTGTGTCTCTGCCTCTCTCTGTGTCTCTTATGAATAAATAAATAAAATATTTTAAAAGTAAATAAATAAAAAATAAAACCTTTAGTCTGTAGATTTCCCCTTAGGTTCTACTCATGTGTAAATGTTGGGGATATTTTTTAGTCTTACGAGATTTCATCTATTTTTTGAATCTATATAGATATTTTAATGGTTACAAAAGATTCAGTGGAGATAACTGGAAGACCTCAAGGTGACACTTTGAGCCCCTATCACTACTTTAGTTCCTTGGGATTTGTAAAGGTAAATTAAAAGGGAAAGGAATGAAATTTGTCCCAATGCTGAAAATGCTGAAGAGTAGTGTCAAACTGAAAGTTAAAATTCTTACTGGGATGTATAGAATAGGTGTGTTCCAGTTAAGGAAAGTTTATTTCAACAAATGCAAAACAATACCATTCTGGTGATGCTTGCATTTTCTTGAAAAATCAGTGACAATTCTCTTTACTGTTGAGGAAGTCATTGGGAAACGAAAGAATTTTGAGTATACTAGAAGTACATTGTGCATAGTTGTCCTGCCCTGCTTTGGCTTGCTCCCAGCCAAGTGTTAATGGAATCACATGAGGTGCCACAAATTATTCCTAATGAAAGTTGTTAGAGCATACAAAGAAGAGGTGCAATGTCCCTTCTAACTTCCTACTGCAAAATAATAACAAAACATATACCTTTGTAATTTTATATTATCCTTTAAATACATTGATTTGCTTAGTGTCTCTCTTATATCCCATAGTTTTGACTATGACTTGTTTCTTGTTAGCATTGTACAACAGAGTGTCTTGGTAGCATCACACAATAGTTGAGAGGAAAAGTCAAAGCCGCATGTGATGCAGAGAACTGTGCCAACCATGGGCCCCAGTAAGCACCTATAAGGCAAAAACAATTAAAAGTTAGCAAAAAATGCAAATTGCTCTTTCTTTCCAAAAGGTCTTAGCCAAATCCCAAATTCAAATGTCTGTCCTTTCTTGGTGGGAAAAATCTTACTTGCTCTCTTACTAGGACTATGGCATTATCAGGGGTCTATATATACTCTGAAGAAAAAAAATTCAGTTAGTAACTGCAAATAGTTTTTAAAAATTAGAGGAAATATGAAAAAGTCAGCTGTCTTATTTTATTGTTTTAATTTTTAAACAGATTTTATTTATTTATTTGAGAGAGAGTAAGCGTGCAAGAACACAAGCAGGGGAAGGATCAGAGGGAGAAGCAGACTCCCCGCTGAGCAGGGAGACCTATGGGGCTGCATCTCCATCCCAAGACCTTGGTCTCATGACGTGATAACTGACAAAGCCACCCGGACACCCCAGCTATCTTATTTTAAATGACTTTCCTTTGGTTGTCATACATATTTGTATCTGGTATGGCTGTGGTTGTCATTTGGGCATCATTGAGCATGTTTATTTTTATTTTATTTTCATAGTTCTAGATAAAAGAAAGTCATCAAGTTTCTTTTCATAAATCAAAAACCCACCACTTCCTTCTATGGAAGTAATTAATCCTGACAAAAAGGCTAAATATTTCTTCACAGGAAGTTTCTATAACATTACAATAAGGACCATGTATATGAAATATTAGTGGAATTTTTTCCCCTGCTGAATTTTAAATGCTGATTTTTGGTTCTAATTCTCTTATTGTTTAGGCTCCTCTTAAACATAACTTGGGGTTGATTCATTTCAGCAGAAAATTCAGTAAGTCTTAGTCCTGCCCTAGGATAAAGTACAGCCTGCCCCCATTAGATTTATCTACTCATCCACTGCAAAGCATCTATCCAATAATGCAGCCATTACGTTATAAACATCATGTCCTACCTCCCTACAACAGCAAGGCACATGTCAAGATATTTGTATGGCTCCCTTGAATCCCTATGCACTTTCCTCAAGATAAAAAAAAAAAAAAGAAAGAAAATAAGAATAAAAATTAAAAGCTGTCAACGCCCTGTACCATGCACAAAATGCCAACTTAACAGTCCTCTCCAAAACTTTTACCTTGACTCTTATACCCACAGGCAAGTCACAGTTAATGTTGGCCAAAGGATTTTATAGTATTTTAGATGTTCTTACACTGGCAGATTAACATTTAATTTTGGGATATGGAGGTACCTGGCAACAGTTGCTATGTTTCAAGTTTGAAAATTTAGTCACTGCTGAGAGAGATTCTCATTTTAACACCCTATTATACTAATATCCTGTTGAATAAATGCTATTTGTGGAAATTCATATATTTGATATATAAATATAATTTAAACTCTAGAGTTCATAGGAATATACAACTACAAGAAATAGTGGGACTTTATTTTTCTGACTTAACCAGTCAGGTAACATTTCTTATATATTTTTATTTTTTTTTCAGGTAACATTTTTTAAAACCTTTGCCAGCCAGGTATTGCAGATCATCTCATTACAGGTTTAATGTTTTTACTACAACCTTGTTGGGTAGGATTGGCATTCAATGAGTTGTATATAATTTTATAAGTTTTGACACCTATGTATATATATTTACATATATACATACATTCATTAATCTGTCATCTTTCTACCATTTATCTGTCTACCCAAAAAGATCATCAATACATTCAAGATAATGAATATAACTATTACTTCCTAAAGGTTTTGTTTTTGTTTTTGTTTTTAAGATTTCGTCTATTTATTCATGAGAGACACACAGAGAGAGGCAGAGACATAAACAGAGGGAGAAGCAGGCTCCCCGCAAGGAGCCGGATGTGCCACTCCATCCCGGGGCTCGCGACCATGCCCCCAGAGGAAGACAGACACCCAATTGCCAAACCACCGAGGTATCCCACCTCCAAAAGTTTTCCACGCTGCTTTGTAATCCATTTTCTGTTTCTCCTTGCCGCCATCCCCACACTCTCTCCACAGGCAAGTAGTAACATGCTTTCTATCACTATACATTAGTTTACATTTTTAACTCATTATTATTATTATTATCATTATTATAACTGAGTTATTTTTAACTCAGTATAATTATGTTGATATTCAGCCATGTTTCTGGATGAACAATAGTTCTTTATTATTGCTGAGTTATGTTCCATGATATGGATATATTACAATCTACTTCATTCTTCAGTTGATGGACATTTGTATGGTTTTCAGTTTTTGGTTATTAAAAAAACAAACCTGCTGTGAAATTTGAATGCATACAAAATGTATTGGAATTTGCTTTCAGTTCTTTCGGGTAAATAAATGGAAATGGAACAGATTGGGCATACGTTAGGAATGTGGTGAACTTTCTAGAAAACTACTAAACTGACTTCCAAAGATATTAATCTTATATTCCACATCCTTACCATAATTTAACGGGGTCATTTCTAATAGATGTGTTGAGGTGTCTCATTATAGTTTTAATTGACATTTCAATATTGGCTAACGATATTGAATATCTTTTCCTCTGCTCACTTGGTATCTTCCCCGATGAAGTAGCTGTTCAAATCTTACGTGGTTTTGAATTAGATTTTTCAATTTTTATTATTTAATTTTCAATTATTTATATAATCTGAATACAAGTATCTTATCAGACATGTAATAGCAAATGTTTTCTTTTGCCTCTTTTTACAGTGTATTTTAAGAGCAGAACACTTAACTTAAAAAAATCTACCTTTTTTTTATAAATCCTGCTTTTGGTATTAAGTTGAATAAACCTTTGATTAAACAAGATGAAAAAAATAAGATTTCTTCTAGAAGATTTATTTTTATATTTTTTATTTTTTTAAAGATTTTATTTTTTTTATTCATTAGAGACACACAGAGAGAGGCAGAGACATAGGCAGAGGGAGAAGCAGGCTCCCTATGGGGAGCCTGATGTGGGACTTCATCCCAGGACCTTGGGCCACCCAGGCATCTCAAGTCTGTCTCTATGGATTTGCCTATCCTGGATAATTCATTTTTTTAAAATATTTTATTTATTTATTCATGAGAGACACACAGAGAAAGAGAGAGAGAGAGAGAGAGGCACAGACATAGGCAGAGGGAGAAGCAGGCTTTATGCAGGGAGTCCAATATGGGACTTGATCCTGGGACTCCATGATCACGCCCTGAGCCAAAGGCAGACACTTAACCACTGAGCCACCCAGGCATTCCCATACACACGTTATTTCATGCACAAATAATCACAACAGTTACATGTTCATTATTTTTTATTTAAATCATTATCATTTTATTTTTATTTTTTTATTGATGTTTGATTTTCCAACATATAGTATAACACCCAGTGCTGATCCCATCAAGTGTACATGTTCATTGTTGATTCCCTTTTACTATTTTAAAACACTCTTATTTCTCTGATTTAAAGATATTAGGGTCTTAACTCAAACCCATCTAATATTAAGACAGAACAACATGTTCTGTGTACCCGCTTTAAAATTTCTCTTAATCAGCTGAATCGGGGCAGCTGAATTCCTTTAGTTAAGGAAAGCTAGGCTTCATGAAATGGCTAATTTCCAAAATCTTCAGCCTGTAGAGTATGAAAAAGATAGCAACTAGGTCGGTCTTAAGAAAATATAAAGTAGGTGACTAGTTTTTGAAAATTAGTTAAATCAATAGAAAACGTTTATAGTTTGACTGCCACAGGGACTCCACTATACCCTCTAGACTCAAGCTAACTGACTCAATGGACCAACACAGTTCCTAAAAATCAAAATGTACTTGGCATTAAACAATCAGACTCTGCAGAGCTGCACTGCATCCAGTGGACCCTGAACTGACAAGCTAAAGCTTGTTTAAACTGGTCAATCAATCCTCCTTTAGCAACACGGCAGCATTTGCCACTGCATCACCCTTATAACCATTGTCTTCAGAGGGCCTCACGTATAGCTACAGGAATAGATCCTCTTCCATGCTCTACATTATCATTTCTGACTTCAACACTTAATCTTTAGTCACTCTCCCTTGCAGAGAGACTAACCCTGTGTGTATGATCTACTTTTCACTGTCTTGCCAGACAGCAGACTATACATAATGTTCACAGTATCTGTGCCTCAGAGTTTGGCTAAGTAGAGCAGGTCACATACACAAGGAAGCAGCCAAAAAGTAAAACTTACTCACCCCAAAATGTATAAAAGGAAATGCCTGACACAAGCATTAAAACTAAATGCCACCAAACGTATTGAGAGAGTTGATTATACCTTCTTGAATTGACTTTTTAAAACAAATAGTGGATCATGTATTGGCATGGCCAATTAAAAAAACACAGAAATCAATAAAGATGAGTGGATAGTGGAACTTTAAAAGCTGTTTTATTCCTGGCCCCCTCTTGCTTTCAAACTTCAAGGAGTAAACCAAGATCTCTGTTGCTTTTTTAGTATAGATAAATATAACTCACTTAACGTCATTTGTCCCATTAAAATAGAAGACCAATGTTACATACACATCAGCATTTGAAAAGTATCAATATCTCATATGTATCTCAAAATCATTAAAAGCATGCCCTATTTGGAAGTACTTTTGAAAGTTTTGTAATAGTAATAAATTCTTATTTGTTGTGCATCTTGATTTTTTATGACTACCAGTACAGATAATTTACTTCAAAAATGTATCTGCCTGTTTCCAAGCCCCAAACTGCATGATTATCCCATAATCTTAAAGCTCCCCGGACAGAATTTTAGGAAGTCTTGTTTTTTTCAACCTGCCACAAAATACTGAGATTTTTCCAAATATCAATCTACTTATTTCTTGAGATGCCACCTTACATTTATAGCTGCTTCATATATGATTTTGATTTAAATTTAATCTAGTAGTAATTTTCTGATATAAAGTTTAAGCCAGAAAAATATTCAATAACATTGTGAAGATTATACTTAGCATTCATTGATTGCTTATGAGTATTTAGATTTCAAATAATAGATAAATGTTTAAAACAGATCAGTTCCCCTCTAAACTCCCCTTATGAGCATTATAAACTTTTAATAAACTCAAAGAATTTTGACTTATAGTAGTATATATTGATTAATTTGATTATTTATAAAACTCTTTACTATTTGAAATACTTTATTAGTATACAAAAAATAATGCTGGTGGCATGGGCCTTGAGCTGCAGAGTTAAAATTCTAATGTGGCCATTGGACTGAATGACATCTGAAAGAGATATCAATTACTTTTATTATATTGAAAGGAAAGATATTACTGATCTGTTAAAAAATTGCTGATTTTTTACTGTTTTTGACCTGCAAAATAGCCATTTTATGTGGTTTAAATTTATAATTTTATGAGGGAATTCTCACAGGCTGAGTTGAGTGATGAGATTTGGCTCCTTGATGTTGGCTAGGTTCAGATGTGTCAAGAATGGATGTGAGTTGCAGTGGCTCCCACCCGGAGTCAGACAGCCCCAGAGGAAAGATATAAGTCAGGGCTGTATCTTCACTGACTTGTCCAGAGTGAAGAGATTCCCTGCTGACTGCTTGATTACTCCAAGTGGTCAATTGATTATTCTCATGTAAACAGTGAAAACAACTCAAAGGGTAATTACTGCTGCTTCTGCTGGCCTGCACTGGCTTCTTACTGTTCCTTTTTAGATTTTATTCTGAAATACTGCTTTGGACTTGTATTTAGACAGAGGGAGAAATAAAAGGGCATTCATTCTACTAAAGTGAAAGTCAAGCTTTAAGGGCAGCTCCTCATAGGAACTAAACCTTTTCACTCAGGAGAGTCCTAACAGAATGTTCTTCCTCCTGTGTCTTGACATCCATTAAACACTAAACAATGTTGACTGATATGCTAACTCTAAATACCCCAGTGTTAGAAGCTTTATATTTTTATTAAGAATTCTATTTACTATAGAATTTATTTTATGCATGTTGGACTTCAATTCTTTCTTCAGAAATTATATCATTCCTTAATGTATTTTGTAAGTATAGCAAATTTATACTGCAGCAGGTGTTACTGGAATATGGTATCAAATGCATTATTCCTTCTCATTGATAAATAAAACCTTTTTTTAAGATTTTATTTATTTATTCATGAAAGACACAGCGAGGGAGAGAGGCAGAGACACAGGTAGAGGGAAAGACAGGCTCCATGCAGGGAGCCTGATGCAGAATTCGATCCCGGGACTCCAGGATCATGCCTTAGGCCAAAGGCAGGCACTAAACCACTGAGCCACCCAGGGATCCCCTAAATAAAAGAAATCTTAGAAAATAAATAAATAAAAAGAATTAAACGCATTAATCCTAAAATTATAACCCTCACACCAAGAAACTCTATTTTTTAGGCAGGTACCATTTAAATATACATGTTTATTGTCGTTTCAGCAAAAAGTTTCACCAATTTAAGAAACTCAGTCATTCCACATAATCATGGGGCCATAAGAATAAAGTAAATAGAACTGAATCCAGAGTTCTCTGTTAGGTTGCTATGTCCCTCTTTTGAGTTATTCATAATAGTTTTAAAACTGAGTGGATAACCAAATATTATCAAAATCATATTTGTATGGCAAATTATGAAGTGCTGCAGTCACTTTACAGAGGTGAGATGCATGCCCCAAGCCAAAATTTTGTTTGGATGCTCAAACCAATATTACCATGCATGTTCTAAGAGGGGATGAAAAGTTCTATTACCATATTTAATACAGCCTTTGTGGAAAGCCAGACTCCCAACTGGTTTCAAATGGCTTGAGTGAGCAGATATAATAGGTGAGTTATATTTGTGTAAAAGAATGTATTTCCTTATGCACACTCATGAAAATGTGGAATTTGGGGAGATCTGATTTCTATTTTTTTAAATTGAGATGTAATTGATGTATGACCTTATATTAGTTTCAAGTGTATGCCATGATGATTCCATATTTGTATACTTTGCCAAATGATCACAGTCTATTTTTCTTGCTCATGAATGTATTATTTTTTTAGTTTTCTTCTGTGTTCTACGTTCTAAACTTCAATAAATGTGATTATTTATATAGTCGGTTTTCATTTGTAAAATTAGCTATTGTTGGTGAAGAAGTCTATTTAGCAAAAATATTGTACTAAAATCAATTTTTGTTTGATTTTTCCCTCCTTTTGAATAGTAATTGTAAAATACCTTGGTAAAATTAAGATCATTAAGGCCAATGGAATTCTTCCCAAAGACAGATGTGAGACAAATAATAATCTACATAACTACATTTATCTGTAAATGGTAGTCACTAAAATTTTTACAATATGGAAATTAGGAATAGTTTGAGTAAAATATATTCTAGGAGATAGAGTTCCCTTGCAAAATTATCCTCTTTGACAATGACACATTTGTAATTTTTCACTCACATCCAATTCCTGCTTTGTCAGAAATTTTTAATGAGATATTTCCCTGAAATTTACTTTCTTCATCAATTTCTTCAGTGACATATGTGTCATATATGTTTGTGATTTTATAATCTAACTAAAGATGAGGAATTGCGTCTAAATGTGAATAAGAAATGAAAAGACAATGTTAAGTATTTTCTTTGAATTTGTTACATATTCTGGACTCAGTTAAGGATTGGGTAGCACTGCAGGAAAATTTATGCATATCCTTAACTCTGGCCATGTCACATAGATATTATTAAATGCACTTCTAATAAACCTCTTGTTCCCACTATTTGTTTCTCTTTACTTTCACTTATACCCTGGCGTTTTAGTGAATTGATGTCCTAATTTTCTCTATTTACCTTTTTCTTAAAAACTTATATGGTCATTTTGTTTTGCAATTTTTTTTCAACCTACACTGCACTCATACTCTAGTCTGCTTTTCTCTCTCATTCCTACAAATGTTCTCCCTCTATAAATCCAGTTGCTACTTTTTTGCTTTTTGATCCTTAACTACCACTTTTAGAACTCCTCCTCTACTCAGGTATTACTTCATTTTCACTGTCTTGTCAAACTCACTTATTGGTCACTGCATGCTTTCCTCACTGATCTTGACTTGTCACAAGATTACATGAATTCCTCTGACCCTATCTCCCTTACACTGAATAACTCAGTCGGGATCACACCTAGAAGTGAAGGTCCATATCTCTATCTGCCGCGCACAAACATTTAAAGGAACATATAGGGACGCCTGGGTGGCTCAGCAGTTGAGCATCTACCTTTGGCTCATGGCCTGATTCCAGGATCCTGGATTGAGTCCCACATCAGGCTCCCTAGGAAGAGACTGCTTCTCTCTCTGCCTATGTCTCTGCCTCTCTCTCTCTCTGTGTCTTTCATGAATAAATAAATAATCTTTTTTTTTAAAGGAATATATAGGCATTGAACCTATTATCATTCTAAATAAACTGAATGCAAAATCTTAGTTATCTCTGTCATGTGTCTTCCACATAAAAAATAAGTTTTTGAAACCTATTTTAGTTGTATCTTTCCATTTATTTCTTGGCCACTGCCATGGCATAGGGCCCATATTATCCCCACTTGGACTCCATTTTCACCTCTACTCCTACCAAAATAATCTTCCCAAAGTATACATCGGAACTCAATAATTTCTTATCTCATGATTTTTAGCCTTGCATTTAAGAACTTTTATAATACGGCTTCCTAATATTCTTTTATACTCTTCCTCCCCACCCTTTTAAAAAATATTTTATCTATTTATTCATGAGAGACACAGAGAGGCAGAGACATAGGCAGAGGGAGAAGCAGGCTCCCTGTAGGGAGCTTGATGCTGGACTCAATCCCAGGACCCTGGGATCATGACCTGAGACAAAGGCAGAGATTCAACCACTGAGCCACCCAAGTGCTCCTTCTTCTCCTCTTTTATACATTCTTACGTTACAGCCAGCTTGAAGCTTCTTTTTTTTTTTTTTTACTTGCATGCTTTCAGTTTACTAACAAAGTTGTTCATTATCTATAATTCCTCCACCCTTTATTCCTGATTTTTCAAAAATTACTAGCATTTCAAAGTAAAAAATTTATGTTGTAAATCAATTATTTCTCCTTCATAGTATTTTTCCAGATTATCTACTGAAAGCAATCTTTCTTATGATTCAATTTTAATCATTTTTTGCTTACCTATTTAAAGAACATTTTTTTTCATTAAATTCTTTGACAATTATTAATGTTCGAGATTTTTTTCTACTTAATTATAAATTATTTTTTAAAGATTATTTACTTATTTATTCATGAGAGACAGAGAGAAAGAGAGAGAGAGAGAGAGAGAGAGAGAGGCAGAGACACAGGGAAGGGGAGAAGCAGGCTCCATGCAGGGAGCCCGATGTGGGACTCGATCCCAGGTCTCCAGGATCAGGCCTGGCCTGAAGGCGGCACTAAATGCTGAGCTACCAGGCTGCCCTTAATTATAAATTATTGAGGGCACCTTTTGTAACATATCCATTATTTTATGCCTTACTATACTTTGAACTTTTTTTTTAGTAATACATATATTGGATTGATTAAACTAATGAGTTAGACAAAATAATTTATTTTAAAATACTCTAATTTTTCAATTATCTCATTGTCTAACAGTGAAATCTATTTACCATTTTCTCACTGACAATTTAATTAATAAAAAATTCATTTTATTTGTTAAATTTGAAATAGATTAAAGGTATATTTAATTTGTAATTTTCTCATTTTACTAGTATTTATATGACACATAAGCTCACATCTCTCCTTTTTAGAACAAATCCTATACTTTCAAAGAAAAATGAAATTAGTAATTTGTAAACAAATAAATGGATCTATTGATTGACAAAAATAGCACTCAACAATCACAATTGTGAATTCTTAAAGAGATTGTGCTAAAATAAAAAGAAATAAGAGTTTGAGACTCATGCTGGGTGTAAAGATTACTTAATTATGTATTTTTTTAAAAAGAAAAGAAAATAATTTATTCACATAAAGTTACTCTTCAGACTAAATTTTGATGATTCTCAAATGAATTTTCAAGTACTCTCTATTTTCTTTGGATTTTTTAATTGCAGGAATTAACTTCACAAAGAAGTAGACTAAGTAAGTATCATCAATTTGTTATATGAAAAAAGTAGAGCTCCAAATAATTCTTGTGAACTAAACTATTTTCCTTCTCAACCTCTCAGGAGTGTTAGGAATCTAGCTTTGGAGAAATTGTATGTCAGCTTGGATATTCTCTTCGTCTGCTCCTTCCCCTACTCACTGTCTCTATCTCTTTCTCTCAAATAAATAAATTAAAAAAAAAATAAAAAGAAGAAGAAGAAAAGGAGTATCACCAAAGAATATACATCACTCTTATTAACAGATAGGGGCCCCTTTCAATGGAAAATAAGCCCAAATCTGCTTCCCCTAGACTAATATAAAATCTCTCATTCCTCTTTGCTCTTCTTTTATCCATTCAGCCTTATACAGAGAAACACTCTTTTAAAAATGTAAATTAGGTCCTTTTATCCATGTTTAAGCTTTTGGATGGGTTTTCATTGCTCTTAAAATACAATCTACACTTCTTTCCATGATCAAAAAGTCTGATTAACCTCAATCTGCCTAAATCTCCAACATCACTCCTTACTATTGCTACTCTATCTTTATCTATCCTGTCCCATTGACATCCTTTCTCAGTTCCTTAATAAAGCCAGGCGTTTTGTAGTGTCCAAGAGTTCTATCAGTTTGCTCTTCTCACAGCTCTTCTCATGTTTGACTCATATTAACTATTTGGCTCACATTGTCATATCTTTAGGGAGATCTTCCATTTTTATTCACAGAAGTAAATCCAATTAAGCACACAGACAGACACACACAAGTAGTTGATTCTCATAACCAAATACTCAATGGAAGAATAGTATTTTCCAAGACATACCATTGATTGTTGTTACCAAAGATAAGATATTAAATATTATCAGATATTTAAATTTGTTGAATGATTCTAAGAAAAGACTAAGTATACAAACTAATTATATTGGAGGAAATACAGCTGATATGTTCTCCAATTTAAAAGATTCACTTAAAGCACACCATCATAAAATGCTGAGTAAAAAACTATTGGGCCAAGACTTGATGAATATGAATCCATATTTTCTTATACCAAAATTAATAACCTTGTCATTATACTACATTTCATTCTGAAATAAAATCAAGCAAGCAAATAAATAAACATAAGCAACCAAAAAACCCATTTCCATCAGAAGCAATGATCTGGAGGAAGAGACTTATAAGTATTTAGGGAAATCATTATTCCCACTTTGGATGTTTCCTACTACATGGAGGGTTACCCATTAACATGACACTCCCAGCCCCATCTCCCTCACCCTTACCCATTTACTTCTACTCTTAGTAGAAAGGTGATCTCTTTTATTGGTAAACTAAAGAGGAAATGGAAATATGTATCTTGGCTTCTTCTTGTTTTCAGGATTTGTCTTGCTGGACAACAGACTACTTTGAGGGCTGCTTTTCCATGTCATAAATTATCCAAGTGCCAGTCCTCAGATTGGGCCTGTGGTTGCTAGCACGCCATGTGAGTAGGTTAGAAATCATTCCTTGTCCTTTTTCAGTGTTAGGAAATCCATTACTGTGACATGCCCAAACCTCATTGTGTGAATCAACTATCTCAATAATGAAAATGATGTGTAGATCTATATGTGTCTTGTCCCTTATGTCTGTTTCTCAGTCAATTCAGAACTTGGGCAAGAAAAACAAAAATGTAACTTCTGTGACCCAAATATCAAAGAAGTATGAATAAAGAATAATGAGATAGGACTTAGGAAAATGCGACTTTGCAAATGGTACCTAACAAATACCATGATATATGATAAAGGAAGGTCTTAATTAGAAAACCACTTCCAGGGATGCCTGTGTGACTCAGCGGTAGAGATGAGCTACTGCCTTTGGCTCAGGGCCTGACCCCAGTCCAGAGATCAAGTCCCGCATTGGGCTCCCCACAGGGAGTCTGTTTCTCCTTTTGCCTATGTCTCTACCTCTCTCTGTGTCTCTCATGAATAAATTTTAAAAAATCTTTAAAAGAAAAAAGAAAACCACTTTCAGTTTTAAAAGTGTCTAAATCCAAGTTGTACTGTGGGTTTATTCTATTCAATCAAAACTACAATAAGGTAAATAGATAAGGTAATTCAAATTCTACATATAAAGTAAGTCGCTGCTGTGGTTGGCCCATGTGCCTACACAATTCTTAAGGGCTTTTTAAGACAGGCCCATCTGCCTTTGTAAGATAATTTCCTTGATTTGTCAAATACTAAAACACTACTCTTTTTCAAGTTCTACCTCAATTTTGTAGAAAATCTAGCACTGAAAATCAAGTTAATGTCATATTTTTATAGTTTTTCTATTGTTTTGAACTATTATTTAAATATTTTACTTTTCATATGTTCCTTCAGTTGATTAAATATTATGTCAGTTACATTAGACTTTTTTATGCAAACTTTACCATGGATTATAAATTTCTGTATCTCTATAGTAGCTTGTATTGCTTCCTAGAGCTAGTGTATATCTTAATTAATTATTGTTGGTTTTATCTTTTAATGCATAGCATAGCAAAAATCCAATTGTAGTGAAAAAGAGCACATGCAATCCCTATATTTCAACTTTACTATCAGTTAAATAAGCCGATCAGAAAATATGTTGTGCAGTGAGGAAAGTATATTTATGGAAAAGAAGCAGGATGAATAAGAAAGTTGAATAGATAACATTTTTAAAAAAGAGAATAGGTGCTTAATCAATCAATCAATAAACATTTATCTGGAACCTACTCTATGACAGGCACTGTGCCTCAATGCTGTGGATACATCCCTGAACAAGTCAAATATGTACTCCTGTCTTCACAAACTTAGAGTGTAAAAAGAAAAAATAAATAGGAAAAATGATGACAACCCATTTGATTGACCATGTGATAACCCATATATTGAATGTTAGGTAATCTTGAAGACAGTCCACAGCTTAAACACAGAAGCTCTGCATACATTTTCTCAGCAAAAAAAGTGCAGAGAATGAGATTCATCATGTCAGTATGTTGGTGTGCCAGTTTGCATTTATGTAAGAGGCAAATTCCAAACTGAATTTATATGTTAAATTAATTTAAATACCAGAAATATAGTCTTCCCTCTGCAAAAAATAAAATAAATAAAATAAAAAATAAAAAATAAATAAAAAGTAATGTCACCATAAATTTTCACTATTACTGAGCCATAGCCAAGCAAAAGAAACAATGCACTTTACCATCCAGGGGGATATTTTGAATCTACACCAAAAAATGGGAGGATTTTCTTATCTTCAGGATAGAGCCTTAATAATTTGACCATTACTGGCCACTGAATGTCTGTATGGAAAAAATAGAATGCAGTGAGGCATTATTTGGAGTTGGACATTTTACGGTGTAGGATGTAGGAAACAAAACAGATATAAATTGTGTTTTCCTCAAGAAACCATTTTAAGTAGTTTTATTGTGAACTCATAGAAGTCAATTTAATTGACTAATCATCAAAGAGATTAAAAAACAAGAAAAACAAACAAAAAAAACAAGGAATGAGACATAGTTAAAGAGCATTCTGTTAGTCTCATTTGAAATTTTTCAACTGTATCTAGTTATCAACTTAAATCAGAGGTGGCTAAGGAGGGAACATAACAGTGGGTCAGAGAACAGGCAAAAGTGGCGATGCATAATGTGATATGTATGGGGATGTCTTGAAGGCTGGATAATGTACGTTTGTGTTACAAATTTATTGATCTAGTTGGTGTAGTTATAAACAATTTCTGCAGAGACTCTTTGTCTTAAAGTGTTTATTTTGTTTTTGTTGAAATTATATGTCACCGTGTAAGATCCAAGAAGAAGATTCTAACAAAAAAATAAATTTACTTTTTGCTTGCATGCCTCTATTGAATATAATTTTATAAATCTTTCCTTGCATTTGTGCAGAGATAAGAATAGACTTATTGACAAAAAAAATATGAAAATAGATCACTCAACCCATGTTTTAATATTCTGACATCTGGATTTGCAGTATCTTTCACAGAGGTAGCTTTTTCTTTTTTTTCTATTTTCATATATTCTTGAAAATTTCTATGTACTTATGAGGCAAATTATATCCTATGTTTACATCATCCTGCTAATTATATTCAAATGATTATTTTAAAATGTTTTCATTCATCAGAAGAATGACATTCCAACATTCACCATATATTACGGTGTAATAAAACTATCTTATGTATTAGTATTAATACAACAAGCTTTTAAACTACCAGATTCTGCTAATATTTTATCTAATGTAAGACAAAAATGGTTCAATTTCTCCACAAATCATTTGGATGTGGGATGAAATTGACTGCATTGATCTGTTGTTCTGCTAGCAGCTCTGTGGGGCAGAGCTGGGCAAATGGAAGAGCTCTTTTCTGCATCCTGGCTTACTATCTGAATAGTGACCATATCAATTATTAGCAACACTTGTCATCTGCCTTGTGTTCTTAGAGGCAGCATTAATCTTTTTGCCAAATGAAATCATCGCTATGAGAGCATAGGAAATGTCATACTGGGTTACACAAGCAATCCTTCTAATCCTAAATTCATTCTTGACAGAGATTTTTAGTACTATTTTATGGAATAATATGGCTGTACCACATGACATCAAGATTTTTAAATTTAAGATACATTGGATACATCTTAATTTTGCATTATCAGCTTACTTTAAAAATTTTATAAGTTTATGTAATCATTTCAAGTTTACTTATGTAGTATATCTTAGCATAATATAGCAAATATCAAAGGATAATAATTTTGTCATTTGGTAAATAAATAAAAGTGGACTAATCTCTTATACTAGGGTTTTCCAGAGAAATACAACCAATAGGATTCAGTATATAGAATGAGATTTATTATAAAGAATTGTCTCACATTATTTTTTTAATATTTTATTTATTTATTCATGATAGACATACACAGAGAGATTGAGAGAGAGAGGCAGAGACACAGGCAGAGGGAGAAGCAAGCTCCATGCAGGGAGCCTGATGTGGGACTGGATCCTGGGTCTCCAGGATCAGGCCCTGGGCTGAGGGCAGTGCTAAACCGCTGTGGCTCACATTATTATGGAGACTGGAAAGCCTAAAAACTGTAGTATGGGTATGTAAGCTCAAGACTCAGGAGAACAGATGGTCCAAGGGCTAGAAGGCAGAAAATCGGCGGGGGGGAGGGTGACTTTCTATGTCTAGTCTGAAAGCAGTCAAATGGAGAATTTCCTTTTGCCCAGGAAGGCCTATCTTTTTGTTTCATTCAGGACTTCAAACCAATAAAAAAAAAAAAAAAAAAAAAAAAGGACTTCAAGTTATTGAATGAGGCCTACTCACATAATGGAGACCAATCTGCTTTACTCAAAGTTCACCTATTTAAGTGTTAATCTCATCCCAAGGCACCTTTCAAGCTGATGCACAAAATTAAATATCACACCCTGTTAACTGCATTTCTGCCTTGTATTTGTTAGCAGTGTTTGAACACCCTCATGTTAAAATCACATTTTTTTTAATCTGATGCTCATTTTGTAATTCTCCCTGCATGTTCAGATCTCTGGGTATGACACACAGCAGGTATGATTTTTAAAATAACAACAACAACAACCAGGTGGGGATAGTTATTTTTAATAACTTACTCTAAGCTTTTTCTTCATTTTTGCAAAATGCAAAAAAACTTAATGTAGTCAATTTGACATAAACTTGCTTTATTATTTCTTGTTCTATATAAGCTTCAATTCAGTTATTTCAGGATATTTGCCTAGTTACTTTGCCTTCCTAGGACAGTGTTTATGTTTCTGGAAGTTTACATTCTGTGAAGGCATCAAGGAAAGCATCTGGTCATCACTAGTGCCTGGCATTTGGGATCTGGCTGAGGCCTAGATACATTTGGTTATAGGGGGCCCTCTTTATCCATAGCAGCATCTGCTAAGATGGTTGTCCTCCCAACTGGTCATGAGGGACAGAATCTATGCAGCTAAGGCTCCTTCAAGATCTGCAAGATTTCCCTTTTATTACACTATCCATGTACCTGGATGTCACAGGAATATTTAGCTCTTTCTTCATTCAACTCTAGGGTAACAAGAAGTTTGTGCATCTGTCACGTCCTTCTTCCTCCTGTTCTGCACACAGCCTTAGTGTTGTAACACCAAAGTGGTGCTGGGAAATTTTGCAGGAGTTTGCACCTTCCAGAGACTAGCAGAGAGTCAGGAAACAAAATTCTATCCACGTTCAGATTTCAGATAAACGTTCCTAGAGGTCATATCATATTCTTGCCCCAGTGATGAGAAGGCTAAGGGAGACTAGACACAAACAGTCTCTCAAGCATTCCATTACCACCTACCTCTATTCTTTATGTTCCTGTTTTTTTTTCCCTCTCCTTCCCTCCTGTTTTGAAAATTATGCTAATCCTTAGGTAAGAGAGATGATAATAACACCAATATGCATTTTCACAAATCAAAGTTATTGAACATATTTTGACCTGCTGATATAGAAGAGCCAGGATTTAGATATGCAAAACATTTTCCTATACATGATTATTAAAATCATTAAGAAATACTGCAGGAGGTTTATAAGGACAGAATTGGCACTTATTTTTTTTTACCATTTTTCCTCATGTTTTTGTGGCAGCAAACCTACACTGATGTAGGATATGAGACTTACAAAGAAAAAAATTAATAAGGAAGAAAATCACATCTATTCATATTGCAGTTAGAGCTGGAGAATAAAACATGTTTATCTCTACTCCATTCTCAAATCCTGCTCTTATAATACTATAAAAGCAGTATAAAGAGACAAGGACAATTAGAACTTAGAGGTGACCAGAGTAGATGAGAAATGTCAAATTATCTGTTTATGATGTTTTGCAGATGGATGAATGATAATTGACTTAGATTAAAGCTTCTATTTTTCCCTTGAATAAGAACCTGTAATACAGAAAGCCATGTAAAGTTCTTTGTGCCACAAAATCCATGAATGTCATAAGAAATCCAGGTAACCATACTTTTGAAAGTATGTCATTGAATATGACTAAAAAGATAATTGGTGAAACATAATATGTTATAGGTAGATTCCAAATATTTTACCTCCACTCCAAACAGCCCAGTGATTGACGGCTTCACAGCAATAGAAGACAAGTATTACTGCCAGTGGAAGTTGAACAAGGGATTCTGCATTTTAGGAAAACATGTTTAGCTAAAAGAAGGAAAAAAATAAATAATAATTCTGTATATTGAATGGTAAAACTCAGCATTTTTATTATTAGGTTCCAGAATGCTTGCTGTCACCCTCAAATCTCTGACAATAAAAGAATACCTTCTGGAAAAACTGGTAAACCTAAGAGACATGTACCAACATTAGCATTTGAGAATCTTTCAACAAAATGGTCGATTATCCCAAGATCACCTTAATATTAGGCACTCTATTGACAAACTCTGTCCAAGAAAACAGACTATTCCTAAATATGATAACTATTCAAGAATAACTGAGCATTTCAAAAGCAGTTACAAAAGAAAAGGGTGGGGGAGAACAAAGTAAAAATAAATAGAGAAATACAGAAAGCAAGAAAAATGAAACATATTTGTGTAACATAGTTAATAACATCCTCAAATATAAAATATAGTATTACATTAATTAAACAAAACTAGGATGTCTAGGAAAAGAAACACAAAGATAAGGGAGGAGAAAAGCCTTGAAAATAACATTTAAATATACATAAGACTAAAAGTAGATACAATATTGTATAAAATGTGATAGAAAAAAATAAAAGCTTAATTGATGATAATGTTGGGACCATCTCTTAAAAAGACAAAAGAAAATAAAAATACAAAACAGAAAATAGTAGAGAGGAAAAAAAACAGAAGATCTGCTGGGAGGTAAAAGACTGAAGTAATATAGTTTCCACATAAAATATGTGAGGAAATTATTCAAAGTATTAATAAAAGAAATTATGGAAGGAGTCCACTGAATGCATAGCAAAATAAATTAAGAGAATAAAGCATAACACTATGATATTTTAGAATACTAGGCATAAAAAGAGAATAAAGAGTTGTCATACAAGATTTCCACACTCTAGTTTCTTCACTATAAATAAGAACCTAAAAATATGTTCTACCCATTGTTTACACAGATAATCATTTGTCCTTGTAACTGATGTTCTTGGATGTGTCAGGAGTTATAAGAAGTCTCTACTGGAAACCAGTAAGTAGAAATTAATTCTTACACTGTGCTTCCATGTCACAGCTTTGGTTGTTGATTAGATTAAGTGCTTTGCTAGTTGTTTTCTCAGCCTAGACTTTCTTCTTGAACCTTTATTCATCCTCATGTCAGAATCACACAGCAGCCATTTTTCCATTTTTATCTGAAGCTCATGCTCCAATTCATTATTTTTAAATATTTATTGAACATCTCATCAAGATTGATCCATTGGTACTTCAGACTCTGTAGTTAATATAGAATTCTGTATTATTTAGGCAATTACTAATATTACCAAGGAGATTCAACTAGTTGCCTTGCCAATGCCATTCTCTCCTTTCTACTTACCAATAAAACTCTTGTATTTGTGACAATGTACCCAGATTAAGATTACATCTCCTGGACTGCATTGCAGTTACACATGATTATGAAACTAACTTTTCCCAGATTAAGATTACATGTCCTGGACTACATTGCAGTTACACATGATTATGAAACTAACTTTTCCTCAATGAAATGTAAACTGTATTTGTTGTGCAGGATTTCTGAAAATGCTTCTTAAAATTGAGACAGACAGCTGAGAAACATTTTTGTTCTTCCTTCCACTTCTTGCCTACAATAGTGCGTAATATACGTATTAAAGCAATTACATCTTTACTTAAAAACTTTCTCCTAAAGGAACTACTATTTTTCATTGGTGAATTCCATCAACATTTATGAACAAAATAACATCAATTTGACCCAATTTTCCCAAAAAAAGTAGAAGAAAAATGAACATTTCCCATCTCATTCTATAAGGCTAGTATTAATCAAACACAATTATGAACACATATATTAATATAAACATATATGACTTAATATCTGTACTTATATATCCCAACTCTATTTACTGAAGGCCCAGAAAAAATGACACAAGAGTAGCAATGACCATGGAACATGTAAAGATTCCAAATCTTGGCTTTTACATATTACTTCAAATAAAAGGAACCATGGCTTCTTTTAGAATTAATTCCAAGCTGGGTTAGAGAAATAATAAAATGAGCCAGAAATATTCTGTAGTGTCATAAAGTAAGGAATGCCACAAAAAATGAAATGGGATCGTGCTAAAATAGCACAATAGCCAACCTGAAAGTGATCCCAAATGCTAAAGTTGGAACAAGTTTAGCAACAAATCAAATAGCAGTAGTATTGTATCCTACTCTATAGAATTAAATAAATATCCATGAATTCCTACTAACATAAGTAAATAAACAGTAGAAAAGGAAGTTTCCCTTACAGAAGAATCTCAATTAACGAATATTTTCCTTACAGAGAAATTTCAGTTAGTTAACAGAGGATTAGGGAAAATACAAAATCACCATTAAAATGCCACAGTAATGGAATGTCCAATGGATGATAAAATTGGTGAACTCAAGTTTGAGGAGAATAAAAGGTTCCTTAAAGTTCAAGATATATCTTACAAAAGAATTTTTTAATTACCCAGGGGAAAAACATATAACATATGGTAGAGAAGTCTGGCAGACACTGCTTTAACAAGTGATCAAGGGTCACATCAAAAGTAGTAAGACACAGGGGATCCCTGGGTGGCTCAGCGGTTTAGCGCCTGCCTCTGGCCCAGGGCGCGATCCTGTAGTCCCGGGATCGAGTCCCACATCGGGCTCCTGGCATGGAGCCTGCTTCTCCCTCCTCCTGTATCTCTGCCTCTCTCTCTCTCTCTCTCTCTCTCTTTCTCTCTCTCTCTATCATAAATAAATTTAAAAAAAAAATCTAAAAAAAAAAAAAGTAGTAAGATACAAGAGTAACATCTTCTCTGTGACAGGACACATAAGAAGACTCATTTCTTTGTCATTCTGGCCAAAATTGCATGGCCTCAATCCGATCATGAGAAAATATTAGGCAATTTCAATTTGAGGGATATTTTGTAAAATAACTGATCTGTGCTCTTCAAAGTGCCAAGTCATGAAAGACATAAAAGACTGAAGGATTGTCACTACTTAAAGGAAACTAAGAAGATGTGACAACTAAAACTATTATGAGATTCTGGATTGGGCCTTGGAACAGAAAAATAACCAGTGGAAAAACAGAAACTTGTATAAAGCCTGCAGTCTAGTTAATAGCATTGTAACAATGTTACATTTTTGTATGGCTGTTTACTGTGATTATAAAAGGTGTTAACAGGGAGGGCCTGGTGGTTCACTGGGTTAAGTATCTCCCTTTGGCTCAGGTCATGGTCCCAGTGGCCAGAGATGGAGCTCTGTGTCAGGCTTCCCTGCTTGGTGGGGAGTCTGTCCCTCTACCCCCATGCTCTCCCTCAATCTCTCTCTATAAATAAATAAAATCTTAAAAAAAAAAAAAAGATGCTAACACTAAAGGAAGCTGAGTGAAGGATATACAGGAACTCTTTATGATTATTGGAAATTTCTTTAAGTCTAAAATGTTTTAAAATAAAAAGGAAACAACATCTGTGTATTTATTTCTCTGATTTCTCTGGATTAAATATTGCCCCAGAGTAACAGAGGTAGAGGCCTGTGGGCCTTACTAGGACTGCTGTTAATTCATAGCCAGCATTCTCTCCATGGCACTAATCTCTTACCTGATCACATGCACCTGAATTATATAATATTGTTTATAGAATTCATTGGATTCCTTTCCTGTGGATATATAGATTCATTAGATTTCCTTTAACAGTAGGTATACAGAATATCAAAGATTTCCAAACCATCACAATTGTGAAGAGTAGGAGTATTCAAGGCAATATACAGATTTACATTAAAGAAAAAATAGAAATATCAGAATTGAATTAAGCTCTCAATGCTTAGAAATACAAGCTTGCAAGAAGTACATGCTATTTCATGTACTCATAATTTATTTAAACCACATACATTAGTAAAATAAAAAGAATGAATGATAGCAAGATGTACTATTTTTGGAAATATTCTGTGCAAAATAAAAACATATGTGAGCAGAATCTATTTTACAAGTTATAGCACATTTCAAATAGGCAGCAAAACTCAAATTATAACAGAAATCTAGTTGTACTAAGATAAGTAAACAAGGGCATGTCTCTCATCCACTCACTCAAAATTATATTCTTTGTTGCCTCTATGGTCTCAAATGTTCTAATGGCTGAAAATATAAAGAAGATCTAAAGAAAGAGGAGAGTTGAATAGCATCCATAATAGTTCACAATCTAATTCATGAGACAGACAAATAATTATATATTTACAAAGTTAAGGGCAATGGAAGATAAATACATTTGGCAGTAGAGTGGTGCTCAGCCTGGAAGACTATAAATTGATTCTTGGAAAATTACCTGTATAACGACCTGTAGAATAAAGTGGGTATCTTTTAATGAAAATGAAGGTGATGTAAGGGGAAAAGAGAGTGGAAATTGTAAGCAGGGGAAAAGCGAAATCAAAGGTACACATGTAAGAATTACATCTTATTATGTGTGAGCAGCTATAAGAGTAATTTGGCTTTCCTGTAGTTTGCAGGGAATTGGGAGAACACTAGTATTGAAGATCTATTCTAGCAATGGTGTGGTTGATGTTGCATACCATGTTAAGTAGCTGTATTCAGAAAGTGCCGTGGCCCATCGGAGTTTTAGACGGGGAAGAGAGTTGACAAGTGTTTTGCATAGATCACCTTAATGGCTATTAGAGAATTTGTGAGAATGGAGACAGGGAAAGATGATGTTTAGAACTAGAATTCCTACCTGAAGAAGAATGTGCTTATTTAAAAATAAGCAGGCAACATGAAGGCAAAATAAGGCAGTGCTTGGTGCTTGGTTTAAAACGGTAGCATGCGGAAGGAAGGGAAAGCATTCATTCTAGTAAGGTAGCTAGTGAGAAAGACTCAGCACTAACATATGGTAAAGAAAAACAAGGATATATTGGGAGAAAGTCAGGAAAATGATTGTTTTAGACATCTTGAAATGCAGATTGTTGTGAAAGACTCTGTGAGAAATGTATAGAAAGAATTGATAACAAAGTCCAAAAGTTGGAGAAGAGGATATGACCTGATATAGGTAGAATAGCTCATGCAACAAAAAGTATATACAGAGGGCAATAGGCAGAGAAGTTTACTTTCTGGGATACAAAAATATTTTGTTTAAAAAAGGACACTGAACCAAAAAAGTTAAGTCAACATTTCTCTTCCACATAGGTCTTGAGATACAAATTTTCTCTAAGCATTAAATACCAGGATGATTAGCATTAAAATGATCGCTCAAGAATAGCAAATGTATAATGCCAATAGATTAATTTACTCTGTCCCAATTTTATAGTTGGGCAATATTAACCTAAAATAATATTTTTCCTTGTCTTATAATCCTTTTTCCTTATAATCTTTTAATAGTAATTATAAGTAATTTATAATGGTATATTTTTTCAAAGTAAAATGTTTTATAGAGCAAATGATGGATATAAATAAATTACTGAACAAATAAATTAAAAAATAATTCATAAATGAATATCTGTTGTTGGACTTATAGTCAATGATAGTTGACAGATCAATTCGATTGCATTATTGTCCTGCTAAATTTTATTGAACCTGCAAAATAAAACAGTATCAGTTTGTATTTACTTTAATATAAATCAAGTCATTGTATTATTATTCACTAATGACAAAGAGAAGCTAATGCAGTACTATATCCATAGTATGTACTCAGGAAAAATTAGTATGTGAAATAAAGGTCTTAACCCAAAAAATACCTCTCATTCATCTCGTTCAAACAATCTGATGACTACCTCAAACTTGTTCTGGTGTCCCTGAGTGTCTGAGTAGTTACCAAAGACAGAGAATAGTTTTCAGTCCCTTAGCAATAGTTTTTGATCTCATGATGGCCACCAGCATCAGGCCAACTGTGCTCTATCTGGACCCTCACTTATCTATATTCTAATCAAAAAGAGGGCATAAACAGCCCAGGAAAGAAAGAATAAAATGCTAAATGTCTTTAAAACTTCTATTTTAATGATGACATGTGTTCACAATAGTAATTTTTTTTTCTCCTTTTTAACACAACCTTAAGGTTCAATAAAGCCAATTTTTGTTTGGTGTTTCCTATTTGATTGAAGGTAGAGAGGTTTGTATTTGATTCGCCCTAAACACTTTCATCTTGAGATGAGAAGGGTGTTCTATGCATCTTTACTTTGGGGGAATGCTCTGAATTTTGCATTCTGTTCTTATGTGCTGTAAAACAATGAGAACCAAAATTTCAACTTTACCAAGACATACAAACGCCATGAGCCTGCACACCAGATTCTCTGGCTACTCTTCTTCCCTTGGTTTTTGGCAAGAGAGCTACTTTATTTCTTCCAGCTCACTGGTGCATTTAGGAAGAGTTTTTCCCCATCACTACTATCACCACCAAACCCATAATGGTTATTTTAGTTTGTTTGTTTTTGTTTTTGTATTTTGGTTTTTTTCTTTTGCAAGGGAGGTAATCCAGTTATCTAAACAGAACTGTTACCAGAAACAAAAGTTCTAGCTGATTATTTGTGGTCATTAAAGATCCAGTTCAAAGATAACTCTTTTTTAAATTATTCACTGATTCCTTTTTTTTTTTTTTTAAATTTTATTTATTTATGATAGTCACATAGAGAGAGAGAGAGAGGCAGAGACATAGGCAGAGGGAGAAGCAGGCTCCATGCAGGGAGCCCGACATGGGACTCGATCCCGGGTCTCCAGGATCACGCTCTGGGCCAAAGGCAGGTGCTGAACTGCTGAGCCACCCAGGGATCCCCAATTAAGTAGTTTTTAAATGTGAAATTATATTCTATATAATTTTATTAGAAAGTATTTCCAAGTGTTGTTGCTTTCCATAAATGAAACATTAATTTAATATAATTTCTTTCACTGAAGAATGGATGACTATTGTGTGATACTCTTGAAATTAAACAGTATGAGAATTTAAAATAAATATAACTGCAGTAATAGTAGTAATAACTACTATTACTGATCTTATTACAATGTTCGAGGGAGGATCATATGCTTCTGGGCCAAGGTCAACCACATGCAACTGAAACTGCAGAAAGCAAAACCACAAATACAGGGGAACTACTACATATCAACTGAATTATATTCTGGTTTAGTCATCAATTATTGAGGAAAATATAACATTGCTTTTGATCTAAAAACATAATAAATACAATGTTAATTTATAATCAAAAGACAACATTCAGATACTATAATAATCTTAGGAACAGGTATACTATACAAACATCAGGAGAGATGTTAATTGAATATACCATTTTATATAAGTCAGAGACATGTTACCATGTGATTTCTATTGAAAACTAATCAAATACTCTACCTGAATTACTTGGTAGTTTAATATTTATTCTTGATTATTTTTTCCCCATGGGAAGGTAACTTTTCCCACATAATAGCTGATTTTTTAAAGATTTTATTTATTTATTTGAGAGAGAGAGAGAGGCACAAGCAGGAGGATGGGAAGGCAGAGGAAGAGGGAGAAGCAGACGCCCTGCTGAGCATGGAGCCAGACACTGTGCTTGACTCAGGATTCTGAAATCATGACCTGAGCTGAAGGCAAATGCTTAACCAACTGAGCCACCCATGTGCTCCACACATAATAGCAGTTTGAGATTTTTTTTTTTTTTGCACTTAACTTGATACTCCAGCTAGAAGACAAAATTATCATTTTCCAAGAATTTCTAAGCTAAAGGAAATGCTGGATAAATCAGTTCTGGTTTTCTCACGAAGAATTACAACAAACTAACAGTGAGACTGAAGAAAGAGAAGGAATTGATTCCATTTACAATTGCACCAAAACCATTAGATACCTAGGAGTAAATCTAACCAAAGAGGTAAAGGATATATACTCTAAAAACTACAGAACATTTCTGAAAGAAATTGAGGAAGACACAAAGAGATGGAAAAGTATCCCATGCTCATGGATTGGAAGAATAAATATTGCAGAAATGTCTATGCTACCCAGAGCAATTTACACATTCAGTGCAATTTCTATCAAAATACCATGGACTTTCTTCACAGAGTTGGAAAAAATAATCCTAAGATTTGTATGGAACCAGAGAAGATCCAGAATAGCTAGAGGAATGTTGAAAAAGAAAACTAAAAACTCAAAATAGTTGAAAGACCTAAATGTGAGATAAGAATCCATCAAAATTCTAGAGAACACAGGCAACAACCTTTTTGACCTTGGCCACAGCAACTTCTTGCAAGACACGTCTATAAAGGCAAGGGAAACCAAAGCAATAATGAACAATTGAGACTCCATCAAGATTAAAAGCTTTTGCACAGCAAAGGAAACAATCAAAACTAAAAGGCAACCTACAGAATGGGAGAAGATATTTGCAAATGATGTATCAGATAAAGGGCTAGTATCCAAAATCTACAAAGAAGTTATCAAACTCAACATCCAAAAGACAACCTAAAGAAATAGTCAGAAGACATGAATAGACATTTATCTGAAGACCTACACATGGCCAACAAATACATGAAAAAATGTTCCATGTCACTTGCCATCAGGGAAGTACAAATCAAAACCACAAGGCGATACCACTTAACACCAGTAAGAATGGCTAAAACTAACAAGACAGAAAACAACAATTGTTTGCAAGGATGTGAAGAAAGGAGAACTCTCTTGCACTGTTGGTGAGAATGCAAGCTGGTGATGCCACTTTGGAAAACAGCGTGGAGGTGCCTGAGGAATTCAAAAATAGAGCTACCCTATGACCCAGCGATTGCAGTACTGGGCATTTACCCCAAAAATACATATACAATGAAATGAATGGACACTTGTACCCCAATGTTCATAGCAGTAATGTCCACAATAGCCAAACTGTGGAAGGTGCTGATGTATCCATGGACAGATGAGTGGATAAAGAATATGTGGCATATATATATATATATATATATATATATATATATATATACACACACAACGGAATATTACTCAACTATCAGAAAGGATGAATATCTACCATTTACATTGACATGGATGGAACTGGAGGATATTATGCTAAATGAAATAAATCAATCAAAGGAAAACAATTATCATGTGGTTTCACTCATTTGTGGAATATAAGAAATAGTACAAGGGACATTAAGAAAAGTGGGAAAAACTGCGTGGGGAAAAATTAGGAAGACAAACCATGAGAGACTCCTAACTTTGGGAAACAAACAAAGGGTTGCAGAAGGGGAGGTTGGTAGGAGGATAGGGTAACTGGGTGATGGGCATTAAGGAGGGCTGTGATATGATGAGTTATACTATATGTTGACAAATTGAATTTAAATTTTAAAAATAAATAAATTTTAAAAATAAAATGAAAAAAGAATTATAATAAAATAGTGTGATTTGTTAATTATATGTGTTGAGAAGTGTATTATAAACTTACATATATTTTTAAAAACATTTTTTATCATATGGTTAATTCTTTTATCAAGATCCTTTAGGAAATAAACTTCACAAGAGGAAGTAATTGTTACTTAGCATATAGTAAACACATAGGTATCTTTCAAATAGATATTTTTTCCTAGCAATCAATATTTTAGTGTAACAATTTAATATATGAAAGTGTCAGAAACAGTTATTCTACTAGAGTTCGAGATATAAAATTTTTCTCCAGAGATGTAATTTCATACATTCTGAATCTCTTTGTATTTTATTATTCTTTTAAATGTATATGTACATAATGTAAATATATATATAATATATAATTACATAAGAATATATGTATTTTTATTTTAGAATCAAATTACTTAGTTAACATTTTCTTTATGATTTCAAATATTCACGACCTGTCTGAAATTTTTAACATGTAAATGTTTAAATCTTAAATGTATTAGCAGTTTTAACCCCTAATAGAATATAAAACCCTCCTTGCTCTTTCCCATAAGAATAAGAATTTCATATTTTAACTCTGTTTCTATCATTATGTTCCATCTTAAATGATACATCTATTTTTCCAACAAACTGTCACTGAATATCTACCATGTGAGAGATACCAGGTATGTATTGGACATAGAATGATATACTAAATAAAGTCACTTTCCTCAAAAACTCATACTGTAGTTGGAAAAAAATAATTTTAGGTTCTACATAATTGTGTGGAGCAAACCCCACTAAACTGCAATGATTTTATACTATGAGCAAACCATAAATTTTGTTGGAAGAGGCTACTGAAATTTGGATATATAACCTAATCCATTCTAATACAACAGCTTTCTCATTTCTCTTCTAAATTTACCATTTTTAATCTAAAATATCTCATTTTAGATTACATATAAATTCATCTCATTAATGAGAATTTAAAATTGATACACTATTATTGAATGCCTAGGTCCATAGATAAAACAAGTTTCTTTTGTGTAGGAGATTTGGGTCATATATTGAAAGCATTATAAATTATAGTTAGCTAATATTGCATAATGCCATAAATATTTATATGTTCAAGATTGTGGTGAACTTGTCAGATGAACAAAGAAATTGGTGGTGTTAGAAATAAAAATATATGGGCTATGAATTGGAAGGAAGTAGATCCATCTTAGATGATTATTATGTGGAATAATTTAGATCAGCTTCCATAACAACACGCAAAAGGATTATATACATAATTTCTCTTAGATATTTTCTTCTAATTTTAGAATTTTGAACCCATTAACTGAAGAAAAAATTTCCATCTTCTCCTAAAATGTAAAACAAACCAAAAAATATCACTAGGCAGATAAAGACTTATACAGCATAAATTTTCAAAACAAAGGCAACTCCTGCAATAATTGGGTTTCTACTAAATGCAAGTGGGGGAAGTTCAATTTTCAGTAAAATATTTATTTACTTATGAAACTGGTGAGCACATATGTGGGACTTAATTTAGAAATAATCAAAGATTCCAATAATTAATTTTGTATTATTTTTTATCTCTGTTTCAAATCTGGTTTAATTTGTTGGCTACAACTTCTTATACTGCTAATGATTTCTGACATGAGGAAAAATAAAATATGCTGAGACATATACTAACCTTGAAATCTTAAACTTTTAAAAGTAGAGAAAATATCTTAATGCAAAATGTATAGGGTTTAAATGCGTAATTCCAGGACTTTATATAAAATCAATGCCTTATTAACTGCATCTATGTTCATTTAATGTCTAAAAATTTTGAGTGTTTCTATTAATGTTATAGCCAAAAGTCACATACCAACTCTGGTTAATTTGTTATCTCTTTTCTCTTAAAATCTAATAAAGTTATGGTATTTTCCAACATATGAGTAATAACAACTTATTTTTATATAGTTGTATAGTGTTATCATTACTGTTGATATTTTTAAAGCTAATATTTGTTTTATACTTACTATGTGCCAGCTACTGTGCAAAGCACTTTATAGCAACCATCACTTCTTTTATTCCCTATAAAAACACTTTAAGGTAGACAATATTATTCTCATTTTACCCATGAGGGAAACAGGACTTATAAAGTCTAAATAATTTGACTAAGTATACACAGCTGGGAAAGGCTCGGGGCGGGGTGGTGTTGGAGCTAGATGGTAATCTCGAAAACTATAACTTTTGTTAACACGCACAATTTTCTTTCTTTCTTTTTTTTTTTTTGCACAAAAATCTCCTTATTAAAACAAGAAGAACAACAACTAACAATCTGGCTTAGTAAACTGAGCTGTGTTTTTGTGTCTTTGGGTGGGGGTGTAAATGGATATCAACATTTACATTTCCTGTTCAGTTCAATTCATAGAACTAAATCTGTGGATGAAAAGGATTAGGTTAAGTGACAATATGATTTAAATTTTAAATAAAATCTTCCATTTTCATCATTACAAATGAAGATAAAGAGAAAAAAATCAAAACTTTTAAGTCAAATGACATAGTGTCCTAGTACACAGGACTCAAACTGTGATGATGGAAATGTTCTGCACCATCCAATATGGTAGCCAGTAGCCGACTACCCAGAAACATTTGACATGTGGCTAGTGTGACTGAGGAGCTATATTTAAATTTTTCATCTAACTTTGATTAATTTACAATTAAATGTTAGAGGCACATGAGACTTGGTGTCTATCATATGGAACAGCATAGCTCTAGGTGACCTCATCCAATCCAAATGATGGTTTCCAAATTATAGCCCCTGAAATTATCAATATTTTGAATGATTTGCTAGACATATCAATACAGATGTCTAACAGGCATTTCTGTCTTCATATGTCCAAATTCCTGGTTTTCACTGAAAATCTGTAACGTCTCTAATACCCATCTTTAGCAAAGCAAACCTCTGTATATTTCTTTAGCTCAGGATAAAAATCCCTGGAGTCATGAACAATATCTGTCTCCTATATCTCGTAACTTGTCAATAAAAATGCATGAATCAATCTTGACCTTCAAAAATCTATCATCTTTTCACTGAATCTAGAACTACACCTTATTCTAAACAATATTTATCTCTTGCCCAGACTACAGTAGTTACTTTCTAACTGGTCTTTGTCCTTTCACTCTACCACACACTGGTTACTCTTACCAGTTTTGTCTCTGTTCTCAGATTTCTGTTCCAGCTTCACAAGCTAACTGTAAGTCCTGAGAATGAGACAAATGTGTTTTTCCACTGAGCATTTGATTTTGTCTATTTGTTTGGAATTATCTTTATTCAGATATCCTCAAGACTCCTTGACTTCATTTGGGCCTATACTGAAATATTACCTTATCAGGAACTCCTTCCTGAACAATCCTTTCAAAATAAGACCTCCTTACACCTTACTGAAACTTACATTTTATATTAATATTTCTTTTTTTTTTTCTGTCCCTTCCTTCTAGAATTTATGAGCTGTATAGTCAGAATCTTTTTGTTCACTACTGTACCTTTAGGGCATAGAACAGTGTGTGTTGTAACTAAAGTAACTATATAATTATATATATATATGTATTTATATACATATCTATAATTATTGTTATATACTATATATATAGTATATAACAATATATACTTTTTTGGTATAGTAGAAACCAAAAAAGTATATATATATATATATATATATATACATTTTTGGTTTCAAATAGCACCACATAAACAACAGACAATATACATGTTTTTTTTCTTTTATTCAATACATCTAAATATTCATTTTGAATATCAAATATAGAGAGATTAATTTGGGTTAAAAAATAAAATCCTCAGGTTAATATTTTTGAAATATAAACCCAGGCTCTCGATGTGCAAGGCAATGACCAAAATTAGGGTATCAGGCAAAGGTAATACTTCAAAATGTTAAAAATAAAAGAACATAATGAGGAAGTTGAACCCATTTTGAAATATCTAGTGTTTCATTTTTTTACTTTTTAATTTAAATTAATATCTCATTAACTATAATGATTCTATAGCAAATTAAATTTTAGTTTAATATTTAATATTTAGACAAAATTCAACATATGTTGAAATAGATTAAAATTTATCCCTTGCATCAAATGTTGGCAAGGACATGGAACAGCAGAAATATTCACTGCTGGTGGGAATGCAAAACGGCACTTTACTTTGGAAACCAGTTTGGCAGTTTCTTATAAAACTATGCATCTCTTACCATATGATCCTGCAATCACAACCCTTCATATTTACTTAAATGAGGTAATTACATCTACAAAAAAACCTGCACATGAATGTTTATAGCAGTTTTATTCACAATTGCCAAAATGTGAAAGCAAGCATGATGTCCTTTAGAAGGTGAATGGATAATCAAATTGCAGTCTATACAATGGAATGTTATTGAGCACAATAAGAAATCAACTATCAAGTCACAAAAATTTGTGGAGAAACTTTTAATTGCATATTACTAAGTGAAAGAAGCCAATCTGGAAAGGCTACATATGTATGATTCCAACAATATGACAGCCGGAAAAGGGAAAACCAGGGAGACAATAAAAAGATCAGTAATTGAGTGGGAAGAAAGTAGGGAGGATTAAGAGGAAAACAAGGGATTTTTAGGATAATTAAACTATTATTTGGTCTGATATGGAATGGTGGATCCATGTCATTATATGTTTGTCAAAACCCATGACATAGAAAATATAGACAATGAACCTTAATGTAAGCTATGAGCTTTATTTAATAACAATATATTGATACAAGCTTATCAAGTGTAACAAATACACCATATTAATTAATGTAAGATATTAAAAATAGAGGAAATTTGGGTGTATAGTGAGGGGATTTGTGGGAACTCTGTATTTTTTTGCTCAGTTTTCTCTTAATCCAAAACTGCTTTAAAAAATAAAATATATTAATTTAAAAAATTCATTTCCTAGGTGATTTATTCAGGGTAAGTTATTTTTTTAAAAAAATCCTGACTCCTATTTTGATCATCATAATTTTTTTTTCAAAATCTAATAATTACCAGGGTCTTTTGTGTAATTCTTAGTTGGATGGCTAATTGGGAATCATATAATAGGATTTGCATATAGATTATGTGCAAGATTGATAATGTCTTTAACTGCTTTTCTCTATTTTAGGTAATGTTAAGTTTTTGTAGATCAATATTTGTTAGTCATTAGGAAGAGAGGTCTACATTTTGGATTAAAGCCTTCCATGAAAAAAGTATAAATATAATATATAACCACTATTTTGTCATATAATTATTTATACATAGTAATAACATCTTCTACAAATAGGCCACTAATGACTCTTCACATTAGAAGAAAAAAGCACTTAAAAATCAGTTATATTTTCAGAGTATTTTCATGTGAGTACAAAGTATTTGAAAGACCAATATAAGGCTAAAGTTTCATAACTTTTACTGATTTGCACAGAAGAAAAATTGAGAGTGGTGTATCTCACCATGATAACGCAGTTTAAAAATTATTTGTTCTAGAAACAAGTGTTCTTACTGGTTGGATAGATTTTGTTGCGTATAAAACAGACACATATATACACATCAATTACCATAGATTTCTCAAGAATGATGTATTTTGTTCCAAGTGCATTAAGGGAAACTGTGAGGCACTTCAGTAGCTTTTACTGGCAGGTGTTAATGAAAGGAACAAATAGGTGTGCTGGTAGGCTCCTTTTCTCACTTCAACCAAGAAAGCTCTATGTTTATCAGGTCTGTATTTTATACTCTCAAAGACAGTTGCTTTTTGTAGCCAAATAAAGTTTTGGGATTTACTACATCAAACAAAACCAGCTGGAGAATCTTCTACAAAAAAAAGGTAGTTCAAGTCATTGAATCATTTAATTAGATTAGTACCATTTCTCACAGAAATCTCTTCTCCTCTATATGATAGTTTTATATTAGTCATTAAAAATATAGAGACAAACACACAGAAGTATCTTTGCCCTTGATCTTATTTCACTCTGGAGGAAAATATAGAAAACTAGAATATGTGACATGGAAATGAACACTTTATATAGGAACTAGAAATGATATTTAAGCAGTCTGCTGTGTTTTGTGTTTATTACCTTGTTTAAAGGCAACAAAGATTTTGTATGATAACTGACAGAAATTCAAGTTCAAATAACTTTGACAGACACGGATTTATTTAGTTTGTCTACCTAACAAGTTTAAAAGGAGTAATGGATAGAGACACAGGAGTATAAGGGTACAATGATGGTCTCAGAAATATATGCTGTTTTAAACACTTCTTTGGTGTGTTTTACTCTTTTGTTGAGTCAAGCTTTAATCAAATGGTAGGAACAAAGGTCACTAGCAACTTTAAAACTTTATTGTCTTTTGAGAATAACCATATCCTTAAAAAGTGAGTGCCACTTTCCCAAGAGTGAGCAAATTAATGAAATGATATTTTCCCTATTTCCAGTTGAACTAATAAGAGGTTGAGAAAAGGCCTATAGAAAATACAAAATCTAAAAAAAAAAAAAAAAAGAAAATACAAAATCTCAAAATAAGTGAAGTGCACACCAAAATCTTAGTGAGGATAATACCTTGTCCTCTACATCTATATTAATATTCCCAATATGTCTGTGTAGTGAGAATAGAATCTTCCAAAAGGTATGTTCACAACCCAACTGCTGGAAATATGTGAATGCAGGTGAGACCAGAAGCAGGTTGTCAGTATAGGAAGGTGGAATGAAAGCAATATGTAGAAACAAATACTGCAGGCAGTATTCATAATTAGCTTAAGAGAATGAAACAGACTTCAAAGTGATTACAAATGTCTATGTAATTGCCTCATATGCCCAGCATATCACATGATCTCTCTTTGTAGCTTAGAAAATTTAGAGATGATACTTCTGAGGAAAATTTTGTATTATTAGAGCAATTTGCTAAAATATTTACTACACAAAACACCTAAATGGAGCCACTTGCTTTGTCTGACTAATCAGTATCTTCCTTCCAAACTATTGTCAGCTAACACATTGCCAATAAAGGATCATCCCTATCTGAATAACAATCAGACTTAGTTTTGGATTTAGGATTGCTAGCAGAAATAGTTAGCTATCCACCAATAAGTTATACTTTCCCATGTAGCATCTCATAATTGTACCAAAAATTAGATTTCAAGTTCTGTGCTTCTCAGAACTTTTGAAATCAGGTGTGGCTTTGTGAAACATTAGTGCATGGTAGAGGTGTTAGATATACTTCCAGGCCTGGCCTGTAACAGTATCTCAAGTTCCTCAAGTCTTTTTATCTTATTTTTTTGTCTTCCAGACGCCTAGAGTGAAATCAATACCCAAGACAGCCTCAGAAAAGGTTTTGTTCAGAATGACAGAGCCTGTGTCTGCCAGACTCCTTGAATTATTTCATGAAAGAGGAATACCTACCTATTCAACTGTTTATCATGGAAAGCAGAATTAGAAATAGATTCATATCACTTTTAGCCATTTAAAGGTCTACTTGTTATGAGTGGAATAAATGTATGATTCAAACAAATAAATAATCTGAGATCAGTTAGATTACTCTAAACAATGCAATCATAGATTAAAATGAAAAGATGAATAGGGTATTCAGAAGAATCATACCAATGATGGGAAGATCCTTAAATCTCACATTTTCAACTTTAATCCATATTCAGGTATCTAGTCTTATTCCCAGAAGTAAACAATGATCTCCACCTTCATCCCCCCCAGCCCCTGCCTGAATTAAATAGATAGAATTTAGAGTGAGAATTTGGGTATTTTTTTCCCACCTCCAAGTCTTCTGAAACCTAAACTTTCTCCTCCAAGCTTGGCCCATTATTTGATTCCTAAATGTTCTTGATTCTAAAACCTGTGTTGGCAATATGACTCTAAAATAGCCATAAAAAATAAAAATAAAAAATAAAAAATGAAATAGCCAGAGCTTAAACTCAAAGTGTGTAATTCTTTTCTATTTTTTTTTTACTTGGAATAATGAATTCAAAATACATATACCAAGAATGTCTATCATATTAATCCTGTTTTCAAATGCAACTAGACATTCTACTACTGGACACTGATGGAGGCTCTTATGATTTCCAGTTTTAATCAAGTCATTTCATCACCATTGATTCCTTGCTTACAGAATCCTATTCTATCATTCAAAGCCATCTTCCATGTATGGCATTATTCTCCACATATTTATCTCTATTTTCTAGTTCTGTAGGTCTCACTCCAAATTTATACCTACCTATCCATATATCATCTATCCACACATATACACATTTCAATCTCCAAGAGAACTTTCACAGATGGCCAATATGAGAAAAGGGCTTATTAATGAAATAAAATAATCTCTATGTCTACAGAAACTTCCAATTTGCAGAGTCACATGGAATATCTTTAGTAACTACATTCTGCTTTGCATACATTTGGCTGTTCTTCTAGAATACTCAAATCTAGATCAAGGTTCTCCCAAAGGATGTTTCCTATCATCATGCAATTCTCTAAAGTTCCTTTTAGCTATCAACTGGAACTCTGATAACTCTTGTGTTCAACTATATCAACCTTAAGAATAAAGTAGCCAGTTATTTTACTAGCAGAGTAACAGAGGAATCACAATTCAAGACAAGTGAGCTATGGTGAACTGTAAGGCAAGTCTGAAGAGACAAAGGAAAGGTAAGTTTTTGTAAGGTTAGGAAGAGCACAAGGAGGGTTGCTTTGAACAAAAGTTCATTGGACAATAACAGAGTATGAGGTTGTGGTATTCTCATTCACTGCAAGTAGTGATTTGTGTGTTGTTGGGGCAGGGGGGGATCTTCCTTCTTTTCTTTAAGAACAGGAGGTAAGTTTTCCATGTGAAACATGTCCTTACTTGTTAAAATATTTCTTATCTTTCTTTTCCCTGTTAGCTATAAAAGCTGCAATAGTAACACATGCAAGAGAAATTCCCTTCCAGGGCTTCCTGACTCCATTTTAAATGAGGTTTTCTTTATTATTTTCATAATTTCATAAATAATTTTAATTCCCTTACAATATAACTTCAGTAGCTTAGCAGTTATATTGATGCTACACTCATTTATATTGGTGAATTAATTTATCTATGCTTTCAATCTTGAGGTCCTAGTCTTGGAAGGTAGATTTAAAACTATAAATTGTTTAAACTACATATGTAATTACATTGGTATGCTGATCCTAGTGTTATGTTCTGATTATGTTGGTGAAAATGCACTCACAGGTGCCTTTTAGTATATCCCTGGGTCCAAGAGTTATTGCATACTGAGAGTGGCCTTGGGAATAATTGACTACTGATTTTTCCCATCTGTATTCTCTATAGATCAAGAGTTGTTGCTAATAATGATCTGTATCAATTTCTTTAAGATTTATTTATTTATTTTCAGAGAAAAAAGATGAGTAGGAGGGCCAGAGGGAGAGAAAACCCCAAACAGATTCTTTGCTGAATGTGGAGCCTGACACAGGGCTCCATCTTACAACTATGAGATCACTATTTGAGCCGAAACCAAGAAAGGGATGCTTAAATGACTACACCACCCAAGCATTCTTGTATTGATTTTTTTAAATAGTTAAAATTTTTGAAATATTTTCTGAAATATATTTATTATGAATATTTAGATTTAGAAGCTTTCTTGTAAAAATAGGTTTCTCACTAAGAGAGTTTTTTTCCATGCAGAGAATACCCCTTTCCTATGTTCCTGGAAATAAAATTCTCTGTTTCCTAAATTAATAATACTTATAATCCCTAAATTAACAATAATTATAATTCATATCAAAGCAGGCATGTTCAAGCCTAAGAAGTTTGATTATCTCAGTTCAAGTTTGTGGCAGTCCTTAACCTTTCATTCCCCTCATCATTCTGTTGCCTCAAAGAGACAAAAATAGCTGAATATTTCAGTCTCATTATTATCTAGAATACAAAGCAATAACTAAAAAGATAGATCAGGATTGGGACTGGGATTATTTGTGGAAACATTTTCTTAAAATGCAAAACATTGCATGCATTTACTGCAAAAATTCAAAGATCAAGTATATGTCATTCCTGAAATATTGAAAATCAATATTTTAACAGACAGTTTCAAGTCCAGAAACAACTGCTTTTTCCGAAAAACAAAAACAAAACTTCATTGTTCCATGGCACATATATGTGTGTGTGTGTGTGTAGTCACATATTTTGTATTTATTTGCATGTATATCATGGCATTAATTTACCCAAATATTGTACATAATGACTAGAGGCTTTATGCAAATTCTTCTATAAATAACGTTTTATTATTTGGAGTTCTGAGAAACTGAACTGAATAACAGAGATATTATTTTGGTACTTTTTATTTTCACTTATGTATACAAAGACAAAAATACATATGAAACAAAAATAGATTTTAGTAACTTAGATGTCATCAGTCCTTACAAAATGATTCAATATTTCAAAAAGTTATGACTTTCCTAAACAACTCTTTAAATATAGCCAGACATCTGTTGCCTAGATGAGTTGCTAACATTTTTTTGGATAAGAATATTTCCCAGCAAGCTATTCTGCTTTGGATTATTTAAGTTTGAGCAAGATGAAATGGATAATAGACATAGCAGTGTACTCTCAACAAACCTGTTTTAAGTTACTCCTTATGCCAGAGATGAGGAGAGGGACATTATGTGTTTTTCTGCCATCTTAAATTTCTTCAAATGGAAGATTTTTCTTTTTAGACAAATATAGCTGGGAGGGATAATCTGCTTTTTGTAAAAATCTTAAGTCCAGACACTGTGAATTCTAGAGATATCTTCAAGAAAAATTAGCTTTCTATTTTACCCAGAAAATAAGTTTGAATGAAATTTGGTCAAATATGTATTTTACAAATCACCTAGCAAATACAACCCCCTTGCCACTTAAGCACTGATTGTATTTTCCATGAAAAATATAAATTATAAATGTAAGTACACATGGACATCTACATCAAAACAGCATATCTATTTTTTTAAATCCAATTAAAAAATCAATACCTGCTTGTCTTACTGACTGAAACTAAAGCTTTCTTTAATAATGAAAATATCATGTATATTGTAGTTATTTGGGTTTTTTTAGAATCATTACTTAAATAAAAGAACATTTGGTAATGTATAAATTATCCCAAACCTCTGTATTTTCATGATCTATATACATCCCCCAAATACTCTCCATACAAATATAACATATAAATATGTCTTAGTTTATTCAAGTTGCCATGGCAAGATACCACAGACTTGGTAGTTTATATACAGGAGAAATTTTGTTTTTTCATACTTGACAGGGGCTGGAAAATCCAAGCCCACCTGCATGGGGGCTCCTGGGTTGCTCAGTGGTCGAGCATCTTCCTTTGGCTCAGGGTGTGATCCTGGGGTCCTGGGATCATGTCCCACATCAGGCTCCTCTTGGGAGACAGGCTTCTCCCTCTGCCTATGTCTCTGCCTCTCTTTGTCTGTTTCTCATAAATACATAAATAAAATCTTTAAACAAAACAAAATGAACAAAAAACAAAAAAGTGCCTGCATGGTCATATTATGTGACGGCCCATTCCTTGGTTCACAGCCTCTGACTTCTTGCTGTGTCCTCACATGGTAAAAGGGGCATGTGATTTAGATTGGGCCTCTTTTATATGAACCTTCATATAAATTTGCCATTAAACCAAAGGAAAACTATTCTATTGACAAAGCCATTAGAATGAATATGCCAATAAATGGTTCCAATTACAACGTATTTCTTTTATAGCTATTTATAAGTTTTATGTATTTCAATGTATGGATGATGTACTTTCAAAATACAGGTTATATCTCAACACTAATGAGACATATTGCCTTATTTATGTTATTTGTTTGAAGAATCTTTATATTCAGTTTAAAAGAAAAAGATGAATTTGGCAACTATATTGTTATTGGTAATCTGATATACTGAACTTTTATATAAGAATACATTCATAAAAATAGGTTTCAATGTTGTGAGGAGCTTTAGGAGAGCAATCAGTACAATATAAAAGCACTAATTTTCTCTATTTAAATGGTAAAAGATTTTATACTTGAAGAAAAATTAATGTATCTTGAAAAATATGGTACTTAATGAGGCACAAACTGAATATGTTTTAAAAAGATATCAATGCATGAAAGCACTTTTTCTGTATGGGGTTCTAACTTACTAGTGACAACTTGATATTTTAAGTTTTAATATTCCATGAACACAGATGTTTATGTGTTCAGGAATTTTCCCTTTGAAATATCTTTTAATAAAAGAAAACTTATATAAGTTTTAAATTGAGAAATAGAAGAAATTGTATCATTGTATCATCATGAGTTTCATCCCTTTTTTGTTAAAAGATTTTATTTATTTATTCATGAGAGACACACAGAGAGAGAGGTAGAGACAGGCAGAGGTAGAAGCAGGCTCCCCACAGAAGCCTGATGTGGGACTTGATCTCCAGTCTGAGAACCACAACGTTAGCTGAAGGCAGACGCTCAACCGTTGAGCTACTCAGGTGTCCTGAGTCTCATCCCTTTTAAATAAGAGTAAAATTGTAGTATTTTAAAAAAATTCGATGTTAATATATTGATTTACAAAAAAAAAAATCAAGAATTTAATAACTATCATATATCATATAACTCTGGGAAACACATATAAACTAATTCAGTCTAAAATTGCTGCATTGAAATATTACATATCTTTTCTTAGCCATTTTATTGAATAGTTTGTTTATGATTATCAATTATCAGCTTACGATAGTGTTTCTTTTGGTGAGATGAGATATCTAAACTGTTTTAGAGTATTTCAAAAAAAGATCAAGTGGAGCTAATATCAATGACCAATAACAAATAATCTACTTCAGCATAAAAAAAAATAAGACTGAGGGGATTCCTGGGTGGTTTGGCAGTTTAGCACCTGCCTTTGGCCCAGGGGATGATCCTGGAGTCCTGGGACCAAGTCCCACATCAGGCTCCCTGCATAGAGCCTGCTTTTCCCTCTGCTTCTCTCTCTCTCTCTCTCTCATGAATAAATAAAATATTTTAAAAAAAGACTGATGGCATATACAAATACTAGATTCAGTAATATATTTTTCAGGGTAGCCCCATATGAGAGCTTGATTTCTGTTCATGACAAGCTCATCACTGACAGTGTTTTTACATTGCTCTATGTTTTCTACATATACATTACATGTTCAAAACAACTCCAATGAGGTAGATACTATTATAGTCTCATTTTTATAGAAAAGGAAACTGAAGCAGGAAAAAACAAAAAAAACAAAAAACTAAGTAACTTGCCAAAGATAACAAGCCACTTATTGCTGGAACTGGGAATCAAATTGAGTAGTCTGGCCCCTGAGCTTGGGCTCTTTATCATTATGCTCTCCTACCTGCAAAAAACACAGCAGGATGAAGGGAAGCTGTCAAACCCCATCTCTTGTCCTAGATTCAGATGGTTTAAGATGAATCCTATTCACATTTTTCAAAATTATTCAAACAAATATTTTATTTTCTTACAACTTATATCAGCTTTTGCCTTCTCACTAGATAGCTAGATAGTGATACATACATACATATATATTATTATTGTTGTTGTTGTTTAAAGAGGACTACCCTTCTCTGTTTATCTCATTTTGTTCCTGAAAACTAACTCCAAATGACCCAAGAACTCTCTTCACTCTCCCATACAGAAAACAAAAAGTCCTGGAGACCTTTTAACTTTTCTCTATTTCAACTATCATTGATCCAACATAGTAGAAGCAAGAAGACAAGTGAGAATTTATCTTATCATTGCAATCATTTGTCACCTTTTGGAAACATCTGAAAAAGCATTTAGAGATGTCATGAAGAGATGTTACTTCTGAAAAGATAAAAATGGTGCCAAATAGCCCAAGGGTAGATTCACAGCTTGATAAGGTAGTCGGCTTCAAATACTTTGAGTTATATTTTACCTCATGTGAGAGACAAGAAATTTGAACATACATTTGATTAAATCTGGGAAGGGGGCATGTTCTGTGAAGGAATTTAATAATCATTCAAAATAATTTTGAAGTATCCATTTTAAGAGTAGAGAGGTTGACTTTTGAGTCAAAATTATTCAAAATTACTTCTGATGCTGAAATACATTTTTTTTCCTATGGAAATCCACAGTATGTTCAGTAAAATTTAATAAATGCATTTGTCTATTTATTTCCTACATAATGACTGGAAAATCTGCCCATCACCAATTACATCATATGAATAAGGACAAAAAGCCTTGAGAGGATATGAGAAGCAGGATGAAGACTGAATTTTTAATATATCTCATCTTTTAATTTTGTTCAATAGAGGACTGTATAAATGCTAAAGAAGAAACAAACATTGTCAAATTTAATTGGTTTCATATGCACTAGTTCAAATCTTTTGGTGCAGAAAAACATAGATACTTTAAAATTACCTTGAATAATTATTAAATTCCCTCATAGAAAAAAATAGAACTCAAAGGTCAAGCAGAGCCTACTCTGTCCTTGAAATTAAGATGAGTTTTGGTTGCATCACTGTTTCCTGCCCTATAGATGTTCAATTCCAGTTCAAGAGGTCTACCTACATTCCAGGGGTCACCTTTAAATTGCAGTGATAGCTACCCTGATTTCACTCACTATCCAATAAGGAAGTTTAATGTATAGAAAATGTCCCTTCTTTTGATTTACTGCTAAATTTATCATCTCTTAATTTATTAAACTTAAAAAAACAAATGAAAGAGCTTTCAATGGCCAAATCTGGAATAATTTGAGAAATAAAGTATAGAATAAATATACATGAGTCCATAATTATATACCTGAATGATTGAATAAACTAATGGGAGACATAGATCTCCATGCAGAATAATTCTAAATTATTTATGAAGATATCCCATACTCAAAATTATGGGGCGTAACTCCCACAATCTCAATGTGGCTATACATGGTGACTTCCTTCCAAAGAGGATAGTATATAAGAGGGAAAATGGGAAATTTACAGTGGAGAAGCCTGAAAAGCAATACATCACTCAGGTGATAAACATGAACATCAACAGTTTTAAGTCATGATGATAGTGGATACAATGAGAATGACACTTTACCTCTATAGTCTCCTTCATCAAAATTTATAACATCAATCTAATAATGAGGAAAAATAAAAATCCCAAATGAAAAATATGTATAAAGCACTTGACCAGCACTTCCCAAAACTTTTCTGATCAGAAAAAACAAAAACAAAAACAAACAAGAAAGTCTGACAAACTGTCACAGTCAAGAAGTGCTTAAGGACATATGAAAACTAAATGTACTGTAATATCCTAAATGAGATCCTGGACAGGATCATCAAGATATTAAGGACAAAACAGGAAATTCGGTAAAAACTAAGGAAATATGAATAAAATATATATCAGTTAACAATAATGTGTCAATCAATATTGGTTCATTAATCTTTACAAATGTACTATACTAGTAAGATGGTGACAATGGTTTATATGGAAACTCCCTGTACTATTTTTACAATTTTCCTATAAAGCTAAACATACTCTAAGAATTTTTTAAAAAGTATTAAAACAAAAAACAATTCTCAAGTACTTTTTAAAAAAATATTTATTTATTTATTTATTTATTTATTTATTTATTTATTTATTTATTTATTATTTGAGAGAGAGAGAGAGAGAGAGAGAACACAAGCAGGATGGAGGGGCAGAGGTAGAGGGAGAAGCAGACTCCCTGATGAGCAGGGAGGGGAAGTCCCATTAAAACATGATCTTAGGACCCCTGGATCATGATCTGAGCCAAAGGTGGGTGCTTAACTGACTTAACTACCCAAGTGCTCCTCAACTACCTCTGATTATAGATGGTGATGTACTTGAAGAAAATAAACAATGACATGAAAAATAAATCAGAAACTTCATCTTAAGCAGTAAAAGAGCTACAAAGTAAAATCAAAACCCTTCAAAAGTACCCAGAAAATATATTGCTACAAGTGAATTTAAGTGAGAAAAATGTGTATTACCATTTTATACAAGTTTCTAAGAATCCCAACAACAGAATTTATTTTTTAGGTATGACATGAATGAAAATTTAATTCAGTGATCTTTGATACAGATAACAATAGCAAGAGGGAGAGGCAAAAGTGGCAAGAGCAAGAGCATAATTAAAAATCTTCTAAAAAACAAAAGGTGCTTTAACTGGCAAATCCTATTAAAAAAACAACTAAACAGTAAGGAAATGGTCAACAAAACTAAAAGGCAACCTACAAAATGGGAGAAGATATTTGCAAATGATGTATCAGATAAAGGGCTAGTATTCAAGATCTATAAAGAACTTATCAAACTCAACACCCTAAAAATAAACAATATAGTCGAGAAATGGGACAAGAAGACATGGGCAGGCATTTCTTCAAAGAAGACCTACAAAGAAGAACAACAGGCACATGAAAAAATGCTCCACACTACTTTTATCAGGGAAATACATATCAAAACAACAGTGAGGTATCACTTTACACCAGTGAGAATGGCTAAAATCGATGAGACAGGAAACAACAAATTTGGCAAGGATATGGAGAAAGGAGAACTCTTGCACTGTTGGTGGGAATGCAAGCTGGTGCAGCCACTTTGGAAAAACAATGAGGAGGTTCTTCAAAAAGTTAAAAATAGAGCTACCCTATGACTCGGCAAGTGCACTACTGGTTATTTACCCCCAAAATATAATGAAATGAAGGAGCACCTGCACCCAATGTTAATAGCGGCAATGTCCACAATAGCCAAACTGTGGAAGGAGCTGATATGTCCATGGACAGATGAATGGACAAAGATGTGGTATATACATACAACGGAATAGTATTCAGCCATCAGAAAGATGAATATTTACCATTTGCATTGACATGGATGGAACTGGAGGATATTTTTTTTCCTTTTTTTAAAAGATTTTATTTATTTATTAATGAGAGACACAGAGAGAGGCAGAGACATAGGCAAAGGGAAGAGAAGCAGGCTCCATGCCAAAGCCCAATGTCGGACTCAATCCCAGAACTCCAGGATCAGACGCTCAACCGCTGAGCCACCTAGGCATACTAGAACTGGAGGGTATTATGTTAAGTATAATAAGCCAATTGGAGAAAAACAATTATCATATGGTTTCACTCATATGCGGAATATAAAAAAAAATAGCGCAAGGGACCATAAGGGAGGAAGGGAAACTGAATGGGGAAAAATTAGAGAGGAAGACAAGCAATGAGAGACTCTTAACTCTGGGAAACCACCTCCAGAGTTGCTTAAGGTGATGTGTGGGGTGCATGGGGTAACTGGATGACAGGCATTAGAAAGAAAATATGATGTGATAAGCATTGAGTGTTGTACTCAATGTTGGCAAATTGAAACTAAATTAAAAAAAAGAGTAAGTAATACCAATTTTTGAAATATTTTTCAATAACTAGTGGGATTTATCCCACAAATGTAAGATGGGTTAAACTTTGGAAAATTTATTAACATAATACACCAAATTGATGGAGAAAGGACAAAAAAAATATTATCATCTCAACAGATGCATGAAAAATATTTGGCCAAATCTAACACTCACAAAAAAGGAATAAAAGGGAAATTTCTCAATCTGATCAATATAATCCACAAAAAACTCTATAGCTAATATTATATTGATAATAAAAGACTTACTGCTTTTTTCCTAAGGTCAGAAACAATGAATAAAACTCTATCCCAACTAAAAAAAATGATAAAGACACAACTTACCAATATCAGGAAGAAAAGAGGCATATTATACAGATCCCACAGACATTATAAGGATAATATGTGACAACTATGAAAAGTTCTGTGCAAATAAATTTTATAACTTAGATAAAATTAACCTATTCCTGAAAAACCAAACTCCCAAAATCACTCAAAAAGAAATAGATTACACAGCTATTTTAACAAAGGAACTGAATTCATACTCAAAATTTTCCAAAAAAGAAAGCTTCACCCCCTATGGCTTTACTGGTAAATTCTACCATCTATTTGAGGGAGAAACAATAGCAATTCTACACAATTCCCAAAATAAAAAATAGCCATTATGTTTTAAATTTCAAGAGTCCTAACATGATACAAAGTTTGATTATAACTTCATTTATTTCATGGCATTCCTGAGTACCAACTCAGTACAAACATTGGCCAAGATGTTTTTATAATCCCTGAAATTATTGTTAGCTCCAGAATTTAATAACCCTTGAGATATTTGGATATTTTGCTTTCCCTTGACTCCAGTTGCCTTGGAAGCCAACTACTGATTATATTGGAAACGACTCTAAAGAACACTCAACAATTGAGGGTAGTGTTAGAGTATCTTCCCTCAAGCATATACTGACTTCATTCAAAGGGCTTTGTGTGTCAGACACAGACCTGGGTGAAAGCCCATGACTGTCTATGGTGGTAGTTAAATTAGATTTATTTTCCAAAGGCATGGACACCTCGTACTTTTCTCAGTTTATTTAAATTCTGTGGTAGTTCTGTGAATGGGTTGCCTGTTGATTTCTTCCCTAAAAGCTCCATGATTAATTCACCATTTCCAAAATACATAGCATGTATACGACTTGCTGAATTCAACTTAGTATGCCTACTCCATTGCTTGTTATATTACCCTTATAAACATGTACATTGATCAGTTAAATGCAGTGAATGGACTCAAATGTCTCTGCTTCTTTTTTGTTTCTGCTGATATCAGAGAGTCTTTATGACAACACTTATTTTCTATATTCCCAACTTGAAAAGAAAAAAAAAATGATTTTTAAAAGAATCTGGCATTTCTCCACCAACTTTTCTTCATGGCATTGCATGAGAAAAGGGAGTTTTGTAGGGGATCCAAAAGAATTTTGCTTAGGACAGATGTAACTCAGAATTCCAGTTTCTTAAAGTTGAATTATAGTAAAACTTTCTACTTGATTATTATATAAATAATTACCATTATTTTATTTTTTTAAAGATTTTATTCATTCATGAGAGATACAGAAAGAGAGAGAGGCAAAGACACAGGCAGAGGGAAAGCAGGCTCCATGCAGGGAGCCTGACGTGGGACTGGATCCCGGGTTTCCAGGATCATGCCCTGGGCTGAAGGCAGCGCTAAACCGCTGAGCCACCAGGACTGCCCAAATAATTACCATTAAAGTTATGATGTGATATTATTAATTTAGCTAATTCAATAGCATAAGGAAATATTATTTTGTGATAATTTATAGTCTTTATGGGAGTTTTGGCTAGTTATCCCACACTTCTATTTCTGTTATTCATAATCATGTTAGCATCTTCATATTATGTTATGTCCCAGAACTTCAGATGTGGAAAAGGACCCAGGGCTATTCTTCATCTAATAGAAACCAGTGTATCTCAAGAATCATCGTATTTCCTGGGGCTTAGTTTTGGAAGATCAAGGTGTATACTCCTTTTGAATGCCACTCTATTTCCACATATTCTGATGATATTTCTCCAGGGCCAAGGGGTTTTAATCAAAAACAAAATAAGCTTTTATACAGATTTTATTAAAGATATTACTAAATATACCAGAATCTTGGTTTTTGAAGCATAAATAGCAATATTATGACACTGTTATACTTTACATTCGAATAGCTAAAACCTTACCCTTAAACACAGAATATCATGGGGTAGTATTAATTATAGGAATGAAAAACATATCCATATACATATTTGGCATATATATATTTGCACAGTCCTCATTTCAGGTTATAAGATAAGCATTTTCAAAAATATATCTTTAGTATTTTGGTAAAAACTTTAAATAAATAACCTCTCCGGAAATTATAGCTAGAAACCTGAACTGTCAATTAAAGGCAAGTTTCTAATGCCAAAATTGGTCCAAAAATGTAAGTTTCACCTTTAAAATAATATTCTTTTTAAAGAAATTTATATTTCAGTGCATATGTTATAATTTGAAACATTTTATTCATATCTCCATTATAACATTGAAGACCCAATATCATCCCTCTTCCCCTCCCAATGTCTAAACTAAGAAATAAAACATTTACTCTAAAAAAAAACCTGTAGAAACAAAAAAGGAAGCTTTATTTCCAATGTAAAGTATATTGGAGAATTTGGCTTAGGTGTGAGAGCCAAGAGGACTTGTTATCTATTTCCCAGTCTTAACCTGTGGGTAGCCCACTGGAAAATAGATGGAGTGAACAAAATAGGTATTTTTTTTCTAGGTCATTGCCTCCAATGGACTGATTTTTGTTCTATGTTCAAAATTTATACAGATTAGTTTTCCTAAATCCAGAAACATAAATAAATGCTACCACCATCATGAGGTAACTTGTTCTACTTCTATCTATGGGAAGAGTAAAAGGATTTGGTCAAAGATAGAGTCTCAAAAACATTTTCTCCTCTTTGAGTAAGAATAGAATGGTGCAGTGGCTTTATAATATGTTAACTTGCTAGGCTGAACTATTTACTTTCCAGAATTTCCAATTGTATTTATTTTTTTAAGATTTTATTTATTTATTCATGAGAGACACAGAGAGAGAGGCAGAGACCTAGGCAGAGGGAAAGCAGGCTCCATGCAGGGAACCTGATGTGGGACTCGATCCTGGGACTCCAGGATCACACCCTGAGCCAACGGAAGATTCTCAACTGCTGAGCCACCCAGGCATCCCCTGATTGTATTTCTTATAAAGGTAGGATACAAGAAAGAATCTTGGGTGATTTTGAGTGCGAAGGGAAGCAAAAATCATTTTGTAACTCACACACATTCTTGTTAACCTCCTGACTCATCTTCTTGGCTTAAAGCAATGAGTAAGTCTGCACCTGCTCTGCTTTCCCATAGATCCTCCTTCAGCTTTTCCCACTACTGAGTCAAGAGTGAGTGATGTGCATTGGATGTTATATATAGGTGATGAATCAATAAATTCTTCTCCTGAAACCAATACCATGCTATATGTTAACCAGAATTTAAATAAAAACTTAATAAAAAAAAGTGCTTAGTTCTGTGATGACGGGCTCTTGCTACTGAAGGATACAGTAGTTGTCAAGGTCAGAAACTACAAAAATTGACACAGGCTTTATTTTCTTTTTGTGGGGCTCCAGTTCATGCATGTGCATCCATCCTGTCTTTGATTGGCTCTTTATTCATCTTTACTTCCTGATGGCCTGCTCTGTAAATTTGAAGATCTAGCAATAGATGCAGAATCAAGAGACTTTCCAAGATAGTTTATCAAGTTCCTGTAATTTTTTTAGATCAATTACTTGTAATGAATTGCCTTAAGAACTTTTCTTTTTAAACATTTCTAAGTCTCTGTCCTTTCAGCTCTTTGGGTTATAATTAAACTGATGTTCAACCAGGATTATGGCGATTATCTTTAGATAAAGAAACAAAAATCGATCAATCTCCTATCTTCATAAGTATGTTCACACTTCACAAACTGCCCTTTGTAAATATTCATAGAACTGTTTTTGAGCAGTGGATTTTTTGTCTTCATGAATCAAACAACAAATGAGGTATATCCACTGTATGGATATACCTCATGAACTCAAACTTGAAAACCCGTCCCCTATGTTATTTCCTTTCCCAAAATAATCTGCAATTCCTAATCACATGTTTTATCTACAATGAAAAGAAATAATTAAACATTACAGCCATGTCAAAAATAACATGCAAGTAGCATGGAGAAGCTACACATTTGCTTTATACACTTCATTATCAAATTTCCAGGGAGAAATTAAAGTCCTCTTACATGTTAAAACCCAATGACTGAAAGGAATTAAAAATAAAACCAAAGTATTTTGATCTTGTGAGTTAAAAATTCCAAAGAAATTAAAATCAGCTCCCCTCCCCCTAATTTTGTTTGATCTTAACCTGAGGACTTTTTGAAATTTCTTCAACATTGCCGAATAGGTGCATAAATATGTGTCCTTCAGGACCTCAGAAGTTGAATTATTTCAGTGCTGTGTCTCTGTTGCCACTCATGTTATGTTAGTATTATAGTGTACTGGGAAACACAATAGTATCCTATGACTTTATGCTCACCTATTGTTCTTAGATTGCAACTTACTACCTAGTCTTTGGAAATTATTCCAGGCTATCTCACTTTCCTGTTGTCCCAAAAGCTGTGATTGATAATGTACAAGCTTATCCAACCTCTAAGAATGTGAAAGAGGTACAAGTTTTTGCAGGAATTTTGGACGTTTAGAAGACTTTTACTACCCACTTGGCACAGTGCCCCCACCCTTTACCACCTGGTAAAGAAAGGGCACTGTCATGAGCATACTACAAAGGCACACACATGAATTGTGGCTTTCCACAATGTTAGCTTTATTAAATTATAAAACAAAGTAGATAACAATTATAAAACAGGTTCCAGATTCCAAACGCAATGACAATTCACCATATGACTAAACTTGGCCTCTTACATGGCACACAGAACAGGACATTAGACAAGCCACACAACAAATAAGATAAAAAAAAAGAAGAGTGTAGGAAATTAACAAACCAAATGTGAAGTCAGTCTGTGGGTGCGCACTTGAGATAAGGCCTCAGTCTGGTCTGGGTCAGTTCTGGGCACTTACTACTTCTTATGTTCTGGCAGTTATGGATCTCAGTTCTGTTTGGAGATCACTTGGGCAGAGTCTACAGTAGTAGCTGCCTTTTTTAAGTGGTCACACATAGAGGGGTAAGGTCTGAAGAGTCTGACAGTTTTCTGCCCAAATCCTCCCCTTTATAAAGGGATTTAATCAATTTTGGATCTCTGCACACTTGCACACCTCCTCTGGTTCTGCTCATTATCGGTTCTGAGATGTCAGAACATTGGTTCATTGGTTACATTGGTCCCAGCTATATCTTGTAGTTGCAGTACCTTAACTGCTTACATCATTGCTTGACACAGGTTCCTGCTTGACATGAAAGACTCCATTTTGTTCTCTATGTGCATATAAAGGACTAAGGATCAGGGAAATGGCCAGAATACTAATGAAAATACCAATGAAATAGATTAAAGCTGTGGACATCTCCTAAGCTATCATTTGATTTAGATGTCCTCTAACTCCAAAAGGTATAAGTTTTGCAATGTGGCAAAAACAACCAATGGGGAGAATACCCCTGGGATTTTGGTCCCAGCTCTGGAAAGGATCAAAAACCTGCTATAACCCCATACAGTAACAGCTCCTAGCTGTATACATAGCACTCCTCTGGATAGAGTCTCTCATACAACACCCATTGTAGTAGCCAGTGTGCTGAGCCCAAACTGGTCTGGCTGGTGATTAAACATAAGCCCCTGCCACTAACCCTTTGCAGTGAGAGTTGGGCTACTCTAAAGGTATTAACCCTATGGCTGGCACAATGGGAAGCCAAGAGATAGATGATCAAAATTATCCCTTGTGGGGCCAGGAAGTATATGAAAAAGACATTTGGGTCCATTTGCAAGATCCTGAGGCAATCCTCACTAGCAATCAAGAAGCCGATGCCCCAGTTCAGGTACAAGCCTTATCTACCACTGACCCCTCAGCAGATATGAGAAATTGGGTGCATGAACAGAATGGCCACCTCGGTGCCTGAATAAGATGACATATTGCCAAGGATACGGGATTGCCTTTGAAGTATAGAGACTTGGTTAATGCATAACAGCATCTAAACAATTCCCAAAGAAACTGCCAAAAAAATCTGGGGCTTGTCTACCAGAGTTCCCAGCTGATGAGGAATTGGCAAATTGATTTTATTGGCTCCCTCCTTCTTAGGGTATTAAATATGCTGTGGTTTATGAGAACACTGTACCTGGCCTAATCTAAGCTTTTTTGCCTGCAACCCTGCAGTCCACCATGAGGGGAGTAAAGGAACTGAGTTCCATATATGGATATCCTTGTTGAATAGATAATAATCAGGGATCACATTTCAAAGGTCATGATATGCAAGATTGAGCAAAAGAGCATGACTTTGAATGGAGGTTCCATCTCCACTATAACCCACAAGCAATATGGTTGGTAAAATGACAAAATGAAATATTAAAGCAGCCAATTAAATTGTTAATGGGTAAAACCATTGGTTGAGTAAACTAAAATATTATTCCAGGCTTTAATATATTTAAATGTTCAACTAGTAGGGTCTATTGCCCCATATACCAGAATGGGAAGCCTTGCCTTCACACCCAATAGTGCAAAAGTGTGGAAATCATGGTAAACAGCTATTGCCCCAAGTCTCTTGGTAAATTGACACATTATGCTGCTGAGGACACCAAGTCCCATCACACCTGAAAAGAATTATCTACTGGAATTTGCAATGGAACATCCTACTGGAATGGGTGAATTACTTTGCACCGCCGAGTGAGGGGGAACCACTCAACTTTCACTGGGATCCCATTGCCTTCCTGCGAACTGGATCTAAGGAAACCCACTATACATAGTATGGAACATGTTCAATTGAAGGAGGGGAACAACTGTGAATCCTGGTGTGGCATATCCCACCCCAGGCCATCTCCTCAGGCCTGACAGTGCTGTCCCACACAGTCAACACATATGGTATATACATACAACTAGGTCAAATTAGTAAAGCTACCAACATCTCTTCAAGGCTGGAGGTGGGTGGGAATATTCTGTTTTGGATTATCATTTGGCTGCTATCTTTGTTCTCTCCATTGGCCTAGAGGACATTATAACAAACATGAAAATCCTTGTTAATTTACTCCACAAGTCTTAAATGATAGCCAACAAAGTCTCTCCTTACTGAATACTGAAATGTTTCTGTTGAGAAGAGCTGTCCTCCAAAATAAAATGGCCTTCAACTTTATTACTGCATTACAAGGGGACACTTGTGCCATTATCCAAACAGAATATTATGTGTTAATACCTGATGAGTCTGCTAATAAATCATCTTTATTAAATTGTATGGATACAAATGAATGCCCTGAGTGATCCAACCTCCAACCTAAGGGATTTAATAAATCAAGGGTTTGAATCCTAGGGCTCTCAGTAGAAAAAGTTGTCAGTGATTTGGAGAATTATTGTCTTACTCTGTGTTTTCTCTTGTGTGTGCCTGTATTGTTGCTGTGGCATCTGCCTCCAATGCATCCAGCCAGCCTCCAAAAGAGCATGGCCTTGCTAAGAAAACCCTTACTGACGGCTCAGGAGCCACTACAGAAAAAAAAAAGGTCACATGATATTATAAGAGCTGGTCCTGAAGAATGAAATGTTGGAGAATATCAAGAGGCCATTACTGTTGATTGACCCCTGACCTGAACCGAAGCTCTCAGAAGCTCCTTACCTCTTCCTCCCTGGAACATGTGTTCTGCTTCCCTGCCCCACACCTACAGGCCACTCCAAGAACATAGACTTGAGATGATGGTGTGATGTAGAGAACACCTACATACTATTTGTGACTCAACCCAGTTAAGGTCTCTTTATAAACTCTTAAGTGTGGAGATCCTTTGATGTCCTGCCACACAAGACAAGCCTTGTACATAAGATCCTTCTGCTTATTAAAACTGCAACCTAGTAATGTGGAGTGGCCTGTGTCTTTCTTCGGTCTCTCTCTGCATTCGGAGTACAGAATGCCAGTTTCAGATTATACCAGAGAAGATCCCAGAAGGGTTACTAACCAATGTTACTCTACCTCCTGAGTGAAACAATGCAACTGTAGATGTCTCTGAAATGCCATAATAAAATAACAGACTGTTTGAAAAAAGATTTCCCTTTTCTCATATTTGACCAAATATAAGATTGATGTTCATTGAATAAACAAGTTCAAAACCAAATACATTCCTTTTCTTATTTTTTTAAAATTTTTTTAATTGGAGTTCAATTTGCCAACATATAGCATATCACCCAGTGCTCATCCCGTCAAGTGTCCCCCATCACCCAGTCACTCCATTCCCCGCCCACCGCCCTTTCCACCACCCCTTGTTCCTTTCCCAAAGTAGGTTTCTCTTATGTTCTGTCACATTCTCTGATATTTTCCACTCATTTTCTCTCCTTTACCCTTTATTCCCTTTCATTAATTTTTATATTCCCCAAATGAATGAGACCATATAATGTTTGTCCTTCTCCAACTGACTTATTTCACTCAGCATAATACCCTCCAGTTCCCTACACGTTGAAGCAAATGGTGGGTATTTGTCATTTCTAATGGCTGAGTAATATTCCATCATATACAGAGACCACATCTTCTTTATCCATTCATCTTTTGATGGACACCGAGGCTCCTTCCACAGTTTGGCTATTGTGGACATTGCTGCTATAAACATCGGGGTGCAGGTGTCCCGGCATTTCACTGCATCTGTATCTTTGGGGTAAATCCCCAGCAATCCAATTGCTGGGTCGGAGGGCAGATCTATTTTTAACTCTTTGAGGAACCTCCACACAGTTTTCCGGAGTGGTTGTACCAGTTCACATTCCCACCAACAGTGCAAGAGGGTTCCCCCTTCTCAACATTCTCTCCAACATTTGTTGTTTCCTTTCTAGTTAATTTTCACCATTTTCACTGGTGTGAGGTGACATCTCATTGTGGTTTTGATTTGTATTTCTCTGATGGCCAGTGATGTGGAGCATTTTCTCATGTGCTGGTTGGCCATGTCTATGTCTTCCTCTGTGAGATTTCTGTTCCTGTCATTTGCCCATTTCATGATTGGATTGTTTGCTTCTTTGCTGTTCAGTTTAATAAGTTCTTTATAGATCTTGGATACTGGCCTTTTATCTGATATATCATTTGCAAATATCTTCTCCCATTCTGTAGGTTGTCTTTTAGTTTTGTTGACTGTTTCTTTTGCTGTGCAGAAGCTTTCTATCTTGATTAAGTCCCAAAAATTCATTTTTGCTTTTCTTTCCCTTGCCTTCATAGATGTGTCTTGCAAGAAGTTGCTGTGGCCAAGTTCAAAAAGGGTGTTGCCTGTGTTCTCCTCTAGGGTTTTGATGGATTCTTGTCTCACATTTAGGTCTTTCATCCAGTTTGAGTTTATCCTTGTGTATGGTGTAAGAGAATGGTCTAGTTTCATTATTCTGCAGGTGGCTGTCCACTTTTCCCAGCACCATTTATTGAAGAGACTGTCCTTTTTTCAGTGGATATTCTTTCCTCTTTGTCAAAGATGAGTTAACCATAGAATTGAGGACCCATTTCTGAGTTCTCTATTCTGTTCCATTGATCTATGAGTCTGTTTTTATGCCAGTACCACACTATCTTGATGATCACAGCTTTGTAGTACAACCTGAAATCTGTAATTGTGATGGCCCCAGCTCTGGTTTTCTTTTTCAATATTCCCCTGGCTATTCGGGGTCTTTTCTTTTTCCACACAAATCTTAAGATGATTTGTTCCAACCCTCTGAAGAAAGTCCATGGTGTTTTGATAGAGGTTGCATTAAACGTGTATATTGCCCTGGGTAACATTGACATTTTCACAATATTAATTCTGCCAATCCATGAGCATGGAATATTTTTCCATCTTTTTGTGCCTTCCTCAATTTCTTTCAGAAATGTTCTGTAGTTTTTAGGGTATAGATCCTTTACCTCTTTGGTTAGGTTTATTCGTAGGTATCTTATGCTTTTGGGTGCAATTGTAAATGGGATTGACTCCTTAATTTCTCTTTCTTCAGTCTCATTGTTAGTATATAGAAATGCCACTGATTTCTGGGCATTGATTTTGTATGCTGCCACACTGCTGAATTGCTGTATGTGTTCTAGCAGTCTTGGGGAGGAGTCTTTTGGGTTTTCTATGTACAGTGTCATGTCATCTGAAAAGAGGGAGAGTTTGACTTCTTCTTTGCCAATTTGAATGCCTTTTATTTCTTTTTGTTGCCTGATCATTGAGGCAGTGTTGAATAGCACTATGTTAGCACTATGTTGAATAGCAGTGGTGGGAGTGGACATCCTTGTCGTGTTCCTAATCTTAGGGGAAAGGCTCCCGGTATTTCCCCACTGAGAATATTTGCTGTGGGCTTTTTGTAGATGGCTTTTAAGATATTGAGGAATGTTCCCTGTATCCCTACACTCTGAAGAGTTTTGATCAGGAATGGATGCTGTATTTTGTCAAATGCTTTCTCTGCATCTATTGAGAGGATCATATCATTCTTGTTTTTTCTTTTGTTGATATGATCTATCACATTGATTGCTTTAAGCTTTGCAAGTGTTGAACCAGCCTTGCATCCCGGGGAAAAATCCCACTTGGTCATGGTGAATAATTTTCTTAATGTACGGTTGCATTTTATTGGCTAGTATCTTGTTGAGAATTTTTGCATCTGTGTTCATCAGGGATATTGGTCTATAATTCTCCTTTTTGGTGGGATCTTTGTCTGATTTTGGAATTAAGGTGATGCTGGCCTCATAGAACGAGTTTGGAAGTATTCCATCTCTTTCTATCTTTCTGAACAGTTTTAGTAGAATAAGTACAGTTTCTTCTTTAAACATTTGATAGAATTCTCCAGGGAAGCCATCTGACCCTGGACTTTTGTGTCTTGGGAGGATTTTGATGACTGCTTCAATTTCCTCCCTGGTTATCGGCCTGTTCAGGTTTTCTATTTCTTTCTGTTCCAGTTTTGGTAGTTTGTGTTTTCCAGAAATGCATCCATTTCTTCTATTGCCTAATTTATTGGCATATAGCTGCTCATAATAAGTTTTTAAAATCATTTGTATTTCTATGGTACTGGTGGTGATATATACTTTTTCATTTGTAATTTTATTAATTTGAGTATTTTCTCTTGTTTTTAATGAAGTTGGATAGTGGTTTATCTATCTTATTAATTCTTTCAAAGGCCCAACTCCTGGTTTTGTTGATCTATTCTACAGTTCTTCTGGTCTCTATTTCATGGAGTTCTGCTCAAATCTTTATTAACTGTCTTCTTCTGCTGGGTGTAGGTTTTATTTGCTGTTCTTTCTCCAGTTCCTTTACATGCAAGGTAAGCTTTTGTATTTGAGTGTTTTCCAGTTTTTTGAGGGATGTTTGTATTGCGATGTATTTCCCTCTGAGGACTGCTTTTGCTGTATCCCAAAGAAAGATTTTGAACTTTGTATCTTTATTCTCATTAGTTTCCTTGCATCTTTTAAATTCTTTTCTAATTCTCTGGTTGACCCTTTCATCTTTTAGCAGGATGGTCTTTAACCTCCACGTGTTTGAGTTTCTTCCAAATTTCTTCTTATGATTAAGTTCAAGTTTCAAAGCATTATGGTCCCAATCCTTCGGTATCAGTTAAGACCTGATTTGTGACCCAGTGTGTGGTCTATTCTGGAGAAAGTTCCATGTGCACTTGAGAAGAATGTGTATTCAGTTGCATTTGGATGTAATGTTCTGTAAATATCTCTGAAATCTATCTGGTCCAGTGTATCATTTAAGGCTCTTGTTTCTTTGGAGATATTGTGCTTAGAAGATCTGTCATTTGCAGAAAGCGCCGTGTTGAGGTCTCCCAGGATAAATGTATTATTATCTAAGTGTGTCTTAACTTTGGTTATTAATTAATTGATATACTTGGCAGCTCCCACATTAGAAGCATAAATATTCATGATTGTTAGGTCCTATTGTTGAATACATCCTTTAAGTATGATATACTGTCCCTCTTCATCTCTTACTACAGTCTTTGGGATAAACTTTAATTTATCTGATATGAGGATTGCGACCCCTGTTTTCTTTTGAGGATCATTTGAATGGTAAATGGTTCTCCAACCTTTCATTTTCAGGCTGTAGGTGTCCTTAGGTCTAAAACGAGTCTCTTGTAGTCAGCAAATAGATGGGTCTTGCTTTTTTATCCAGTCTGAAACCCTACGCCTTTTGATGAGATCATTAAGCTCATTCATGTTCAGAGTTACTATTGAAAGATATGAATTTAGTGTCATCATAATACCTATTCAGTTCCTGTTTTTGTGGATTATTTCTTTGGATTTACTCTTTCTTTTACAGCATCCTCCTTAATATTTCTTGCAGAGCTGGTTTGGTGGTCACATATTCTTTAAGTTTCTGCCTATCTTGGAATCTCTTTATCTCTCCTTCTATTCTGAATGAGAGCCTTGCTGGATAAAGTATTCTTGTCTGCATGTTCTCATTTAGGACCCTGAATATATCCTGCCAGCTCTTTATGGCCTGCCAGGTCTCTGTGGAGAGATCTACTGTTAATCTAATACTTCTCCCCATATTAGTTAGGGATCTCTTGTCTCTTGCTGCTTTAAGGATTTTCTCTTTATCTTTGGAATTTGCAAGTTTCATTATTAAATGGGGTGTTGAATGGTTTTTATTGATTTTAGGGGGAGATCTCTCTATCTCCTGGATCTGAAGGCATGTTTCCCTCCCCAAGTTAGTGAGGTTCTCAGGTATGATTTATTCAAATACACTTTCTGGTCCTCTGTCCCTTGTGGCACCCTCTGGAACCCCAATTAAATGTAGATTTTTCCTTCTGAGGCTGTCATTTATTTCCCTTAACCTTTCCTCATGGTCTTTTAATTGTTTTTCTCTTTTTTCTCAGCTTCCTTCCTTGCCATCAAATTGTCTTCTATGTCACTCACTCTTTCTTCTACCTCATTAACCTTTGTCATTAGGACCTCCAGTTTGGATTGCAGCTATTTTAATTGATTTTTAATTTCAACCTGATTAGATCTAATTTCTGCAGTCTTGAAGTCTCTTGAATCCCTTATGCTTTTTTTCCAGAGCCACCAGTAGCTTTATCATTGTGCTTCTGAATTGGCTTTTTGACATCAAATTGAAATCCAAATTCTGTAACTCTGTGGGAGAGAGTACTGTTTCTGATTCTGTCTTTTGTGGTGAGTTCTTATTTCTAGTCATTTTGCTATACACAGTAAATCCCTCGACTTCCTCTTACAGCTTTCCAGCGGCTGCTGGGTCAAGAACTTGCTCTTCCTCTGTCCTTCCAGCTGGTCTTCTGGGGGAGGGGCCTGCTGTGCTGATTCTCAGGTGTGTGCACCTGGAGGGGCTGCCCCGCCCCCTGTCAGGTGCACGGCTCTGTGGGAGCTGTTTATGCTGTGAGGCCCCTGTTCCCTGGTGGACCAATCCTCCCAGGCACAGAGTGACACCAGGAGGAACAACAATAGTGGCGGGTGGCCAGGTCCCAGCCCTGGAGTCAGCTCCCGCAGTAACTACTGCAGCTCCCGGTCCGCAGGGGCCTGGATGCTCCCAGTGCAGGGGGCACTAACCTGCACAGTTCAGGGGCACCCAGTGGCAGGAGTGTCCTCAATGTCCTGGGCCCTCCGGGCCTCCACCTGTCCCAGGGGGATGCAGGATCCTGGACTATGCCCCCAGGTGCCCTGGGATCCAGGGCCTGTGCTGCTGGAATCCGGCTCCCAGGGCTGTATAGCCCCCTCTACCCGGAGCTGGCGCCTGAGCTGCTCCTGAGGCCCCACCAGGTGTGTGCTTCAGCCCTTTACCAAGCTCCAGCCACAGTGTGTGGTGTGCTCTCCCGAGGGCACACCTCCTCTGTTAGTGACACTGGGAACCTGGAGGCTCCACTGCCCCTCCTGGGGTCCTGCCCAAGTTCCCTGTGAGCACTTTTCTGTCCGGGAACATTAGTAAAGTTCCTGCTTCTCCGGGACTGGGCTTTCCTGTCCTGGAGGCTCTTGCCGCCTGGCCTCAGCTCAGCTCCTAGGGAGGCCCCTCCCCCACTGGATTATTTTTTATTTATTTTTTTCCATCTTCCTATCTTGTTAGAAGTGCAAACTCTTCTCTCTGTAGCATTCCAAATGTTCTCTTTTTAAATCTCAGGCTGAATTTGGAGATTTTCAGGATGATTTGGAAGTTATCTGGGAAGGTTGGTGGGGACAGGTGACTTGAGGACCCTACTCTTCTGCCATCTTTCTAGCTTCCTCCAAACCAAATAAATTCTTAACTGAAGAACTCATACATGCCTGTACAATTTTTCTTCCTTACAACAATCCAACAAAGAAATTTTTATTTACCAAACATTACACATGAAAGAAGCAGAGCCTTGATGAGGTTAAATAAGTTATCCAAGGTCACACAGCCAGGAAGTGCTAGAAACAATATTTAATTGTGGGCAATCTGCCTCCAGAATGTGACCCTTAAACCAATATGCTATACAAATTCATGAATAAAAATGATTCCTTGAGAAAAGATAAAATAAATTGGGGCATTTGATTCTGGTATAGATTATAACTCATTATCTATGAAAACTCCAAGATGTGACATATCCTTTGACAGACCCTAGCATCAGTTCTGATAAATTACTTGTACTAGACTATGCATCTGCATAGATTAAGGAAAACATACATTTTATTGACATTTTCAAAATGGTACTGTTTTTAAAACTCCATTGCAAATTGTTAGGCCAGAAATCAATGATGTATTAAGACTGTTAATGCGGGCAGTGTTACAAGCTCTTAAAAAGGACCAACACTATTGTTAGTAGATAAATTATGCAAGCTTGGTCATGTACATCTGTTGATTTGCCAGATAGCTAATTAAAATGCATTAAAGCCATTATGCTGTTTAAAGGCACATTTTGTGATTTCATAAAATGTCATTTATCTAGTTTAAACCATACTTGTTTTGATCTGCTGCACAAAAATCACTAAAGGCACAGATTTTGCATATAAATGTACCTCTAAAGAAGAAGTATTTGTTTCTCTTGACCTTAGTTTGAATGGAATGTAATATATTTTGATGACATTATACTGGACAAAAACAAAAAAAAAAATGCCATGTCTAATACATTGATTTTGATTCTTTACTAGGAGTAATTTTTTATCTTTAATTTTTATATTTAATTACATTCAATCTGACAAAAGCTCTCATAATAATATTATCACCTAACATTTATTGAGTTTTGATATGTGACAGGTAAATTTAATTTCTTAATATTAAATCACTTTATACTCAAATCATTTGATGCTCAAACAGCCTTTATAGTATATATACTATCTTTGTTTTCAGATTAAGCAAAACTTGTCAAATATCACTCTACTAGCAGGTGGGGGATTTAGCATGACTAGCACAGTCAGGCTTATTCCTTAGACCTTATCCATTATCTTTTCCCCACCTCTCAATTTTTCCAGGAGGAGTCATCTTTATTTTCTCAGGAAATAACAGCAGGAAAATAAAATAGATTTTCCATTTCCACAGTAAAATCTCTAACACTATTTAGGATTTTTAAGATATTTGAAAAGGCAGAAATATTTAGCTTGGCTCACAGCCATGACTACTCATGAAGTCAGGGTTTTCACATTAACCATGTTAAAGAGGGTAAAGATTAGTCATACTGTAACAATATTGATAAGGCTTCAAGTTAAGACAATATTTATTCAACTTTGAAATATCTTTTCTTTTCCCTTACCTTTATCCACTCTTTCAAAAGAAGAAATTTTTAAGTTCAAATACAAGAATGCTTTATTTTGCTCAGGAGATATTATCTACATATGCTAAAGTTTCAAAATGAATTCGCACCATCATCTTCATTTGAAAAGAAATGACATCACAATATTACTTTCAGTAGGAATTTTATATTATACAATCTATTCTAAACTGCAAGGTAATATTGAAACTGCTAAGTTGGACTCCTTTAATTTTATAGGTTTTACTCTAACAAACATAGATATCTCCTTAAACAGAAGGCAATTATTTTTCTTTTTTAAAAATAAGGTTAAAAGAAAGGAATAAGGTGTATGTCTCTGATTTCAGCCAGACATAACACTTCCCCTATTTCTCTACAAGTGGAATTAGTCTGCCCACATACTTGTAATCACATGTAGAGGTTTGGGCACTCTTTTCATGCTTTGGAAGGCTATCTAATTTGTCTTACTCTAGACTGAAGTTCTCAAATCTAAAACTCAGAGAAAAAAAACACACATTTGTTTGTATATGCTCCTATGTACATACACATGTGTGCACACATTCACACAGAGACACATATGTGTCCTTTGAAGAATTGGCAAAAAAATGTGGCTTGATTTATAATTACTTATATTAAATATTTGACATTGGATAAAAATTAACTGTGACAGCATTATGTTCCTCATCATGGATGGTCTTGAAGAACAGTGAAAAAGTAAGACTCTAATAAATAGATTTTTGGCAAAGAGTCTACATGTCAAATTTGCCTGGATAGAGACATAGCTAGAAGAATTTATTCATAAACAGTTGCTACTGGTTTGACTTCATGATGAAGCACTTGGAAGAAACAAATGGAAAGATTACTAATGTGGTGGTATGAAGAAGATTCAAGTGAATAGAGAGTCTCATGAATGGACCAATGAATGTATGCTTATTTGTGTTTTATGAGAATGCTCCCCCAAGTAGCAGAAGAGATTTTCAATAATCACGTTACAAAATAACCCATTCTATTAATAATTCTTCCACAGCCATCCCACTGATTGCTCAATAGACTCAAGAAAGATGAAGTTTATGCATGAGCTTGAGCACATGGACTTTATCTCACCAAACTCAATCTTACCAGTTGTGATGACCATTTCTGGAGGGAATGGACAGCTATCTAGTATTAGGTTGGTTACATCAGAGATGCAGAGTTGACATTTGTCCTCACTGGAAAGGTTAATCCATGTGTTATTGCCTTTTCTGCCAGTAATTCTTTGGCCTGCACAACCATTAATGAAATTAACAAATACCATATTCACCATCTTTATATGCCAAATAGAATGATTTCTGATTATGTCACACATTTTCAACAAAAGAAGTGAGAAAGTTAGGAAAAACTTATATTCATTGCCCAATCGTTGTATATGATCACCAAGAACTAATTCGCCAGGTAGATTGGAATATATTCAACAGATATGGAATATATTCTGATACAATTGATCTGTGGATTGTTTCTCCATTAGCCAGCACACATGGATCAAGGAAACAAGAGATGAAAAAAGAAGTGGTTCCTTTCTCCAATATTTCTTAGAAATTGTGTGTGTGTATGTGTGTGTGCGTTGCCTCCTGCTGCTTTGATCGCTTAGGAGTTTTAGTTACAAAAAGAAGAATGCTTTCTCCAGAGCAGACTATTGCATTCCTATTGATTAGTGGTGGGGACTTCACTGGGTATATTGGGATCTTCTTTCATTAATATTTCAGAGTATTCAAAGTAACTGCCCGGGGTAAACCTACTATCAATACGAATTTGAATCAAAGACAAATGGTAGAGAGGCATATATTAAGAAGCCATTGAACTCTCTGGTTGGAAAAGGGTTATTCTTAATATCTCCAGGGGTACAAACTGAAAGAAAACAAGTAAAACTAAACTTAGTCCAGATTAATAAGAATTTTAAACCTCTGGAAATGAGTGTTTGAATCACCCCAACAGGTAAGTCATGATGTCTAGCTGAAGTACTTCCTGACATGTCAGCTCAAAGCAAAGTGACCCTGGGGTAAATAGTGAAAGAAGAAGGTAATAAACACTGCTTTACAACTACCTATGAAATGAGAATCAGAATGTCTATAATTCATTTTTTAGAGAGAAAGAGAGTGTGTGTAAGTAGGGATGAGAGGTAGAGGAAGAGGGAGATAGAGAATTTTTTAAAGATTATGTATGTATTTGTTTATTTTAGAGTGTGAGAGAGTGCATGAGCAGTGGTGAGGAGCAGGATGAGAGGGAGACAGAATCCTCAAACAGACTCCCCATCAAGTACAGTGCCTACACGGGGCTCTATCCCAGAATCCTGAGATCATGACCTGAGCAAAATCAACAGTCTGATGCTCAATCTACTGAACCACCCAAATGTCCCATAATGCCTATAATTATGTCATTTTTGCTTTGTTATGTAGACATTTAAAAATATTAACCAGGGGCACCTGGCTAGCTCATTCAGTTGAGCATCCAACTCCTGGTTTTACCACAGGTTATGATCTCAGTGTCCTGAGACTGAGCCCTGCATGGAGCTCAGTGAGGAGTCTACTTGAGATTCTCTCTCTCCCTCTCCCTCTCCCTTTGTCACTTTCCCTGCTCATACTCAATCTCTCTCTCTTTGTCTCTAATAAATAAATAAATAAATAAATAAATAAATAAATAACCAATAATACATTTTTTTCTTCTCGCCTGTTTCCTATTTTATAAAAGGTGGTGATGATGTTAGTTAACTTTCTAATATAATCTTTAAGCTATAGGTTGTCAAAAGGTAGGTTGCAGTTTAACTAGGAAAGATCCTCCTTTTTGGATAAATGAGCACCCTCATTAAAAAACATTTTACTAATACATTTTGAATGATTGTCAATAATGTAATTAGTTGTCACATTATATAATAGTGAAATAATGAAGAAAATAAACAAGGATTGGTATATTATCTGCAAATTACCAAACTCCAAATGTTTTTTTCATAATTTAAAAAATCCTCACCCATCATTTTAAAGGCACAAAATATATCTAACTCAACACATGTTCTTTAAAGATACATGATTGACTCATATAAAAAATAGAATTTCTGCTGTATGGGGAAGAAACTGTCCTTAAAATATAAAAAGTAATTTAAAACTTTAATTCTACTAAAAAAACAATTCAATCACAAGCTGAGGCAATTTTCCCACCAATCTGATACATTTAGTGGTAGACAGGTTTGAACATAGCTGAATGTAGAGTTCCAAATGATGGTGTGGTATTGGATTTTTGCTTTCTCAGTTTTTGATTCTGTATCCCTCTGTGTATGCTTCCTTATTAGTTAATAATTTCAACATGATAGATCTGAGCAACTCAAATGTACATTCTTTTTGTTTCTAGGTCTGGCACTTGTATGATATGAAAACAGGGAAAAGTGATAAGGAATTATAGCCATAAAAAAGAGATCCATAAATACATAATTTCTTTATCTAAAAGAGACACAAATTCTGGAGGGAAAGGATGAAGTGAATAGCAAATCCTTTTAGTGGTCTCTCTCTGTGGGATAGTCAGGGATATCAAGGAAGGATTCTGAGACTGGAACAAGCATGTTAGGGTTCCCTAAACTCACAATACTTGCTCTCTCAGGCCCTTCTGGATACCGAATGCTCTTATGTTTGTGCCAAATACATGCTCAACCCCCAATTATCCATAATAGCCAGCTGGGGTAGGGAAAGTACCATGGACAGCATAAGTTCCTTATTCCCAGTATGGAAAAAAGACTGAGTTGAAGAAAAATCAGTATCTTAATAGACACTTCAAATATATACCAGAAGAGTTGTGTGTCCCAAGTAATTTCTTTCCTATTAACCACCCATGGGAAAGAAAAATAGACTTGAAAATGATTTTGTGTATGCAATTAGCACAATATTATTATTTAATAATAGTATAATATTATTTCTTTTAGACACATAATGCTATATATATAAAGAGATCTGCATTTTAGTTAGCCTATGTTTTTGTTTAGCATCATATTCAGATGTTCTTTTGCCTTTAGGCTGATTAGACATAAAGGTCTAGAGGGATGAGACCTAGCAAAATTGATTTACACAAGGAATGTGAATAAATTTTAAGTCTATGAAAGAAAAGCAATCTTGAAATTATGCAGACTCAGCATCTACAATTGTAGGAAAAAATGGAATGAGAACAAAAGTGAGTGATAGGGATTTTATTTATTTGTATAACAGCATATATATGTGAACAAGCTCTCCTCTTTATCTCATTAAATAGCCAGTAAAATTAATATGGGGGTCTAAATTCTGGAATGAACTTAATTTTGAAGAGATTTTAATACATTTATTAATTATGTTAAGCTACTTATGATAAGGTAAAAGATTGTTTATAAGAGTACTGTCATATTTGTATTTATTTGGCTATCCTGAAGAAATAGGATGGACTTCAACCCCAATTGGTTTGAATGCTAAGACTGATCATCCCACACATGCACACACACACACAAACACAAACACACAAAATGGCATGAAAAGGTTTATTACTCACATAAAGAGGTTTTGTGGGAGAACAGGCCATTTGTCCCAAGCTAATCTGAAAATATCCTGAGAAACAGTAATAAGTGAAACTTGTTTTGAGGTTTTTATGGTGGTTAGATGGGGGGCCAGTTTAGGGTTTTCATAAGCCATAGGGCCTCACATGGTTTGAGTCTTCTGGAGGCACCAAAGGAAAAATTTTTAGAACTTTCTTATCATCAGCTCAAATTTGAGGTAAAAAAAAGGGCAACAGGGAAATGAGTCTTAAAAGCTGTATAAACATTCCAATATCAAAAAATGAATTCATGCTCTTTTATTACAATGTTCCTCTGAAAATACAGCATATCCATAACTAATAGGAAGTTTCTTGTTTTATATACACAAGAGATTGAACTTATGAGGAAGGATCAAGAGAATGTCTGCTAAGTTTTGAAAAAATAATTTAAATGGAACATTTTTCTATGAAATGTAAATTATCCAAGTAAATTCAAAAGTGGAAAATCTAAAACACTCAACAATAGCTAAAACAAAAAAAAATCTACCTCAAAATAGAATTAGAATATAAGGTTAAGACAATATACTGGAGAATTTGTACTAGATAATAAAAAAAGATTGTTACTATGTTACTATTTTTTCATAACATACATTAAAAGCTTCCTAAATTTTTAAATGCATAGCATGCAAACAGCAATTAACAATAACCAATTAGAATTAGTTTGATGAAATAAGGACATTAAACAACTGTGAATGTTTAGATTTCTTGAAGAAGAAGAAAGGGAGAAGATTAATGTGGAAGAGAAGGATAAATATTATGAGAAGGATAGGTATGGCATGAAGTACTTTTATGCATGACCTTGTTTTATTATTACATCTGTATGAGAAAATACTATTATTATTGTTCCTATTTCATAGTCATATGAACTTATACTATGTTATGGAGCTGGTAAGAAGCAGAACCACCACCACAACACGTTTCTATGAGATCCTCAAAGTCACATTGACAAAGATAAATATCACCTACCCATCATTGAATGAAAAGTGGGCCTTTGATGATTTCATTAAAAAATGATGGTCTATAGAGGAATCTTTCTATGGATGTATCTAAACATTGTACATATTTATCTATATAAACATATTTGTTTTTATATTTAGAAGTGTATGTAAGCACAAAGTTAAAATATAAAGATCACATATCAAAATATTAATAGTGTTCATGTTTGGATATTGGAATTATCTGAATTATTTTATTTCATTTTAAAGCTACAGTTTTTAAAATTTTTTCACTCATCTACCTTTATTAATATTTGCAATTAACATGCAAGTTAATGTTCTGTAACAAAACAAAACTATTAAAAACTCAAGAGTGGATATGAGGTAAGAGAAAAGATGTATTTGAGTAGTTATTGAACTAGACTTTTCATTGTTGAATCATTGGGAAATAAATGCATAAAAATATGGAATCTTAGCTAATGTATATCATAATTTTTCAAACCAGATGGGCATTTGTAGTTTTATATTTAACATTTTTTTCATTTTTTCCATAGACGGAAGACCCTAATTTGTATGAGGAATAATGAGAATTAAAGTAACTACCTCATTAAATGAAATATAGGGATCTTTTTTTTTTTTTTTTGATCATATGCTTGAGTACTGGACACCTCATTAAATTAAATATAGGGTTTTTTTTTAATCTTATGATTTGAGTACTCCACCTTTAGAACAACTAAAGTACCAGTTAATTGTAGACATTTTATTACAAAAGTCATCTTTTACTGATACAACAGGTCATTCCACATTATTTTTTTCTTCATTCTTGCTGATATTTCCTATATCTGTTAAAGCTTTGACTTAATTAACTTAATTAACTAAATATTCATTTTTGGGACCTCAGCCATTTCTGTGTTAAAAATGATAGAATATATTGGAGGTGTTAATCTTACATTTATTCTAATTAAAAATCACCTATCTTCTTTTAGAAGAAAGTGTTTTTTTATCCCTTCTATACTCTCTGGTAGACCTATATTCTTTTGCTGCACTGGCACAAGTTTTAATGAGTTATCACAATTTGAAAGGGCTACTCATGTGCAATTTTAGTTTGATCAACTATGTCATGAGCTGAAGATTAACCACTAACCATTACAAATGTCAGTACAAAATAATTGTATCAAATTGATTCGGATGTCTCCTGAAATTTTAAATGCCAATGTAACTTAAATTGTGTGATATTTTGCCAGAGTCATTTACAATAACCCATGATCATTAATGACAGATTAGCTAAATAAATTTTTCAGACATATCAAATGTTTTAGGAAAAAATAGTATAGAATTAATCTGAAGTACATAATGTATTTTAACTGAATATTTTAAAATTTCAATATCTATCCCACCTATATGCATTTCTCAGAAACATTAAATCTGTACTCTGCATTTGTTTTTAGGTGAAAAAAAATGGAATAATGTTAATAGATATTCATTTTTACTATTGTTTAGAGCAAAGGGAAGTCAAATTTTCAAGAGTAATATAAGTTGTGAGCAGAATATTTGACCCCAATCTATACTATTGCATTTTCCAAATTTATCTTTCTAGATAAAATATAGGGGCTTTACAGGTTAAGTGTTTTGTTTTATCTTGACTTTTAACTCTGGTGGCAAATTGAATATCTTGCATATAGTAAGAAATGGAGGTTGAAATCAGATTGCTATTCATTTTGTTAGATAATACAACAGTAAATGGCAGTAGTATATTCACTGAATCAGAAAATGATAAAGGATAATCTCTTTGAGAAATTTAATTAAATTTCATTTTGAATCAGGTATCAAATAAATTGTGAATTATCACATTGAAACTCAAGGTTTTTTTATTCTACTTAATCTAAGATATGATATACTGTATTTTTTAGGGAGATATTGGCCCAAAAATTGTATTTTAATTGTCTCTATCTTGGGTCTCATTATCTCCTGCTGGTTCTCCTTTTGGTGGCATTTTTGGCTCATTTTGGTTAAATTTAATTTTGATTCATTGTTTTCATTGATACAGAAGTTTGATTTTTTTTTCCCATAAGGCCATCTTTCTAAATAGCTATGTGCCATAGACCTACCCACTGAATAGGACTCAGATATTTTAGTCTGCCTATCTACCTGTCCTACTACCAGAATAAGGTTGAACTTCTCACCAGTCCAGTTCCTTGAAGTTTTAATGGCATAAGTGGGGGAACTTACATCTAACTGAGTTTTAAAAACTATTTCAAAACTCCATAAATTGTCCATATTTTGGAACAATGCAAAATGATTGGATATAGACATATAAATGAATTCTGGCCAACTTTCCCCAGCGCAAAAAAGTCAGTTTTGTGTTTTCAAGTTAATTTTAATATCCCTAATCTATAAGTGTTTCTGTGCATTCTCCTTTGAACTTGTTGTGACATTATTAATAATAAGTTAAATAAAGTTGTAACACACTCAGTGGTTTAGCGTCGCCTGCAGCCTGGGGTGTGATCCTGGAGACCCGGGATCGAGTCCCACATGGGGCTCCCTGCATGGAGCCTGCTTCTCCCTCTGCCTGTGTCTCTGCCCCCCCTGCCCTGTGTCTCTCATGAATAAATAAAATCTTAAAAAAAAACAGTATAGAATAATCATCCAAAAATAAGAAAAGAAAGAAAAAGAAAAGAAAAAGAAAAGAGAAAAGATGGGATCTGACGCTTAAGACCCTAAAAAATATTAACCTAGATATCTACATCACTCTTTTATAACACAGCATGTAGATCTGATTTGTTAACATACACAGTAAATGAGAAGATAAATATATCTATTTTCCTGGGAGGTATTCCTTTTTAAGAGTTAAGGAGATTTGAATTAAGTATATTGATAATAAAATAAATGAAACTTCTAGTTTAATATTTTGAGAAGAAAAATATTCTGTGTTTGGTTAATATTAAAACTTTAAAAATGTTGGCATATTAGAGTAATAATCTAGTCTGTGATGCAAATTTAAAATACGTTATTGAGTAACTGATTTAAAGTTTTAAGTTCTTTTTTTACTATGATTGTAGGCACTATTGAAATATATAGAACATCTTAAAACTTATCATATTCATTTCATTTATGTGTAATTTATTATATTTACACAAATTTGTCAGTACTTTGGAAGATTTAATTTGTTAGGCAAACATGTGAGTTCCTAAAAAGTCAAATACATTAATTTTTATGTGACAAAGTTTAAGAAAAAAATAATTAAATTGTAAACACTCCCCACTTCATGGAGATCATTAATATTTTTCTATGTGTTAACATAGCAAATTAGACTTGTAAACTAAAAAGAAAATCTTAAGAAAGAACTATAATTTGGGATTTCTACCTTTAATGGCCTGAATTTTAATCTCAAACCTATCATAAAATTAGCGACTTTCTTCTGTGCACAAAGGCACCACAGAAGACATTAGAAAGTCAACAACAGATTGTCAATTTTATCAGTTAACATAAAAATATAAAGAGACACAAATAAAATTTAGCAATTTATTTAATTTTTGTACATTTTAGTTAAGTTTCAGGAATTTGTAACTGAACATGTTATGAGTTTTTATTCCCATGGAACTAAACATGCCTTAAAAGTTAATTAATTTGATTGCTTGATATCAGAATATACCTTTTGTATATTCTGCTGCTGTGCATTTTGTACACATAATGTGTACACTCATGATGTTTACATGAGGCATGAAATTACATGTTCACAGTTCCCACATGTATAATTTCCCTTCTAGAAATTTATCTTTACCAGCTTTTACGGTGTGAGGTTTTCTGTTTCTTAACCTTCATGCAGTGATTAATAATAATGTTATACATTTTATATGTGTACAGCATATTTTGCAGAAATTTCTTAAACTAAGATATAGCTATAAGTATAATTGGACATCATTCCACAGTTTATTGACAAAAGAATTTTTCCAGTTTAGGCCATTTTAAATATTTTAAATATCTGAAGGCTTTTATACATTGACAAATTCTGAGAGTCATACGATGGAAAGAACAAATTCGATATACTTACCTGCTTGAACAAAGTAGGTTCCAATATTTTTTATTATTAACCTGCAAAGTGTCATGTCTGTGCCTTAGCTAGCTTCCTAAGGTGAGATGGTACAGAAGAAAATGTTAGAAGTTGTACTGCTAAGTGATTCTAAGGAAGTCTAGAAAAGTAAATTAAGGTCTTACACAAAATATGGAGTAACTGTATACATATACACTCAGCACCGTACAAACACAGAGAGTACAAATAAAAAGATTTGGAGAGAGGAGCAGCTCGGGTGACTCAGCGGTTTAGCACCACCTTATCCTGGGGACCTCCGATAGAGTCCCATGTCGGGCTCCGTGAATGGGGCCTGCTTCTTCCTCTGCCTGTGTCTCTGCCTCTTCCCCCCACCCCTCTGTCTCTCATGAATAAATAAATAAAATCTAAAAAAAAAAAAAAAAAAGATTTGGAGAGAGAGTACTATCAGAAAATGGTAAAGTTTGTAGCCCCAAATGCCCATCCCTCTACCGAAACATGGAAAAAACAAGCAGGCACTGTCAAAAACAACATTGTCTTAACTCTGAAGGAAGGCAAAACTTTACAGAAACTAAGCAAATGCCCCATATAGAAAAATGCAACTTAAAAATGGTAACAAAGCTTTGTAGCATTTTAACTTCCTCAATGAGTTCAGCAGCATTCTTGGAAGGTGACAGCCTGCATTCTTCTGGTGGCATTCCATTGTCCTTGGTCCTGAGGGAAGCTGACTGTATCTTATCTGCCCTTTCTAGGTCTTCTGGAGGATATGTGAAGGACTGCTGCGAAGCGTTCATAACTTTTTGCCTAACTTGGAACTCTCTCAGAGTGGAAAAGTGACAGACATTGTTCAAAACCACTGTAATGTGAACTAAGTCCCACAAAAGACTATTGTAAAGGGTTGTAATTAAGATATATGCATTAGTTCTTAGAACGATTCGGTGAGCAACAAAATCAAAGTCATCCACATTGGAAAAGAAGAAGTATAACTATATCATCATAAGTCATTAAGGGAATCCAAATCAAAACTATCGATACATCTTCACATCTAGCAGCGTAGCTATAATAATTTAAAAAATAAATAAACAACTGTTGATGCAGATGTGGAGAAATTGGTCCTCATACATCACTAGTGGGAATGAAAGAATCGTTTAGCCACTCTAGAAAGCAGTTTGGTGATTCCTCAAATAATTGAATATAGAATTATCATGTGACCTTGCAATTCCATTCCTAGGCACTTACTACAAAAAAATTAAAATTCAACAAGTACAAGTACATGTTTAAGCATGCTCATAGCAGCACTATCCATAATAGCTCAAAATAACACCAATGGATGCATGGATAAGCAAATTATAATATACACATATAATTGAATATTATTTAGTCACCTAAGGAATAAATATTGATACATGCTACAATGTGGTAGCTACAATGAGCCTCCAAAATATTATGCTAAGTGAAAAAAATAGTCACAAAAGATCACATGATTCTATTTATATGAAATATCCAGGAGATTAAATCCATGGAGATAAGATGCATATTCATGGTTATTAGAGGATGGAGAGAGGGAGACACTACTAAATAATTAACGAGTTCTTCATTGGCTCTAGATACTAGTGGTGGTTGCACATCACTGTGAATGTACCAAATGTCAGTGAATTGTTTGCTTAAAATGATTAATTTTGTTACGTGGATTTCACTTTCATAAATTGTTTTAAAATATTTGAATACTTTTTGTTTATTATTGATCATGAATCCTTGAATATAATTTCCTGGAACTTCATTTCTAATAATTAGTTTTAAATAGAGACTTTGATGCTATCTATTTGACATAAACCAAAGTTCCTTTTTAACTCAGTTTGTAAGCTACTTCAAATTTACCAGACTTTATTCATGTTGAAATGTTTGTTGGATGAAGAGATAGTGAATAGATAGATGGAAATAGAAAACAAATCAAATTAAATACAAATCAATAATTTCATAAAGTTAGCTGAATATTTTACTTTTAGTAACAGAAAAAAATGAAAACTGATCATATTATATTTAAGTAATACATTTCCAACCAATTTAAAGTACTTCATCTTATTTTCCCTTTATAATCAGATATATTCTTACAAGTCCTTGGCTTATCTAGACTCAGTTACCATCTAGCCTCATCACTCATGTTTCTCCTTGCTCCTTTTGTTATGGTCATATCAGATTTTGTTCAGTTACTTTATAGTGCTCTGTTTTGTTTTTTTTTTCTTCCTACGGTACTCTTATATCCTTTTAATGGTTCCTGAAAGAATTCTCCCTATCTCTTCATAAACAATGCCCCTCATTAGCCTGTTCTAACCTAGCTCTTGCTATGTGTTTAATGGACTGATGCATTATCTATGTCCTTTAACCACAATCTTATTTCTAAGTTCATTGACCATATTTATCTTCTTCATGATTTGACTATCAGCATCTACGCATTTGGTAAAATGATAAAACGTGTTTAGGCTTAGATGGGAGAAAGGGTCCCAAGAAAAAGACCAGCCAGAATAGGAACAACCATTATAAACTTATGTAGAAAATGGGTTCCATTTTTATGTAATTATTTCTTTGTGTTGAAGTATTTAGTTAAGATTTTATATTTTTATACATGCTATTTATTTAAGATACACTGAAGTCATATAATCTCCTTTAGTGGTTTATTTCTTTGCTCTGATTTATTTCATTTTTACTAAATACTCCTGAAAACCTTTGCTCCCGTATTTATCTGATGTAGTTCAGGGACAATGCCAGGAACACTATACTAGAGGAAATTTCTTAAGTCATTTCAGATATAAAGAAAGAATAGTTCATGCCTGGTATTCAAGTTCTGTGTTAGGAAAACAAGTTATGACAAAAGCAAATTAATCATTGGTAATATAAACACAAAATTTAGTTGTAATTTTACTAATCTTTAGTCTCAGTGAAATAAAGTAGTGAATCAAAGGGAACTGAGATTTGCTCCCAATGAACCAACTTGGGTTAAAAAAATAAGTTCTACCATTGAAATGAAGACTTTAGGAATTGGGAACAAGCTATATTTGCCTCAAGAATTTGGGGCTTAAACTATACTCTTAATTTATTCTCTCCCCCTTAGAATAACGTTAACAGTTGCATTGCTAGTAATAGTTCTCAGGTAAGTCTCAATGAGATGTGCATTTTACATTATTTCATCTAATGGATCCTATAATACTTGGAAAGTTTCGACTAACCAAGTTTCTCCAAAATTGCTCCAAGTTGCTGCTTAATGCTATAAAAAACATAGTGCATATTTCCATTAAATATGCCTCAAATAACATAAGACTATTGGGAATTGGGTTTAATAACAATCAAGTAATTTTTCTCTATGAAGGTTTATAAGAGATGTTAAATACACATCCTTCTTGAAAGCCAAATCCAATATTTAGGTTTCCATACAAAAACTAAACTATAACATACATGAAAGAAGAAATATGTCTAACAAGCAAGGTGTTGATACAATATAATTAGTGTGGTGATCTGTTATATTGTTTTGAATTCATAAATAAAAAGCAGCAGAATGACACTTTGACTGGCTCTATATCTCCTAGAAAATAAAACTCCTTCTATATTGCCAAAGTAAAATGTAAAACATCCTTAGCCCAAAGGAAGGTACTTTTCATGAAATTTTGTAACCCTTTAATGTATCTTGTTATCCTGTTTCCTTCTCTAATTCACTGAATCCCAATGTGCCACTTTGACTTTCTCCCTGTAAACAAATAACTTTATAGGAATATTAGTGCCCTTCAAGCCAGATTCAAAGAATCTTAAATTAGCATCTGTCACTGCCCACATTCGTTCTGGAGACTGTCATGACCATATGCATACACTGCCTGGGGTCAAATACTTGAGGATTAAAGAGAAGAGTGAAAGTATCTCTACTCCCTCTTTTGCAGTTCTAATATATCGTTCATATTTTTCTTTATGGACCTTGAATTAATAGCATTTAATTGGATTGTTCTTTGTAAGTAGCTCATGGGAGATTGAGTTAAAATAGTTTTTTCTTCCTTACTTTTACTAACTCCATGATAGTATTGGTAGAGGGACAATTGGAGTATCTATTCAAATAAGTATTTGCAATCAAGCACAAGTCTCAATATAACAAAATACATTCCTACTTCATTTCAAACATTTTAGGTTATCAAAACAAAACTTTCTCTCATCACAAATAATTGTTTTTCGCCATTATTAGGATCAGTAGGATATATCTGTCTAAGGATATGGAAGATAAATAGTCTTTTGTTATCTTCCATTTTCTCCCATATTATGTCTGTGTGTTTTTATTTTATCTAAAAGTCAGTGCAACAAAACAAAGCAAAAAATGGAGCACATAGGTTCCTTTCTAAATAATATTTTGCTCTAATTGCATATTCATTGGGTTTTGGCATAAAGCCAAAATTTAAGTAACATTTATAATTCAAGTATTATTCAGAGAAAGTAGTCTAAAGAAAATTAAATGGGAAATTATCTAGGGGGAATAATCATAAGAGAAAGCAGGATAAACAAATGCTTCTAGTCTTTGAGTTTTCCTTAAATTAATGACTTTGAGTTTACCAATTAACTGTTTTACCATGGCAATTCCTTATCTGGTAAATAAATTGATTGAACTTGCTACTGTTGTTGGGAATGCTATTGACAATTCTTTTTAATTTATTATGCAAAATATTGTCATTTATTAAGGGAAGTCCAATGTACCAGGTAAATATCAGTTCTTTCAAACCATGCAAAGATCAAGATTTTCCCAGAGCAACGTTGGAGAAGTAGCTAAATTTAGATTTCATTAGTATGATGCTAATTGTTTGGAAATGAAAAAATGCATATGTGTGTGAAAAATTATATATATACATAACATATATATATATATATATATATATATGAATGTGTGGTCAAGACCAATTTTTTTTATTACATCATCACAATCTATCAAATAATTTCTTGTAAATTGAAAGGGCAAATAAACACATTCTTTCTCATAATAGTCTAGTTTTGTAACACTCTAGTTCAAATTTCTTATTTACCAGTATAGATATAGCTATAAAATAAGGACTTAAATGATAAAAGCTTTGACATTCATACTAGGAAGGAACATGACTTAGTGTAGACTTTCATTTTATATAAATACATCTTCTGTAGTATCCATGGCAGCTTGTTAATCAGACTCTTCCTGAACATTCTTCTGATAAACAGTGTATTTCATCTAGCAATATTTTTTAAGTTTGAAAGGTATCTTTTCAAATGGGTGCTTGTTTTCTCTACTTATACTTTTATATGCAATTAAAGATAAAATCCAGTGAGCTTTCTTATATGTAAAGGAATCTCTCTCAAAACTTTTACATATTTTCTTCTTTAGGCCAACTTTACAACTTCACCTTCTACATCCATTTTATATAATTAGGTTGCCAGATGCTTCATGATCTTTCTCTAGATGCATGTTCCCTTCCCCAGAAGCAATTTGGCCATTTATGTCCATTCAATATGATATGCCTAAATGGAAAACAATAATCCAGATTTGTCCTGATATTATAACACTCTTGTTGGTAATCAATTGATCATAGATTTTAGGGTTTATTTGTGCACTCTAAGTTTTATTTCACAGATCCATAAGTCTAGCCCAATCTAATCTTTTTTCATCAAAATAATTTTAAGCCACTGTAGCTTTAAATATTCTTCTACTCCATTCTCTCTCTCCTTTTTTTCTCCCATTAGGCATATGCTGATATACTTAATGATGTCCCATACCTTTATAAAGTTCTCTTTATTTACTTAATTATTTTGTCTTTCTGTTCTTCAGATTGCATAAGCCAATATTTTTCTCTTCCGGTTCAAATCTACTATTGAGTCTTTTCAGTGAATTTTTCCTCCGGACTATTCAACTTTTTTTTTTAAAGGCACATTTATTCAGAGTCATGGTCAGACTATAACATTTAGCAATCAACAACACGGGAGCAAAAAAATAAATAAATCTACATTCAAACCCTTTGTTGGGATGCTTTGCACTTTCCACAGAACAGAAACTAAAATAACCTGTTATACAATTAAGTTATAAATACAGTCCTTGAATTTTTTTGCCCATACACATGAGTATTGCCTAGAACATGTCTTCTTTGTAGCAGCTAGGCCCTGTCACCACTGTGCTTGGCTGAGTTCACAAATCTGTTGTAATCTGTAGATCACTGTCACTTCTCTGGGTCCTCTCTCCTGCTAAGCTTTGTTTCCTGGCAGTAATTGAAATCAGTTTCCACCGTCATAGCCACTGCTGCTGTTGGAACTGCCAAAGCCACCTTGGTTTCATGGTTTGGCAAAGTATTGGCCTCCACCACAATAGGGACCAGAGGTTCTGCCTTCAAATTTCTTCCTTTAACAGGTCCAAAATTTGAAAACTGATTGCTTGAATTGCCAAAATCATGACAGCTTCCACCATCTCCAAAATTACTTTCATGATTACCAAATCCATTATGGCCATCCCCACTGCCACTATATCCACCCTCATTTCAACTGTCATCAGAGTCATCTCACCCACAGAAGTTTCCTCCAAGACCAAAGTTGTCATTCCCACCAAAAACAACTCCATGACCACCAAAGTTTCCATAATCACATCACTTTCTTGGCTAGATGAAGGACTAGCCATCTTTTTTTTTTTTTTTTTTTTTAATTTATTTATGATAGTCACACACACAGAGAGAGAGAGAGGCAGAGACACAGGCAGAGGGAGAAGCAGGCTCCATGCACCGGGAGCCCGACGTGGGATTCGATCCTGGGTCTCCAGGATCGCGCCCTAGGCCAAAGGCAGGCGCCAAACCGCTGCGCCACCCAGGGATCCCAGGACTAGCCATCTTTTGCACAGATAGGGCTTTCCTTACTTCATAGTTGTGGGCATTCACAGTATAGTATTTTTGAATGACAATCTTGTCTACAGAGTCATGGTCATCAAATGTTATAAAAGCTAAGCCTCTCTTCTTGCCACTGCCTTGGTCAGTTATGATCTCAGTCACTTCAATTTTCCCATATTATAATAATCTCTCAGAATATATTCTTCAGTGTCTTTATGAATGCCAACAGATTTTTTTTTTCAGTTAAGTGGCCACCAGGTCTTTGAGAATCTTCTCTTGAGACAGCCCTTTATGGTTCCATAACTCTTCCGTCTACCTTGTGTTGTCTTGCATTCATGACTCCTCCTTCATCCACCTCCTCCACAGTGGCATAATGACAAACCTAAAGCCTCTGAAGCACTTGGTGTTTGGATATGTCATTACTACACAGTCTATGAGCATTCTCTATTGCTTAAATTGGCTCCTCAGACTCTCATTGGTTATTCCAAGCTCAAAACTCTGATGAAGAGCTCCTGCAGCTGTTGAAGTTCCTTGGGAGACTCTGACTTAGACATGATAGTAGTGGGAGAGAAGACTTTAATGATGCTTACTCAGTGACATCAATGGCAGGACGAGTAATCTAATGAGTAAAGGAGTAATCTAATGTATCTTAATGATTAAACTTTTAAACTCCAGAATTTCCACTTCTTTTTTTTTTACATTTTTATTTTTTTTACTGATATTCTCTATACTACAAGACATAGTTAATATATATTCCTTACTGCTGTAAACACATGTCCTTTTAGTTCTTTATAATAACTGCTTATTCTGGCATTGGAGTTCTCTAAGAGGCAGCTTTTGTTGCATACTTTAATTTTTGTTCTTGCATGTGTGACTTCTTTCATTTCAGATAATAACTTTTAGTAGTTCTGTATACTAATTCCCACCCTTCTCTGGAGCTGCTTCTAGTTGCTCTTCATGTTACTTGCTTTATTGATGGGTAGACTCTTCCAGTGAAGTCTATTTCTGCTGAAGTGTTCAGCCTCTTCTAGCACTTTTCAGGGCGTATTCTAATATACTGTTACAATCAACATAGGATGGTGTTGGTTTTCCCAGGGTTATCTTTGACTTTCTCTTTCCCTGATCTGATCTGTTAAGCTTTTAGCTGATTTGCTTCTATTGATATTACACTCAGCTCTTAGCCCTCAAATTGCCAACTGGTCGCTCTTTTTGATTATTGCTTTGATAAAACCCTGAGATATAAATTGTTCCACAGTCAGACCCAAATAAATTTTGCATGGGTAGTCTTTGGAGGTCTGTCTTTGAGCCTTGTTCTGACACTGAGGAGCACTCATTTCAACTGCTTATTTTCTCAATTCTCTCTGCTAAAATTCTAGTTCTTCTACATTTTAACTTCCTATTATCATGGAGCTATCTGCCTCTTAATTGCTTATAACCAAAATCCCCATTGTTTCAATGATGATTTCCTTGAGTTCTGTAAGAGAACAAGTTAGTCTGCTTAGAGACAATTACTGATCTTTCTCTTCTTCTTAAGGTCTACATCTCCCCCTGAGCAAAACATCTCTACCACCACTTTGGAGTTGGGGATAAGACAATGGTATACTTCTCTCAAGTGAGATTATGTGTTACAAGTAGGGTAGTGGGCAGAGACAGTAGCCCCTGGTTTTCTCAGCTTGTCTGTCCTGATGTGGAACCTCTACCTCTACCTCTAGTGGACAATGATAAGGGTAATTCGGGATGAGTACTCTCAGTCTCTCTCAGGGAGTTACAAAAAAGCAAATGCAGGCATGTGATAGTAAAAATTCTGAAAGTGAAATTTGAGAATATATTAAGAGAAGTTGGCATTGGTGAATCCACAGTTGAACTTCAAAGGTATAAACAGCAAACTGAAAATGAATCACTCATAATAAAGAATAAAAGCAGAGTATTATAGAAAAATATTTTAAAAGATTGAAAGAAAACTGTTGATATGAAATTTTAAATTCATTAAAAATATAAAAGCGATGTCTATATAAAAATATTCTCTACAAGATTCATACAAAAGAATTCTCTACAAAAAAAAAAATTGTAAGACTTTTTTCCTCAGCAAAACTGCACTAAAAATGAAAATAAATTCAACCAACAGGAAAAAGAAAACTGAGCAAAGTTCTTCAGGAAGTAGAAAAATATATAAGATAGAATCATGAAAATATAGGTATCCCCTACTATCTGAAAGTAGAACGTTCCTATGAAAACTGTCATAAGCCAAAATGGTAAAGAAGCAATTATCATTAATTATATAGGCAATTTTTGAGCATTCCCAGACCCCCAAACAACTTCATTTCTGATGCTTTAGGATATACACGTTGCTAAGAGATGCACACAATAAATTGAGATGAAGCACAGATGCTCACAGACATAGTTCAAAGCTAGGATTGCTTGATGCTGTAAGGCTGAGTATAGTCCAGGGAAAGGAGCTTGGTGAGGCACCTCTGCTCTGGATGCACATTGCCTGTAATGACTAACTGCAAAACAAACACTGAACACTTTTTGCTTTTCACCTTTTTTCATAAAAGTGAAAATCCTCTTCATATTTTTTTTTTCATTTAGCAATACCAAATGCTAAGGTCTTTCATAGAGGTGAAGTGACCTAATGGGAACTTTGTAAAGCAGGAGATACCTGTATAAAAGAGAAAGAGAGAATGCAAATATAGAAAAGTGACAAATGGAACAGAATGGAAAGTTCAGAAATAAATTCACAGATTTACAGTCACATGGCTAACGAAAGCATTATTCTCTAACACATAAAGACATAGACTTTTCATTAAACTGTCCTGGGTCTATTGAATATCTGCATTTATAAAAATAATAATGAATTTTTTTCTACCTCATACAAAATTCAAAGGAATATAGATATAAATGTGAAGGTTAAAACAGTAAAGTTTCTAGATAACATATGAGAATATCTTTGTGAACTTAGCATTGGCTAAACTTTTTAAACAATATTCCAAAGCACCAACTTTAAAAGAAAAAAAAAAAAAAAAAAGACCTAAATTGGACTTCACTGAATTAATTAAGTCAAAAGGAAGTATTTTTTTTTATGGTAAAGAAAAGGAAGTATTAAGAAGGAGAAACAAACAACTAACTCATAGACTCATTGCATTTCTATTTAATTTCAATTCTTTTATGATGTAGATTAAAATTGTAGACCTTAAATAGGATTTCCAAACTATTTTTTATTACATCAGAAAAATGTGTGTTTTCATTTTGTTCTATGCTGACTCCAATATATTTTATATTTCTACCAAGTGAAGAAGTGGGCATTGTGAGCATTTCTATCCCAGACTTTATTATGGAAGAATAAGGTAAATTATTTTTTATTCAGTGGTGTTCTGTTGACTCTGATTGTATCTTCTGCTCTGCATAGTACACATGTATTCACTGAACCAAGAAATAACTCATTTCAAACTCATAACTCATTTACTTTTACCATCTCTCTCTTCTCAGTAAGACAGAGAATGCCAGGAATAGTTCATTAAACTGGCAATTACCACAAATAGAGAAGCTTGGTAAAACAAAAATGTGGCAGTGTTTCAAAGAGGGAAGGAAATTCTCATAGACAATAGAGACATTTTTATAATATTGTCTTAGGATCAAAAATAAATGCAAACTACACAGATGAAGTAACTGATAAAAATAATTGAATTTTTATTGAAATCTGCATTATAGTGTTACATTTGTAATTATTTAAAAATAGGTATGTATAAAGGAAAGTATACAGAGTGCTCTGGAAATATAAGCTGACATGAAATGCATAACAAGAAGAAATTATGAGTTTCTAAAAGAATATTAAGAGCAATTGTATGCCAGTAATTTAGATAAATTCCACAATCAATATGAAGTATTGTATCTCTAGTTGGGCTGTTTCTAACTGTAGAGAATTATTTTTTAAAAGCAAACTAACATTTTAGGGTTTTAAATTCAGCTGAGGGCATGGTTAGTGACCCCCAGAGATTCTATAACACACTTAAAAATATCTTCTTCTTGTTTAGTCCCAAGGTAATGCCATTAAAAAGTAGATAAAGAACAAAATCAGAGATAGAGACAAATTATAATAGACTCTTAATTATAGGAAACCAAGTGAGGGTTACTGGAGGGGAAGAGGGTGGGGGGATCAGGTAACTGGGTGATGGACATTAAGAAGGGCACATGATGTAATGAGAGCTGGGTATCGTATAAGACTGATGAATCACTGACTTCTACCTCTGAAACCAATAATACATTATATATTAATTAAATTAATTCAAATTTTAAAAAAAATTAAGTAGATACCAAATTTAATACTGTGGCTGCAGAAGTACAATGTAATTTGAATTCACATTTCCACCAGATTCCTTAACTGAAAGTTATGATAGAAATTTAGAAAGAATGGATCCATTAAAAAAAAAAAAAAAAAAGAATGGATCCAGAATATTTGAATAGAGATATTTTGTGGAAACAAACAAAATCTGATTCCTCCTTTAGCAGCCTTTCTTCCTGTGACTGACAAGAGCAAAGTTAATAGAAATCTACAGCAACTCAATAAAACTCTATTCTTCAGGATGTGATTGATTTACTCCACAGATTAGGTGGTCCCCAGCTGAGGGTCTCATCAGGCTAAATTTAAGGCTTTGGATGGATCTGCAATCCAACGTGATACTCAGGTTCCTCTTTTAAACTCACCGGCTGTCAGAATTTGGTTTCTTACAGCTGTGTAACTGAGGACACCTGCCATTCCATGTCATGTGATATCCATAACATGGAAGCTCAATTCTTCAAGGCCAACCAAGAATCAGTTTCAGCAGCTATTAACTTCTACAACTCTTTCTGAATCCAGAGCTTATTATTAAGGGCTCAGTTCATTAGTTTAGACTCACCCAAAGTTTCATTTTGATAACTTTTTTTTTTTAAAGATTTTATTTATTTGAGAGAGTGAGAGAGAGAGCATGGGGGAAGGCAGAGGGAGGGGGATAGAGAGTTTCCAGCAGACTCTGTGCAGAGCCCTACATAGGACTCAATCTCAGGACCCTGAGATCATGACCTGAGCTGAAATCAAGATTCCAGATGCTTACCCAACTAAGCCACCCAGGCACCCTTTCCCTTTTGATAACTTAAAGTCAACTAATTGGGAAATTTAATTACATACGCAAAATCACTTACCCTTTGCCATATAACATAACCCAGTCATGACAGTATTCCATGGTATTTATATGTCCCACTGTTACTCAAAGGGAGAGACTTATACAGGTCTGTTCACTGGGAAGTAGAAATCTTGTGGACTATCTTAGAATTACCGGTGCCAAAGTTGTGGCATTGTGTCTCTTTCAGAGATATTTCTTTTATCCCCATATCCTCAGAGCATTTCTCTTGCCAATATGTCATACGAGTGAGATTGATGCACAAATTAAGAGAATTAATAATGTTACAATTTTAGAAAGCTTTCTTTCCAAAGAACCAAAAGCACTGGCAAATTATGTCATGTCAAAATAAATGATGTATTAAAACAGTCATGTTCTCAATGTGATAGCAAGGGAAAGTTTTAGACATTTGAGAAGCACAATGATAAAATATGAAATTAAAACATTAACTTGTTGATAAACACTTTCACTCTTGTGAAACATTTCCAATTCAAACTCATGGCAGTTGTTCTGTAACACAAGTAAAAGGTAGATGTAGAAGGCTGGAATAAAAAAATCTATAAAATTATACTTAAAATATGTGTTTATAAAAGTTGTTAATGATTATCATTTAAATTCTCTACTTATATTCACATTTCACTACTGCATTACTATGTGTACTTAGGCAATCGTGGTCTACTTTAAAAAAATGTGGTAAGAGTAAGAGAAGGTCCCAGAACCAGTTGGGTGGGAATGAGATGGAGGGTAGGATATGAGCTCTAGACTTTGTGGGTAAAATCACAGGCATAGGGAACAGACCAAAAATAAAGATCAAGAACCTAAATGTCTATTGGCATCCCCTGCCACCACTGCCACCATTCTCAAGTCCCCCTGGAGGCAGTAGTGGCAGGAACATGGTCTAAAGCAATGAACAGCAATGGGAACCAAAGAAGCACTTAGAGACAAATGCCAAGTGTAGAAGTGGCTCAAGCACTGAGGGACTAAATACTCAGGACAGCAAGCAGCCATTTGTAGCAACAACTCCAGCAATTGTGCCTCAATGCTGGGGAGGCCAAGAAGTTAACTCTGAGCTGGGCAAGGGCCACTTAGCTGCTGACCCCCCAGGTCCTCTGTTTCCAGGGATGAGAGGGAAGGGGGATGATAGGTTTCAGCAAGCCCCTCTACTTAGCTCCTTGGAAATCTTCCAGTACCCCTTCTGTTTCCAGCCACAGTCATGCCCTGGGGAGCCCTTGTGCAGAATGCCTAGCAGGGGGCTCCGGCTGCCCCCGTCCCAGTCTAGCTTAAGACTCAGTATTATTCCGTGATTTGACTGGTCAACTCTCTCCCCAAGACCTTTTGTGGGGCACCTGCATTTCCTCATTATGTCTGAGTACCAAGGAAGAGATGACTTTGTGGACAGGAACTCCAACCACAGGACCTTACTGAACTTGTAGAGGAGCCTGTCCCTTCCCTATCTTGTAGATCCAGCAGAGAGGATAGAGCACTGTACTACTGCAAACTGAGTCGGCTCAGGTGTCTGAAGCAAGTGTGGCTGGTCTTCACAACTGGCTAGCCTCTTACATCATGAATGTTCTACCATTTCTCTATCCAACCTGCTGGTAGTAGACCTATGCATGTTTTCACTGTGCTGCTCTCCTAAGCTGTGCTGCTATGAATGTTTTAGAGAGAAACTGATATCTTCACAATATTGAGCTGTCCAAACTAAGAATATTATTTTTTTGTTAATTCATTTTTTCTGAAAAAATGTATTTAAGGAATACAGAGAGATAAATATTGTTTTTCATATTTTTTAGTTTGATGAAAAATAATTATAACTAAAGGAAAAATGATTAGTATTTCTGAAAGCAAAACACATTTTTTTTTTTTATACTAGGTTCCATAGGCCCACCTTGGAGACCAATGGTGGGCTTAAACTCACACCCGGAGATCAAGATCTGAGCTAGATCAGGAGTCAAATGCTTAACACACTAAGCCACCCAGGCACAAATTTTAAAAGACAAAGGAAAGAAATTACACAAATCAGGAAAACACAAACTTCAAGAAATAGAATAGGAAATAACCATTAATATCCTGTTATCAGTTACCTATTATTGTATGATAACACATACAAGCTTAGTGGATTAAAACAACACTCAGATCATTATTATAATTCTAAAAATATAAATAACAACATGGCCTTCCACACTAAAATTAAAAATATTTTCTCTCTTGTTCAAAGAAAGGATATAAGCAGAAATGTCAATGTTTCTCAAATTAGAAAAAAAAAAACAAAAAAATAAAGTAAAGAAAAAAACAATTTATCTGTGGCATATATTCAAAACAACAATACAAAGAAAATCCATTACCTTAACCAGTTACATCAATAAAAATAAAATAATATAAATCAATAAATACAATGCCTTAATCGGAAATCTGGAATCAGCATCAAAGTAAATCATAAGAGAAGCAGAAGGAAGCAAATATTGTATAACATTTTTTAAAAAAACTTTTTTAAAGGGAGAAACAAAATAGTAGGAATAGTAAGTGAATAAATAAATCATAAATAATAAATGAAATGCTGATTCCTTAAAAACCTTCAACGAAAGAGATAATCAAAAAGTAGAAAGAACAAATAGTAAGAACTAATCAAAGTGAAATAAGAAATAAAAATTTAAAAAAAATCATCACTACTTTGAACTCCATGTAAAACACTTGCTGAACTAGATGATTCAGATTAAGTCCTAGGAAAAATAGTTATAAAATTTGAAATTAATAGAGTTTACAAGGTTGTACAGAGCAATTTCAAAGAAAAACATATAAAGTTATCTGAGTACTAGCTCACAGGTTATTTTAGGGCAATTTTATAAAATCATTAAAGGCCAGAAAATTGTGATATTTTATAAATAGATACAGAGAAGATTAAAAATTAAACAGGGCGAAAACTTCCAAATTCCTTTCTAAAGCAATTATAAGATTAAAATTTAAAACTGATAAATATAGCCCAGGTGGATGGATACATAAATATTTATCATGTCACCTGAAATATACATGCAACTAAACCTAAATAAAATTTTAGTGAATAGATTTTAAACATCCCATTAAATTATAAATCTAGAGTCACCTTATGAACATATACATATATATGTGCATTTGTGTGTATACACATACATACATACACGACAAAGAAATTATTCCAGATTTATTTAAGGGTTATTAAATATTAGGAAACCACTTAATGTAATTCACTAAATTAATAGATCTAAGAAGAGAAATCAACATCAATTTGGACTCATATGAACATATACATATATATGTGCATTTGTGTGTATACACATACATACATACACGACAAAGAAATTATTCCAGATTTATTTAAGGGTTATTAAATATTAGGAAACCACTTAATGTAATTCACTAAATTAATAGATCTAAGAAGAGAAATCAACATCAATTTGGACTCACAAAAGATGTTTGGTAATATTACACATATATCTAATACTATGAAAGCCTTTTTATTTACATATATTTACATTTAGGAATTATGGTAAGCGTGGTGAAAAGTGCAGAGTTCCATACTACCACATGATCTGGGGAGTTGAAAGAACAGCAAAGGCTTTCCTGGGAATGTACATTTAAGGAAACATCTGTAAGGAAAGCAGGGATTAGAGGTGGAGTGGTTAAAGGAATTGGCACCCAGTGTATCAAGAATAGCCTGTGGGGATAGCCTAGGAAAAAAACAAGAACCTACTATGTCAAGTGAACTAAAAGAAGGCCAGTATTGGTGAGGTGGAGACAGGGCTTGGAAAAGTAGGCTAAAACCAGATTAAATAAGACTTGTAGCTCTGGAAAGAATTTACTAGCACATCTGAAAACAATTCAGTAATAATGACATAAAAGCTCTTATGAGTGATCTTAAGAAAAGTACTAAAAAGAAGCATAGACTTAAGTGAAGAATTTTAAACATGGTGCTACCTATTTATGATGCCAAATATACAAGTAGTTAATTAAATTATGTTGTATTTATAGGTGAAATATATATTTTTTCATATAGGTGAAATATTTAAAGTAATACAATGTTCTGGAAGAAATACTACTTCTTAAAAAAAATCTTCATTATACATTGAATTGGAAAATGGACACTTCCAAATTCCCAAAAGTTTCTGATTTTACAATATGTCTAATTTTCACTGATATTCAAAATGACATTTTTGCACTTAAAATCCAAAACCAATTTGTCAATGGAAACATAGATAAGAAAGATACAATTTTACATTTACTTATTATGCTTAATAATTTATAGGAAATGCAAATTTACTGTTTGGTAGCTTGCATATTTATTAAGTTGGAATGCTCTATTGTTAATGATAACCAACACTGGAGCATATAAAGTCTTTAATATGATCAATGTTATTATTTTCAGAGTTTTATATATCATGTTTTATAGTTTTCATGGAATATTTAAAGTTTATGGAATTTAATAGAAATTGCTCATTAGAACACTAATTAGCAATTAATGACTAATTCCTTAAAAAATAGAATTTAACTTTTAACAGTACACAAGTATACTGAAGTTATGTTAGACTGTCACAAATGTCATTGTGTTCCTGTTAACTTCAGTTTAAAAATTATTCAAATTTATATTGCTTGTCAGTTAAAGAGTAACACTATATGTAAACATTTTAGGCAAAGTTTTATTATTTTTCATATTTCTCACTGGTGATGAATAATAAATTATAAAAAAAATCCTTATCATGAAGTAATTATAAATTAACTATAAATTACTTCACTTCAAGCTAGAATAGCAAATACAGACAATTATTTTCTGGGTAACTCAGTAATTCGGACAAGGAGACCTTTTTTTTTTTTTTTCAGACAAGGAGACTTTTAAACAACTTCCTGAAAAATAAATAACAAATTGAATGTGCCCTAAAAATAATGTTTATTTTTTCTTCTATGAAAAAAGTTATCTCCTAGAAGTAAGATTTCAATATTAAATAAATTTTATATTTGCCTCTGACATTAATAATGATGCTTCAGGACTATTTCACCATTTTTTTTTTTTTACTCAAAGATCCTCCATCCATTAAATCTAATTAGATTGATCATAGAACAAGTCAGCAATAAGCAATATTTTTTAAGAGTCATTTCATTCTTTAAACTCTCATATATCCACTTGGACTTCTCATAACAAATTTTAGCAAGTCACATTTATTACTGATAACTCAAAATTTAGGGAAACTAATTTTAGAATATAACACTACTTATAGGAAAATCTCCAATTCTTTTGAAAATCTAAGGCCAGAAATTTGTTCACGAAGAATTTTATCAATTAACCTTTCATTTTGTATCAGTAAACAAACAAATCTGTTTCCCTTCCTCAATTTTGGAAAACAGGGCAGCCCTGGTGGCTCAGCAGTTTAGCACTGCCTTCAGCCCAGGCCATGATCTTGGAGACACCGGATCAAGTCCCATATCCGGCTCCCTGCATGGAGCCTGCTTCTCCCTCTGCCTGTGTCTCTGCCTCTCTCTGTCTCTGTGTCTCTCATGAATAAATAAATAAAATCTTTAAAAAAAACTTTTTTTTGTAAAACAATGTAGCATAGCAGTTTAAAGATTTTGGATATATAAAATGTCATTTTTTTTTTTTTTTTTTACTCTGTGTCTTAACAAAGGAAAATAGTACAATCTTTTTTAGATCTAATTTCCTTAAATGATAAAAAGGAAAAATTATATATATTGTGATTTAGATTGTTTAATATATGTGCATCTCTTCCAGTAATGGAAAGTTAAAAGATGCCTAGTAAAAGATAAGCATTTCTCTTAGTGTCATAATAAATATTTAATTTATTTCAGAGGCATATGAAAACTCCTTTATCTTAGTGACATAAGAAGTATAATGTCCTTAGTGATCACTGCAGCTAAAACAAAAGCTTTACAGCAAAAGCAAAGTCAAAACTAACATAATTGCATGATATAGCTAAAAAATAGCTTAGATGTCATTTACTATATATACCCTTCTTATCTAACAAATGAGCAAACTTTCCTCAAAAAAGATCAAGTGATTTGTCAGATGTTGATAATTGATCAAAACTAAAGTGCAGGAATACTCTTTAATATTTTTTTCTTTATATTTTAGATAATATAAATATTTATCATATTAGTCAAATGACCCATTGCAATAAGCAAGTGTACTTTAAACAGTAGATACTTTTAAGAATAAATGAAGAAATCAATCAAATAATTAGTCAATCAAAAAATGATTTAATTGTTTTCAAGTTCTAATAGAGCCTGTACCTCTGAACTCCTTGAAATACACATGAACTCATACTCTATTATAGCATACATACAAAAAAGTATATAGCACATCTATATGCACATTATCATAAATATCATATGATAACACTCTGATATAACTGATGTCTGTCTGGGCTGCTATAACAGAAATTTCATAGACTGAGTGGTTTATAAACAATAACCATTTGTTTTTCACAATTCTGGTAGCTGGAAAATCGAAGACCAATATTCTGAGTCTGATGAGAGCCCCCTTCTTAGTTCATAAAAGGCCATCTTTTCTCTGTGTTCTTACAAGATGGTAGTGCCTAGAGAGCCCCCTAGAATCTCTTTTATAATGGCATTAATCCTATTGATGAGGGCTCCACTCTCATGCCCTAATCACCTCCTATAGTCCCACACCAACACATTAAAGAATAGGCTCATCACATATGAATTTCCAGGGGAGATACAGATATTCAGTTTATAGCAATTTAATTCCCTCTGTGCTTTACTTAGCACAACTTTCAATTTTGTTTTAGCAAACATAGGCAGAAATAATTTTGGATAGAGAGACCTCAAACCAGAAAAAAGAAAGAACAGAAAAAGTAGTAGATGAAGAACATTATACCTCTTCAAATTTGTTCCCTAAGAAGAGAGATTTTCATTCATGTGAAAGTTAATTAGATTTTCAAGTGTATGAAGAGTTTGACTGAAGTAAAACATGTATCAGGGCAACCACAGTTCATACAAATAAAAAGTTATTAGATAATTTAAGTGGTGCAAACAACTCTACATTAGCAATGGGTTTGTAGAAGATACATAGAATTTCTTTAAATAAAATGTGATAGTCACATTTAAATTTAGAGCTATTACCAAACAACCTAACCCTCCAAAAACAAAATGCTTCTCACATTACAAGGAGTTTTATTCTCATAACAGAATCATCTCTCACAAAACTGTCTTCACTAATCAAAGATTTACCTAATTCTCATATAATTATTTTTTGGTTCCATTGACATGGCTTGTTTTCAAACAAGTTATTTTCCTATTTTATAAGTAAAAATGAGGGATAATCTGTGGGACTTGGGTATATCTATGTATAATATGAGAATTATTTAATTGAAACCTCTAAATAAAAACTATGATATTATGAAGATCTTACATACACTATTTCAATTCTTAGTTTAGGATAAAATGATATAAAGTGTCTGACTATTGGTTTTGGCTCAGATCATAATCTCAACAGGCTCAGATCAGGATCTCAGAGTCCTGAGATTGAGCCCCACATCAGGCTTTGCATTCAGCATTGAGTCGGCTTGTGATTTTCTTTCCCTCTTCCTCTGCCCCTCCTGCTCATGCTCTCTCTCTCAAATAAATAATCTTTTTTTAATGAATATTTCGACTAATGCATAGTTTAATTAGCTTCAATAAAATTAACCTACCTTAAAATAATGATATTTTGAGAGGAATAACTATCATTCAATAAATTTGTGTGGAAAATAATATGGAGATATCCTCCAGGCTTACATAAAAAAAAAAAAAAAAAAAAAAAAAAAAAAAAACTAAAAATGCTGGTAAACCTCTACCATCTTGTGTTAGAAAAGTTTCTTGTTAACAAAATGATCTACTTTGTTGATATCATTCACTTTTGTCAAGTTTATTAATTGGGGTGACTATGGCACTAACACAACAGTGTAGCAATATACTAAGAATCTCCATAAATCAGATTGCATTATGCTCCATGAGAATGTAAACCGGATATTTGACATTTTTTCATCAATATTGTGCAATGATGTTATTTTCTTAATCTTTAACTAAATAAAAGTAAATTCATTCTTAGAGCAAAAACAGAATGTTCTTCTATAACTCATAGTATAGCCTTTTAAATAGACATTGACATTTGAAACATGTTTGTACACTGAAATTAGCTCATGGAGAATCTCTTCCTTTCCATTTTTTAATAATAAATTTATGATGAAAGGAGTGTGAAGGAACAAAATTCATAAGTAGAAAAAATAGTGTTAAAACAAAACCACAGATTTTTCCTTTTATTGTACTCATTAACTTGCCTAGCTCCTTACTCACCTCCTCCTTTGGCTATGACCACCAGGGGACTACAATATGCAGAGCTGGATGGGGATTCATGAGCTACTTAGCAAAATTGCTAGGACTTAATTTGCAAAAGGTGGCATTTTGCCTTAATGTGGATTTGGATACATGATGAACAATTTGAGATTTCTGGTAAGCACCTTAGAATCTCTAGTTTAGCTACTGCCAAAAAGAAATTATTAAGCCTTAATTTGTAAGCCTGAGGAGCATAAAAATTCAACCTTAGCTAAAAAAAACTGACAGATCTCTTTTCTGAAGACCCTGGTAGGAAACATTTTTTGCCTTCCAATATGAATTATGACATAGTAAAGTATTATAAAGAATTGTATTTCTAATGAATCTTTGATATAAAAGAATGCATATTTTGAAAAGATTGTATAACATTCCACTTGCCACAAAGAAGAGAAGGCATTTCTATTTCAAAATAACATCTAGCCCTGATGCAGTTCTTCACAATTTCGCACTAAAATATCTATGGGAACATTCATGTGCATGCACACACACACACGTGCACACACATGTATACAGACACAGAAACAAAAAAGAAATACCAGAAAACAAAGAAAATGAGAACTGAAAGTGAACTTATTGCTAAATTAGTGACTGGCTTTCCAGTAACTACAAAGCTGAAAAAAAAAAAAAGGAAAGTGTTTAGTTAATAAAAACCAATTAAGTCTTCTCTCTTAAAGAAGAAAAATATATGGGGGATCCCTAGGTGGCTCAGCGGTTTGTGCCTGCATTCGGCCCAGGGCATCATCTGGAGCCCCCGGATCAAGTCCCTGGATCGAGTCCCCAGATCGAGTCCCCAGATCGAGTCCCGCATGGGGCTCCCTGCATGGAGCCAGCTTCTCCTTCTGCCTGTGTCTCTGCCTCTCTCTCTCCCTGTCTCTCATGAATAAATAAATAAAATCGTTTAAAAAGAAAAGAAAAATATATAAACAGGAAACACTTTTTCCTCTAATATCTATTTACTATCTCATAATTTCATTGTCTATCTTCCATTTAATGTTGACTGCCCACAGAAAACTGCTGCTCCATTTTTAAATAAAATTACATTTTACTTTGGTAAGAACACTCTGCTGTTATCTTGTTTTACTGTGGTAAGAACACTACTTTGAGATTTATCCTATTACCAAATTTTTAAGTGTACAATATACGATTGCTGACTATAGGTACAATAGATTTTTAGAGCTAATCTATCTGGTTCAGCTGAATGAAACTACATGCCCATTTGCTAGTAATTCCTTGTGTGAAGGGTGGGTGCCAGATTTTAGGAATAGCTGATTCCATGCTATTGGGAATTAGAAGATAGGAGTTGCACTGCAAAATTCATACATATGGATAATTGTAAGTTTTTTGTTTTTACCTCTTCGATTTATATCAGAAAATCAAGCAGTAAGAACAAAGGGTTTTCTCAACTTAAATGCATGTTTAATAGACCAGAGTATTAGACCTCTGATTCTGAAGACATCTCATTCAGCCGCTTAAATACCTCTTAATTCTGTCTACTTCTTTCTGATAGCATTGTAACTATTGTAAAATAAAACAATGCCTCTTGTTTTATCACTACAATACTCTCCTAATTGTTCTTTTGTCTATAATCTTCCTCTCACCAGTTAATTTGCCATGCTGGAACAAAGTGATCTTTCTAAAATTTATATATGGATATGTCATTCCTTTACTAAAACTTCTGAGTTGCAACTCCTCATTTTTTTGAGGGTAGTTTAAACTTCCTAATAGTATTTAGGCTCCTATATTATAGGGATAATTTTTATTATTTTAGCTCCATTTCCTGCTACAGGCAGAAAACAGTAAGGTAGATAAAAAATAAATAAATAAATGGCTCACCAAAGATGTTTACATCTTGATTCCCCAAGAGCTATAGATATGCTACTTCAGATGGAAAAGGGACTTTGTAGATGTGATTCAATGAAGGACCTTGAGATTGGGAGACAATCCTGGATTATCTGGGTAGACCCAACATAATCATAAGGAGTTTCAGAGTGAGAGAAGGAGATATAGTAACAGCAGAAACAAAGATGATAGGAAGAGAAAGAGAGGTTAACTTTGAACTTCTGACTTCCAGAACTGTAATATAATACATTTGTACTGTTTTAAGCCACTATGATTACATTTTGTGTATAGCATCAGTAGGAAACTAAATAGTAAACATGAAGAATAGCTAAAAAAAAAAAAAAAGTGCGTAAAGCAAATCTATGAAGCAGTAGAAAGCATGAGGCAGAGATTAGATAGGAGAAACCATAGTACAGATGAATTATAGACACTGGAAAAAATAAAGAATCCCTAAATAAATGAATAGATATCTCAAGCATGTGAATTGAAAGACACAATATTTTTAAGATTTAAATTCTTACCAACTTAACATGTTTTATGTCATCCTAACCAAAATCTCAAAAGCCATTTATATTAAATGATGAAATCGCACTGAAATGTGTATGAAAACACAAAAGATCTAGATACAGTAAGTAAGGTAATTTTGAAAAAGAAAATTTATACTGCCATATTCTAAGGCTTAGTATGAAATTCTAAAAATTAAGATAGAAACATTGAAGTGGTAGTGTTGGAATAGAATAGAGAGTATAGAAACAGACTTAACAGCTATTTCCAAAGACAACAATTCTGTAGACAAAGGAACTCTTTTCATTAAATTGTGTTGGAACAACTGAATGTTTTTATCAAAATAACAGATAAAAAAATATTGATTCAACCTCATAAATACTCAAAAGCTAATTAAAAAAATAAAAGCTAAAATTGTAAGGCATCTAGAAGAAAAATGAAGAAAAAATCTTGGAAGCCTCAAGGAAGGCAAAGATCTGTCAGGACACAATAACACAAACTTTAAAAGAAAGAAGTATGGATAAAAGCATCTTCACCACCCATATGTCAGTTCCTAATCTTCTCAGGAGCTTCTGGAGTGTAATCTGAAACTAGTAGCCCTCATGTGGAGGGAAGGGAGAGACCAAGTTAGGCCACTCCACATTCATAGGTGGAAGATTTCATAAGCAAGGAAATTTGCAAGGCTTGTCTTGGGAAGCTGCAAGACAAGTAGATCTCCACACCTTCCCACTAAACATTAAAGATTATACAGAGGCCTTAGGGGTTCAGTCCTGTGTACCGTCCAGTTGATCTTAGTGCATCACTATTTCAAGGCTATATTCTTGGGGCAGTCTCTAGGAGTGGGGAAGGCAAGTGAAAGCCACATTCCAAAGACACAGGAGAGGTTGATAAATCCTCTGATTGCTGGGGTCCTGCTCATGGGTCAACTAACAGTCATGTCTTCTCAGTGACCTCTCCCAATACTCCACCTCCATCCCCTATGACCAGCTCTTATAGTCACACATGCCTCCTTCTTCTGCAATGGGCCCTGAGCTGTCAGCAAGGGGCTTCACTAGCATAAAGGCTCCTTTGGCAGCTATTTGGCTGCATTGGAAAAAGATGACACAGCAACAATACAGAAACAAGTAAGAGAAAACACAGATTAAACAATTATGATTCCCAAAGTCAGTGACAACATTTTCCACTAAGAGTCCCATATTCCAAACCCTTGATTTGTTAAGTCCCCTACACGGGTGGTTGGATCACTCAGTGTGTTGACTTGTATCCTCACGTGATTTAATAATGATATATTAGCAGACTCATCAGGTATGAATATAGACCATTCTGTTTGGATAATAGCACAGGTGCCTCCTTGTGAGGCAATAGGCAGTAATAATTTCTAAGGCCATTCTATTTTGAAGAGCACCTTTTTTTCATTAGAGACATTTTAGGATAAGTAAGGATAGGCTTTGTTGTTATCATTCAAGACTTGCTGGTGAATTTAGTAAGGTCTTCTATGTGTGCTACAAGATCCTCCAGGCCAATGGAGAGAACAAGGACAGCAGACAAATAATTGCACCAGTGGAATACAGAACACGCCTACCTGGCCTTAGAAAGAGAGAGTTTGGCAGCTTTAGTAACTTGACCTGGTTGTGCATAGCATACATTTTGGCTGGGGGAAGCAGCATTTTTAGGAGTGAGGAGCTAACTGGGGGAAGAATATGCCAGACCACAACCCCTACCTTCTCCCCTGGTATGTGTTCCATTCCAGTCATAGCGCATTTCAACAGGTCCAGCTTGTAGCAGGGCAATAGGATCCCAGTGGGGATTAAGTGGTACCTCCTTATCCACAGGTGTGAAGTAACCCACTCATCGTTGAAGGATATCCCCTTGCAAATTTCAGTAGATAATTTCTTTCTCAGTGTGATGGGGCTTGGTGTTCTCAGCAGTATAGAGACTTAATCAATGGTGAGTCAGGGCAATGACTGTTTCCCACAACTTCCATAACTTTATAATATCGGGTGCCTTGGCAAGGGCTCTCAGTCTGGCATATGGGACAACAGGCCCTATAGATTAATCATTCAAATATATTAAAGCCTGGGACAGCACTTTAGTCCACCAGGCCAAAGTTATTTTACTTGTTAATAACTTAAATTCCTGATTTAGTATTACATTTTTCCTTTTTACCAGTCCTGTTGTTTGTGGAATTATAGGGGTTGGAACCTCCATTTAATATCATATTCTCTTGCTCAGCCTTGTACATCATGACCTTTGAAATGTGACTTCTGATTACTGTCTCATCCATGAGAATGCCTATACATGGTACTTAGCTCCTTTAATCCCTTCATGGTGGTAGCCTGGTTTGCATAGTGACAGAAAAGCTTAGATTAGGCCAGATGTAGTGTTGCCACAAACCAAGACTTGCTTTCTTGTTTGTTTATTTATTTACTTACTTATTTATAAAGATTTTATTTATTTATTCATGAAAGACACACAAAGAGAGGCAGAGACATAGACAGAGGGAGAAGCAGGCTCCCTGCAGGGAGTCCAGTGCAGGACTCAATCCCAGGCCCCCGGATTATGGCCTGAGCCGAAGGCAGACGTTTAACCATTGAACCACCCAGGCATCCCACCAGGGCATATTTAATACCTCAATAGGAGGCAGAGAGACAATAAAATCAATTCATGAATCCCTTTCCAATTGGAAACTCCAGTGGATGACCAAACTTCTTTGGCAGTTGCCTTGGACATTGTTTAAAACATACACAACATGCTGCACTAAACAAGGCATTGGATTTCAAGGGCAATCTGAGATCCTTGGCAGTGTGCCATATCAGGCACTATGGTAGCCATTCAGTCTATGTAACCAATCTGCTTTATCTACTAAAAAGTCTTATACCCTTGTTAGGACATCAGCTTCTTAATTGCCAGGCGGCAGTATCATTGCCTTATGGGTTGAGACTTTGAAGACAGTAAGGACTGCCTCAGGCTCTTGCAGGTGAACCCACTGTCCTTTCACATATCCTAAGCCCCCAAGGGTTTAGTCATGATCATCCACTCTTGGACTTCCCATTGTTAAAGCCATACGGTTGTGAAAATTATTCAAAGGAAACCTCATTTAAAATGTCATCTAAGGGATCCCTGGGTGGCGCAGCGGTTTGGCGCCTGCCTTTGGCTCAGGGCGCGATCCTGGAGACCCGGGATCAAATCCCACGTCGGGCTCCTGGTGCATGGAGCCTGCTTCTCCCTCTGCCTGTGTCTCTGCCTCTCTCTCTCTGTGTGACTATCATAAATAAATAAAAATTAAAAAAAATAAATAAAATGTCATCTAAATGCCAGCAAGGAGTGCTCTCGTGCCCTACCATACCTTGTCAGTTGCAGACCCAACAGGATGAGATACACCTTGCAAGCTGATACTGTTTGGTCAACTACTTTACTTCCGGAGCAGGAGGAAGAAAGTCTTTCCTCTCTTAGCTAGCAACCCAGCCAATGAGAGACTGTCACAACTCAGTCAACGAGAAGGCATTATACTTTGAACACCCACTTTACTCAATCTTTTTGTTTTTAACACACTTTCTAGCTACCCCTTTCCTCTATAAGAGGGTATTCCTCTCGCTTCTTCTGAGGGCTTGCCTATGATTTTGATATAGGTTGCTTGTCCTGAATTGCAATACTCTGCTGTTTTCAAATAAACAGATTTTTTTTTTTTTGCTGGTAAAATAACTGGGAGTTTTAATTTTAAGTTTAATAGGGTTAATCCCTTTTAGAGTGGCCCAATTTTCAGTACAGAGCTAAGTGCCAAGGCTCATGAGTGATCACCAGCTAAACCACTCTGAGCTCAGATCTCTGGCCACCGCACTTGCTGCTGTATGAGAGGTTCTAGCTGGAGCAGCACTGTGTACACAGCTAGATGCTTATTGCTTTGTGTGCTTTGTGTCAGATTTCTGTCCTCTTCCAGAACTGGGCCCCAAACCCTAGCAGTACTCTCCCCTTTTGTTGTCTCTACTACTGTCTGACCCATGCCTTTCAGAGTCCCAGACACATTTCACTCAAGTGGTAGTCCTGTTTAGAGGATGTCCAAAGCTTTAATATGCTTTGCTAGTATTTTTGCTTGTTCTGATTCTCAGTCCAAGAGGTGCCCTTTATCAGGTGGTATAACGGATAGAGGCATTGTGCCAGATGAAAAGTCCTCCCAACCCCCAAATCCCTGCAAAGTCTTGCACCTCTTTCACATTCTTCGTGGTTGGGTAAACTGGAATCTTATCAATCACTACTTCTAGGACAATATGCATCATATGTAACTAGATGACTTCTAAACTCTTATGGTGTTGCAGGGGCTTTAAATTTTCTGTGAGTTCACTGGCAATCCTCTCCTTTGCAGAACTCCTGAGAGTATCTATGGTTGAAGATCTGATGAGAGAAAGTTCATTATAGTGCAACTGATAAAGGAATTCAGTTATTTCTATGACAGAGATTTTTAAATTATGATTGATAATATTATACCAGGACTATATCATATTTTAGGAATTGTATTCAAATACATCCTAAAGATATAGCATCACTTCTTTCTTAACAATGGTTCCCATGGAATTTAACATATGCAAAAAGTTACATAGTTGGAAAAAACTTAGTTCTTTTACAAATTAATTTTGGCAGACAAACTTCTACATCAGTATGTATTGTAAAAAGCTTCTCCCCCACACACACATACACCTTTTTTTTCTTTCTGTCTTTGAGGGCAAATTTTTGGTTATCTCTTGGGGTGTTTCAGTTCAAAGAGGTGATAAGATTTATAACCTCAAGGGATGGGGAAAGAATTTAAATTTTCTCCTAGGAGTTTGGGGTAATTATTATCTAAACTTTTCCTTAGTACTAAGTACCAGAAAGCATGGGGCATTTCATAGATTTTCTCATCAATTACCACAACATTCTCTTCATTTTTATCACTTGTTTCAGAGATTCCACCTCTTAGCATCCTTCTTTAAAATATATATATATATAATATATATATATATATATTTATTTATTCATGAGAGACCCAGAGAGGGAGGCAGAGACAGAGGCAGAGGAAGAAGCAGGTTCCCTGCAAGGAGCCCAATGTGGAACTCCATCCCAGATCCCTGGGATCACGTCCTGAACCAAAGGCAGAAGCTCAACTGCTGAGCCACCCAGGCATCCTACCACCTCTTAGCATCCTAATTAGGCTTTGTCACAAGCATCTGAGTCTTAATCCCAGGTATTTTGTACTTTGAGCTTTATAAAATGACACTTTAAGTTCTCCAATTTCTACTCTGCCACCTTGTCTGCCAACCCTGGAACTCACAGAATAGAGGACAATTACATTTTCCTTCCCTAACTTCAGTTCTTCCAACTTCCAATTTGAGCTTCAGCCTACAGTTGGACATCAATGTCCAGTTGAACTGCCCACAGCAGATGTCAGCCCAGTTTCTCTTCTTTGGTGCAGTGTGCTATGCACATTTGCTCAAACCAATCCTTTAAAAAAGCCAGTGTTTTAGGGGTTTCCCTGTACTCATGTGGCAGTCCAAAAGTATCTGACATACAGACCAGTCTCCTCACATGGAGGTCGACAGCCAACATGGGATTTCCCCCATGGATACCTCTAAGCCAAGGCCCATTTTTTTTTATTTTTTTCCTGTTTCCTGGCTGGCTCACCAATGGTTGTTGGTTTGTAACTGGCTTGGGAACTGTAGGTGAAATCTGAAACTGGCCTCATATGCAGAGGACAGGGAGAGATCAAAGAAAGATGCAGACCACTCTAGGTTCATAGGTAGCAGGTTTAGTAAGCAAAGGAACTTACTTATGGGGCTTGTCTTGGGAAGTCACAAGATGAGTAGATCTCTGTACACACCTGTCAAATCTCAAAAGTTCATATAGAAGCCTTAACTGGGTTCAGTCATGTAGACCAACCAGATGGTCTCATATACCACATCCATATCTCAAGGCTATATCCTTGGAGCAAATACCGGGAGTGCTACTCCACATTCTGATGGCAGGGAAGAGGGTAAAGAACCTCCAGTTGCTGAAATCCAGCTCACAGGTCAACTGACAATCACCTCGTCCCAGTGACTTCCTCTCATATCATTTTAGTTCACTCAGAACCATCTCTGTTTAGTAAGCACCAAAGACCTAAACACTATTCTGATTTCTTTTGTCCAGAGATTATTTTTTAATGCTCTGGAAATTTTTATGAAAACTATGTCATGGGGACACTTGGGTGGCTCAGTGGTTGAGCATCTCCCTTCAGCTCAGGGTGTGATCCAGGATTTCTGGGACCAAGTCCCACATAGGGCTCCCTGCTTGGAGCCTGCTTCTGCCTCTGCCTATGTCTCTGCCTCTCTGTGTGTGTGTCTCATGAGTAAATAAATAAAATCTTTTAAAAGAAGAAGGATATATATATAAAAAAAATAAAAAAAAATAAATGCCTTCTCCATCATTAAAAAAAAAAAGAAAACTATGTGGTGTCTATTCTTCTGGTTTGGGCTTTTTTTCATTTATAATGTTTTCAAGATTAGTCCATATATTTACTCTTTGTATCAGAAGTTCCTTAAATGACATCACTGAGTAGTATTTCATTGTACAATTATACCACATTATTGTTTATCCATTCTTATCTTTTGGACACTGGGTCATTTTTAATTTTTAGGTAATTATAAATAAGACTGCCATAAACATGGCTGAACAAATGTTTTTACGTGTGAATATTTGTTTCCATTCCTCTTGGATAAATATAATGGGTCATAGAGTAGACAGACATTTAACTTTTAAAAAAGCTGCCAAACAGTTCACCAAATGATCACTCTATTCTATAGTCTTACTAGCAATATGTGAGCATTTCAGTGCTCTTTACCCTTGATATTGTCAACTATTTTGCTTTTAACTATCCTAGTTAGTAGTTGTGAAATATGATTTTAATTTGCATTTCCCTTAAGGCTAATTATGTAGAGCATATTTTCATTCATGTTTTGGCCATTCTTCTGTATGCTGTTGTGTGATGCTCGTTGTTCATTTTGTTGCTTTCCCTGTTTTTCAGTTGTTTTTTAATTGTGCAATTTTGTGTGTATGTGTTTCAGTTGAGAGAAGGGTTGAATTTTATGTTTTCACATTGGATGGGCAGTGATTTTGATGGTATATATTTGAGCCTATTTCTCTAAAATCTGCTTCATATCATATAGACACCCTTCTTATCCTATCTGGGCTTTTCTCTCCACGGTGGGAAAGATTCCCTACACTGATCAGATTCCAATATTCCACAATAGACCACAACTGTCTCATCTCTGTGTAGGTGTCCCAATAGTTTTATACTATTTTGAATGGAATTTGTTTTGGTAATTGTGTTTTCCAATTATTTATAGCTAGAATATAGATACAGGGTTTTGTTCATTTAATTAGTTTCTGATTTTGTTAAATTTGTGCATTAATTATAGTATTTTTGTAAATGTGGTAGGTTTTTCTACATAACCTATTCAGTCTTCTGTGAACTACATATATGGAATTTCATTTTTCATTTACAGTGTAAATGTTATATGCTAAAATTAGCTTAACTATCAATGATTTTTAAAATCCTATCACATGAAAATTATACTACAGCAAAGTATTGTCATAATGAAAAAATATTTAATAACATAAAATCTAAATCATAAAATTGAAAATTTCTAATATATTTCTAAAATATTTACAGTTTTTTTTAAGTTTCTAATAATTATATTTGTGGCAAAACACTTTAATGCATGTAGAATATTAATTGCTTCATTCTATAAACATTTGTTGAGCATTGTATGTCTTGTCACAAATGATTAACCTCAATTTTAAAAGAGAATATGATACCTAATTGATACTGTGCAGAATGTTCTCTTCTATTAATAAGAGAACACTTTTTAAAGGGATGTATGTGCTTTCATGCATATGGCTAAGTATATAAACAGATATGAATATGATACACTTTTATATAAGAGTATGTTTATATATAGAAAGTGATGCATTTATTTTCATTAGGTACAAAATACATACATAGTTAGGTACATATAGATTTGTAATTATCATATAGATTTTTACAAATATTTTAAATCTTAATAAATGTAATCTTTAAAGGATTTTTAAGCACCTTTTTCACTAAGGATACACACAAACAGGACAATAATTCGCAAACCAAGAACTGCATGATCTCACTTATATGTAAAATCTAAAAAAGTCAAACTCATAGAAGTAGAGAGTCCAATGATAATCATTAGGAGCTGGGGAGAGGTGGGAATGGGAAGATTTTCTTTCTTTTTTTTTTTAAATGGGAAGATTTTCATCAAGGAGTACAAATCTTCAATTATAAAAGATAACTAAAATGTAGAGGCCAAATATACAAAATTGCGACTATAGTTAACAATACTATAGTGTATATTTAAAATGTGATAGAGGGTAGCTGTTAAATGTTCTCACCACACACAGAAGGAGAAAAGAAAGAAAGAAAGAAGAAGAAAGAAAGAAAGAAAAGAAAGAAAGAAAGAAAGATTGGAAGGAAGGAAGGAAGAAAGAAAGAAAGAAAGAAAGAAAGAAAGAAAGAAAGATAGGAAGGAAGAAAGAAAAAGAAAGAAAGAAAGAAAGAAAGAAAGAAAGAAAGAAAGAAAGAAAGAAAGAAAGAGAGAGAGAACGATTGGAAGAAAAAGAAAGAAAGAAAAAGTAACTGTGAGATGATGCATATGTCTTTTGGTGCTTACTTCACAAAGCATACATATATCAAATCATACAGTTATAGCCCTTAAATATATATAATTTTTAAATTCTCAATTTACTTCAATAAAGCTGGGGAAAAATAGTGAAACACTAAAGTAACTGAAACACAGTGGGAAGAATTTTTTTTTTTTTTTGAAAAAAAAAAAATCTACTAGCCAAATTAAAAAATCTCTCATCTGGCTCACTCACTTTTAATACCATAATATATCTTATTTAATTAGTAAATAAACATAGCTGAAGGATAATTACACAAAGAGAACCACTAGAAGAACCTGCAGAAGAAAAAAGCTTCCTCTATATTTATTCAACATTTTTCTGATTATCAGAGAAAGATGGAACAATTGGTAAATACTGCCAATTCCATGAAAAAATTATTAAAATTTCAAAAAATATCCCCATATAGCACCATTCATGGTATCACTTACAAATTACCATATATTCACAAATCTGTTGGGGAAAAAGTCATTTAAGATGTAGGGCACCCCGAGTGGCTCAGCGGTTTAGCGCCACCTTCAGCCTAGGGCTTGATCCTGGAGTCCCCAGATGGAGTCCCAAGTCAGGCTCCCTGCATGGAGCCTGCTTCTCCCTCTGCCTGTGTCTCTGCCTCTTTCACTCTGTGTGTTTCTCATGAATAAATAAATAAAATGTTAAAAAAAATTCATTATGTCATAAAATATAGCACAAATGACTTCCATTATCTATCAGTTTTGTTCTAAGTCTCTATTTTTCTTTTTTCTTTTTTTTTAAGATTTTCTTTATTTATTCATGAGAGACACACAGAGAGAGAGCCAAAGGGAGAAGCGGGCTCCATGCAGGGAACCCGATGTGGGACTTGATCTGGGGACTCTAGGATGACACCCTGGGTGGAGAGAGGGTGATCAACTGCTGAGCCACCCAGGCATCCCAATATGTTATATTTTCAATGAAAGGTTGGGTTTATCCCAGGAATGCAAAGTTGAGTTAACATAAGAAAGTCAGTATTTGTAATTTAACACATTAATAAAGTAAAAGAGAAAAATTATTTTCCTTAATTGCAGAAAAATAATGAAAATTTAGCATCAATTCAAGATTTTCAGAAAAGAAAGTAAATTTTGCAAGTTAAGAATAGAAGGGAACTTATCTTAATAAAACACATCTACAAAGATGACCTCTAAAATAAAAAACAGACAAAGTGGTCAAATGTTAAAAAAAAAGTTTTCTTTAATATCAGGAATAAAAAAAAGAAAAAAAATCAGGAATAAGCCTAGAATGTTGAACATAACCACTTTTCCTCAAGTGAATAAATAAATTAATTGTATATCATTACATGTTAAGAAATGTGCAAAAAAGCCAGAGATAAATTATTAGAAATTAATGAAATTTGGTAATTTTGAAGGATACTAAATGTTATGCAAATCTATTATATTTTTATTCATCAGAAAAAATTATTCAGACTATATGATTTTTTAAATTAACATTTATACTCATAAAAAGAACCTCCACAAATGAATCTGTCACATGATTTTTAAATAGATTTTACAAATTTATTTAAAATGTTATAGAAATAGCTTATGTAACAGTTTACTACTTCATATGATATTAACTATAATAATTTATATTAGGGATCCCTGGGTGGCGCAGCGGTTTGGCGCCTGCCTTTGGCCCAGGGTGCGATCCTGGAGACCCGGGATCGAATCCCATATCAGGCTCCCGATGCATGGAGCCTGCTTCTCCCTCTGCCTGTGTCTCTGCCTCTCTCTCTCTCTGTGACTATCATAAGTAAATAAATAAAAAAAAAAAAATTAAAAAAAAAATAAATAAATAAAAAATAATTTATATTAATACCTTCAATAATAAATTTGTTTTGTATTATAAATTACATTATAAAGCAAAAATAGAATATAAAGCAATTGATGGTTCTTATTAGTTAATTAATAAATTAAAAGACCATAGTGTATACACATGTAAATACATACAAGCACACATATTCATACATTGGGGACTGAATATTGTCTATATAATTCCTTATAAATTTACCTATAGATTTCATGCAATCCTAATTAATACAGTAATAATTTCTGCTGGAACTTGAAATAGTTATTGTCCATTTTATACAGAATAGCAGATAGCCAAGAATAAACCATGCACATGAAAAAGAACAAGGTGAGAGGACAGTTGTTTTAGATGTCAAAAAATACTGTAAAATTCTAAGAAAAATAGAATCTGGGATGCCTGCATGGCTCAGTGGTTGAGCATCTGCCTTTGGCTCACAGGTCATGATCCCAAGTTCCTGGGATCGAATCCTACATCAGACTCCCTGAGGGGAGCCTGCTTCTTTCTCTGCTTTGTATCTCCTCCTCTCTTTCTGTGTCTCTCATGAATAAATAAAATCTTAAAAAAAAAAGAAAAATAGAGACTTAGAACAAAACAGATAGTAGATAATGGAAGTCATTTGTGCTATATTTTATGACATAATGGATTTTTTTTAAAAATTTAACATTTTATTTATTCATTCATGAAAGACAGAGAGAGAGACAGAGGCATAGGCAGAGGGAGAAGCAGGCTCCCTGAAGGAACCAGATGTGGGACTTAATCCCGGAGCCCGGGATCATCCCCTAAGTCAAAGGCAGATGCTCAACTGCTGAGCCACCCAGGCGTCCCTGACATAATGAATCTTAAATATCAATATAATATCACTGAATCTCAAACAAAACAAGTAAGGATTAAGTCATAGAAAGATGTATACACTATGACCGTATTTATATAAAGAAAGGCAAAGCTTCGTTACATATTTTCTGGGAAAGGAGTAAAATAAAGACCATCAAGAGTAAAACTACTACAAAAATCAGTATGTTTCTTGTGGAGGTAAAGAGGAATATAATGGGGGAAGAGGTGAATGTAGGACTTTAATCACTGTTAAAACTTTTTATTTCTGGAGCTGTGTGGTGATTGGATATGGGTAGTATTTGATAGATCAAGGTGCTTCTAGTGGCAAAATAAACGGTGTTGCAATAAGAAAATTGTATGGTTTATATAATTATGTGAGATTGTGTTCATGTGGGCTGTAGAAAAGCCTCAAGTTATTCACTATCTGTGAAGTAATAACCATAATGTTCAAACAAAACAATTGTAATCTTTCCTCAATCCATAATACTTGATCAGAAACAATATTACTTACCAACCTTAAACATTTAAAGAATGCATAAAGAATGTCTCACTCAACAACTCATTTTATTCACAGAAATGGGCCTTTTAGAAACCTTATGGTTTTCTTTATAGGCCATGGAAGATGATGGTGGGCCACTATAAAACTAATCAACTGTTAATCACAATTGCAGCATCTATCTTAGATGTTCTGTTTTTGCCAGAAGAGATGAACACAGCGTCTGAATCTTGCCATGTGCCTATTGAGAAAGAGAATGATATTTTCATTTCCCATCAGTAAAGAAGAGTGAAAGCTATTAATATTCAACTGGGATTTCCAAAGTAAAGATTTACTGCCTTATCCAGCACTAGGTTCAGCATGCTGCTTTGGTTTGATAGCCTGGGATATTCAGGAACTTCTCCAAAAATAAAGAACAATCTACTACCAATAAAGTGGCTATGTCCTTAGTAGCACTTTAAGCATTTTGGAGACATGTAGCCCCTTGGGATTATTGTTTTAGTTGATTTATTAGGTGAATTAGGAAACTATGAATTTTAAGGATCCAGGACAAAAAAAAAAAAAAAAAAGGACTACAATTGTTACACTAATATATCTCTTTCAATGTATACTTACGACCTCACAGACCATCCTTTATGGCCTGCTGTTAGGAAAGGAAAAGAATCCTGGAAGGGTCATATCAATATTTTGTTGCAGGATGAAAATGAATCACTACCACTATATAACTCCAAACAGTGGTGATTTTGAAAGGTAGCGATGAAGGCTGACATATTTTCAGTGAACATACATTTAACATTATCTATTTCTGGAGGGAGAAAGGGTTACTAGTTTGGCTCAATCATCAAAGCCTTACATAGAAAAAATAATTGAAGGATCCGAATGGATAGAGGAAATGACATGGGGATAGACCTACGTTGTGTGTGGGAAGAAGAGTGAGAAGATTTTTCAGTCTCCTCTGAATGCCCTCTAGCAACCACCACATGGGAGACATGGGAGGCACTTAATCATCAGGTGCACAAAATAACTTTTCCAGGGAAAGTCAGTGGTTCCATAATAGGTCCATGAATAAAGCAGTCATAACGACAGAGATGGAGACTGTGCATGGGCTTTACAATGTTGTCTCTCTCTTGTCAGAGAAGATGTAGCTACGATTGGTGCTCAGTATCTGACTCACCTGCAGGGCAGACCAATGCTGAGCCCTCACTCTCATAGTATCCTTTGAGGAAATAGAACAGGCACTGGGTGGAAAGTGATTCTATAAAACCACTTCCAACTTGAGATTGTTAATTTGTCTTGACTGGGATTAGTATATATTTAGTTATGGATTTCTTTAACCTTGACAACATTTGCTCTACTAGCCCCTCTTTTAAAAAGATTACAGGGTATCTTATTAACTAAAATGAGATGCTGTAGAACAATATCTCAGGCCAAGGGGCTGACATTGTCGAGAAGGACATAGAAAAATGTACACTAGAACATAGGATTCACTTGTCTTATTTTATATCATTCAGAAGCTATATCCGTGATAAATCATTGGAATGGTCTTTTTTTTTTAAAGATTGTATTTATTTATTCATGAGAGAAACACAGAGAGAAAGAGAGAGGCAGAGACACAGGCAGAGGGAGAAGCAGGCTCCATGCAGGGAGCCCGATGTGGGACTTGATCCTGGGTCTTCAGGATCAGGCCCTAGGCTGAAGGCAGCACTAAACCGCTGAGCCTACCTGGGCTGCCCTGGAATGGTCTTTTAAAGTCTCAGTTAAAATTCCAATTTGAGGATGACTCTAGAAATATTAGAATAATGTTGCCTAAAATGCAATGTCTATATTAAACTAATAGTCTTATCTGGTGCTTAATTGGTTTCCTGCCTGGATTCAGGAACCAAACAGTGAAAATAAAATTGGCTACACTCACCAAACCCTACAGACTTATTTAGAAATATATGCTTCCTTTGCAAATTAGTGTCTGTAATTTTAGGAGTCCAGGTAACTAGTGATAGAATGTTTCTTCTGAGGGGCACAAAGAGGTTTCCCACAGGATCTGGATCTAGATCTAGGACTGATAACTGAACATTTTGAGCTCTTCATGCTGTCATCAGCAGGAATTAAAAGGAATTATGTCACTGAAAGGAGTAATTAGTTCTGGTTATCATTAAGAGTCAGTAGCGCTGTTATATAATGGAGGCAATACAAAAATACGTCTGTGACTCAAAGGTTTCGCTAGAACACTTCTTGGTGCTTACATGCCTAGTGCAACAGCCACAGCATGGCAAGGTCATTATTTCCAGAAGTCTCAGATATTTTATAGGTAAAAGATATTAAGCAACTTAAATAAGCAGACAAGCTGGCTTTGGTAAGGATGATTCGGAATGAATAGTATCAAAGAGAAATGATAATTGTCAAACCTGAACTACAAACTAGGAGCAGGGAATGTCATTTTCCCTACTAAAGTAGTTATAATTATTTTTATTGGAAATAATGATTAGGCACCAAGTTGTAGAATCAGTGAAAATCAGTGACTAAGTCAATCACCATTGATTTAATATAGGGTTCAAAGTGCATCTGGACAGCTCAGTGGTTGAAAATCTGTCTTTGGCTCAAGTCATGATCCCTGGACCTTCAAGTCATGATCGAGTCCCGCATCAGGCTCCCGGCAGGGAGCCTGCTTCTCCCTCTGTCTATATCTCTGCCTCTCTCTGTGTGTCTCTCATGAATAAAAAAAATAAAATCTTAAAGCAACAATAATAATAATAATAGTAATAATAATAATAATAGATAATAGATAATATAGAGTGGAAGTGGACCTGAGTGGTGCAAGGGGTGATTTTTTTTTTAGCAGATATCATCAAGGGCTCACTTCTTCCCTTGGTACCTTCAGTGTCTACCACTAGGGACTTTCCCTAGCTGCAGGAGCATTTTCAGTCCACCCAGTGAAGATAGGATCAAAGCACAGGGATTTAACACTCCATAAACAGCATTCAATCAGTTAGGTTCTAGAGCTGGTGAATCATTGTCCCATCTTCTTTAACCCTCATTGGAACAGTTCTGAGTACATTTTACAAAGCCTTATACACAGTCCCCAATGAGATGATCCCCAGTTGCCTACAGCAATAATTAATTTCTTAATGCAGACTTACTGGAGAGCTTCTTATTCTTTTCTCATTCCTCTGTTTCCTTACCATGCTTTCTAGGATCACCTCCCAAATAGCAATCACACATCTGAACAATTCTGTCAAGGGCTGCTTATATAAGTTATTCCCCTTTAGTTAAAAAATAAAATTATAGTTTATACTACCACTTAACAAAGATTATAGTCAATTATCCCATGTTTATATGGACATTTATAAAAAATGTATATATAGGCATTTATCAAAAATAGAGAATTCCTGTGCAGTTACAAAAGGATCTGTGTGTGTACATAAGCATGCACACATACATATACATGCAGATAATAGTGCTTGATTTTTTTAACAGTATATTATTTTAGTTATACATTCCATAGCCATGAAAAAATCATGTAAATGTATTATAACTGAACTAGTGATGACTGCAAACTATATTAGTAAATATAAATAGAATTTATGATTACATGTGGAATGTGACAAAAAATATATTGAAATCGTATTTTCAGTGTCTTATGTCACATTATGTTTACTGTAATAGAAGTGGCTATGTGTTTTTTTATCCCAGGTTTACCAACAATTATAACTAAAGACTGATCTCTCAATTTGCCCTAAAGGCTGCACTGACTTATATCAACAGAAAATTTAAGTAAGCACGAGACACTTATTTCTAGCAAATCCATTGCATTATTATATTACATAGTGTATAATTAACTAGACATACATTTGCATATGATATAAAAAGTTGCTATAGATTTTTTGAAATTACATTATTTTTCTTATTCAACTTGTGGTTTGATATAGAAAAGAGCACATACTCATGAATTGTAATATTTCATCTTATATATGGAAGGTTCACAAAGAGAAACAAAAGAATTTAGAAATTAATTTAAAGAAAGGCGGTAGAGGAGTCACACACATATTTACTTATCTTTTTAAAATCATCTAGGAAAGTGAGGCTTCATGTACCTATAGAAGCACATGTGTTTGCTGTATAGTTAACACTTTCCAAATGTGGATATATATTAAGGAAACCCCTGAAGTTTAAGAGATTAAGATATGTTTGTGAGTGCCTGTCTTAGATGTTCAGAAAGACATTTAGGAAATGGTGAAAGACATTTTCAGTTGCACATGGGTAATTTCATACATAATTTTAAATGATTTTTGATAGTAATATTTGTCATGAATCAAATGGTGCAAATCCAACCAGACAAATTCAATCTTGGAGGAATCATTAACAAACACCTGTTTTAAGAGCTATCCATCCCAAAGGGATTAGGTCTATTTTTCTATTCCATAGGAGACATCTAACCTGAGACTACAGTACTGGCATTAAGAAAAAGGCTCTGGAGAATCTTATCCTTCCTTCCTTCCTTCCTTCCTTTCTTTCTTTCTTTCTTTCTTTCTTTCTTTCTTTCTTTCTTTTTTTTTTTTTTTTCTTTGGAGTCTATTACCCTGATTAATAGTCATTTTTTTCCTTTTTAAGTGCCTGATGTTTAAAACTTCTTACTTTATTAAACTACTTTGGAGGGGTAAGAAGAATTGAAATAGGTTGTAAATTATTAAAATTGTACCACAGATGCCATTCTTCAATAGAGGATATTTAATAATCGTAAGGTCAAAAAAGTAGTAAGTGGCAGAGCTGAAATTCAAACTTCTGTCTGAACGCAAATGTCTTGTTTTTTCCCTGCTACACAGACTGCCTGGAGTTTAATTTAGCTTTTCAAACTTGTGTTTTCTCAGAAAAATATATTACTGCTCCTAATGATAATAATTTTTAAGAAAATATCATCTTTGCATGGTATTAATCTTGTCCATCATGGAAAGTCGTTAAATAATTTGAAACCTTCAAATTCTCCATCATAATTTCAAAACCATGTCGCATTCCAAAAAAAAAACCCAAAAAACAAAAAACAAAACAAAACAAAAAAACAATTAAGCATAAGGGATAACCCAGGAAATGTCATTTAATTGTTCTAGATTTTTTTCCTCAAAACTGAACACCTTTGCGTGGACCAGTGGATCATTAAAGACAAATTTTGCTTCATAAAGTACTGTTGAAAGCCTAAAACAAAAGCAGACTTCTTGACTTATTTTTCCTTAGTCACAACTGAAACATCATTTTAAAAAGTATTATTATTGCATTGACTAGAAATTGTGAGTTTGAGAAAAAATAATATGATGGAGAGAAGTAGAGTTGGAGGAAGCTTCTAATATATTATTTGTTTCTTCATGTAAGTTACGTAAGTTGTCAGAGCCTCAGCATTCTTGTTTGTATATTGGTGATGTAGAGATGGAAGAAAGTGAACATAAAAACACTTAGAAAAGGATCCAACAGAGTAAGGTGTTTTTTTTTTAATATATATTTTTGTTATGATTTTTGTTATATTAGTGAACTAACAGTTTTTCCCTATGGCTGATGACAAAGTTGGCCTAAGTCTCCTATTACAAACCTTACAGAACTTAGAAGCAGGCAAACACAAGTGTTTTTCCAGGTATACAACACAGAGCAAAGGATAAGGAATGTGGCTGATCTAATCAAGGTATATGCCACTCTTGTAGCTTTACTAAATTACCATTTGTTGAGTAAAACAGGGGGTGCCAGATGGTGAGCAAAATTTCAAAAGAAGAACATAGGAGAAACTGAAATAGAGGTTCATTACTCATAGAAAAAGTGCATGTCCTCAAGAGACTACAGGAAGGTAAAGGCAGGGTATAGACAGAGTCAGGACTGGGAGCCTATGCTTTTATAGGGTCTATTGGTGAAGCACTTTGCTATTCCTGAGATGATACAGCATTGCTCAATTCAAACCAAAAAGTTGATCCTGTTAGACACCAGAACCCAAGTCACTGCCATTCCAGGAAATGCCCCTAAATTTACCTTGCTGAATGTGTCCCTCACCACCAGAAGGAGCTGTAAAAATTTGTTCCACTAGTTGCAGACACCAGATAGAAAAGCCCTTCAACCTACAAGGAGTTGCCAGTAAAAAAAAAAAAAAAAAAGCAAACAAAAAAAGTGTACAAATTCACTCTGATGAAACTATTGGGAACTTTCACTTCAAATGGTGATGGCCCACTTGACTCTTTATTATTATTATTATTTTTATTTAGACTCTTTATTATATAGGCATGGATGCATATGCATGCAATACCGAACAACTTCAAGTTCTCGGCCTTCTAGCCAAATGGATACCACTGGGTCTTCCCTCTCTGATCAGGATGGTAAATACCCCTCAATACCAATACTGACTTAAACAGCACTGAAGGCCTAGACCCAGTCATTAAATATATGCTTGAGGCAGGAGTCATTAAGCCTGCAATGTCTCCTTTCAATAGCCCCATTTGGCTAGAACTTAAGCCAGAATGAAATTCTATCAAAGGGTAAAAAAGTGGGGAATGATGGGGAGTCCTGTTGGAAGGGCTGAGGCTAGAGTGCCACTGAGTCTTTGTAGCAAAAGGATTGAATTCCTTCACAGCAATGGTCCTCTGGAGGAAATATCTCAGTGACACTTACCCGGAGCCCCACTCCCAACATCAAATATTGCTAGAAACTAACCAGCCCTATGATTGCCATACATAAAACCCATTTAGGGCCTGTGCTTTCATGATTTGTCCGTAATTCTCATAGGTCAATATCAGAAATGTCTAAGAGCATTAAAACGATCTCCCTTCGCCTGGAATATAGGTGTAGCTCCTCAGATAGTGAAAGGGCAACTGCCTATTCCTTTGCTAAATGTGTCCCTCACCACCAGAAGGAACTGTAAAAATTTTTTCCACTAGCAGCAGACACCAGGTAGGCTGCTCAGCACTTAGAGAAGCTAGCCCACCCGCCAACTCATGATTAATGTGGAGGCCGAGAAAATTAAGGCCATTCCACTTTAAGTTCAGCGTTAGCACAAGTACAGCCATCCCAGGCCCCTGTGAATAAGAGCTGAAGTTTACCTTACTTCAGTTACAGGAAGAAAACAGCTTACACCTTAAAGTCCTAGAAAGCCCCATATTAGAATAAAAACAGAGCCCAAGCCAAGGGCAGGAAGCCCCTGTCAGAATGAGAACAGAGCCCAAGCCAAGGGCAGGAAGCCCCTATTAGAATAAGAACAGAGCTCAATGCCCTTGAAGGCCCCGTATCAAAATGTAAACAGAACTGAGGAATTGCTCCACCCCTTCTGGAGGTCCCCTAGACCAGTCCTTAAAACTAAGCTGAAAACCACCTCAGGGTCCAATTCCCTGCTCTGCTGTGTCGGGTATACTTGGACCCAAGCTCGAGCTTGTAAATAAACCCTTGTGGGTTTGCATCCGTGTGGGCTCCTTGGTGGTTCCTTGGATTCGCGATCTTGGGCAGAATAATTAACACCCCAACTAGATAACCACATGGGAAGGTTCTAGCTTCCCGGGGGGCCACCATTCCAGAAGACCTTATCCCTGAGTGAGATAAGTTCATCACTGGAAAGTACATTGCCCCAGAAAACATTGCCCCAGTCCAAGAAACTATCATTGGAAGTAACTAGAGATTACACCGCAGGGATATATCACCAGAAGAAGACTTCACTGGTCACTAGGATGGCCTCACTGTCCAGTTCACCAAAAACTCAACAAGACATCACAATTTGGATTGAGATTTCATGAGAATAACAGATTAAATGTACTGCCTTGGTAAACTCAGGAAATCCATTGGAATAGTATTTACCTGTATTTGCCTTTGTTTTCCTCCTGACCCTTTCCTATCCCAAGATGACTGTCAAACTGCATGTCCCCTGCCAATTACATGGCAGAACTACATCATATTTCCCCATTGTGGCAGGCCATAATATGCGATCAGAACCACATAACTCTTGTCTAGAAATAGTCCTGTCTAGATTGCTTGTTTTTGTCTATTCTTCTGAACTTCTACTTTTGAGTGCTTACATGGGAATACTCAGTCATGATTTCTGCTGATCTCCTGCTTTTTCTAGGTAGACCATGGGTTTCTCTTCACCAACCACACATCCCTTTTACCAGCCTCCAGTATTTCCCCTTCAATATCAAAACCCCATGTCACAGCCACCCTGCATTGGAATTTAGAGATTTCTGGGAAATTGTTTTTATTTGTCGAGCAGTTTATAGATCTCCATTTTGGGGCGTTAGTTTTGGTATTTTTATTTGCTTGTTTGGTAGTGTCATATTTCTAGGAATATTGGTGATCCTTATGGGCTTGTGTTGATGTCCACAAATTTCAAAAATTAGGTACCTCTTCCAGTCTCTACTGACTGGCTTTGGTAGAGAAAGTTCTTCACTAGTTAACCCATCAGGAAATTTGGGTAAGTCAATTGGTGGATTGCTGCAAGAGTCCTCAATAGGGTGGCCTGGGGCTTTAGTTCTTGTGGGTAGGCCTGGCAATGGGGCAGGCCTGAAGGCTGTGTTTGCAGGGATCAGGCAAGAGGCTGACTCTATAGATGCTGGAAGGGAACCTGGGAAGGGAGGGCCAGCATGCATCTGCAGGGGTTGACCCAAAGGCCAGGGCTGTGGGATGGGCCTGGTGCTGGGGTGGTCCTGGAGTGTGGGTCTCTGAGGACCTTCCCTACCCTCTTCGATTCATCTTATTTTTGTACTCTAATCTCTTATTTAGATTCCTTAGCTCTTTTGAAGGTATTTTCACATTGGATAGTCATTAAAATCGATGTTTCTGCAAGGGGATGGATGCTGGAAACTCCTACCACCTTGCTGACATCATTCCTCACCTTATCTATTTCAAATTCCCTGCTAGGTAACTCCAACTTATATGACATTTCTAAATCTGTACTGATGATGGCTTTTTCTCTTGAGATTGTGGTGATATTTAGTTCCTTTTCATATGTCCCTTAATATTTTCTTTAAGTCTGGATATATTGTATAGAACAGTAGACACTGAAGTAAATAGGTTCTAAGTCTGGAAAAGAGCCTACTTTTCCTTTGGCTAGATCTTCAGTGTGGGGGTTAGTGTTAATCTGGATAAGAGATGGACTAAGTTTAAAATTTGTTGTTGCTATGGTTATGCAAAGTGCATCACAGTTTTCAAGTTCCTGTAGAGATATTTTGTATATAAGGTGGGGTGAGGTTTACCAGATCATTTTTTGTTAATTCTGAGTTGGAGGTCATTCCTTTTTTCTGTGCCCCGGAATCAGTCTCAGTACACTCTTGTTCCTCTTCTAGCCCTCTCTCATTAGTATTTTGCTGTCATTTGTGATTAGAGAATGAGGTTGGCAGTGGAGGGTGGAGGAGAAGTAGGTTGTAGATATGTGCAGCCTGCTCTTCTGGTTCAGCCTTAGGTCTGTGTCTGTATCTGGGGCTTGAAGGTGTGCCCCCCTTGGTTCATCAGCCCCTCCCTTAGTTACAGCTATGGGCTCAGCGGATAGTACTGCTCCTTTTTCAAGAACAGATTTTTAGACCCTTCCTGTTTCCTTCTAATTATTGCCTATTGGTAGGTGCTTCCCAGTTTTTAAGGTCACTAGAGCTATCGCATGTCTTATGTGGAAGAAAGCTTTTATTACACAATGGAGATGAAGCAAAGAAGTATGTAAGCAGTGTTTCTGGACTCTCCTGCATGGGTGTTGTTCTCTTCCTCAAGTCTGTACCGTAAGTGACACTTCTTAGAGTTTTCTGAGATACTTTATATGAGTCGGATTTCAGGAGAAAGAACCTGCCAAGACGGTACAGACTCCACCAATTTTCATATTGTTCCTCTAGTCCACACTTGGCCTTCACCACATTGTGAGCTATTCTGGCCAAATGGCTCCTATTGATTTCCAGTTTCATAGTCTCAGGAAAATACCTGACTTGGTTCCTTTCTCCCTGGAAATACTTTCTCTCCTTTGATTTTAGGGTCATTACTTGTTCTATGACCAAAGTGCTTCAATGCATTCAGAAAAAAAAGCATGATTTTGACACTAGTCAAGTTCTTTTTTGTTGTAATGGTGGAGAGATGCTACTACTTATAATTCTGTATATCATGAAATGGAAATCTGAGATTTCATTAGGCTTTTGGAATACTAATGTTTTTATTTTCTATTAAACAATGCACAAGTATTAGCCTCCAATTGAATCAACATTGAGGAATCAACAGGCCAAAATATTGCTCATTTGGTATTTAATAAGACAAGACTAAAAGAACCTGAAAGATCTTTGTATTTGTAAGTAAAATCATATTTTTATAATTAAAATGCTGGCTCTCAAGGTTATTATAATATAATTTATATTCTACTGATTTTCAATTTGAGGAATTCTTTAATATTAAAAATTACTGAAATAGGAAAACTGAAAAAAAAAGTAAAGGGAAATATAGAGATATAAAGTTCATGAACAAAGATAAAAACTAGATGTAAAACACATCTACCTGAATTCGTTATTACATCTCAGCATTTAACTGAATTCTGAACTTTCTGGCAGGCAAAGCAGAAATCTAGGCTTGTTATCAGTCAAGTAAAGTTCTGTTTTGAATACCACTTTTGTGTTGTAATAGACACTTTCCCTTCTTTAGGGTTTCAGGTATACATTAGCAGTATATTAATTTAGGGAATGAACCCTGCCTATACGCTGATGAAAGCATATGCCTAAAGGGAAATCCTTGCTATTTGCACAGAAGTGATTCCCTAATCCTACCTAAAGGAAGATCAGCCTAATAAAGGTGGCAATATATATAACCTAGATACAATACCCCCTCAGGATAGTGTCTTACTCATGAAAGTAAAATTTTTGAAACATTCTACAGAATCTTTTCTTTGTTAAACAAGTACCTCAATTTCTGACAAATACGACTAGTGTTACAAAGATAACTCCGATGAATGATTATTTTGATTTAAAAAATGTTTTATAAAAGCTACATTTATTTTCTGTTGTATATACACAAATGTATAAAATTAATTAATGCACAAATGTAAAATATACATATTTAAATTATATGGGTAAAGTACAAATTAGATAATTTTCAATTTAAATAGCAAAAGCTTTATGTACCTTGACTTTCTGGCCTGATTGAATTTGTGTATGTGTGGGTGTGAATGCATATGTGCATAAGTACATGTGTGTATCTTCTACAACTAAAACCAATGTGCTTCAAATACAAAAGTTCTACAGATCCATAGATAATTTTTTTTTATTTATTTATTCATTAGAGACACACAGAGAGAGAGGCTGAGACAAAGGTCGAGGGAGAAGAAGGCTCCTCGAAGGGAGACTGATAAAGGACTTGATCTCCAGACCCTGGGATCATGACCTGAACCAAAGGCAGATGCTCAACCACTGAGCCACCCAGGTGCCCCCTAAATAATTGTTTTTACTTTAAAATCTCCTTGATTCAAAGTTCACTAAATCTGGGGAGGAGGGGGATTCTAGGTAAAATTTGGCTCCCCAAAATATTACATGGTTATAGAAAGAATAGAAGGGTAAGGAAGAAGAATGTTGATACACACCTTCACACATATACAAAATTGATAGAAATGAGTCTAATTTTATCACTTTGTTGTGAGCAAAGACAGAAATTTTTATAAAAATACAAATAAGTACAAAAATCAGCCTGAAATTTAGAATAATGCACTATAATGCCAATTATACCTTCAAGAAGCTACAATATTAACCATTTCAAGTGAATTTTGGCAGGTAATTTATTTTTAAGACCAGGAAAATAGTTTATTTTCTAACTAATGAGTAACTGATAATTTAGAAAAAATAGAACTGGACTCTTTGGTAAACTGATATCACATCTTAATGACTTGGTTACATTTCATTGTTTTCTGCATACAATATTAGAATTTGAGCAGGAAAATGTCCTTCTCATATACATTCTTTTTGCAGTGATAAACAGTAAGGATGCTTGTTTCCTCCAATTTGAGTAGTCACTTTAACCAGTGCAAGGGGTACTCCAATATTTAGTTTTACCCTATCATTAATATAGCGATATGTAGTTATTGACTTATGACTTTAAATCTACTTTTCCTCTTCAACTATGAAGTAAAATTTCCATGTATTAACAGCCCTTAATATTACTATGATGTATGGGTCATCAGATTTAATGAAACCACCATGATTAATGACACTATAATGGTTTAATTAAAATAAATGAGTAAAAAGTAGAAAAGATGAAATATAGTATAAGGATATAAGTCACAGTCAGTTAAACAGATGAACCTAGTACAAATTAAAGTATTTAAAATACCAGTAATTGACCTCATAAGAAATTTAACCATAATACAATACAAATTAATGTTTGCAAATATAGTTTCCAGTACTTCAATAAATATCCCCTAAACACCTTCCTTGAACACTGCTAGACAATAAAGTCAAGATGAAATTATATTGCATTACAATATATTATGTTACATTATTAGAAATTAAAAATCTGATAATATAATGTAATAATATGTGCTAAAAGACATGGTCTTAGTTGGTCTGGGCTTTTTTTTTTTTAAGATTTGTTTATTTATTTGAGAGAGAGAGAGCAGGGAGGGGAAGGGCAGAGGGAGAGGGACAGAAATTTAAGCAAACTCCCATTGAGTGCAGAGCCCATCACAGGGCTCCATCTGTGATCCTGAGATCACAGCTCTGATATCACAAGCTGACCTGAGCTGAAACAGAGTCAGACTTAACCAACTGCTCCAACCAAGGGACCCTGTCTAGGCTTTTACAAAAAATCCCCATAAACTGGGTGGCTAAAACAACAGACACTTTATTTCTCACAGTTCTGAAGGCTGGGAAGTCTAAGAACAAGTTTCTAGAGAATCTATTGTCTGGTGAAAACCACCAGCTTCTTGGTCAGCAGTTGGCAGATGATTTCCTCCTTTTTTTTTTTTTTATTTTGGAAAGAGACTGGAGAGAGAAGGGGCAAGCGTTCTTCTGTTTCTTCTTATAAGATCACTAATCTCATTGGTAAGGGCTCCATCCTTATTAGCTAATTAATTTCCTAAGGCCCTAACTCCAAACACTGGGGATTAAGCTTCAACATATGAACTTTGGAGGGACACATTCAGTCCATAGCAGACATACACAGAAGATAAAAATGGATAAGAACAACAATAGCAATAAGAATAAAATGCTATGGGGTAAAATTGTAGGCATACTCTTACTGGGAAAGTAACAAAAACTCCATGGAGTCAGAGACATACAGTATTCTTATTTTAAGTTTTAAAATAGTAATTCTGAAATTATGAAGGAAACTAGAATAATTTAATATCAAAATGTTTAATTAAAACTGATTATTTCCTTTAGATATGCAAATGTTTCACAGTCCTTTCATATCCTGCCTTGAATGATGGGAAAGAACATTAGGAGTTAAAAATAAGATTCTCTCCATAAATGAAGAGCTATAAACTCATTTGTACTTTTCCCTAGCTATCATTCAGGAATAGGAACCTAAGTGGTGGCTCTTTTGACCAGAATTGGAGATCCTAGGACTAATGACATAGCCTTAATATTTCCTTGGAGTGGGATGCCTGGGTGGCTCAGTGGTTTAGTGCCTGCCTTTGGCCCAGGGCCTGATCCTAGAGTCTTGGGATTGAGTCCCACATTGGGCACTCTGCACGGAGCCTGCTTCTCCCTCTGCCTATGTCTCTGCCTCTCTGTCTCTGTGTCTCTCATGAATAAATTAAATCTTTAAAATATATATTTCCTTTAAGTAATGTGACTGCTTAGGATGTATGTGAGGTAGTGTATGTGTGTGTGAGTCCATGCATGTGTGTATATGTGTGTGCATGTATGCTTAATTTACAATATCAATTGAAGTTCAGATTTATACCAATAAGCCCATTTCTTTATATTTGAATGATATTTACATATCAAAGAAAACATATTTTCTAGAAGATTTTCCTTTCTGTCTTCTTGTATTCCTTTCCTGACTGTCCTTTTCTCATCCCTTTGCTCAAACAGATTTTGACTATGGCTACTAAGTAGAAAGTATTCATTTCTAGGAAATCTCCCTAGGCATAACAGCAGAAACAACAGATAGATGTACACATGTGAATGTACACATACTCATGAACACATGTGAGCACACAGATACCACACACATATATATAGTAAACGACTGCCAATTTTTCTGGATATATCAAACTTTCTAAATAATATATTATTTATTCTCTATGTAGTATTTTATACTCATTAATCCAGTCAGTATAGTTCTTAAACACATAAGACAGACATATATGTAGATATTCTTTATGGAAATCTAGACACAAGAGTGAACAAAACAAAATAGACTCAGGCCTAATGTTTCTTTTTTATTCCAGTAGAAATGAAATGGTAAACAATTAGAAATAAACGTGGGTGCTCATAAGTACTATCAAGAAAAATAAAGCAAAGTAAATGCTAAGATTGTATTGGTGCTATTTTAGATGGGAAGTCAGGAATGGCCTCTTTGGGAAGGCAAGATTCAAGAGATTTTATTGAAACGAGAGAAAGCAGGCATATTTCAACCAGAGGGAACAGCATGTTCAAGGTCCCTGAACATGACTGTGTGCAGTGCATTTGAAGAATGGTAAAAAGGCAAAATTGTCTGAAGGAAAAAGACCATAGAGGAGACATCAGTTACAGACACTGGAGAAGTGATTAGGAACCATGGTAAAGAACTGGATTCATACTTAGACTGGCAACCAATGGAGGAATGTTTTAAATGATCTCTGGCTATGAGGAGCCCATATTATAGGAGATCTGAACAGAAAGGGAAATAAGGAACTGGTAGTTTGTGGAAGTATAGGTAAGGGGTGTGGTGACACGACTATGGTAGCAGTGCTGGACGTGGTAAGTATACACCTAAAAAAATAAACAAATGATTAAATGGCTTGATGCATACTCATGAAATGAACACATCTCCAGTATGACCAGAACTCCAAAACAAAAAACAGAGTATTGCCAGTCTCCAGAATGATCACCTGAAGAAACTGCCCTGCCCAAAGTGACCATGCTTCCAATTTCTAACACTGTAGGTTCATACTGTCCTCTTTTTTTGCTTCAGTATTTTGTTTCTGTGATTCATCCATTTTATTGCATGTAGCATATTTTATTTACTCTCATTACAGAGTAATGTGTCATGGTATATTTATTTACATTTAGGTTATTACCAGTTTATGAAATTCTTGTACATGTTTGTGATTTCATAAGCACTCATATCTTTGGGGTTTATTACTAGGCATAGAATTGCTAATCATGGGATGCTGACAATTTTCCAAAATGATTGTACCACATTATGCTCCTACTAATGGTGTATGGGAGTTCTGATTTTTCCACATCCTTACCAATAATACATATTCTCTGTTTTTTTTTTTTTTTCTTTTTAGCCATTCTGGTGGGTCTGTATATGAGAGTAGCATAGGAATTTAATTTATATTTTTCTGATATCCAATAAAATAGGTAAGATTTAATTGTTTATAGACTACTGACTATCCTTCAATGTGAAGGGTTTATTGAAATCTTTAGTCCGTTTTTGTATTGGATTGGTTTTTATTTTTCTTATTGATATGTAGGAATTTTGAACATATTTGTAAGATGTGTTTGAGTATTTCTCCTATCTGTACCTCACCTTCATGGTGTCTTTTGATGAACAGATGTTCCTAATTTTAATTTTAATGATATCCATATTATCAATTATTTCCTTTGTGATTAATGTTTTTGTACTTCTATTTTTTAAAAAGTCTGCCTACCCCAAGGTCAGGAAGACATTCTCTTATATTTTCTTCTAAAAGAGTGTGCTTTCAGTTTTGAAAGGGGAGCAAAATATACCACCCTAAAATGTGCCTGTTTGGCATGAGAATTATTTCAGACTGATAATTTTTAAGAAACAGCGGACAGGGACGCCTGGGTGGCTCAGTAGTTGAGCATCTGCCTTTGGCTCAGGGTGTGATCTCCCTCCAAGGATGGAGTCCTACATCAGGCTCCCCGCGAGGAGCCTGCTTTTCCCTTTTTCTATCTCTCTGCTTTTCTCTGTGTGTCTCTCATGAATAAATAAATAAAATCTTTAAAAAAGGAAAATAAGAAACAGTGGACATAGGAAAAACTCTGAAAACTGAGTAGAAATTACTTTTTGTAAAGAGATATTTACATTTACAAATCAAATCGCCATTTACAAGGGTAACTACTTCTCTGTATGAGGAAGAGGAGTATGTCTAAACCTCTAAAAATTATTATTGATGGAGAAGGTAAGGACTGAAATCTATAAAAAAACCATATCCCTGATTACTGAACTTTGCCTGGTAACTTCTCTTTTCCCAACATTTTCTTTGGTCTTTAGCTGAGATAGTATTTAAGCTGTTGGCTTGGGCTGTTTCAGAGAGTGTAACCAGATCAAAGGAGAGTCCATCTGCCAGTAAGACAGGAAGCCAATAAAGACTGACATACAGCTTATGCAGTGAGGAAAGATAGGTAGTTTATCAGTATGATGTCATTCCAGAGAATGGGGACCTAATGCTAAAAAGTTGCAAAGTCCTCAATGGCTTGCAAGTGAGAGTTTTTAAGGGGCTATTTTGGAGCAAGGGTGTCCTGAGAAGATGGAGACCATTGATTGGATGTCATGCTAGCAGATGCTCTGGTGCTATTTCATCTGGTCCCTTGGAGGTCTGTAACCTCCCAAGAGACTTGAAATCTGAAAAAATATCTTTATTTTTTATGTTAGAGATTTTGTTTGGATGATTACTTTTAAGCTAGTGAGGTTGCATTCCCACATGTACCTTAAAGTGATAAACAAGCACTCCCATCTCTTGAACCTAGGCCTGCATGTTCTTTGGCCAGTCCAGCAATGCCTGGGGCGATATGATCACTAGTGTTCATTCTTTCATCTGAACTGACTAGATGGACTTTGTCTTTAAGACTTACTCCATTTTTCATTATCAGTAGCTATGTCTGGGTAGTGAGATTGAAGTGATTTTTAATTTCCTTTGTTATTTTTGCATTTTGTATATTTTAACGCATTTTTTTAAATAATAAAAAGTATTAGAAAATATTAAAAAAAAGGAGTTACTTAGTTTTCCCGGGTCTCTTCTATGTATAAAGGAGATAAATATGTTATTAAACTTCCATTTTTGTTTTTCTCCTATTAATCTGTCTTTTATTATGAGACGGGGCATCTTAGCCAAGAACCTAGAAAGGTAAAGGAAAAATTATTTTTTTCTCCCTTACAATTTCATATTTTTAAACTAATTTTTGAGTGTTGTAAGGTAGAAGTAAGATTCACTCTTTCCCTGATGGATATACAATTGACACAATACTCTTTATGAACAGATTGTCTTTCTCCCAGTGAATCACATAAATCATACATAAATTATAATTATGTTGGGTCCATCCCCAAGTCCACAGTGAGTTTCATGCTCTAGCCTTGGTTCTTGAGCTCAGCAAAGAAGGAACTCAGAGCTAAATTCTTAAGCAAGAATTTAATAGTAGTTTGAGGGAAAGCACACTCCCAAGATAGCAGAGAGGGCAGTCACCAAGGGTGGCAGCTGCACCAGGACTTGGGGTTGTTTTGTCTTTTCTTTTTATGTTTGAGTAGGTTATGGGTCATAGCTAAAGTGGTTCCTGACTAACATTGAAGCCAGTCATCTAAGGGACTCCTCCTACTTGTCAGGAGGGGGAGTTTTTTACCTTAGATGGTCCTTGTCAGAACTGTCATAGCAGCGGGGCAGCGGGGAAGTGGGGAAGTGGGGGTGTCAAAACCACAATGTAAATGTATTATAATGAAGCTATAGTTTTCTGTAAGCAGTAGTTATAGGGAAGAATGCATGTGTGTTTTTCCCAGCTGCTTGGACCTTGGTTTCTTCCATTTTTATCATTTGGAAAACACTTGTTGCTTGCTCATATCTAACAAACTGCCTACTTTATCACTTAGGCTCTTCCTTTTTTTTTTTTTTTTCTTCTTTTTTTTTTTTGGCCTCTGTATATTTCCTTGTGCCAGTACTACCTTTTCTTAATTCATGTCACTGTATAATCAGTCTTAATATCTAGTAATATTCAGCTTTATTCTTCTAAATTAGCTTGACTATTCTGTTTAGATACATTTATTTTATTTTTTTATAAATTTAATTCATGGATTTTTTGGCAAACTGAAAATAGTCTTTAATTTTATAAAATTAACTAAATTTTCATCTTTCTGAATAGTACATGTTGAATAAAAACAATGGAAAAAAATTTAAAGGTTTTATTTATTTATTCATGAGAAACAAAGACAGAAAGAGAGGCAAAGACAAAAGCAGAGGGAGAAGGAGGCTTCCTGTGGGCAGCTCTATGTGGGACTCAATCCTGGGAATCAGGATCATGACCTGAGCTGAAGGCAGATGCTCAACCACTGAATCACCCAGGCATCCCTAAAAACAATGGAAATTTTATTTATTTATTTTAATTTTTATTTATTTATGATAGTCACACACACAGAGAGAGAGAGAGGCAGAGGGAGAAGCAGGCTCATGCACCAGGAGCCCAACGTGGGATTCTATCCTGGGTCTCCAGGATCGCGCCCTGGGCCAAAGGCAGGCACCAAACTGCTGCGCCACCCAGGGATCCCAAGAATGGAAATTTTAATAGAATTATCAAACATTTAAAATTGTGACTAGTGTTATGCAAGTAATAGACCTAAAAATTAGATAGTAACATGACTCTCAGCAAACATCTGAGTCTTCACATGCATTTGATTTCTTCTTTTTTTATGACATTTTAAGTTTAAGAAATTATAATTGCTATATTAAAATCTCTTGGAAATAAACTTATAAATAAAAAGAGTACTCCTGTTTTTCATTACTCACTCTCCACTACTTCACTCACACTTAGAACACTCCATAGCACTTCTGACACTAGATAGGTAGGGACTCCCCCAACCCCAGCAATTCTGTGACACCAACTTGATGTCCTACAATTGTTACTTATGCTTCTAGTTGGCTATAAATCAGAGGTTCCTACAATCCTGTCTTGGGTTTGACTAATTTGTTAGAACAGCTCACAAAACTCAGGAAAACATTTTATTAAGTAGGTTGCAAATTTAATTATAAATGGATATAATTCAGGAACAGCAAGATAAAAGGAATGCATTGGACAAGATATGCAGGAAGGGGCATGGTTTCTTCTGAGTGCACCACATTCCCAGAACCTCTGTGCAGGTAAACCTGGAAGCTCTCTGAACCCCACCATTTTAGGATTTTGTAGAGGTTTCATTGCATAGTCATGATGGATTAAATTATTGACCATTGATGATTAATTCAATCTTCACTCACTCTCCTCTCCTGGAGAGGTCAGGGATTAGAGCTAAAAGTTACAACCTTCTAATCATATGGTTGCTTCCCTTGGCAACCAGTTCCCAGCTTTAGAGGCTGTCCAAAAGTCTTATCATTAATGTAAACTCAGCCTAGTAGAAAGGGTCTTGCTATGAATGACAAAAGACACTTATTTCAGCTTCTTGCTCTGGAGTAATTTCAGAAACTGGGGACAAAACTAAACATTCTAACAAAGGAGGACCCTAAGGCTCTTACATAGGAATTTTTCAGGGTTTTAGGAGCTATGTGCTAGGAACAGTGGACAAAGACCAAATATGTATTTCTTTTTATGAATCAAAAATTCAAAGATAAATAATGTTGGGGTTTTTGTACTATAAAATACTGGATGGGCAACTTTAAATCATTGTCAGTGTTAAAAATTGCTGAGAAAAAAAATTGCTGAGAGTTTGAATTCAGACTTATCACATAATATTTTCCAGGAAAAGTTAATTCTAACACATATGGAATTTGTCTGCTTCTCATTGTCTTCACCTTTACCTTCCATGTTTAGCTTTACCTGGACCCTGGTAAACACATTAGGTGGTCTAATTTCCTCTTGCCTCCCCTTTGCAGGTAAAGAAGCAGGAATCTGGAAAAGTTCAGTGACTTTTCCAAGGTCATACAGCTGAGGTCAGAATGGGGAAACTAACAACCTTCCAGGCCTGCCTGGCTCCTTAGCTATTGCTCTTTCCACTGCACCCTGCTGCCTCCAGGTTACATGGCTAAGGCCAACACGGATTGGAGATGCTGTTACTCCAATTAATACCCAATCTGTCCATAAGGAGATTTATTTATAATTTTCTCCTTTTAAAAGGATTTTATTTATTTATTCATGAGAAACACACAGAGAGAGAGAGAGAGAGAGAAGTAGAGACAGGCAGAGAGAGAAGCAGACTCCATGCAGGGAGCCTGATGTGGGACTTGACCCTGGGACTCCAGGATCACACCCTGTGGTTAAGGCAGACACTCAACTGTTGAGCCACCCAGGCATCCCTATAATTTTCTTTCTTTGTGTTTTCCTTCTAAGGAAAAGCTCATAATCAAGTATATAAAACTTTGTGATACAAAGTATTTCTATTTTTTTTCTACTGTTTAACATAGCTTTAAATATAGTTGATTATCTATTTTGTGAAAGTTTAGTAAAACTTAGCTTAGGCCTAGTGACTTTTATCATCTATTTATTGCTAATTCATTTGCATGAAAATGCTCAAAATGTTCACAAAGAATTTTTTTAAAACCTATCCTTTTTTCTGTGTTTTTATATTTTGTTTTGTCTAATTTCTTTTCTTGGAAAAGTCTATTTTCCACAAAACAGTAAAGACTTTTAAAAATCGTGGTCAGATCATGTCAAGCCTTGTTCAAAGATCTCTATAATAATCTTCATGATTCACTTAAGACTTGAATCCAAATACTTACATGGTCTGTGATGGGGTTGAAGATAATACTACCCTAAAATATAACCCCTTGACATATTGAATATCTTAAACTGAAGAAATTTGAGAAAATGGTAGAAGCAAGGAGCTCACTCTTGACTTCACTTCCTTAACTCTTCTTTCCTGACACAAGTCACAAAATTCTCATGTGAGAGGAGCTCTCCCTATAACTAGGGGGAGGGGAGATATTTTTATCACCAGAGACAGGGAATATGGGGATGAGAAATCTGTACAAACAAACCTTGCTAACCTAATCCTTATCTTCCCAGACACTTCACCATTTGTTATCCCTAGCCAAGCCCCTTTGCTTTGTCAATTCGTCATAAATGTATTATTTACCTACAAGGTATAAATGCATCCTGCTCAGGCACTTCCTTGGGTCTTTATTCTCTAAAGAAGGCTTCCATCTAGGGATCCCTGGGTGGCTCAGCGTTTGGCGTCTCCTCCTGGAGTCCCAGGATCCGGTCCTGCTTCAGGCTCCTGGGATGATGGAATCTGCTTCTCCCTCCTCCTGTGTCTCTGTCTCTGTCTCTCTCTCTCACTGTGTCTATCATAAATAAAGACATCTTTAAAAATAAAAATAAAAAAAAAGAAAGAAAAGAAGGCTCCCATGTACATGTAAACATTCAATGAAATTGGTTTGCTTTTCTTGGCAATCTATCTTCCTTAGGTTACTTTTCTGACCCAGCCAGGGACCCTAAGAGAAGTGAGGAAAACTTTTTCCCTTCCTACAACTAGAGAATGCCTCTTTCTGGTATTTTAAAACAGTATCTTCCTGCTTTTTCCTGGGTCACCATGTGCTTCCACATCAGTCTTCTTATCCTTCTGTAAGTATGTGAAGCGTGCTCCCACCTCAAGTCCTCCATATTTGCTATTTCCTCTTTTGAAATGTTTTCTCTGAGATATTTATTTGTACCACTTGCTCTTTGATTTATACCTCCTCTCTGGTGTCACTGATGCAGAGGACATCCTCACTCAATCTAAAATAGCACTAGTTTCTTCCGGAGTTCCTAATGCTTTCTTGTATACTATCCATTCACTTTTTAAAACTGTTATTGTCTTTCTTGCCAATTTAAATATAAGCATGTGAGGATAGGACAACACTGTCCCCTGACGTTTAGAATAGAGCCTGGCAGAGAAAAGTGTCTAATATAAACATTTGTCAACTACATGATTAGATCATGCATCCTAACTTTTTAGAGGTTTCTAACTCTGAAAATGCAGATGCACATACCTATTGTTTGACTTTCTGTGAAACTTTATTTCCTAAAGACCTGTAAAAATCATGGATGTTCTGAGCTCTAAACTTCATTAAATTACTTCCTCCATTGAAACTAATAATCACCTCTGGGTGAACATTGTATGAAAAAAGTCAGCATATCTCATTAATTCAGTATAAATGTATTAAGTTCAAACATATGAGTTATTGAAGATTCAAATTCATCTAAACATTATCCACTTTCTAGGAGCTATTACTCAAGTGGAGGAGACAGATGTTAAAAAGAAAAGCACAAGCTCCAAATGGCATCACTTCAGCCAAATCACCAACCAGAACTTAATATCTAACTGGATCGTAGTTTCAATGTCCCCCAGAAATGTAAGTTTTTACCAATTAGTCAGGAATTTTCTGATAAGCACGTATGAGGTAATCTGTCACATATCCCTTTCCATCCCCAAAGGAAGATGAGGTAATCCGCATGATAAAACATTCTATTTTGTCCAACTCCTTGGAGCTTCTCTCTAATTGCTACATGGGATGCTGCCCAATTCATGAATCATTTAATAAAGCCAATTAGATCTTCAAATTACTCAGTTGAATTTTGTTTTTTAATACAGACAAATCAACTAGTAAATGTATAAAATAATGAAATAAGAGGATAACACATGGTTTTGGATGAATACATCCAAACATGGTAGGAGAGGCTCCTCATCTAGAATTGTAGGTCAGAATGGATTCTCAAGGAAAATGATGACTACATCGATTATTAAAAGAACTCAAGATTATTTTTCACTGCAATACTATTTTCTAATTTCTCAATTTCTAGCCAATTAAGCTACATTTAGGTTTGACATTCTATTTTCTAAGCTATTGCTAAAAATATTATAGATTATATCAGGTGAAGAATGGCAGAACTGGTAAACTCCTCTAAATCAATACTGAATTATGAATTGTTAATCATTGTGTTTATGTTCCTGACCAGCAGAATACCTACACAACAATAACATAATCTAAACCATTCAGTGCTGTCAATGAAAAAAAAAAGTTATTTGAAAGAGAAAGAATTGCCTTCCTGGAGACAAGATGAATCATATTTGCTTTTTCTTGCTATCGACGAAGCCTATCATGTTGTCACAGAAGGAAATTTGTTTGACAAGCATGTGTCTTACTTGTGATTTCTTTAAAAAGCAAGAACATTTTCTAAGATGCATTCAATGAGTTTTAATAAGAATTCTTGTTATCTTCAAAACCTGAGAAATTTAAATGTACATGAAATATCAAAAATGCGATCATAAACCATGTGTTTTCAACTTCAGTCACTACTTTGACCTGAATAAAACTGACAGGATAATAATATAAATGAAAGAAAACAAATTCAGAATAAAGATTCAAGGACATATTTCAATGTAGAGAACTGTAAGCTTCAGGTTTGGCATAAATAGTATCATTCTCATTGAAGAAATGAGAAAAATCAGCGTTGAATGTTCTATAAATTCTTTACAAGAGTAAAGGAGTATTGAAATAGAAAAGGAAGAGAGTATGGAGAGAAAACAGAAGTTTTTTTTTTTTTTGTGTGTGTGTGTGTGTGTGTGTGTAAAACTTTATTATTTCTCCATTCAGAATAATAATAAAACAAGCCTGAATAAAAGTGAGGATATTGAAATTTTTCTAATTAATGAAATACAACAAGATAATTGAGACAGGGAGCAAGAATTCCTGTCCCATTCAAGAGGTCTTCATGATGTGGGAAATGAAGGCAGAAGAAAAATTAAATTTCCTTACTTCTTACAGTCTGTTGACAAGTCCTTGAGACAGGCAGAGTGACATTCCTCTAGGAACTCAGCTGCCCCAATGTTAATACTATGCTAAGGGCAAGAGGCAACCTTAGTCCTAGCCCCATTCCCAGGTCATTGAGTCTACATATAAGAATTCCTTTGGCAACTTCCTTTATCGCTACCTCCCAAGATATGTATTGGCAATCATCCCCCAAGCATATAACATACAAGTGAAGGGTCTCATGACTAAGGTTTTATTAAACAGTAATAAATGACCTTTTCCTAACAATAACCAGCTGCCTCAGGATCCTGGAAACCTTGCTTCCAAAATTCCTTAGAGACTTATGCTATCCCTAACTCCCTCCCAGCTTGAAAGTATATAATCAGTCATCTGTAAAGTCTCAACCCCAATGCAGCTCTTTCTGCTCATGGGTCCTGTCCCTGTGCTTTAATAAAACCACCTTTTTGCACCAGAGGTGTCTCAAGAATTCTTACTTGGCCCATCAGCTCTGAACCCCAACATTTTCAATACATCAATTCTAACTTGACAAAGAATCAACTTGAATGAGACAGATTAAAAGGAGAAAATAAAACTTAATAGTATATGTATGTAGAATCCACACAGACATGGAAATTCCAAAGACAGGCAAAAGGAAATGTGTATGTCATTCTGAACTAAGTAGGAGTAGGGGTCTGGGATATCGGAGGAAAAAAGTGTACTTTACAGGATGATAGGAAGAGCAGATGTTTGAAAATTAGATATTTGTCTTACCATAAAGATGGGCCATTCATATAAAACTTATCTCTGCTAATAACCCTTATTCTGGGAAAGACCCCCAATTTAGTTTAGTCTATCTAAAAAAGAGGGACAGAAATTCCTCTTGAGCTCTTAGAGTCTGGAATGCCTTCATCTTGGAATAATCTTCATGTTAAGATTTTGAGGTGACCTGCCCTTGGCTCCTACAAGACATACTTCAGATTTTTTTGTAGCCAAAAATTATATGCTCTCATAGACTAAATTAACATTTAGAAGTTCCTAAGCAGCTAGTTTTTATTTTATGTTGTATAGACAGTAAAAGAGACACTTATTTATTTTCTTTTAATCCAATAAAAATGTCCTGAGATGGAAAGGTATGGTCCTAAATAACTCGTAAAATCTCTTTTGACTGGAAAGAGTTTAAATTTAAATTTAATAGAAAACTCATTTTAAGAGTTACAGTGTAAATCTAGACAGATTCTTAACTCACAGTGTGGTATTCCTTAACTTGATCTTGTAGAGGATTATTTCCTCCTTACCTTTCTTAATCCTTGGCTGAGACCCCCTATAATAAAAGATTAACAAGGAAAAACAAACATTAATTATACAAGTATTCTTTATGTATACGTGAAAGATACTCCAAAAACATTGGATAAATTCTCTGAGAAGACCCAAGCCACATACTAGCTTAAACTCCAAGTCTACAAAAAGATGTGTGTATTGGAGGTGAAGCTGGGGGTGGAGGGGGAGGTCATAATCAACAGGAAGGTGAGAGGAGGAAATGTTTGGTAAACAAAAAATTACCCTACCTTCCAGATAGATCTTTCAAGTAAAAATGTTATCTATTAAATAACTTAGGACTCTTTTAAAATGAAATTCTCTTTATAAATGTAAATTTGTCTTAGGAAAGGGTAACTGCTACTTTTTTTTTTTTTTTTTTTTTTTTTTTAAAGTAGGTTCAACACCCAGTGAGGTACAAACTCAGGATCCTGGGATCAAAAATCACATGCTCCACTGACAGAGCCAGTCAGGTATCCCATTTCCCTAAAGAGATTGTCTTGCATTTGCAGTTTCTCAAAATAATCCTATCACAAAGAGGCATATTTTGAGGTGGCATATTTTGTTACACAACAACTGTTACTTTGACTTGATTCACTTTCTTTCTTCTTTTGAAGATGCCTCCATTGTCAGCCATCTTTCCATTCAAATGGGAAACATCTTTTCTACATCAGCTTCATCCCCTAGCTCTACACAAAAAAGTGAATCAGCAAAACGAATCAAATAAAAATCAAACACAATGAATATATTTACTTAACTCCAAATCTCTCCCTTTCCCATTCACTTCTCAATGGCTACAATGTTACAAAGGGTTGATTTTACCAAATATCTTGGTTGCATTTTTAACATTCTACATCCCCTGTTTCATCAAGGACAAACTCTTCTGGTGCTAATTCTCACCTGGATGGCAGTTTCTCTTCTAAAGTCTGTTTGGACATCTTTCTTCCCAGCCCCTAAGTCACTGACTTGCTGTGACCATGATACCCCATCTTCCTTGAAGAACTCATCTTCCCTCACTATTCCATGGACTACTTACATCTCATTGGTATCAATATGTTTTGTCTAATTCATGTTGCTCCTTGATGGTAAGTTAATATAATCATCTGAGGAATATTTTAAATTTCATTTAGTAGTGTTGTCACATACTCAGCTACCCAGAGACTTGAATGATAGTCTTACATTCCCTCTTACACTCACACTTGTTAAAAAACAAGACAAAAGCCCCAAATAGAGTTGCTTATGCTAAGACTTGATTTAATTACAGTTTAGGCTCTCCCAAACATAGAACCTTAAGCCAGTCAATCAGGAGTTGTCTGATCAGCGCTAGTTAAGTAATCTGCCTGATAGACCTCAGCTATCTCTTAAAAAAAAAAAGTAACCCTGCAATAACCAACCTGAGTTTTTGGCAATATAACTTCCTTGTTCCTACTCCCTTCTGTCTGTGTTTCATTTTGTACAACTCCATGGAGCTCCTTTCTATCTGCTAGATTGGAGGCTACCAATCTGATTTTTGCTCAACTAAACTCTAACATTTTTAAAATACCTCAGTTTATCTTTTAACACTCTTCAGTGCATCCACTAGTTTCCTATTCCTTGTATATCTTAAAACTGAAAATTCTCCTCATTGCTTCTAATTTACCATAACATAGTCATGGTCTCTGTTCTGAACTTCCAAAACATCCCTTTGATAGCCAGGGACAAGTTGCACTGCTAAAGACAATAGTTTACTGACCAGTACACTATTTCAAAATTTACAAAGTTTAGTCTTTAAAAATCAGACATATTTAAGATCCAGACTTCTATTTTATCTTAAATAATTGGATATTCTGGTAATCATTGTCTGATTTATTTGTTAGTTGTACAATTAAGCTGCTGTCAAAAAGAGATAGGATCTGGAAAATAAAGTAACTTAAATATGTTAATGTTTTCTTAAGTAATCGTATATTTTAAAAGTGACAAAATATGGTAAAAAAATACAAGAGAAGGATAGACATTTTTTCAAGTTTATATTGGAAATGTGAGATTAAAATTCTCATGATAGGGACTCCTGGATGGCTCAGTGGTTAAGCATCTGCCTTTGCTCAGGGCATGACCCTGGGGTCCTGGGATCAAGTCCCACATCAGGATCCCTGCATGGAGACTGCTCTTCCCTCTGCCTATGTCTCTGCCTTTCTTTTTCTCTGTGTCTCTTGTGAATAAATAAATAAAATCTTTAAAAAAAATTCTCAGGATAAAAACATTTTTCTTCAAATCATATAATATTAAAAAATTCAAATCCTCCTCCAAATATGCACAGTGGCATAATAGTTGCTGGATTAATTAATTATATTAGTTTAATTAATTAATTATAAGTTAAATATAATTAATTAATCTTCCCTAATCTTAAGTGTACCAGTGTTTATTTTCTTTGTTACCAATTAGAAGGACATTGGTTGCTTTAAGGTTTTCAAAGATAAAAATTCATGTAAGAAATATTCTTGAACTTTAGGTAAAAATAAGTTTTCTTTTTTTTAATGTTTTCTTATTGTTTTTAACAGATCTGTAGGCAATTATCTTCAGTTCAGATGTATAAATATATTATCTGAAGATAATTTTGTTTCTTATTTTTTATATTTATATTTTCTCTTTTATTAGCGTATTCCTTCATATATACTAAATTATTGTGGACTTTCATAATTTGTTCAGGACTTTAAAGTGTATACTTTTACCTTTGTGTATTAACCAATCATGTTAAGGGCACACCACATATGTATATTGATCTTGAATTTCATTCAATGTTTATTTGGCAACTCTTAAGATTACATAATATTTCTTTTCTAAATTTACTTTTTTGCTTTATTAGAAATGAGCACATGGGGGGATTCCTGGGTGGCTCAGTGGTTTAGTGCTTGCCTTTGGCACAGGGTGTGATCCTGGAGTCCCAGGATCAAGTCCCGTGTCAGGCTCCTTGTGTGGAGCCTGCTTCTCCTTCTGCCTGTGTCTCTGCTTCTCTCTCTCTCTCTGTGTGTGTGTCTCTCATGACTAAATAAATAAAATCTTAAAGAAAAGAAAAGAAAAGAGCACATGGTTGCAGGATGATAGCCTGATAGGGTAGCACTGAAAAAAAAATACATATATATATATATTTGCCTTGATTTTTATAAGTGAAATGGCCAACGTTTGACAAGCATTTAGAACAGTTAATAGTGGATAGTGTTTTATAAGTGCTTTAACTATTTTTTAAATGTATGAGTTGTGTTCATCCTTGATTTCTTGATTTAAACACTAAAAATGTCATTTCTTTTCTCAATACCTACACAACAAAAAAGTAGCCTACTTCCTCTTATACCCAATCTCATACTCCATCTTATTTTTCTGAATTTTTCAATGAGCGTTGGTAGCAATTTAAGTTTTATATTTTTTCCGGGATAATTTTATAACTTGAGTAATATGTACATACCACCATGTCTTGTTTTATCCAACTTAGATATAATATATTGACCCTTTACAAATAAAGATGAGAAAATTAACACATCTTCAATTTTTCACATTTTCTGTGCATCACAGACACAAGCACACATACACTATACTGATATTTTACAATCTCAGTATTTATTATATTCATTCATCTCTAGGTTATCAATATTTTAAATTCATTATCTATATTTAGATGGATTCAATATTCATTATTATTCTTTTCACCAAAGAACGTATTTTATATCTTAATAGGCTAAAATCAATTATATCAATGCCAAATAAAATTTTTCTCTGAATCAAGAAGTAAACAGGACTACAATATGATTCCTTTAAGCAAAGAAAATGTTGGTAATTTTAAATTAAGATTTTAGACTTTGTCAATTGATTCTTCGGTAAAAATAATACTATAAATAATAATGTATGAATATAGGTTCCTTACTATGTCAGATGATAGCAGCTAAAGATAATTGCCCTAAATTTGTGCTCAAAACTACTCATTTTCAGGAATCTGTGACTTATAAAAATTCATATAAAAATGTCAAACTTCTTGTAATAATGTCAAACATGTTATTCCTTTTATACTTCATCATATTATGATACCAGTTGTATTCTCATGTGTGATTCATTATGTGTTGACATTGTGACAATAAACAAAAATTTAAAAATAAGAGATTTAATCCCCCGGTGGAAAATAAAGAACTTGACATCTCTCCTTTTCCTTTTTCTTCAGAAAAAAAAAAAAAAAAAAAAAGCATAATATAAACACTTTGAAACCTAGATAGATCCTTTGGCAACTTTATGACTCAAGAATGTCTTTTTCAATGATTATGTTGCCACCTCTGAAATGAAAACTCAAGTAACATAGTATTTCTGTCTGCTAGTTTCTACCAGAAGAGTCTAGAAATTTTGGTGGATACTTTGCTCCAAGCTGCAAGACTACCTCCTGTCATAAAGATATGAGAAGTTTGTTTCTCCTGCAGATAAAGCCAATTTAGCAAGCACAAATAGTCATGCCAATGAATCTAGGATGAATATGTGTGACAAATGGTGCTATCAAGTCCTTCTACTTAAGGACTAATAATTGTTCATTTTGGAAACATGTATGTAATGGTTGTATCTGCTTGGCTACACCAAATGGTGAGAATTTTTTCCATCTTTCTGTTCTCTTAGCATATTGCCTGCAACATGTATCATATTCTGTTTACTGTTTACCCAATAAAAAGTGTTCTCTTTCTCTACTGCCTTTGTGAGTAGGTAAGTTTTTCTGGGCTGGGGGAAGGTTTTATTTTTAATTGTCCTTCCCCAACAATCACAGTTTTATATATTTTATGTAGATCAAATACTAACTACAAATTATGAAGTGTAAATATCTTATTTTCAACATCTGTGAGAAATGTGAATTTTGCTAGAATTTTTATTATAAGGCAGCCCTGGTGGCCTAGCGGTTTAGTGTCGCCTTCAGCCCAGGGTGTGATCCTGGAGTCCCAGGATCGAGCCCCACGTCAGGCTCCTGCATGGAACCTACTTCTCCCTCTGCTTGTGTCTCTGCTCTCTCTCTCTCTGTGTGTGTGTGTGTCTCCCATGAATAAATAAATAAAGTCTTTAAAAAAAAGAATTTTATTATAGTATTTATTAGTAAAATTGTCTAATTTATTTACTGATGAAAGTATCATTTGTCCACATATTCATAGGTTAATTCAAAATAACTAAAAACAAGAAGCAATTCCTTATCATATGCAAAGCTCTTTGGCTCCTGGTGTCTGTGTGAGGGGGTAAGATAAACAAAGCACAGAACCTACCATAAAATAACTCATAATCTCCTGAGAGATTTATTCTCTCCTAAGGCAGGGAAAGTCATTAAATATATTAAGATACAGTGAAATAAGCACTATTACTCTGCCTACTTTATAATAGTCTAAAAGTGATAACTCTTTTGGCTCAAAATAATCTTTTGATAATGGTTATTTTACTCGTGAAAATATGATATTCATTATAAATGAGATATAAAAACTAATACTGAAGGTAAATAGCCATATATGATAGATGACTATTTCATATTAAAAAAATATTACTGCCTTTCAGGGAATTTCAATAAAGCACATGAGATCTCCAGTTGATACTGAGATGTAGGATCACTAAGAACCACATTGGTGCAATACTGGATAGCACACTTTTCAGTAACATAGTATACTACTGGTTTGAATGAGAGCAAACTTCCTGTCAAGCTTTGGTTATAACAATATTCTTCTGAAAAAAATATTTTTTAATTTTTTTTAAGGATTTTATTTATTTATTCATAGAGACACAGAGAGAGAGAGGCAGAGATACAGGCAGGGGAAGAAGCAGGCTCCACGCAGGGAGCCTGATATGGGATTCAATCCCAGGACCCCAGGATCGGGCCCTGAACCGAAAGCAGATGCCCAACCGCTGAGCTACCTAGGCATCCCCTCTTCTGAAAATGTAAATACACTTCTAAAATTTAAAGTCTAAAAAGTGTTTTATTATGGAAGGATAAAATAAGATAAAGGAATGCATAGATTCTTACAATTTACAATCACAAAAGAATAAACTACTTGTATTTATTTAAAAATTATATATTCTAACATTTCTTAGTATACTGTGGTTACTTTTTTCTTTTTAATTTTTGTTTGGTTCTTTTTTTTTTTTTAAGATTTTATTTATTTATTCATGAGAGACACAGAGAGAGAGAGAGGCAAAGACACAGGCAGAGGGAGAAGCAGGCTCCATTCAGGGAGCCCAATGTGGGACTCAATCCGGGGTCTCCAGGATCACGCCCTGGGCTGAAGGCGGCACTAAACCGCTGAGCCACCTGGGCTGCCCCTGTGGTTACTTTTAAAAGCTAAGTTGTAAACACAGAAGGGACTGGGAAAAATGCTTATTGAAATGATTTAATTAACAAGATATAACAGGGTTTGGAAAAATTCTATATTATGAGATTATTTTATTTTTAAATAGTCTCCATACCTGATGTGGGGCTTGAATTTACAACCCCAAGATCAAGAGTCACACACTCTATTGACTGAGCCAGCCTGGTGCCCCCATATTAGGAGACTTTAAAAAATAGAAAACAAAATATGAATCTTATACAATGATGTTTTTGTAGTATATTTTCTAAAAAAGTAAAACAAGACAAAACAAACAAAAAAAATAAACGATAACCCATAAAGTAAGACTAGGAAGCAGTATGATTTCTTTTCATCACTGCATAGATTTTGGAGAATAATACTGTCAAATTAAACTATCATATTAAGTACTAGACTGAAATGTCAGTTTCAGAACATGTTAATTTTCTTATAGCTCAAGCAGTACATAAACTATAGAAATATAAAATTATTTTAAGAATGTGTACCTGTCATTTTTAAAATATGCATTTATTGACTAGCAATTTGCATCTTATTGATTGCTCTTCCTATGCAATCAGGATTCTAGAATCATAATCCTATCACTTTGTGTGTGATAAACTAAGATAGGGAATAGTAACAATACTTGAGAGAGAAAATTTTCTTATACTTTTATTAATTTGTATTATAATGTACTTGTATTTGTTTAGGCTGCAATTATCAAGTTCTGAAATGAGTAACAAGTTTGAAGTTTATATTATATTAACCTGATGGTAGAGAATTACATAGAAATTAGGCATAGGTATGCACATAGTCTTTTCTTTGGAATGATAGTTTTTTTTAATAATAAATTGGCTATGTAGTAGTATGGGTATTTTTGTTGGGTTTTCCCACTACCACAATCAAAATAGAGACTTAGCAAAGATTTATTTGAATGTAAGTTTATTTTGGAAGTAATATCCAAGAAAAGGAAAGAAGAACCAAGGAACAAATAGGTTTTATTTATTTATTTATTTAATCTGAGTAAATTTACACTGACTCATCTCAAAGTAGCCACACAATAGAAGCTCACAATAGAAGCACGTCAGAGGAGAGTTAAAGTATGATTCAGTGGGATTCAGCTGTATTATCTGTAAAATATATTTATGATTATATTACTTTTTTGAAATTCTTTAAAAGACAGTAAAAAAAAAGCTTAAATTAAAATGTGAGATAAGGCATCAAATCACTTTACTCTAAAGGATAAATGAATATTATCAAAGCCTTTCCTAAGGACAAATTTTTAAGCAAGAGGAAACAGATACAAGAAAAAAAAGAAACAGAGATGATTACGGTGAGGAGAATAAAGAAAAATAAAAGTTCTACTTAAAGATACTGATGTGTGTGTGTGGATGTGGGGGTAAGATAACCTCCCTTATATATGTGGATGGTTCCACATATCACAACTATTTTTATTCTGCTGTTAAACATTTTTATCATCAAAGGAGAATCGGGTTTGCTTATTATGTATTGTGTCACATTTTCCAATCTAATCTCTTATTTTAGCCATTAATTCAGTTTCTACTTGTCTGTCCCAAGCCCTTGAGCCCCATTTGTCACTTTGTGCTTCCATGTTGCTCGGTGCCGCAGATGTCTTTAGGACTTCTCTCTGGGCAAACATGCAGAAATCTGAAAGGTAGGAGATCTCTTGCACAGAAGGCCAATTCCAAACCAATGGAAAATAAAAACTGACTCATCAATACCCTTTCCTATTAATCCCTTGACTCTCAGAGAGATAGTTTGAAAAGCATCCCATGTACTCATTTAAAATCTCATGTGGATTGAGCCCACTTTCCCTTAGAAGTGACTGGATAATGCACTGTTATTATCAAATTCCTATCTTTGCTTATGTTCCCTGGGATTACTTCCAAAAGAATCCACATGCATCTAAATTCTTGTCACAGGCTCTGCTTTAATGGTGGTAGCTGGGCAAGACAAGCTGATACTTTAGCAATACTATTCGCCAAAATTTAGTACAATTTTAGTATAGAAATGCTATTTATTCCACACTTCTTAATTCAAGTGTTTCCTCAAATGATTCTGCAATGTTTAGCAATCTTCCTAGCTATTTGTGTTTTATGTCTTTATTGTAAATTGGAAAATCTTCTAGACATTGTGTAATTTTTGTATAGGAACATTTTGATTATTTCATTTTGGTGTTTATTTAATTTGGTTCCTTATGTAGATAGCAATTTAAATTTAAAGTTAATTAAGTAATTTTAATAATTTATTTTATTTTAATAATAAATGCATTAATTTTAATTTTAAATTACTATTATTTTATTACAGAATTCTCGATACTCAGGGATGCCTGGGTGGCTCAGTGGTTGAGCATCTGCCTTTGGCTCCGGGTGTAGCCCCAGAGTTCCGAAATCCAGTCCCACATATGGCTCCCCTGGAGGAGCCTGCTTCTCCCTCTGCCTATGCCTCTGCCTCTTTTTCTGTGTCTCTCATGAATAAATAAATTAAATCTTTATTAAAAAAATTCTTGGTACTCTAAGTTAAATATAATACCAAAACCAAAAATATTACAGATCACCTATTAAAAGTTATTATGGTGCTTGGCAATGGGATAACATGTATGGAACAAAATCTTGCCTTTATTAGCCATTGTTTCTTATTTAATGTTTAATGTTCATTGATAATAAATTAATAATTGGTTAAGAAACTTTTTTTTTTCAGTTAAGAAACATTAAACATGAATAAGTCAGATGAGAAGAAAAGTAATTTGAGTCAATCATTTTCAGCTAGTCTCATATTGAAATATATTTGGTTTCAGGATGCCTGGGTGGCTTAGTGGTTGAGTGTCTGCCTTGGGCTCAGGGTATGATCCTGGGTCTGGGGATCCAGTCCCGCATCCGGCTCCCTGCGAGGAGCCTGCTTCTCCCTCTGCCTATGTCTCTGTCTCTCTCTGTGTGTCTCTCATGAATAAATAAATAAAATCTTAAAAAAATTAATTGGTTTCTCTGATATTTTTCCCTAGTGGTTATAAATTCTGATGACAAAGCTAACAGCTACTGAATAGTTTATCAACACTGTTTCATTGAGAATTATTTATTGACTATATCTAAATTAACATCTCTGGTAACTCTGTATCCTGTTACCCTGGTAATTCTTGTCCATATCTCTTATCAATAGCTGTTATCATATAATACATGTATAGGTTATTTTCTATTTCCCACACTGGAATATAAGCATAATGAAGACAGGGCCTTTGTGCTGTTAGTGCATGGAAAACAGTAGATACTGAATCAATATTTGATATTTAAAAGAATGAATATTGCACAGAAACTTTGAAAACAGTGTTCATATTCCAAATTTTGAGTGAAAGCCTTGATGTTTCTGAGTATTTTAACTAATTTCTCAAGCCCACTTTGTCTGTAAAAGTTGAGACAAAATTTGATAACAGGTTTAATATGGTCTACTGTTAAATCTATAGATTTTTTTTTTTTTTACTGCTCCATCCTGACTTCAAGATTTAGCAATGTACCAATAAAAGGTCTTATTCTATAGAGGTTTTTTAATGTGCTTGAATGAGAGTGGGTGTCTGAAGGATATTACATTTGCTATCCAGATCTCTGACCGAACTTAGACCTATCTCATAATTAATTGGAGATTCTCAAAGTACAACAGAAACTTTATAAAACTCAATGTATTTTATGTTAAGGTTACCTACTGTGATCTTTTCTAAAATGTGAAACTGAATGAATATTTCATTAGACATTTTAAAAAGAAGCTCCAAGTAGCAGGGGTATGGCATATGCTATGTCAAAGAAATAGTAATATAGATGACATTGAGACTCTGACATTGTAAAATATTCATGACGATATAAGTATCTATTAAGAAGTTGGTATCATAAAAACTTCCTGCACTGGAAATACATTCTCTTTTCTCGCTTAAGAAGACAATACAATGAGATGGCCACTATATACTTACTTTTGCACATTCTCTAATAATTTAGATGCTCTCAGAATATATAAGGGGAAAAAAAGACTAGATATTTGTAAACATATATATATATCCCAAGGTGGGATTCTAAATAAATTGTATCTTTCTAAGAATAATCTTAATAAAAATCTACTGAAGGTGAACCTTCCCCTTGACAGCCTCTTAGATATTTGTTCTCTTTATGTCTCTGTCTCTCTGTCTCTCTTTCTCTCACACACACATATTCACACACCAAAAAACCCTTTTATTCTATGCCCTTACACTGAATGATTATAAAATCTTTACAGTATGTTATCTCTTACAAAGAACTTTCTCATCACTATTTTATCCAAAGCTCACCAGGCAACTGCACAATAGGATGTCTCTAGAAGAGAAAATGGAAAGTTAAAAATGTCTGGTTATCTTCTCATAGATTTCATGTCCAGGACATATCAGACACTGCACTCAAGGCAGTCTTTCTGATTCTAATAGTGAACCTAAATTTTATAAGCTCTAGCTTTGGTTTCTCTCCCTCTTCTTCCTTCTCCTAATTCTATTATCTCAATTTTAGAAATGGAAAAATTGAGGATGAGAGAGTTTTTAATTTGAAAAAGATGATAGAGCTTAAGTGATTTACTAGCATTTGTGTCCAGGTTTTCCACTCTTTCTCTCTCTTTTTTTTTAAGATTTTATTTACTTATTCATGAGAGACACCGGGGGCAGGGGGGGGGGGCAGAGGGAGAAGCAGGCTCCCTGCAAGGAGCTCACTGTGGGATTCCATCCGGGATCCCAGGATCATGTCCTGAGTTGAAGGCAGATGCTCAACTGCTGAGCCATCCAGGCATCCCTCCACCCTCTTTGTCTTGAACTAATATTTGATTCTACACTTACTGTTTATTGCTTTCAAGATTTCATTTTCTTCATAATGAAGTGTTTCTAGATATATTTGGTATATTTTACTTTACAGTTACTCATGGAAAATACAGCAATTGTTTTCTTTCTTTTTAAAAAATATTTTATTATTTATTCATGAGAGAAACACAGAGAGAGGCAGAGATTTAGGCAGAGAGATAAGCAGACTCCTTGCACAGAGCCTGCTGCAAGACTTGATCCCAGGACCCTGTGATCAAGACTTGAGCCAAAGGCAGACACTAACAAGTGCCCCTAGAGCAATTGTTTTTTTTCACTAGAGTCAAATTAAATAATACTTACACAATCATAAGCACCCTCTCTTTTTTCAAACATCAGTAGTATCACAAAGGCTATTTTTATTTTTCACTGAGATAGAAAGTTAGACATCAGCTTATAATGGAGGTATATACAGATTCATAGTGAAGCTAATGACGTTTCAGCTTCAGAATGTCTCATTTCCATGGGTTTGTTGCAAGGCACTTTGTCTAATTTTATATTATTTTTCTCAAAAAAAAAATAGCTCCATATAGTACATATTTTAAAGTCCTCCTGCCAAAAATTGTGTTCTATTTTATCCAGGGTTAAGTTTGTCAAAGGGGTCTGAAAACCACATGTTTGGATTAAGAAACCCAACAGGAAAAGAGATATGGAACTGACTAGAAAGAAGTAATGCATAGATTTAAATTTGTGGTTTGCTCATGAACAAGATTGTTGTCTTTTCTTTTTTTTTTAATTGTAACTTTCATTCAAGAGTGAGGAGAAGGAGGAAGATAAATTCCAGCAACAGTTTAAATATCACATTCATACATAAGCTACACCTCGGGTAGATTCTCCTCTCCTGGACCACTTAGTCTTATTATCAAAAAATTAGATGTGATCTGAGGTTTTGCAGTACTTACAAGCTAACAAATAAGCCTACCAGTTTCCTGGTTGTTGGCAGAGGACAAGAAACTCCTGGGTGAGAAAGAAACGACTTTATAATTGCACATCAAACAGCATAAACCTAATGTTTGCATTATTTCTTCTATACTTCATGTTCCATGTTCCAATGTGGGTGGCACAAGTGGATTCCGCATAGGCAGTAAGCTTGTATAACAGTCGGAGAAATCCAATGATAAGAAGAAATCCATTCATAAGAAACCCCAACATTTTGAAGGGGTCACTTTCGAGTCTGCTCAAATCTTGGGCATAAATTCCCTTGAGGGAGTTATTATCTTTATCATCTTGGGCAGCAGACAATTCTGCCCTCTGCCCTGGAGAAAGACATTATTTCTGCTTCCCATGTCTGCTTGCTATGCAGTTTTGAAAAGACAGTCTGAAACAAAAGCTTTCAATGTCTGTGCTCAGATGTGCAGAAACGTGAGACCAATAGAGAATTGTCTCCCAACAATCATTATCACTTTGTAATTTCCTTTGTCTGAGAATATAAAAGTTCTCACAAATTTAGGGAAAGACTGATTGTATCCATTATGATAAGTGGCCATCAGAATCTGTTTAAGCATTCAGTGACAACTCCTCTCAGTCATCCTTCTTGGGCAAGAAAACCAATCAGCATCCTCCTCTTGCTTCTGAAAGTCAGCCAATCAAGAATGGATTATATCTAATAATCTCGCCTCTGAGTGCAACCGATCAACAACCATTTCATCTGAGTAACCATACTTCTACAGATGATGGTGACTCATCAGCTATAGAAGTCCTGTAACTACTGAAGTCCTCTTCTTAACACTATTAAGATCATCTGTTATGCTGAAGGAGATTGTGACTGATTAGCAGAGCTTTCTTCAAAAGCAATAAATTTAACTGTGTCTTTTTATTGCAGGTATCATAAGATGGTATTATCATCTGACGTATTTCACTTAGTCATTTATTTGTATATTTACTATTTCCACTTATTAGTAAGCTCTATGAGAATGAAGATCTCATCTGTCTTGTTGCCACTGTATTCTTGATGAGTTTATTGTTAAGTCCAGAGTAGGCAGTTGAGAAATATTGGTTAGAGGACTGAATTAACTTAAAAAAAAATAATTCAATATTGAAAATTGGTAAGATAGGTGACAATAAATATACTACACCAACTGAAGGCACAGTTACTATCACAAACTCAAGTGTGAAGTCAGGTAAAAGGTAGAAGATTAAAAGTATTAGCAATTCAGGGAATATTGAATTCATGATAAAAAGTAAGACATAATATAGTATTAATATAGTATTAAGAGAATGAAAAATGTGGTCAGAAAATAAAACATTCAAGGTTACAATATTAGGATTTAAAATACCTGCAAAATCTAGAGGGATTAGTGCTACCTACCCAACAGAATGCTATGTAATAATGGAAATGGCCATAATAGCTATTAGGAACTTAAAATGTATCTACAGTGACTAAGAACAGGGACTGTCTTTAAATTTTATTTAATTTGGGATGCCTGGGTGGCTCAGCAGTTGAGCATCTGCCTTCGGCTCAGGGCATGATCCTGGGACCTGGGATTGCATTCTGCATCGGGCTCCTTGCAGGGAGACTGCTTCTCGCTCTCCCTGTGTCTCTGCCTCTCTGTATGTGTGTGTTTCTCATGAATAATAGGAAGTAAAGTCCTGCGTTTAGTCATTAAAAATAAATAAAATCTTTAGAACATTTATTTAATTTTAATTGAAATTCAAAGAGCTATATGTGGTTAGTAGATACTGCATTGAATAGCAGAGATCTGAAGAGTTCTTAAAATTTTTGTTTCAAAAAGTCCCTTAGGAAATCTGGCATAAGTTCTGGATCCCACTTAAGCAATCCTGACCTAAATTAAAGACCTGAAAAGGGATCATTGCACCACAGTGAAGAGAGGGTTACTGATGCAAAAACATCAGGAAATGAAGAGACATGTGTAAGAATAGAGTTATATTAACATGGAACTCACATAAAACAATGGCGGTTACACTCCCCTTGTTTCTCAACCTTGCTTTCTGAAATGAATCTTAATGTATTAACAGCATCCTAGTGCTCTGCTTTACCTCTGCTAAGTTGCCAGAATGAGGCTAAAGAAAATTTGTGTAAAGAGAGGTGCTGGAAAGCTGGAAAGCAGACTTTCAGTACAGGATTTGGGAATTGGATTACACCCCATTTTGATGGCAATGAAAGCCTCATGAATATGTGGGACGTGGTGTGGTGATGATCTCTGGCATTCAGTGGCATAATCAGGACTGGTAAAATACATGCCACACATACATTAAACAATTATTACATAAGGGAATTCATGGATTTTTGCAATCCCCTTAAACTAAAAAATTGACCTTAGTTTAAGAACACCTGGATTTAAAGATAATTAGAGGATTGAAATATGTGGAGTAATTAGTAGTGAGAGCAAGCCATGCAACAATTAAAAAGCAATTCTGGGAGTTTTAGCCATTTTTAAAAAAGGAAATCTATTTAGGGTTAATAGGTATAATTTCAACAAAGAGTGTGTAAAACAAAATGGTCAAGGAAATTGCAGGTAGAAGTTTTCAGTGAAACAGTACTACACAACTGAGGTAAATCTATTGACACAGAATGATTCAAAGTTTCATTGGGAAGGCACCCGTGATCATGTGACTGCATAAGTGAGTAAGTGCATAGGGTGGCATGCTAGACCTGTTACCCTCAAATAAGGGCACTGTGTGGAACTTTGCTATTGTGGGGGAGGGGAACAGGAAGGAGGAAGTCATGTGTAAGCATATTACAAATTGCCCCAGGAAAGAAAATTGGTAATGTTGATTTATGTGACTTCCAAATACTCCAGTGTTAGTAGAGAGATACTGAATTGATCAATTGTGTTTAAACCAAATTAGAAATGTCAATTTATTTTGGGTTTAATTCAAATACTTTGACTATTTCATCTTCCACTTTACATTTGTGTGAAATTAAACAGTGTAGTTTAGTATAATTACTTTATTAAGCAAAATTTTAGAAGCTAAGCATTTATATGTCATTTCAAATCTCTGGTACAGAATTTTATTTTCACTCTGTATCCATGTCATTTATAAATGGTCTCCGATACCCAGATTTATTACAATCTTCTGTATATGGCAAAAACCACTACTAGTGTAAAGTAGATGTGTATGGCTACATCAGCACAGATTTGCTGCCTGTTGATAACCTGAATTTTGCCTTTAAGAAAGAAAGAGATACAAAAGCAAAAGATGGTAGTATAATAGAATCAGTATAGATTTTGAGTATAGTAGATAAAGGTTATTTACTATCTGCTGGTCCTTGGATAAAATCCTTAGATCAGCTAAGTCTCATTCCCTCCTCTATGAACTAAAATAAATGAAAGAATGAACGAAACAATGGCACGTGCAAATCGTTAAGCACATGATCACATGCAGTTAATAAAAAAATGAATCGATGATTTAATGGGTTCCTGAATCCAATTCAGCAGTGCTTAAAGTAATGGGGGAAATAAAGAGGGAAATCTTCTACTGCTTTCTAATATGGTTTGAAAATGAACTAGTCTTAGATTGTTTCTGAGATAAAGCGATTTACACATAGAAAACTTGCTAACTATATTCATTATAAAATGTTAGGCTTAAAGAAGATATTGCTGTGACTACCACTCAGATGATAATGATAATAATGGTTTTATTTTTTAAGATAAATTTCTTCTTTTGGGACTTACGGTATATTTTAGATCTTTATTTATGAACTTTCAAAGTTCATAAATGCAATTGTAAATCAGTTAAAATATTCGATATTTAAAGTAACATTATCTTGTTATAGATAATATGAATATGATAAATATAAATTTTGGGAGAACATAGCCTCTTTCCTAATACAAGTTTCTTCATAAGAAACTTATGGACTTTGGGCTATGTTATGAAAATTGTATCCAAAACAAGTCTTACTAAAAAAAAAAAAAAAAAAAAAAAAGATAAGGGTAGCCAACTGGCTCAGTGGGTAGTTATGTGACTCCTGATTTTTGATTCATGAATTCAAGTCCCACGTTGGGGATGGAGCCTACTTAATTAAAAATAAAATAAATAAATAGATGCTATAATTGTCAAATTTGCAAACTCACGTGTATTGGATCACTAAATTACAAAATTTTGTGGAAAAGCTAATGTTGAATACAAAAGATGCATTAGTATATTAGAATGTTATTTCTCTTTTGTCTGTCCAGAACTCATTGAATTTCAGAAAAGTTGGAGCCTTTGAAAACTGCTTGCTTTGTAAAAATTAACTAAGTAATCTTCCATGGTAATGAAATCTTAAGTTAAATAATATTCAAAATTTTGGTTCAAGAATTATTGGAAATCTTTCATCAGAATATTTAAATACTGCACTCCCCAAATATTTTTCTTTGCAAGCTTTTAGTGAGTTATAATAATGAAACAAAAGTTTGCAAACTGGAAGATACTGAAATTTTTCCTAAAAACTAAGGCCAGAATAGAGAAAATCAAGTTATGAGAACATAAAATTTAATTTTTAAATTTTATAATTTTACCTTGGGATTTCTCAAATTATTAGAAGGAAATTTTGATAAAGCTTCTATTTTAAATGGATAATTTCATAATTTGAACTACAGGGAAATAAGCATATATTAGTGCAGCATTTAAAATGGCAAATTCTTCTGGAGCACCTGGGTGGCTCAGTTGGTTAAGCATCTGCCTTAGGCTCAGGTCATGATCCCAGTGTCCTGGGACCAAACCCTGCATAGGGCTCCCTGCTCAGTGGGAAGTCTGCTTCTGCTTCTCTCTCTCCCTCTACCTCTCCCCCCAACTCATTCTCTTCCTCTCTCTCTTGTTCTCTGTTTCATTTGCTCTCTGAAATAAATAAAATATAAAACTTAACAAAAATAAAATGACAAATTGTTCAAAATAATAATAAATGGGGACAATTTCCTTGATATGTTTTTTTTTCCCCATAAATGATTATAAAATTGACAGTTCAGGAAAGATGAGTCAGGACCTTAAAAGACGCTGAGGAAGAGTGCCTGCAAAAATAGAAGAGTTGGATGATTCTGTTACATTGTGTTGACCCCTTGCATCGGCATAATGAGAGACTCAAGATCAGTAACAAGCAGCTAACTGTGAGCCAAAAGAGCCTTTTTGGTAGCTTATGAAAAGGCATTATCTCCTAAAGTAGAAGAGTAGATATAGCCAAGCATCGAACAGAAAATGTGGTAGAATCACAACATTCCAAAGGCTTTTCAATGGTCTCTCAAAGCACTTTTATGGGTCTTCTATGCTACAGGACCCACACTAAGAAAAATTTAGGACTTTGATATGTGTGATGAGGCTTTCTGGATGGATGACCCTGACTATGCTGTCTCTGTTGATCAATCTGACCTTTTCACGTTCAGGGTGGTTTATCTTGCCCTAGTACAGTTTAGCTCTTTTCCTTTGATAGATGCTGCTGCAGATTTTCACTTAGCCTTGTGAAACAATGAGTGCTTCTCTCAAGAATTTGAATTTTAAGACCATAATAGTGGTTGAATAAAAGCCTAACTTGGCTGGGGATGAGATGGGCCTGGGAAAGAAACTGTAATAATTAATTAACATGTGCCAGTCTTTTGTATTTTGAGCATCCTCGCTGAAGAGGGCCAGAAGATAAGACTGGTTTGACTTGGATGCACTTTTTTAGAACATGGATTTGCCATTCCAATCAGGAATCAGAGGATGTTGTTTCTAGAGGAAAAATAGATGGAGAGCCAACAAAGATGCTGCTTAGCATTTATGACCCCACAAGGCTAAAATAGGGAAGCAGAAGGCTGAAGACTAGAGGCGAGGGTGGAAAATTGCAGAGGTGAAGGAATCAGAATAAAAAAAAATCACCTACTCTCACTCATGTACCAGATGTGAAGCAATTTTCAGATTGTAGAATCCATTGACTGAAGAACTGGCTGGATTCATAGAAGGAAAGATTCTCTCAGTCCTTTCCAGAAAGGACTCAAGGCCACTTACTTGTGTGAGTGTACTTTAGAGAAAGAGGAATAACCAGACTGAGCAGAGCAGGGATACTGAGTGTGGGCAAGGCTTGGATTTCTCTTATGGGAAACCTTGATCTAAGAACATGCCGATTGTCTCACTGGAACCTTCTTCGAACTGCACTGTGGTGTGAAACTGCCTATCCAACTTCTTCCCCTCTTCCCTCTCTCATTTACCTGCAGGATAACTGGTGGCTCATCTTTTCTCCAGATGCCTCTCTTTTATCTTCACCAGTATATCCTTAATACACCTTTCATATGCCTAATCCCCATCTGGTGTCTACTTCTCAGAGGACCTGAGTTAATGCCTCGAAGAAAAGTGATCTGCAAGGGCTCAAAAATATTATAAGTGTGAAAGTTTTTATATCATTTGCTAAAATATTTATGTTATTTAATACAAAACAATAGAATTGAAAACTACCTCTATTTAAAAGATTTTTTTTTTAAACATACTGGTTCCTTAGCATCTCCTGAGACTATTTTCCAAGTAAAGATAATTACGGTATATAGGGAAATGTCAATGAATGATGGTGAGAATTTCAAATTTATGCATAAAATATAAAATGCAACTGTTTCTTTCTGAATCACAGAAAATTTTGAAGAAAATATAAAAACTAGTAAGATCACATATAAAATATATTTTAGTAAAGTGTCAGTAGCAAAGTTTCAGGGAATTTATTAAGATACATGAATAATCTATTCAACTTATTTTTGGATGCTCATATAACTAATATAAAAATGTTTAATGTAAATTATATATGTTATAAATACTTCAGTGATATATGCTATATATGTGTGTGTACATTTAATGTACATATAATGTACACATAATTTCTTTATATATGAAGAATCTTAGCATAAATGTTTGATTAATTTGACACATATAGGCATCATGTAATTATCACTAACATTAAGACAGAAAATATTTCTACCATCCTAGGTGGTTCTGTTATGCCTGTTTTCTTTCAAAATCCTTCCCATAATCGCTTCTCCGCCTTTTGGCTAAGATCAAGTGCAAAATCCTTCCCATATCAAGGCAATCCATTTTCTGATGTCTATTACTGTATATTGTTTAGCCCATTTGTGACTTGCATTTAAGGGAATCATATATGGTGTTTATTTGTGGTGTCTGTCTTATTTCCCCCAATACGGTGTATTTGAGAATTTGGGATCTATTCATTCATGTTGAGATAGATAGATAAATAGATGATGTTAGTGACAGAGGTAGATAAATACATAGGTAGATAGATAACAAATGGATAGAAAGATAGTTTATTAGTATTCCATGAATACTATGTAGTATGAACATACTCCAATTTTTTAATCCAGTTTGTTAATAGGTCACTTCCAGTTTGGGATCATTATGAAAGAAGCTGCCACAAACATTTCTTTCTTTTTTTAAGATTTTTAATTTTTTATTGATGTGAGACACAGAGAGAGAGGCAGAAGCATAAGCAGAGAGAGAAGTGGGCTCCCCACAGGGAGCCCAATGGGGACTCAATCCCAGGACTCTGCTATCATGACCTGAGTAAAGGCAAATGCTCAACCACTGAGCTACCCAGGTGTCCCAATCATTTCTTTCTTAATGTATGCAACTATTTATCTTGGATATATTCCGAGAAGTAAAATTGCTAAATCATAGGCAGTTGTAAGATCATGAACCTACTTTAAAATTTGATAATATGAAAAAAAAATTTGATAATATGTAAAAATTTACCTAAGGTGGTTGTACCATTTTATACTTTAGTCAGGTTCCCTTCACGGTATGTATAAGAGTTTCAGTTGCTATACATCCTTGCTAACACTTGGAATTTTCAGGATTTTGTTGTTCCTGTCATTTTCTTATCTTAGGTATTGGAGTTATTGTTGTTGCATGCTGTTATATCATTGTAGTATTAATTTGTTTTTATCTAATGAATGATACTAATGAAATTTCATAATTCATTATTCATTCATATATCATCATTTGTAAAGCTTATTCAAGTCTTTGGCTTATTTTACTTATTAATTAATATTAGTTTGTGGTCTAGATACAAATCCTTTTACAATACATTAATTGTGAATATTTCTTTCCAGATGCATGTTATTTTGATTTTCATGAAGATATTTATTTTGTAAAATATTTTTTTCTAAGATTTTATTTATTTATTCATGAAAGACACACAGAGAGAGGCAAAGACATAGGCAGAGGGAGACAGAGGCTCCCTGCAGGGAGTCCAATGTAGGACTAGATCCCAGGACCTGGGATCATGACCTGAGCCAAAGGCAGATGCTCAACCACTGAGCCACCCAGGTACCCCTATTTTGTAAAATATTTTGAATAAAATTGTTTCATACAACAACGAACATGACTGAATAAATTTGCTAGTCAATAAATAAATGTTTCAAAAATTACATAATTTAAATTTTAAAGCAAATTCTGTCTCAAAAGAGTACAAGTTTGATTTTTAATTATATGTTCATTGCTACTATGGCATTAATATGTTAATACAGTAACAAAATACCATGTAAATATATTTCATGCATATTAGTAATAATTTTAATGTGACTTGACTAAAACAAGGTATTGTTAATGAAAATAAGTCAACTTAATTACATGTTAGATAAATAAATTTGACATGTAAGTGTAAGGTGTACAGCATGTTACTTTTATACATTTATATGTTGTAATAAAATTGCTGATGTAACAGTGTTTATTACATTATTATTACATAATTATATTACACAATCATAGTTCAATATTATTATCTAAATCACACATTATTTTTAAAATTTAGAAATAAATCCTTAACCCATCAGAATACTTCAGTTAAGAAGTCCTAGCCATCCATGAGTCACCAGTAGGAAGCAGTCTCTGGTAAATTTTCCATCTCCATACCTCTGAGATCATACCATATGAACTGCATGGTGTTTGTGCTGGTCACGACTTCTTTTTTAGTGAGTGTGATTTTTATCCTTCTGGCAATCTAAGATGTTAAAATATGTATTAGAGGTTATAATAAGGGGATAAAGATGAAGGATCTGCATGGGAACTTCACATTACTGAAGATGTGGAAAGAATAATATTAGAAACAGAGAAAGTGGGAAGATAGAACTAAGCATCTATCCTTTACAATTGAATGGGAAAAAAAATGAGTCTAGACAAAAAATCTGTAGTTTCTTCTTAGTGCCATGAGAACTTTTTTTTTCCCCTAAGATTGATTGATTAATTGATTGAATGATTGATTGATTGATGAGAGTGAGGGAGAGACAGAGAGAAAGAGCATGCACACACAAGTGGAGGAAGGGACAGAGAGAGAATCTCAAGCAGACTCCGAACTGATCCTGGAGTGGGATACAGGACTGGATATCACAACCATGAGCTCATGACCAAGATTCAGACCCTTAACCAACTACGTCATCCAGGTGCCCCATCATAGAACTTTTAATTTCTAATCAGAAATGAAGGAATTTATGAAAAGGAACTATAAATGGGCATTATGACAGGTTAAATAATTTTTTATAGGTTTCAAAGAAATGAACAGTCAAAAAAATGTAATTACACTTGCAATAAAGACTATCAAGCAAAATATGATTATTCTGTCCAGTTTCTGTTCTTGCAGAATTATTTTATAATTGAATATCAAGATGAAATAATTCATCCTTACAAAATCATTAGGGGACCTACTCTGTCAAAAACCCAGTATATAAGGCACCTTCGGTGGCTTAGTCAGTTAAGCATCAGACTCTTGATTTTGGCTCAGGTCATAATCTCAGGGTCATGAGATAGAGCCCCAAGCAGAGCTCTGGACTCAGCGGGGAGTCTACTCAAGATTCTCTCCCTCTCCTTCTGCCCCCCACTCCAAGAATAAATAAACAAATCATTAAAAAATAAACCCAGTATGTAAGAATAAGAAAGATACTCCAATGAATTAGCTAGATGCCTTTCAAAGCTTAGAACATGAGGTGACATCCAGAAAATAGAAGCTTCTATAGAATCTCTATCAAGGTGAAGAGAAGAAAAGTGGCATAATCAGAGCATCAGATTATCAAAAACTAAGGCTAGCCTAGCCTGACGTGAAGCATATGATTCTTAGTGCAAATGTTCTTTAAGTCTTGTAATGTAATTAATGGGAGATGACTACCAACCTCTAAGCTATCCCTTATCTCCATACTAGTCATTCAAACTTTGAATTCCCATTTGTTGTTCCAAGTAGTGCACATTAGCATTCAGTTTAGGAGATCCTTAAAAACTCTACTCATTTATTGACAATTTAGCAATGTATATCTATGTCTAGAGGTCAAAATCAAGATTATAGGGATGTCTGGGTGGCTAAGTGGTTGGGCCTCTGCCTTGGGCTCAGGGCATGATCCCAGAATCCTGGAATCAAGTTCCTCATTGGACTCCCCGCGTGGAGCCTGCTTCTCCCTCTGCCTGTGTCTCTGCCTCTCTCTCTCTGTGTCTCTCATGAATAATAAATAAAATCTTTTAAAAAATCAAGATTATATATGCCTTACAACAAAAAACCCCAGCGAAACAATACTAACTCCATTATCATCACATAATACTATGACTTATTTTCTCTTAGGTAATTTATTCTATTACATTCGAGATACCTATATATTAGTCTTATTTTCCCTACTAGATTTTAAGTTCTTTGCTCACAGGATCTTTTTCATTGAATCCTTTAAATTCAACACAGTATCTTCCTGAAAGTGAAGAGTTAATGAATGAATGCTGAATTGAATTAAATGTGTTCAATTTACATATGTTAGCTCTTTTCTTAGGATCCAATGTATTTCATACATTTTGAAAAACACTCTGGAATAGGTAAACAACCCATTGTTGCATAGCTGGCAGATGAAAATGCCAAAATTCCTGATCAAATCTGCCTTTTCTGAAGTTAGTACTCTTTTCTTCCCTATTTGTGGTGTTGGTTTCATTAGAGACACAGTTGCACAATTTAAAAGGAACTTGGCAGCATATGTTATAAACCTTATGGGAAGTTTGCAACTAAGAACTGGAAATCACAATCATTTGAATTATCTCAATGTATGCAAGTCGAAGCTGATGAGATCAAATTCAAGGGTCATCCAGCCTCCTATCATCTGGATGGAGTTGAGAACCATAATGTATTGGAGAAATGAAACAGAGTTCTTCTTTTTTTAAAGAATCACATTGTACTTGCTTTAATAGTCTTTATATATCTAAAGTGCAACCAAGATCAAAAGTTCATCAATGTAATGCATCAAAAATTTAGCTGCAAGTAAAATCTAAAGATTGGTTTTAAAATCTGAAAGTTATAATTTATAGTAAAAATAATATAAAAACAATATTTTGACCCAAATCACCTTCATGTTTTTTATCAATTCATATGTTGTTAAAAATAATGATGATATTTTTGACCTACCAGAAATATTAAGTCTCCAAATGCAAGAAAAGCCTATTTTCTGACCTTTATATAATGTAGAATAAAATGTTTCTTCATGTATATATTTATGTAAATATATACATATCTCATATATATACATATCTCATATATATAGTGATGCAAGTATTCATATATATAGTGTCTGTTTTTCACCTTTAGAATTTATAAAATTCTACATATACATATCTCATATATATAGTGATATAGGTTTTCATATATATAGTGCCTGTTTTTCACCTTTAGAATTTATAAAATATCCATATGTAAGTTCTGATATACTAAGAGTCTGCCAAAAGGGATCTCTATGACTGACAAATAGTATAGATCTAGAGACAAATTACTATATTTCCCTAACAACTGGAAATTATCATCTTTCTACTCTTTAGCAATTTTCTTGGCCTGCTTTATCTAACATTGTAAAACTATAATGTGGTGTATAGAGTATTTTTCTCTTCATCATATTTAACAACCTAAGAAGGATAAATGAACCCACAATTAAGGGAAACACCACAAAATGAAGAACCGTGTACATAGGATACATGAGAAAATAAAAATAAAATATATGAATAATATTCTTAAGAAATTAAGAGGTATTTGAAAAGTATTTAATCTCTACAATTTATCCTAAGTTACTACTCCCAATGAGCAACTCTGATCAAAAATAGACTTTGCTATATAGAAAACTGATTCTTCATTTCATTAGCTCTTCTGAATTGACAAGATGACTTATTCATCAGAGGCAATCTGTGTGTGTTTGCATGTGTGTTTCTTTTTTATTGCAATTTCACTATTTCTCTTTGGAAAGGTTACTATAGAAACTGCTGTTACTATTGATTTTTTGAAACAACAAGTTTCCCTGAATATTAGGAAACATTATTCTGAGGCATTATTTTTATCTTGTAGCTCCTTAAAACACATTAGACTTTAACTACAGTACAAAGATAATCTACATCGTCCCTTTATATAATGTGAAAGAACACATTATAAAATAGTAAAATCCAATGTAAATTTAGTTAGCAATTAAAAAGAAAAATCAATAGTTTATTTCCTTTAAGCTGTTCAGGATTCATTTTTCATTCCATTGGCGGTATGCTAGCTTCATGGCTTTTCCTCTCAGTGCTGTAGATAGGTTTTGAGTAATCTCTACATGTCCAATACGGCTTTCAGAGGTATCCTGCAGTACAGTGTGAACATTTCCCAATACCACCTCCCCCTTGAAGTCATTTAAGTGATCCCAGTGGCACTCAATTCTACCCTCTTTAAGCAATTCTAAAGGTACTTCTTTATTGGATACATGAAGTATAAACCCCTTGAAATTGTACACAGGTGGTTTAACATTGGGACTAAATCTAGACAGATGTCTTTTTCTTTCAATTCTACCAGAGCTTCATGTCTTTTTTCCTTCTGGTTTATGAGCCTTGAGCTGCAACCACTCTGATACCCATTCTGAAACACATCACGTTTTCCATATCTCTACACCCTTCTATAAGATGTTTTCTCTCTGATCCATCCTTCTAAACACCCTATCTCATGAACTGCTAACTCGCCTTGCAAGTCTCAGTTTACATTTTACCTTCATTATAAAAATAGTAGTCCTAGAGTTAATCAGTACTATTTACGAGACTGCTTAACAACCTTATAAACCATATTCCCTATGTATACTATATATACTATATTTCAAGTATTTGTATATGGCCTTAAGTGAATTACATAGTCAGAAGAGAATTTAAAGTTTATATGGATAAAACTTATTTGAACACATAAATGTAAGCAATAAGTGGTGTCTTTGCTCTTATTAGTCTTATGAAGTTTATTATATTCAGGCACATACTGAGCAAAGAGCTAACTATATTAAAAAGTGAGGATTTCCTTCTTATCTCTAGAAGGCTGTCAAAGAAAGTCATTAATATTAAATTTGAAGCTATATAATACCCAGGTAGTTGGGAAATCTTTTCTTACCATCTGTTTTAGCAAGTAAGGATTATCAAATCCATTTCAGTCAATTTCTCATTTCAAAACAAATAGAAATGGAGTTAATAATTTCATATATTGCTTTAAAATGTGGGTAAATTGATATTGATGGGGGGGCATAGCTTTTCATTAGTCAATCATTCTTAAAAACATAGTTGTTTTCTCTGTGAACAGTAACCAATTCAGAAACCTGGTCAGAGAGGATAACAAATAATGGGAAACAGTTCAAAGACTTTCTTTTCTTTGCTCATTTCTCTTACCTATTATGTTTCCATCCTTCATGATTATTATATATAAATATATGTATATATAATATATACATGTACACTGCTACTAAATATGTATCTATGTATCTATCGGCACACAGACTTTACAGTATCAGTGGCAATCCACACTTGTCTCTGGCAACCAAAACAACAAGCATATTAATTCAAATATTAATTTGATTTTAAATCCAATCAATTGGGCTGTGTGACTGAATATAACAAAATGGGGTAATGACAACTTACTTCTGAAAATAAAACATTCTTGATTATTTTTTGCCTCTGCTAACACTGCCTTACTATAAGCATGACCTGGGATATTCCACCTGAATATTTTTTTAGATCTTTCCTCAATTCCCACTTTTTCTTAAGATCTTTCTAATGTCAAAACGGATCATACTCGACTAAAGCATACACAATGCACTACAGTCATTTTCAGAAGGGCAACATTTTATTGCCCTTTTGAGGTTGGGTGAAAGGGTATGTTGTCTATATGGTGCCACTAGTGAAATTGCCATTTAAAAAATACGTGCAGATTTATACCATACCCCAGAGAATCTGTGTAAACACATGGAAGGTAGAACCTTAACAGGGAAAGTGCTTTCAAAGTCACAGTCCTGGTTCCACAATCTTGAATTACTGTTGACATTCCTTGGCATTTTCCCATAGTTAATTCCAATAGGACTTGCCAAGGGGAGATAGCACATTTCTCAGGTTAGTTCCTACTAGTGCCTTCTACTTTTAGGTGGGCAAAAGTAATTTCTTAAGGCTGGCTTTAAAGAATGTTGTTCTTATATTCTACTCCATCCAACCCTTTTCCCCTGATGCATACACTTTCTAGGTTGTCTTTAACCATTAGAGAAATAGAAATTTTGGAAAAAGCAGAAACAAACATGATGGAGCTCAAAGAAATAAAGGTGTTTTCTCTGCTATTGCTTAACAATGCATCATAATCTTAATCAGGCAAACATATGAAAAACTAAAACAGTATTTTAAACTAAATAATATTTTAGACTAAAAAAATGGCCTTAAAGTATTGCAAAGAATGTATTAATTTCATTTAATTTTAAAGAATGTATTAATTATAATTCCAAACTACTTCCTAAAATTCTTGATGCCTTTAAATGCATAACTCCATAATCATGGACCATAAAAGTGAAAAACCAAATGTGGACTATAAAAGTGAAAAACCAAATGTATCTATAAAGCTAATCCAGATAATAGGCTTTTATTGATGTATGTATGCTAAATGTAAAGTCAGCATTGAAGTTAGATTTCTAATTTCAAAAAATTATGCACACACACACACATACACACAAAAGAGAAGAAGAGAAATGTGGAAATGTTGGTCCAAGGGTACAAACTTCCAGTTATAAGATTAACAAGTTCTAGGGATCTAATGTACAGCATAATTATTATAGTTAATAATACCATATTATGTATTTGAAATTTGCTAAAAGAATAGATACTGAATGTTCTCATCTCAAAAAGAAATGGTAACTATGTGATGGGATAGAGGTGTTAGCTAATCCTATAGTGATGATCATTTTGTAATATATAAATATATCAGATCAACATGTCCTATACGTTAAATTTACACTGTTATATGTCAGTTATACCTCAATAAAGCTGAGGGAAAAAGAAAAGTATAGACAAAGCAATACTATAGCCATTGAGAGGTTAATGTTTTTGGTAAACAACTGTTGTATATTTAATATTTATTGAATATATTCAATAAATACATGTAAGACACATAATAGAAATATATGCGAGACATATAATAGGAAAAAAAGAGCTTTCATGCCAATAGGAGAGTTGGAAAATAAACATGTAATATATAATAATGTATGAATATGGACTGAATTATAAGAAAAATTAAGTTTCATAAAGACTAAAATTTAGGGAAATTGCAATAGATGGGACAAGAAGGAACACTCCTATGTTATTTCCTTGTGTTTTCCGTTCCTATGACGTTTACATTCTGTAATAAACCAGCTTAATATGCTTCCATTAATGTCATTGTCATTTCTGTAAGTAACTTGAATTCTAATATTTCCATTGACTAAGCTACCCTACTAAGCACAGGCTACAAGATATACATGGAATGGAATACATAGGCAAAGAAAAGTAAATATAACAAAAAAAAAAAAGAAAAGTAAATAATATTTGTCCAGACATATGCAAATATCACAAATTAGACAAAAGAAAAAAGCCAGCAAGTTTAATAAATCGTATAGTGACTATTTTAAAAATTGAATCAATTTATTCTAGATATGTTTAAAACATATGTTTTAAAATGATCATAAGACCCAGTTTTCTTCTCTGCATCTAGAAAGTTAGTAATTCAGTGCGATGCTGCAACAAAATGCTTGAGTATAAACAAATTTTGTTTCATTTTTGAGAGATGGTTTAGATCTGCTCAATTTTAAACTAAAAAGTAAAGAAATTTCATTATTATTTATTAATAATATATTTATTATTATTTAAAAATAAGTCATATCCCATGGTATTGTTTTATTTACCACCACTTTCTTCTTAACAAAAGAATTAATCCTAACTTCTTATAATTAGCATGAAAGTGTCATTTTAAGAAAAGAGTTTGCTTCTTAGATTTATGTGACAAAGAAAACATTGCAAATGTAGCCCATTTATATTTGGCTATTAAAGTTTGTGAGTTGTAAAGAGTTACTGTATTATTTATTGCAGAGTGACAGAGAAGAAAAGGCAGTAAGAGAGAGAAAGATTCATCTGTAAGTTCACATTCAAACCATAACATGTAGAGGTGACTCTGAGCTGAAAGACTTAATGTATTATCAATACTAGATGCTGAGCTATGAGGATCACCATTGAAACTCAGCACGACATGCAGTGATCAATGAGAAGGCTACTGATCATTGCAAGCACAGTTTTCTTTATGCTTAGTTTTAAATGAGTCAAGGTTCTTATATCTTTCACTCCATCAGTAAGGATTACATATAGGTATAGATATGTTAACAAATATGTGTATAACTATCTATACTAAAAATGATTATTTAATCCTATTGGCAGTGTTTGTTGTATATTATTTAGTTTTCAAAATGTGATTCACCTTGAGTCACCTTCAAATAAAGATAGTAACAAAGAAATAGCACAGACACCTATATCTTGTTTTTTTACATAAGCTTAAATGTCTGTTACACTTCAGTTCTGTTCTATGTAATGTATCGTCTTTGGAAAGTAGAATTCACTACTCTTTATACTAGTATACTTCACTAATTTCATGTGGCAATGTCTTACTTATTTACTTATCATATTTCTGGCAATATATATTATCTGAAACAAAATCAAAAACCAAGAATTATTAGAGAAACTATATCTAAGCAGGAAGGAAAAATGACGATCGCAAACCCCATGCAGGAAAATTATATAACAGTTACCCATTTACCTGCAGGTTAGAGTGTATTACCCAGAATTATTGTAATATGCCTGCTGAATTCACATATTGTTATCAGATTTACCCAAACAACTTTCAATCCTTTCAGTTGAAAAGGTATGGAGAAAGAACCAGATAATGAAAGAAATTGATTGAACAGTTAGACATTAAAGAGAATAGCAACAGAAACATATGGAATATAATTTATAAATCTCCTGGAGGCCCTTAGTGCTTGGCAAAAAGACCTGCACATCTCAATATTTCCTGAAAGCATTATGGTGATTGAAATTTGTAAAGATTATATAAAGTCTCCACTGAAGAAAAGTTAATGGTGGATTAGTCTCTTTAAAGAATGCAAGACAACTTTCACTCTATTCTAGAAATATGTGCATAATATCACTTGGTTAAAACTGTGCTTACAAAGATAAAATGAGAAAAAAAACTTGACTAATTAGATTAACACAAATGTAGGTACACCATAAAAGTAAACTTTTATAGCAGCTAGTATAAAATAAAAAGCAATACTTTTCTATCTTATAATAAGTAATTTAAAAAGAGGGACATATCTGATTCAGTTAAAACTTATATTCTTCTATTCTTTGCACAGAAATAGGAAGGCCTCAAATCAGTTGCATACCTGGATTTGACTCTGCTATAATGAAGCCTCTAAATTTGACTGAAGTTATCTCCATTTACTATTTGAATGAATGAAATAAAGATACATTTTAGGTAATGAGTACCCATAAGTGGATGTTCCCAAATATTATTACTAATATTATAACTAAAGTAAGGGAGGATTCTGACAAAGAACATTGATATTGGTACATGGTTGTATTTTGACTCTGAGCTGCTAAGGTGAAGGGAAATTCCTGTTTATTAATCTCTTATGTCCTATCCATTAGTAACTAAGATTTTGTCAAAATTGTGCACATCATAAAGGTTACATATTAAATATTTTTTTAATTTTCATTTATTTATGATAGTCACAGAGAGAGAGAGAGGGAGAGGCAGAGACACAGGCAGAGGGAGAAGCAGGCTCCATGCACCGGGAGCCTGATGTGGGATTCGATCCCGGGTCTCCAGGATCGCGCCCTGGGCCAAAGGCAGGCGCCAAACCGCTGCGCCACCCAGGGATCCCTAAAGGTTACATATTAAAAACAGTTTGGTTCATAATACTTTTACTCTCTTTTTTATTATTTTTAAATGGACTATTTGGACTGTGTTTAATTTTTCTAGCAGGAATACATACTGAATTTCAGCACAGATACCATTTGAAAAATCTTATATTAGAAGATGGTAAGTAAGTATTCATTAAATAGATGTAAACAATTGTTATATAACATCAGTCGCTTGTCATTTAAAAAAGAAAGAGCTTGGTGAAAAATTTTTAAAGATAATCTTATATTAGTGTACCATGTTTGATTCTTTTTACATTCTTTCTTTTCCTTTTCCTTTTTTTCTCCTTTCTTTCCTTTTCTTTCATTTGGTTGCAATTAGTGTAAAGGCCTCCAAGGACCTACTGCATCTCAGTGATGTATTCCATGTAGAAGAATTGGTTTGGTTTATTTTCATTTTGTTCTCAGGTCTTCCAGCAATGACATGTTAACAGTGGTTGGTAGCTTACGTACTCATTTACCAGTGTAAAAAGATACAATAAGATGTTTCTATTAATGAAAAGCAGACACAGCATAATTCATCTTCAAAATCACTACATGTAACGTAAGTTTCTTAAATGATTTTGGGTTCTTTCTGCTGCTATCTCATGAGGCTGTTAGTGCTTTTCTTACCACTTCTGCTAACATGGAAGGAAATTTCCTTTCTATCAGTTTCCCACAGCCAATTTTTAAATACTAAGGGGCAGAGGTGACACTTATTCAACTTTAACCAAGCATTTAATACAGCTTCTTGCATTTGGTCAGGCCTCAAGAAATGATGAATTAGTGGATGTGTTTAGGAACAACAGAATATTTTTTTTATTTTTTATTTATTTATAATAGTCACAGAGAGAGAGAGAGAGGGGGAGAGAGAGAGAGGCAGAGACACAGGCAGAGGGAGAAGCAGGCTCCATGCACCGGGAGCCTGACGTGGGATTCGATCCCGGGTCTCCAGGATCGCTCCCTGGGCCAAAGGCAGGCACTAAGCTGCTGCTCCACCCAGGGATCCCAACAGAATATTTCTTAAAAAATATCTTAATCATGTTGTTTAAATCCTATACTTTATATGGAAATTGAGCCTGGAAAAGTGTGGTTTATGAATGTCATATTTGACACCTATATTTTACCCGTGTCATGCTACAAACTACAAAGTAATCTGGTATACATATGATGCAACATGTTCACACTCATTTGTTTCTGAAACTTCACATAAGGTCCTATTTTTGTCATTTCTAATTATAGAAGAAGCATGAAAACACATACTTGCCTTTCTCTAAGATGTCTACCTATAGCAGAGTACTATCATGTGTCCTTTTGAGTATATAAGTCTATATCTTTTTTAAAGTATTTGCAAATTATTCACATTCATTGAATTCTGTTTCATGCACTCTTTGACCAAATAAATGCAATTCAATTACATTAAGTATTCATAGACTTTTTGTTGCATAAAATTTATGCATGGACTGAAGTACATGGTCATGATTTGGCCTTTCCTATAGTCTATGTATTTTATTGGTCTTTTTTTTTATTTTTTTTTATTTTATTGGTCTTAATCATAGTTTTTGCAGTTATTAAAATATTTCTAAACGATAGCCAGAGGCTATCAGATGTTTACATTTAGTGGAAATTTTTTTAGCTATTTTACAAAGTAATTGTTTTAATAAAAACTAATTTGCCAGGCAGCCTGGGTGGCTCAGCGGTATAGCTCCGCCTTCAGTCCAGGGCGTGATCCTGGAGACCCGGGAATCGAATCCCACATCGGCTCCCTACATGGAGCCTGCTTCTCCCTCTGCCTGTGTCTCTGCCTTTGTCTCTCTCTCTCTCTCTCTCTCTGTCTCTCATGAATAAATAAATAAAATATTAAAAGAACTAATTTGCCATATTTATTCTTACTATTCTGGATGTCATACCCTAACTGTCCAAGCTCAACAATATGCTGCTGCCAATTAAAAATGAAAAAGGTTTATTTGATGTTCCTGTGGCTTTCTAAGAGGAAGCCAATATTTGATTACTGATACAAACTGGAAAAATGAAAAGTAACTCAGCAGACCTCATCCTAACCCCAGACTCCTGTAGAACACAGAAAAGTGGGTTTTTTAAACTTTTACTCCGGAATTCCACATACCTCCCTCCATTTCAGATCCCTCTGGCTGAGGTGGCATGTCCTCAGCAGGAAGGTCATATCTCTCTGGTGAGATAAGGATTGTCTTTACTTATTCGATATGTCCAATATATAACGTGGTGCCTTGGACACAATATTTATTAAGTGGAAAAATTAATGTCCCCACAGGACTCATCTGATTCTTGCAACCATACTGGTGATAATGAAGGAGAGACACAGACTAGCTTGAGAAATGAAATACGGTAAAGTCATTCAATATAGGGGGCCTTTGAAGAAGAGAACATTTAGTGGGAGAAACAGTCCTGTATGACTACAATCAGATAAGGTTATTATACCTTTGGAGTAGCTATGCTAACCCAAAAAGAAAAAGTGAGTGAGAAGATGCGAGACATAGTCACTAGAAAGATTTTCAGAGGAAGCAGTGTGTAGGAAGGAGATACTATGCATAGCAATAGAACACAGTCTTTGTTGTATTTCAACAACTAGGAAGGGTAGTAATAACCAGAAAGCCAACTTGTTTAAAATAAATTTTATGATTATTAGAATGTGGAATTTAAACAAGATTTTAATAATTTTTCAGCATTTCCTTGTTCCTTTTAGATAGAGACAAAAATCAGGACCTAATAATGCTGATTGTTACATAAAATTTGAACTATCAAAACTATATTGTTATAAGTTACTGCTTTTGAGTTTTTAATATTTTATAATTTTAATATATTTTAATTACATTGCATGCTTTATGATCATGGCACAGCTTTTTTTCAGAACCACTGCATTGATTGTATCATCTAGAAGCCCAAAAGATTGAGGGGAAAAAAGGCTCAGCTGCATCATATGTAGAGTTAAACGTGGTTTACCATTTATGTATGTAAATTGTGGTCATCTTATTCCATCAGGACCCAGTTTAAGATTTAGTTTACATGAAATATAGGCAAAAAGCTCACTAAAGTCATTGTTATAAGCTTTTTCACGTTTACGAAAGGGAAACTGAATTCTAAAATCTTTTCATGGTCCTAAATTAGATAATACACTATGCCTAGAGGAAGGAAATAAGAAACAGAATTAAACAGTGAATTTTTTCTAAAAGAAATTCAAAGTAATTTGAAAGAGACTGAGACTAACAAGATAGCAGTTCTTCCATGTATCTGTTTGTGTTATTTGCCTCAAATAAGTTTTTTTTTCTTAATTGGACTTAAAAGTGAAATTTTTTATAAACAGAAGTAAAATTTCCTTCAGCATTAAAATAAAATGCAGCTATAGGTTCTCAGCAGGTATTTTGGTGTGTTTTTGTAGAAGCATTTTATGAGTCAGAAAGCATAGTCATGCAAATAAGATTAAAAACAAAACCTTACTTGCCCCTGCTTATTTGGCTTTTTCTACAAGTTTTTTTTTTTTTTTTTTTCTCTCTGTCCTTTCTTCCCCACAAATGACCACAAATCTGGAAGTTGATCAGAGTTCATCACACATCACCATGCTCAAACATCCAGTAAAAGTGAAAATTTGATTTGTCATCCCAAACATTCAGGCTCTTTATTTCTAGACTTAATTTTTTAGTGCAGTTTTAGGTTTACAACAAAATTGAGAGGGCGGTACAGAGATTGCCCATATATACCCAGTCCCCAAAATACACAGCCTCCCTCACTATCATCACTCACCAAAATGGTACATTTGTTACCAGGGGTAAGCCAACACTGACACATCACAATCCCTTAAAGTTTATAGCTTATTTTAGAGTTTATTCTTGCTGGTTTTCAGGTACAGCTTTCATGAGTCCTTTATAATATTTCTACCACTTTTGTGTCAAGGCTTTTGTCTTTGGTAACTTGTATTTTCTAACAGTGATTTCTTCAACAAATCAATACTTATTGAACATTTTTTAAAGCAACTTACTCTACAAGGCACTATATAGAGATGAATCAGATTCTAGAATCCTATTTCCCACTGGAGGACATGTGATATGCACATAAATAATCACAATGACAGAGTATGTTCAGAGTACCCTAAAATGAGGATTACGTATCTTAGAAGTTTATGGGGAAAAAGACTGTGTCCTTTGCTTATTGGAGGAAGAGGTTGGGATATTTAAAAAGCCCCTTTTAAAGAGAAGCTGTGATTTTAGCTGAGTTTGGAAAAAATAATTAATTTACACAACAACAGCAAGAGTTATGCTGACCGCTACAAACAGAAAATATTCTAATCAAATACTGTTGTCATGCAATTCATGAAACTACTAAAAAAATCTTTAATGGTTTCTATTAACTATCAAATGGCATTCAAGACATTTAAGATTTACTGACATCTAAAATTTCCCATAACTCAGTCTCAGTAAAAACAAAGTGTACTCTCTTTACAAGCACATTATTCCATTTTTTTAACTTTTATATCATATAACTGATATTTTCTTTGATATTTTCCTCTCAGTCTGATAATTTCTGAGTGTTTTCAAGTTGTAAACCATTGTCTGAATATATAAAACATTGGTCCAGTATTTCCTTACCCTGCAGGCTTAAAATCTCAAACAGCCAATATCCAAGAAGCCACTGTCACTTATCTTAGATTTAAAACCAAAGTGAAAATCCATTCATCATTCCAAGAATATGCAAAATATGCATATAATTGACTGAAACATTATTCAATCTACTCATCTTAGAAAGAAAATCCACTTAACCAAAAAGCCTGGCTCACCACAGATCCACTGAGCGCTTGTTTAAAAATTAGTCTGAGATCTTCAAAGGCAAAAGGCCAAAGGAGAGGTTTTTGTTTTGTTTTTGTTTTCATGGAGATACTAATCTGATGTATAAAAACATTTGACTTATTCTGGAACACCAAAATACAATAGGGCAAATGTAATAGTAGATGAAGAAGACTGTACCGTAACCCAGTCTTGCCTAATCGGTTCTGTTTTTCTTAATTTTGTTGTGATTAATATGAACATTTGGGACTAATTTAAAAATAATTGAATAATAATGCTAGTTGCTTCAGTTTTGCACAAAACCAGCTTTTTGTCCAGAAAGTGAAAAGAAAAAAGAATAATAACTATCTTAAAGAATATATATATTCTATATACATATATATTTGAATATTGACTTATTTGGTTCCTTGAAGCAACTTTCTTTGCAGTGACTTAGAAGCATGCTAGGATTGATGACTACTAACTGCAATTTTTGGGTGCTCTGCACATAGATCTTTTATGTAGAGGCAGCTTTTTAGGCAAACAGGCTTGAGCACTGGAAGGCAAAAGGGCCTAATGTGACCCCAACCACCTGGCTGGATATTGACAAGCCCATCAGGTGATCCCTTCAAAATATCCATAGGCCCTAACTGACCAATGGGCTACTTACAACTAGGCACAGTACCCAAAATTCCATGTTGTCACATCTTCTCTCCTTTCCTCTTTAAAAATAACCCCCCACCCTCTGCCTAGTTGTAGACAGTCTCTCTGCTGCCCTGCCCTCTGTTCTCCTACAGTGTATTAAATAAACTTCTATCTCCTTTACTCTGCCTCAGGTGAATTCCTTCATGTCCCACGCCATTGACTTCCACCTGACTGTTGCCCCACATTTGGGGGGTCCCCATCCGATCAAGCAACACCTCATTTAGACACCACATTTTATTTCATAAATAATTTTAAGTTACTTTTATAATTTATCAACTCAGTATAATTCTATATTTTAAAAATAAAAATATGTAAAATTTTCTTCTGAAATGTGGACTGACATCAGTCCATATATATAAAAAAACAACCAAACAAGACAATTTGATGTTGGTGAGGGACTACATAGGATGAAAGTAGAAGTAAAGAGAATGCTATAAATTAGATCTAAAACACCAGAGGATCATTTCAGTTAAACTGGACCTAGATTATTTGAGTGCAGATTTTTCTTTTTGCTAGAGGAGGAATTTGGCCGAAATATATATATTTTTGTTGTTATGAGTAATAGTTTCTCAAAAGTAACTATAACACTTTACAATTTCCATCTGCTGACCATTTAAATGTCATAAAAGCAACATCATTAAACAGAACTTTGAGTAGCTTTAATTCATTCTTGCAACAGGGTGAAAAATAAGACTGTTTAATATTTACTGGAAATCAACTTTATGTTGTAGACACAAAATTAAAACTATTACCATTGCGATACAGTCTAGTGGGAGAGATGACACATTCATATTCACATAATTATAGGACACCTTTGACATTCTTCAAGCAAAGTCTCTAGACTTTGTTTTTACAAAATATTTCTAAAAGAAATGTTGTTTCAAGCCTTCTCCTGACACTTCCATCTGAAATAAGAAATATCTTTCATTTTTCAGAAAAATGTGGTCTAGCCTTTTCTGGGTTTCCCTGAACTTTCAGGGACACTGCAAGGTGAAAACTATTTTTGTAATAATACTAGTACAACATCATCTGCCTGTCTCACTCTTATTCCTTCATGAATATATAGTGAATTTTCTAGAGACTATTATTGTTACCAATTGAATGCAGAAGTAGATAAGAATCTAGCCATCTTCTATTATGACAGACATTACAGAGATTTGCAAACACGTAAAATAAAGTTGCTCTTTACAGTAATTGTTGGGTTAGAAAATACAGTTATATTTTTTGTATGCTAAACTAATGAATAGGTACACATATAGATAAACCTAAACTATTATATAAAATAATCATGATATCTGCTAATTGGGATTTAAAAGGATTAAAATCCTAGACCAAAATAAAATAGAAGGGGAAAAATAATTTATGAATAATTACTATATCTACCAGCTTACCTTTTAAGATGATTGTAGAAGTGTTAGTTAATTTTATTTTCTATTTTTTTAGGATTTATTTATTTATTTTACACACAGAGATAAACAGTACAAGTAGAGGGAGGGGTAGAAGAAGAGCAAGAATTCTTGAGCAAATCCCTCACTGGATGGGGAGACCAAAATGGGGCTGGATCCAAGGACCTTGATATCATGACCTGAGCCAAAATCAAGAGTCAGCTGCTTAACCAACTGAGCCACCCAGAAGCCCCTGTTGGTTAACTTTAGATTTCATTTTTTATGAATGTTAGCTTTAATGGATAATGTCTAATTGTACAATTGCCAATTTATTAAGAAAATGAATAGAGGAAAAGAAAATAATCTGTGTAGCAGCAAAATAAACAAACAGAAAGGAAAATTTAAGACAGGATAAAAAAAAAGGAAAGGCAACTGTATGATGCATGAATAATGAACAGACAAGTAACAGAATGTGAGAAAATGTTTACAAATCACATATTTAATAAACACCTGGTGCCCAGGATATATAAAGAACATTTAAATTCAGTAACAAAAGACAACCTAATTTTTATATGGACAAGAGATATTTTACCAAAGAAGATAAGCACAGAAAATATTCTCAACAGCATTGGTCCTTAGGGACATGTAAATCAAAACCCATAGTGTGGTGGTACTTACTACTTCATGCACAGTAGAATGACTGTGATAAAAAATAAATAGTAAATAACAAGATTTTGCAAGGATGTGGAAAACACTATACCTTCATACATTGCAGGTGGGAGTAGAAAATCGTTCAATTACTTGGGAAAATATTGATGGTTCCTAGAAAAGTTAAAGTCTGATTCAGTAATTCCAGTCTTATATATATAACTGATCTAGTTGAAAACAGATTTTTTTTAAGATTTATTTATTCATGAGAGAGAGAGAGGGAGATAGAGGAAGGCAGAGACACAGGCAGTAGGAGAAGTAGGCTCCATGCAGAGAGCCCAACTTGGGACTCCATCCCGGGTCTCCAGGATCAGGCCCTGGGTTGAAGGCAGCGCCAAACCACTGAGCCCGCTGGGCCGCCGGAAAACAGATTTTTAAACAAATATGTATTCACATATATTCCTGGCAGCATCAATCACAGCAGTCAAAAGATTATGCCCCTAACATCCATCAGTAAATGAATGGAGAAACAGATTGTAGTATACACATAAAATGGAACATTATTTAATCTTTTTTTTTTTAATTTTTATTTATTTATGATAGTCAGAGAGAGAGAGAGAGAGGCAGAGAAACAGGCAGAGGGAGAAGCAGGCTCCATGCACCGGGAGCCCGATGTGGGACTCGATCCCGGGTCTGCAGGATCACGCCCTGGGCCAAAGGCAGGCGCCGAACCGCTGCCCCACCCAGGGATCCCTCATTATTTAATCTTAAAAAAGAGTGAAGTACTGATACATACTATGATATAGATGGACACCAAAGACGTTATACTGAATGAAAGAAGCTAGACATAAAAGGCCACATATTGTATGACTCTATTTACAGGAAGTATCCAAAATTGGTAAAGTCATAGACAAATAATGCAAATTGGTATATGACAGAGACCAGGTATAGAAAGAAATGAGACATCTGTTTAACGTGTTGGATTTACTTTCTGGTGATGAAAAATATTTTGGGTTAGATAGAGATGATGGCCGTACAGCACTGTGATTGTACTAAATATAAGACTGATCACTTAAAAATTATTAATTTTATCCGATATCAATTTCATCTTAATTTTAAAATATTTTTAAAACAGCAAAAATGAAACTAGTTGCTTCAGCTGCAAAACTGTTCAGGATGAATCTTTTCCAGGCTGTAATTCCATTGTCTATTTTATTTTGTGGGAGGTGATTAGAAATGTCAAGTCTCAGGCACCTCTGCAGGCCAATTGAATGAGCTGAATTTTAAAACTGCTGCCAGGTTCATCAATGGCTTTAAAGGATAAAACTTGCCTAATTGAGAGTATTGTTGTTGTTGTTGCTCCTTTCTCCTTTCTTCCCTCTTCCCATCCTCTTTCTGCTGGCCCTTCTCTCCAACCCCCCCCATTGTGATCGTCATCATCTTCTTTTTTCTTTCTTCTTCTCTCTTCTTCTTCTTTCTTCTTCTTTTTCTTCTTCCTTCTTCTTCTTCTTCTTCTTCTTCTTCTTCTTCTTCTTCTTCTTCTTCTTCTTCTTCTTTTCAATTTTTTCGTATTCCAAGGGGCTTCTTCAGAAAAGTACCAATTTTTTCCTCTTATTAATCAGTAAATATTTATGTTAATTAGATTAACAATGATTATTTAGGGGCACTTAGAATAATAGAAATAATAGGTGGAGAAAGATGGATATGTTAAGCAATTCAGCAATTCTATTACTTTATGTCTTTATGACCATAATGTAAGCTTAACAGACTTAGAGATTGTTTAAAATATTTTTATTTTTCACAGAAAAAATCTATAGGTCTTAGAACAGTGCCTGGGCCATGTACAAAACATGCATTGATTGAACAAGTGAATGTTGGCTGCAAAGCAAACCAATTCCATGCAGAAACTATTTCCTCATCATTATTATCAATTTTCCTCAAGCAAATATCCACTCAGTATACCTAAAGAAATCCAGATAGAGAACTAGATAGATATAACTATGCATATCTTCTTTTTTTACTGCCAGACATTTGCACTGAGTTAGAATACATACGTAGATGTCTGATAAAAGGCAAGAGGAAAGGATACAATACATATATCTGAGATTTGGCTTGGGTCACCACAGATTTGTCAAGATCAGTTTGGAATATCGAAGAAGGAGATAAAGACATCTGATAAGATGTGAACACAAACTTTTAAGACAACAGGTTAAAAGTATCAACAACAATATACTTCAGCATTCCTCTTCCAATATGCTTTCTTCCACCCTCATCCCCTGTAGATGGTTTTGTTTATACATAGGCAGGGAAGTAATATCTGTGGAACACAGCAGAGTAACTGGCCTTATGAAGGCTTTGGGAATCTTTCCTTCCAAAGAATGGCTTAAGCTTGAACATTGATTGACTTGCAGCATAGGGTAACTATGTGCCAATAATATAAACTAAGATTTTCCCATGCATATGTTGTTATGCCTTTGACTGTTCATCAATATACTAAGGGTTCTTAGATAGGGAAATAGATCTCTGAAGTCTTAAAATGTTCCAAACAATACACCTGGAAAAAAGATATGATCCGTAGATCTCCTACCTATTCCTTATTGAGCATAATTTTGTGCTATGCTCCCTCATACTGCCAGGTATGACTGGAGATTCTTTGGTCTTAAATTACGTGGCTATCTCTTGAATTTAGTTGTATCTTGGAATGGCACACACTAACAACTGAGATAAAACATGGCCACATCAGGTCAAGGAATGCCCAGGCCCCCTAAATTTGACAGTTGGTTCCAAGAGGATATTTCCCTTTGCTTATGATTATAGATTAAAGTTTTTAGAGTGATTTTTCCAATAAAATGACTCATCTAGTAAACTCTTTTTTAATTTACCAATTGGTTACTTTCTCAAATATACAAATCCATTTACTTCACTCAAATTCTTAAGAGCCATTCAAAATTTAAAATTTATTCTATAATGATAAATAGCCACCTGTGATTTTTTTTTAAAAAAGATTTTATTTATTTATTCATGAGAGACAGAGAGAGAGAGAAAGGCAGAGACACACACAGAGGGAGAAGCAGGCTCCATGCAGGGAGCCGATGTGGGACTTGATCCCGGAACTCCAGGATCATGCCCTGGGCCAAAGGCAAGCGTTCAATCATTGACCCACCCAGGCGTCCTGCCACCTGAGATTTTTAAACAATAAACATCTGGGGAGTATCTTCACAAATGATAATTTCTAAGCTATTCAATTAATATCCTTTACTATGTGAATACAAGGTGAAAGACAAGAGTTATATACTTCTGGCAGTATTAGCACTGGGGATTCAAATGAAAAAAAAGAGTTAATAACATTGTAGAATCAACTAGGTCTAGACAACTGTGTGATGTGAAATGTATATAATTCTATAGCTCGTGAATGTATAAAGAACACAAAATGAGAAATGACCCCAACAAGGTCTTTGGTATATAAAAACTGAATTTTGAAAGCCAAATTATCTCATCTTTAAAATTATCTGTTTTCATTATCTTTCTCTAATTATGTTGCATTTCAGAGAACTGAGTGAATCTCTGCCAAAACGTATACTAATAAATTTTATTGTATTCTTTAAGGTAGCTTTTTAAAAAATCAATTATTTTTGATAAGTATTGACAGTGAACTACACGTGCAATAAATTCTTAAATAAATAAATAATTTCTTTATAAGAGCTCACTGAAAGCACAATTATTTGGAACTAAGTAATTGGATATAGTGAAGATGGGGGGCAGGTACATAATATTACATTCAGAACATGTAACTTTCCCTCTAGTGGAGAAAGTGGAAAGAACTAGCCATCCTGGGACATTGAGGACGACACCTTGTAGCTTAAGAGGGAAGTTCTGAGGGATCCAATGATACCTAAATCCTGAGGATAACTCATGTCTCTATTTCTTACTTGCTGTGTGAGTTTGGCTTCCTTTACAAATCTGAACATCATATTTCTCTAAAAATAATATTTCATTTAATATAGGAAGAATTGCACCCAAGAGAGAAAATATAACCCAATGACTATTATTTAGTAAAGAATAGACAGGTCCATATCACTTATACAATAAAAGCACTGAGAATTGAATATATCCTCCTTAATTTTGGTGCCAAAACTCATTGGGCAGGAAAACTGACATCAAATGATATATAGTTATTTATCCCATTTATTGTGAATTTTTGTGTGCTTTACTTCAGAATATTAATGTGGTTGATAAGTACTCCCTAGACTCTGTGTGGTTTTGCATATTATATTATAAACACTGTATCATAGATCATAATTGTAACATTATATTAGGAATATTTATCCACTCTTTCTGAGAAAATGTATATTAAGTTAAATAAAGAGGAAAACATCTTCCATTTACACATTGCTTATAAGAACTGCACTGGTGATATATGAGTTAAGTTACTTGATTCTTGACTTACTGAATATCCTATATCACCTAATCATAGTTTGTGGAGTTTTATTTATCATTAATAACTTACAAAGCTGTGCCCTTTCTATAGAGAAAACCTACCTGATGAAAGGATTTATTTTATTTCTTTTTAATTTTCTAGCAGCTTTGTCAATGATAGGCTCCCTATTTTCTTCTAAAGTATGTTTTCCTACCAGAACGTCTGTTTCCTTGCCTTGTCTTTCCTACAAAGTTTGGGATTTGAATTTCACCTTAGAAACCTACTCTCATGACTGAGAATCTCAAGTTCCCGATGTGCTCTCTACTATGAATTTCCCAGAATAAAATCCTATAGCTCATAGCCCTCATTTGATCCTTGTTCTTTTTCTCATCCAGCATTGCTATTATCTTGGAATAGATTCCAGGCCTCAGCCTCTCATAGACTGGCCCACTTCACTGCTCACATTTACTTTTGTTGTTAACTTTACCTCTATTCAAATACGTTTGTGAGCTTTAGGGACTTTTATAAATATTGAGATTTTAATGTTCTTACTAAAAACAGCCACCTAAACAACTTGAAGTTTTTAGACTTCTTCACCATTTATAAAATCAGCAGTTCAATTATTTAAGTTCAGATAAGCAGTTGCTTTTGCTGTGATGTTTCCTCATTAGTTACCCAGTGATCAATGCCAATAAGCACTGCTTACTCTAAATCATTAGCTACAATATAAATGAACTGTAGTTGTAGAAAACAACTTTAAAACACTGTAACTCAGAAATGAAAGTGATGAGTTATTTATTTATTTTTAAAGCATAGGAGTGTCTGATGTAATATATATGCAGAGTCATTATTTGCTATCTTTGGAATTATTAAACAATTCTTTTGTTTGATAATGGTAGAGATATTACACCATTAAATTTAGCTTTCATAAGACTATGGAAAATAATTAATGATAGTGCTCGTATTTGTTTTCTCATATATACCAAAAATACATTTATTTTAATCCCTTAGCACACCACCAAGAAATTAGAAATATTGGGATGCCTGGGTGGCTCAGTGGTTGACTGTCTGTCTTTGGCTCAGGACGTGATCCCTGGTTGGTGGAGAGAGTCCCACATCAGGCTCCCTCTAGGGACTCTGCTTTTCCTTCTGTGAATCATTTTTTATCCAATCTTCATTTTGCCTTGAGTAGAACTACTTCAGTTAGGATTGCCAAATTTGGAAAAACAAAAACAAAAACAACAACAACAAAAAACAGACACAAACTTGAAATTTAGGTAGATAAATATATTTTAGGATAAATGTCTCACATGAAGTGTATTGAGCATGCAAATATTTTTTTAAAAACTTCATTATTTATCTAAATTTCAAATTCAGTGGGATGAGCTTTTTGTTATCTGGCAGTCATAACTTCTGTATTAGTAGATTATTTTTAAAATGATACCAATGATGAAAAATGGAAAAAGTAAGATAATAATGTTGACAGAAAAAAAAGTTAACTATAAAACTAGGCAAAATCATGTTCTCTAGGGCATGGGCAAGCAATCTCATACAACTGGTTTTTCCATTGCTATAGTGAAACCTTGCCATTAATTGCAGTGATTTTAGAGGTTTTTCCCCAAGTAAAATGCTCATGTAGGCAAATATATAAATTATAAATGTGTAACTCAATAAATAGTCTAAAGTAACCATGCTCATGTGAATAACCATGTAGATCAAGATTTAGAGCATAAAGAGCATCTTATTTGTACCCTTCCACTCACTGACTCTTCACCCCTTTTGAAAGGTAAGCACTAACTAATTCTAACACTGTGGATTAATTAGGCTGTCATAAACTTTATTTAAATGGATTCATTACATATGTTTACTTAGTGTCTACACTCCTGCATTCAATACATATTTACATTTATCTAATTGAGTATCACAATATCATACTCATGTATAGCAATAATGAATTTTATTATCATATATTATTCTATGTCTGAGAGCAATATAATTTTTCTGTTTGACTCAATGGATATTGGGACTATTTGAAGGATTTGATACAAAGTATAATTAACAATGGTATTATGAACATACTCACAGATGTCTTTCAGTGAATCACACATTTCTGATATTTATATGTATAGTTATACACACATATATAGATACATACATATATGATGCATATGTTTATTTTCTATACCATATGGTGTGTGTAAGTTCACCTTTACCAAATCTAGGTAAAAGCAAGTGTTCTTATCCAACTTTAGTAGCTCCTATCAAAGAGTAGACTGAAGTGGATTACACCAATTTACACTTTCAACTCAAATATGTAAGAATTACTCTGCCTACATCATCACTAACATTTAATATTGTCAGACTATTTGATTTTAGCTATGACAAAATATAGGTGCTGGTAATGCCCTTTAATTTGTGTTTTTAGACTGCTAATGAAGTTGAGCAGCTTTTCATGATCATATTGGCCATTTGAATATTTTTGTTGATTCAAAATCCTAACTTGTTATACTAATAGTTCTGCCACATAATTGGGGTAAGGCACACACGCATATCAGATACATTTTATAATGTTTTGGGTTTTTATGCTTTTGGCTTTTGATTTATCCTTTGATAATCCTAAACTCTTAAATAAATGTGGTTCAATTGTCTTAGTCTTAAAGATGAAGAGAAACTTTGGAATCACCAGATACCCAGTAAATGCCTTTAATTTAAAAGGTGAAAACTAAACAATCATTAAAAACTTTTTTTAAGAAATAAAGCACAAAGATAAAAATCTAAAGCAAAATTGCCCTTTGATATAAGAAAGATATATTGCACTTATGTAACAGAAACAGTGCATTGTAAATATGGAATATTCGTGGTAATAAGAGTTCTTGGGCCTTAAAAAATCTAGTAGCAGGAACTGAAATCTTCCAAGTGGAGCAAAAACAAGAAAATAATAATTTCTGCTTCCATGAAGATGGAGAAAGGCATATATTTCTCTATTTCTCCAAGTAAATACAACTAATTCTTGGGACCTTATGTATATTAAAAACAAAATAAAACCAAAAAGCAGTTCTGAAAGATGGAGAAAAGGCAAACTAGCTAAGGACTTTGGAAGCTGAAATACAACATGGTGCTGAATTTCCTAGACTTTCTTTTTGTCTCCTTTACCCCAAGGTAAATGTTGAAGAAACCATAAATCTGGATATTCTAATGTGTGCAGATAAATAAAAATCCAACAAAAGCCGGAAGACCAGGAAAAAGGAGTCTAATGAGATAGTAAACTAGTAGACAAGTACTGCTCTGCTTCAGCCAAATTCCACAGAATACCTATGGCCCTACTACCATTCATGTTAGCAAAGACCAAGTGGGAAACCTGGTTTCACTCATAACAAACTGTAACAAGGTGCTCTGACTTCCCAGCCAGAGTGATATCAAAGAAGATCAAGAAGGGATACAGAACTTGCATCTCTATAAGGCAATGATGAGGAACCCCATTCCTAAAGATGGGGCCAAATAGAATCATGGGAGAAACATACTTCTACCTCCATATTGCAATTATCAGAGGATGGTCTCAAAGGAGGCCTAGTGGAGAATCAGTATTTTATCCTATCTCTCTGGAAAATAGTAAGAAGGCACTCCTACTTATCTCAGACAGGAGGTATCAGTGGAAGCACAGGAGAGAGCTGAAATCCCAGGTCCCCAGTTTCAGGCCCTGGGCTGAAGACAGCGCTAAACTGCTGAGCCATCCGGGCTGCCCTCTTTTCTATTTTTTTTTTAAATGTATTTATGATAGTCACACAGAGAGAGAGAGAGAGAGAGGCAGAGACACAGGCAGAGGGAGAAGCAGGCTCCATGCACCGGGAGCCTGACGTGGGATCCGATCCCGGGTCTCCAGGATCGCGCCCTGGCCAAAGGCAGGCTCTAAACCCCTGCGCGACCCAGGGATCCCCCTCTTTTCTAATTTTTTAAGGTGGAAGGCTGAATGTTAGTTTGATTTATAGTATTAGTCATACACTTCCTTCTAAGTACTGGTCTAACTTCATCCAATTTATTTTGATAAATTGTGCTAAATTGAAATCCCCACCTCCCATAACTCCACCCTCTCAGTGGCCAAGTGAAGAACCTAGACTTGTATCCCTATGTCATGTAAGGACTTGACACCTTTCTTTTCTCTACAGTTGTGGTTTTAGAAACAACTAGTTAAAGCAAAGGTTTAAGTAAGATCCAAAAATATCATAAAATAATACATACAATATCCAAGTATCAATAGTCATACATCATATCAAGAACTAGAAAGATCCCAAAGTTAACAAAAAGTGGCAGTTAGTGAGTGCTAATATTAAGAGGGCAGAAATATTAGAAATATTCAATAAACATTTTTAAATGCTTACCATAAAATTGCTTCAAATGATAATTACAAACACTTGAGAAAAATGAAAAAGTGGAAAAGCTCAGCAAAGAAATAGAAAATTTTGGCAAAGAACCAAATGGTAATTTTTGCAATGAAAAAGTGTAATAGCTGCATTAAAAAAAAAAAATCAATGGAAGGGCTCAACAACAGAATGGAAAGGAGAAAGGAAATAATTAGTGAGGTAGAAGAGAAAAAAAATAGAAAATAATTCACCCTAATGCCTCCACAAAGGAGAGTCTGAGTGACATGTGGGAATATAACAAAAGATTGAAAATTTGTACCACTTAATTCTAGAAGGAGAGGGGAAAGAGGGTGGGGCTGAAAACTCTTTTTTTTTTTTTAAAGTTTATTTATTTATTCATGAGAGAGAGAGAGAGAGAGAGAGGCAGAGACACAGGCAGAGGGAGAAGCACACTCCCTGTAGGGGAGCCCCATGTGGGACTCCATCCCAGAACTCCAGGATCACGCCCTGAGCTGAAAGCAGAAGGTCAACCGCTGAGCCACCCAGGCATTCCCCTTTCTTTTTCTTTTTCTCTTTTCTTTTCTTTTCTTTTCTTTTCTTTTCTTTTCTTTTCTTTTCTTTCTTTTCTTTTCTTTTTTTTCTTTTCTTTCTTTCTTTCTTTTCTAATTCTTTCTTTCTTTCTTTCTTTCTTTCTTCTTTCTTTCTTTCTTCTTTTTTTTCTCTTCTTTTTAAAGATTTTAGTTTTGCTTATTTGAGACATAGAGAAAGAGAGAGAGTGCACACAAGCAGAGATATGGTGAGGGAGCAGACTGGGAGGGAGAAGCAGACTCCTCACTAAGCAGGGATCCTGACTTGGAGTTCATTCCCAGGATCCTGTGATCATGACCTGAGTTGAGGCAGATGCTTAACAGACTGAGCCACCCAGGTGCCCATTAAAAACATTTAAATAAATAATTCAACTGACATAACTTGACAGAAAATCAGCATGGATTTAGAAAGACATCAAAGGCAGCATGATCTAACCAACATTTATAGAATACTCAACCCAACAATGATAGAAGATACATTCTCTTCAGTGCCCATAGAACATATTTTAGATAGACCATGTTCCAGACTATAAAAAATCCTAACAAATTCAAAATAATTGAAGCAACACAGAATATTTTCTCTGTTCACAATTGTGTAGACTAGAAGTCAATAAGTCAAACATCTTCAAACACTTAGAAATAAACAACACATTTCTAAATAATGCATGGGTCAAGAAGGAGTCTCAAGGAAAGTAAAGCAATCCTTTGAATTAAAAGATAATAGAACATTAGATAATATAACATTATCAAAATATTGCTAAGAGTAAAGAAAAAAATAATAAATGCATACTTTAGAAAAGAGGAACAGTGTCATATCAATAATCTAAGCTCACACTTCAAGAACCTAAAAAATAACCAAATAAGTCCAATGTGTACATAATGGAAATAATTAAGATAAGAGAAAAATAAGGAAAAATCAATGAAGCAGATAGTTCTTTAAAATGTATAATAAAATTGATAATTTGCTGGCAAAACTGACAATGGAGAAAACACAAATAACCACTATCAGGAATTAAACTAAGAGTACTACAGACCCTGAAAAATATTAAAACAATAATGAAGAATATTGTATGAAATTTTACACACATAAAGTTAGTTTCAGGCTCCCTGCTCAGTGGGGAGTCTGTTTCTCCTCTTCCCTCAGCATCTCCCCCCCCACTCATTCTCTCTCTCTCTCTCGCTCTCTCTCTCTTTCTCAAATAGATAAAATCAGAAGAAGAAGAAGAAGAAGAAGAAGAAGAAGAAGAAGAAGAGAAGAAGAAGAAGAAGAGGAGGAGGAGGAGGAGGAGGAAGGAGGAGGAGGAGGAGGAAGAAGAAGGAGGAGGAGGAGGAAGAAGGAGGAGGAGGAGGAGGAGGAGGAGAATAATGGCTGAATTAAAACATGGTGACAACTCCAAATGCTGATGAAGATGTGGAGACGCCATATCATGTTCCATTGCAGTTTGGAGTGTAATGCTACTATAGAAAACAGTTCGCCTGTTTCTTAAAAACTAAACATGTAACTAACATGACCCAGTAATTTCATTCTTGGCCTTTATCCTAGAGGAATGAAAACTTATCTTCAAAAAAAGAAAAGCATCTATGTTTCTAGTAACTTTATTCACAGTAGCCCCAAACTAAATAATATAGATGTGCTTCAATAGGTGAATGTTTTAAAAAAATGCCATGAAAAAGATAACTTTTGATTCAGGCTATGGCTTGAATGAATCTCTGAAGTGTCAAGCCTAGTGAAAATAGCCAAGGTTATGTATTGTAAAATTATATTTACATCACATTCTTGAAATGACCAAATCATAGAGACAGGAAATTCATTAGTGGTTTCCAGTGACTGATGAGGGATTACAAGTGGGAGAGAATTGGGTGGGCTACAAGTGGGTAACATGAAGGGTCCTGGCGGTGATGGTAATATTCTGCATTTTGACTGTATCACCATCAATAACCTGGTTGTGATGTTGTAATATAGTTTTGTAAGATGCTATCATTGGAGGAACTGGGCAAAAGGTATATGGGGTTTCTCTGTATTGTCTATTACAATTTCAGGTGAATCTATAATTGCCAAAAAATTAATTTAAAAATAAGGGCAAAAGAAGACAAGGGAGACAACTTGGAGGAAATAGACTGAAAAATAATAATAAAGGATGTGTCCAGCTCCAATAAAATAAATTTTAGAAAGAGTAAATAGTGTAGGAAAACTTCAAACAAATCATTAAAGAAATTTTACAGAATTATAGAAATGTAGTACTTGCTTTTAACAGGGTCACAGAGTTCCCAGTCAATAAATGTACTCCATTAACCTGGGCGCTAAAAGTGAAGCATGAGACAAACATTTGGTTGTAGTTAGTCCAGGAGATGAATCCTGGGAGGAAAATGGGGGACCAGGGAAGCCAAAAACAGAAAGCAAGAAACAAAAGCCAACATAAGAATGTGTAGTCACTGCTGTGGTCAATCCGATAGCAGTGTTTGGGTGTTCCAGTACTTCAGGACTGTTCCTTGGCTTCCAGTGTTGTTATTAAGAAGTTCAAAATCATTCTGATTGTCGATGTGATATATGACTTGAGTTCTATCTCTGTGGAAGTTCTTTAAATTTCCTCTTTATCCACAGGTTCTGAAGTTTCACAATGATATGCTTTAATTTTGCTACACATATCAGATGTTCCCTTCGCCCTGCATCACAGCTTCTCAGCCAAAATCTGATTTTTTTCCATTGCTGCAAAAGACTGTTCCCTACAGTTTTTTACCTGTATCATTTCACCTTAATGAGCACTGAGAATTTTTTTATTTTGTTTTGTTTTATTTTCTCTCTTGGGGAAGAATTTACATATGAGTTCAAGAGTCACAACGCTTCCCATCAGCAACACTAAAAGCCAATGTCACGGAGCAATATCTTTAAAGTTCTAAGGAAAAACAATATTGCCAACTAGAATTCTACAAAGCCTAGAATCCTACATTCAGCAAATTAATAATTAAATATATGGTTTTATTACACAAATTTTTCAGGTAGTTGGTTCTCAAAAGATATCCCTCCACATCTTGTTGGTCAAGAAGTACAGGAAGAACTATTTCATGTAAAGTTAGGGAAGAAACTAAGAAAGATGAAACTGTGGGTTCTAGTGAACAGGAGATTGATGCACAAAAGAAAAAAGGGAATTCCTAGGATTATGGTCAAGGATATCATAGGATGAGAGTCCTGTAGCAGACCTGCAGACACTAGACATTAGAGGGTCAGCTCTTTGCAGGAGAGATAACTTTATTAAAAAGCTGCTAAAACACACAATGTTTTAAAAGTATTAGGGGCAAAATTAAACAACTGGATGAAAATGTGGGAGATAACTTAATGTTAAGTATGTAGAAAATTAAATAAACATAGCCATAAGACAAATATTAACACGATGATATTATAGTACTGCTGTATGGTGATAGATGGTAGCTACAGTTTTGATGAGCACAGCATAATGTATAGACTTGTAGGATCACCATGCTATACAGCCTGATGTGGGACTTGATCCCAGGAACCCAGGATCATGACTTGAGCCAAAGGCAGATGCTCCACCGCTGAGCCACCCAGGTGCCTCTTAATAAATAAATCTCAAAAAAATAAAAATTATCCCTCACTTGATTACCCCCAAAACAATTAATTATTTGCCTGAAAATAATTGATAATTAAAAATAAATTCAAAAGTAATACCAAAATTTTTAAAAGGAAAGATGTCAGAGTGATTTAGGAGCAGAACTTAAAGTTATATTTTAGCCAACAAAAGCCACTTCTGAGATTGTTATTTAATATTCATTGTATAAGAACAATACAATGAAGAAAATAATATAAATATTATTCAGATGTACTTACAAAATTCCACCACATACTTAAAAAAAAAAAAAAAAAAACTCTAGCTAGGAATGGATTCTTCAAATCCAGTAAAGGGTTTGTGTGCATGACCTGATTGGTCCTCTGCAGTTTACATTGCCTTTGATGAACTTCTGAGATCATTTAATTCTTCCACCAACCATTTGAATTGTGGCAAAAAAAAAAAAAAAAAAAGAATAATAGGGAATCTCATAATACATAAAAGAGATATGCTAGTAACAATTTGATGTCTGCATGTAACTCCTGGACTTTGTCAGCACCCTATCAAACATCTAACCATAGCAGAAAATCAGCATAGCAAAATTGGCACATGGGATAGTTTCTATATCACTCTGAATTTTCAAGTGCCTAAGTCAAAGTGTATCTTAGAATTCACCCATTTTGTTACAAAAAATATGTACTTTTAATTGAAGTATAATTGATGCACAATGTTACATTAGTTTTAGCTGTACAACAGAGGGGATTCCTACAAGTCTATACATTATGCTGTATCCTCAAAAGGTTAACTACCATCCATCACCATACAGCAGTACTATAATATAATTAACTATATTCTCTCTGCTGTACACACAAAAAGGTTTTTATGGTAGTGTAAATTCTCATTTGACTCCAGATTCTAGACTCATGCTAGTTTAATTTTCTTTTATATTCAAGATTATGGAAAATAATAGCAATCACTTAATATTTTTGTACCTAAAATAAAGGATTAAAGTTTTTCTAAGAAACCAAAATTTTATTTCATATAACCCATAATGATATAAATTATCTTATTGGGATTCGTCCTCAGGTGTACTTTTATTTTCAAAAAAGAACTTCATATAATTTTATATAGAAATAATGTAGTAATATTTACATGTGAGCTATAACTAAAAATAAATAGTGTTTTTTATTACTATGCCTTTTTTTTAAAACCAGATTGATTTACTGTGGATTTCAGGAATGTCTGAGAAAAAGCAAGCCATAGTTTTAGAATAATATTATTTATGTAATAAATAGAAGTTTGAAAATAGTGTTCACGTGCACATTATATTAGTTAAGAATATTTTAAAATAATTTATCTTTGGAAATAATATCAATCAAATGAGATAATAAATTAATAAGTGAAGTTCATAATATATAATAGGTGATCAATACATGTTGGTTCTTTTCCCTAAAGAAGGGTAATAGTGTTATAAGGACAGTCCTATAATTATTCTCAGTTTTCTAAAAGCAAATTAACAAACTTACTATCAATTTTCATATTATATATGGCCCTCACAAGGGAACACTACATTTATTTATTTAAAAAAAAATTTTAAAGATTTTACTTATTTATTCATGAGAGACACACAGAGAGAGAGAGAGAGAGAGAGAAAGAGAGAGAGGCAGAGACAGGCAGTGAGAGAAGCAGGTTCCATGCAGGGAGCCCAAAGTGGGACTCGATCTCAGGTCTCCAGGATCAGGCCATGGGCTGAAGGGGGCGCTAAACCACTGAGCCACTGGGGCTGCCCTTATTTATTTTTTTAAGATTTTATTTATTTATTTACTCATGAGAGACACAGAAAGAGAGAGAGAGAGAGGCAGAGACATAGGCAGAGGGAGAAGAAGGCTCCATGCAAGGAGCCCAATGTGGGACTTGATCCCAGATCCCAGGATCACACCCAGCCAAAGGCAGACACTCAACTGCTGAGCCACCCAGGCATCCCAGGAACACTACATTTAATGTGAGACTAAAAACAGATGCTGAGAAAATTGCCATATCTAACATATTTTTAAAATTTGTGCTTATTAACTTTGTAATACCTAATTCTATTAATAGTGTACAAGATAAAATATGACTTATATTCTCTTCTATTTCCCGTTGTTCTCAAGTCCAAATTGACATTGTTAATTTTTTTCTGAGATTGATGGAATAAGTCTTTGTCTAAACTAGTAAAATAGGTAAAATCACATAGTTCTGAGATCTGAATTATATGGGGAATTTTGCATATGTGTAAATATAAACTAGAGAAAGAATTTTGTTTTTTTAAATTGATACAGATTTATAGAATTCCCAAGGAGTTTGGAAAAAATGAACGCTTTTATTTGCATTCTCTATTTTGTTCATGAATATAAAATAGTTATTTGCCAATTTCCATATAAAAGTGGATTAAAAAAAATCATGGTATTATCTTATTTTCTTTGACAATATAGAAGATGCACACTTTTGGTTTGTCAGGTGGGTTGATGGCTCAGTGGACCTGATGAGGATGGAGAAAACAATGAGATGAATTTTCACAAGTTATAGTCTGAAAATTAAAGTTGGTTTGAAGTTGGCCAAAAAAAATGAGATTTATTAGAAGTAATTTCTCATATTTTATTTGACTATACCTTAATACAACACTATGAAATAGAAAGAGAATATATCTAAAGACATTGAAAATATATACTAAGATTTGTAAGTCACAGATTTCATAGTTGAAATAATATGTGAGATTTTCCCTGAATACAGAGATGACTATTATTGAAAAAAATAAGTTTTCTTGCCTTTCTGTTTTCTAAAATAATATTTTATGACAGTTTGTCTAAAATTATTTCAAGCTATTTTGATGTCATTTTTAAATCATATTCTTTTCTCTTGGAAATTAATTATTCCTATTTTGATCCTTCAAAAGATTTTCCTTCAAAGCAGGAAACTAAGAGTGTATTTCTGTAAAGTACTATGGTGGGTTTACAAAGGAAGAGAGTTATATGGATTAATACTGATGGTCTTTATATAGTTCTAGTGCTTTCGAATAAATCTTTGTAGCCATGAAAAGATGGGTCGTGTTAGACCTTCATTAAAGGTTCTGTTCCACAGGTACAACACAATTCAGAGAGATTTTGTCTGCCCTCCATTCATGAAAACACCTTTGCAAAATAATTCCCTTTTATCAACTAGTTGCATAGCAAAACATGCGAAATTGGGAAAATGAGTGGAGGAAAGCTCTATTTTCCAGTGGAGAAAAAAAACACACTTAATAAAATTATTTATAAAATCATAACCTAAGTCCAATGATACATCATTACAAGTATTTAAAAGATTATTAAGAACAAAAATGATTTAAGATTACATAATACATCATTTAATGAAAAACAACATATGTTCTACTAAATTATATGCATAATAGTAGAGCAATTTGTTTTTGACTCTATCCCTTTAAATGGTAGAAGTCATTTCCAAAATCTCCATCTTCTTTTAACATTGAACCAGGGTGGTGAAATTTTTAAAAAGCATAATCAATAAAAATATATAGTCAAGGATTTGAATGAAGATACTTCCTATTACTGATACGGTATTTCAAATAATAATATTTAAATTTTCTCGAATTCATTCATTTTGCTCATCAATAAAATGGTAAAACTGTTATTAAACTTTTCACTGAAGGTATTGTTGGAATAAAAGTGACATTACATATACAAATGATATAGCAGCATCCCTTTCCAAAGAATTATAAATTAAAAGTTTCCATTCCTTTTGCCACCCTATAATAATGATGACAATGAAGAAGATGCAAGAATAATGATGATGACAATGTCTTCTCTAACATTTATGAAATATTGCTATATGCCAGACATTCTTTTAAGTAAACGTATGTCACCTAGGGGCATCTGTGTGGCTCAGTTGGGCAAGCGTCTGCCGTCAGCTCAGGGCATGATCTTGGGGTCCAAGGATTGAGCCCTGCATTGGGCTTCCCACTCAGCTGGAAGTCTGCTTCTCCCTCTCCCTTTCCCTCTGCCCAGCTCCAGTTCCTGCTTGTGTTCTCTCTTAAATAAATAAATAAAATCTTTAAAAAATAGTATATAACCTAATTAGTTCCTAAGAAAACCCCTAAACTATTGTATCATTTTTTTTTATCAGAAATAATGGTGTACAGAGATTTAGAAACGTGACCAGTTAGACTCAGGCTTGAAAGAGCTGCCTGACAAACTACCAACTCTGAAAAGACAGTGTACTATTAGCAGCATTGATTTAATTTCCAATTAATATATTTATTTATCCTTTTATTTAGCTAGCATGGTTTTGGTAGATGGAGTGTGGCAAGAACATGCAGTCCAGTTTCCCTTCTAATTTTGTAGTTTTGATGATATGTTGTCCCCCCAAAAAAGTATATTATACACTGTCTCTGCCTTCATATATCATTACCTTCTTCATCATTATTATCTAAAAAATCATAATTTTCACATACTTTAGTTCTGCTTATAATTTTGAACAAAGTACAATATGTGTGTGTGTGTACGTCTAATTCACATGAATAACGTCAGGGAAGTTAAATACCTCCTTATAGGTGAAATCATTAGTAAGAAACACAACTTGTCCTTCATGCTCCAAATACTGTATACTTTCCAATGTTCCAAAATGGCTGACTATTAATTACGCCAACTAGAATTAACATTTAATTTAGCAGTAACTAACGGTAGTAATTCTTAACGGATTTTAAACATATATCAAACATATTCTAAATCGTTTGTGAGAATTTGGTTACATGAGTAGAAACGGTGATTTACATAAAAAATGTATTTTTTAATGAGCCATTTTATACTTTATATTCCTAAAAATTTTCACTTGACACTAATTTGCATATTAAAATTAGTTGTTGCATAATTTCAATGAGCAATAAAGAACAATCTGATTAATTTCACCATGAGGGCAGACTGGGTGGCTCAGTGGTTTAGTGCCGCCTTCAGCTCAGGGCATTGATCCTGGAGACCTGGGATTGAGTCCCATGTTGGGCTCCCTGCATTGGGCCTGCTTCTCCCTCTGCCTATGTCTCTGCCTCTCTCTCTCTCTCTCTCTGTGTCTCATGAATAAATAAATCTTAAAAAAAAAATCTCATCATGAGTTTAAAATTTTAACTTTGTAGTAACTTTGCTATTACTCTTTTAAATGAAACCTTTTAAAAATTCATTGGCATGCAATGGTATTTTGTTACATGACAGCTTTGATATTTAAAATCAAACTATATTTACAGTGCTTTAGATATTTTAATAATAGTTTATATTTTAATGTGAAGAAAAACAATGTAAGTTATATTTACAAGAGCAGACATGTATCATTGTTATTAATGCTTCACTGGATATAGAAATTGTATGTTGGTGAGAATAAATTTGGTATATTGAAAATATTTCATGTAGTAAATTAATTTTTCTCACACACTTTTCTAAGATAAATACTTGTGAAATTTTCTTGGCAAATTATCTTAATACAGGAATAAAGCATATGTCTTAAATTTTAACTTTCTAGAGTACAGGAAACATGTTTAAAGCATTATATGGAGCATATGGTATGCTATAAGACAGATATGCATACTTAATAAATGCTCTTGAATATGACAACAGGAGGCAGTATTAGTTACAAAAAAAAGAGAAATATATGTACAAGGGAATTTTTGCTAATATATCTCCATACTTATCAGAATGTATTAGTACTCTAGCAATCACAATTATTTTTAAATTAATGCTCCTTTATGAAATACATGAATTAGTTTTTTTTATATGTTAGACACATATCTAGTATCTAGTAACATACAAATGAATGAAACACACCAGTCTTTGAGTATCTCACAATCTAGCAAGGAAATCAACATGTAAATGCATAATCAGAGAATGCTATGATGATTCAGCAAAGCTGAAATTATGCATTGAATTTGGAAAAGTAGTCTGAGCAAGAAACAAACATTTGTAAGTAATCAATGTTACTCATTGTGAAATCGAAAGAGAGGTTAGTTCGGAGTGGAAAAGATGCTCAGACATAATCAAAGGGAACCCTGTTGATATACTGGGTTTGCAAATGAATAATGAGCTAATTCCAATATAGTGGAATTCAATGGTCAGAATTTCAAAAGCAGGTATGAATGTCAAACGCATGAGAAACTCAAGGAAAAGGAAGATTTTAAAATGTACTCCCTTAAATAAAGGAGGAGCCCCACTCCTGACCAAAATCCCTGCGTAATTTTTTTAAGCTTGATCTAAGCAATCACAAAGGCCATACCTTCAGGTCTCATGGGGCAAAACTGTCCTGTCCACACAGACTTGGTCTACAGCTAGTACCTTGCAGAGTGTCTAAAGGAAGTTACAGTCAAAGACTTAGTCGCCCCTTGGCAAAGCATGTTCCCAAGCATAGATGCCTCCATTTGGAGGCTACCTTGTGGAGGCCTTCAGTGGAGACCTCTTCCAGCTGCTCCTTCTAATACTTCCTCATGGGGAGATAAGGTGCCTTGAAGACACCTTTCTCTAGTGTAAGTACTTGGCACTTTTCCATTCCTATTATTTTCTTCCCTCCTCCTCTCAGCTCCAGGTTCACAGAGGGGGGCAGGAGTCTTTTATTCAGGACTCCCCTGGAAATGAGATGGTTTTCCCACCTAACCTAAACTTCATTGGTGTAGTTCTGTGGGGGAATAAATGGAACATTGATGATGTGGATACTTTATTTCTGGTTTCTTGCTTGTACTATTGTGGTTAATAAATAAAGTCAGAATTGTTACTTTAATTTTGACTTATGATTTTAATCAACCAGGTCTCCCCAGCTCAGCTCTTGACAATAAGAGGTTATAAGACCAGAGGCCCAGGATGGACATGGGTTATCTGGAAGGAGTTTCAATGCAATAAAAGCCAGCAGATTGACACAGTGAAAACCTTCATTCGAGGAAGTTATTATTTACTACTCTATCAGGACAGGACTATTAAAACCATAAAAACTGTACATTAACATTTTTTTAGCTTTCCATAACTCTATAATCTTCCATGTCCACTGGCCTCAGAATGAAAGGTCTTTTTAGACAGTTTCATCTAATGAAGCAGTAATAGTATGCTAATTTTTTTATGATACAGATTTTGAGTAAAATGTGTTTTTATATAGACAAATGGGGCACTCTTCAATATTAATTTCATTTTTCTAATATATATCATCTTTACTAATTAGTTATCAGTGCCGTGTTTCATTTTCTGAAATGGAGACCAAGTGAAGGACAAAGTCTCTTATTAATCTTTGTGTGCCTTGGTAACCAACTTACTGTCTGACACATAGGTGATCAATATGCTATAAGTGAATGAAAACATTCTGTATGTACTATGAAAAAATAGCAGAACCACTTTCATATATAATACAGAATCATATTAGTGGTGATGTTCATAATAAGGACAGTAACACCTATCAGTTGTTTCAAGCCCTGAGCTATACCACTTCTGAAGATAAAAATAGCAGATAGAGAAAAACACAGCTCACATTTGATTTTTTGGATTCAGTTTACCTTAAACAGAGAAATCCTTGGACATTCACTTTTATGTGCTGGATTATTTCTTCTCTCTCTCTCTCTCTCTCATAAACTTTTAATTATATTTCCATCACTTTCTATTACTTGACCCTCAAAGGGTATTGATTACTATACTCTGTCAAATAGGAAAAGGTGAGTTCTTTGCTGATTTTATAAGTAATTTATTGGGCATAGACAGATTGTTTCACTAACAGAACATTGGAAATAATGAGATATAGAGATAATAAGACTCATATGCAGTTTCCTAATATTCAAAATGACTTTTTAAATACTTGTCTCAATATCAATCCTTGTGTGTTGCTAATTTACATTAAAAGTAGGCCATTTTTTTAAAGATTTTATTTATTTATTTGAGAAAGAGAGAAAGAGAGTGCACACATGAACGAGAGCATGAGCAGGGGTAGGGGCAGAAGAATAAGCAGACTTTCCAGCAAGCAAGGAAATTGAGGCAGGGGTGGATCCCAGGACCCAGAGATTAAGACCTGAGCAGAAGGAAGACACTTATCTCTTTTATTAGAAGTTACTTTTAAGGGGAACCTGGGTGGCTTAAGACAGTCAGTTAAGACTCCTCCTTCGCTCAGATCGTGATCTCTGAGTCCTAGGATTGAGCCTTGTTTGGTCTCCTTGCTCACTGGGCTTCTTCTTCTTCTGCTTCTCCCACTCCCACTCTCTCTTTCTCCAATCAATAAATAAAATCTTTTAATAAATGTTTTAAAGGAGCCTTTAAAGTTGAAGGAAATTTATGTTTTTGTACTGTTTCATTTTTAAACCGAAGATAAATTAAAGTCCTAAGAACTAATATTTTGATACGAATATTTATGTTTAATATACAGAACAGATAACACCTGTTGCCATTGCAACCTGAATACAGGCCCATACATAGTTACTCTCCAGCCATTTTCACTCTGCCTTTTGCTGAAATGACAAATGAAATTAAAAAATGGATAAAAGTCTAAATTAATATGAAATTAGGCAGTGTTTCCTCATCATGCCAGAAGTATTAAATAGCTGTTTGCTATGTAGAATGTAAGAAAACATATTTAAGTAATAACAAATTTATGAATTTTTATCTGAAAAGCAAGCCAGGTCAAAGGCTGGCAGAGTGCCATTTGTATTCATAAGATGAACCATGGGACACCTGGGAGTGAATTTTCAAACTTGGCAATGCCACTGGGGAAACATTCTTGTTGTTTTAAGCCAGAAAAAGGAGAGTGCATCTGGCAGGGTTTATTCTTGGCTTAGACTTGGAGCCCTCTTGGAACAGAAGGCTCTGACAGGCAAAACCAGGAGATATGCTGTAGTTGGCTCTTAAGGAAGTCAGATATTCCAGGCAAACACCAGGGACCTGCTGAGGCTGACTCCTGGCTGCCACACCAAGCCTTAAAAAGACACACACATGTTGAAGGCAAAATTCCTTCCTGTGTCTGCCTCTACTACTCCCAGCTCCCAGCTCTTCCTAGTTTAGAACATTTTTTTAGCAATGTGGTAAAAATCTCTAAATTATATCTATAATTTTCTTTTCTCACCTTGAATGTCTGTTGAGATTTGGACTAGGACCTATGCCAATCTCTGACAAGCCAATCTCAATTTGAATTTGCTCTCAGCACTTATGAACAAAGGATAGATTTCATTTTGTAAGTGTGAATTAGGAAAATTACATCATACCTATTAATAGTGTTGTTCCAAGAAATAGGAGTAACTTTTATACAAATTGGAATTCATCTTTTCAAGAGACTGAAGACTACTTTATAGAGCCCCAGAGAAAGATTGCATTGAGATGAAAGATTAATATGGTGAATGGGAAACTGCAATATGCAACCAACAACTAGTTTCTATGCTGCAAAAAATTAAAGTGATAAAGTAGGAAGTAAATGCAAGAAATTCCACTGGCCCCAGATTTCAAAAAATATTAGTAAACAAATGAGAATGGTGAGAAAATGAAAAAAAACAATGTGGTAGACACATTAAAGAGACCACTCTATACTCATATTCTTAAACTAAGATATTTGGAAAAGAGAAAATACTCAGGTAAATATAATGATTCCTTCTAGAAAACTAAATCAGAAAATCTCCCTCAAATCCTCTTTATATTGAAAACTTCTAAATCTCTATTGATCACCTATCCTTTTCATTCTTTAAAAAACCATCACACTAAACATACCCAGTATATAAAATATTAAACACTTAAGGACTAAAGATTAGATTCCTAGCAAATGCCATCCTCTACACTAAATCTGAAGAGACTGATTCTGCAATGTACTTTTATTAAAAAAAAATTACAAACCCAAAATATTATACCTATCCAAGTGGTCATTCAAGTAACTAGAGACCCAAATGCTATTTGGGGATAAGGGACACTTACAGGCATACTACAGCTGATGTTAATAAAAATAAGATAAAAAAATTAAGTATATAAAGGCTATTTTTATTTGTAATGACTAAATGAATATTCTATTTGAATCGAAGATAATGCTATTTTAATGATGTGATTAAAAGATAAAATTAAATTTAAATATTGGTATTAAACAGAAAATTATTAAGGTATTTAAAAGTTAGGAAGCTAAGAAGACTAATTAAAGTAAATACATATATGGGCAGCCCGGGTGGTTCAGTGGTTTAGCACCTGCCTTTGGTCCAGGGCCTGATCCTGGAGACCCGGGATTGAGTCCCACGTCGGGTTCCCTGCATGGAGCCTGCTTCTCCCTCTGCCTCTCTCTCTCTCTCTCTCTGTCTCTCATGAATAAATAAATAAAATCTTTAAAAAAATAATAATAATAAAGTAAATACATATATTAGGGTAGTAAAGATTATACTGACACTTGGTGCTCATTTACATTGTATTTCTAACAGAAAATAGCAGTTATTGTATGAAGATAACTATATACATTATGTTAGATATATTTTAGAAACAAAAATTATTACTATAAGCACTGAATATATGCATCTCAAAACATGAAAGAGTGGGAGAGGGAAATAAATGACCACATTCTGTGTAGTTATTCCTGTATAATACAACATGTAAATCAGCAATTTATTATTATGTTTCACATTATGTGGGTTAAAATAATTCAGTGGGGATAGCTAATCTCTGTTCCATGATGTCTGTGGCTACAGCTGGGAGGACTTAAGTGGTTGAGGAGCTGAAACATCTGGGGTCTGATCTGATAATCATCTTTTTTGTCTCTTGGTCTCTCTTTCTCTTGCAGGCTTCTCCACCTGCCTACCTTAGACTTCCACATAGCATGGACATTTGAAGATGGTCAGACTACTGAAATGGCAGTGCAGGGCTCTGAGAGAAAGACAGTGGGAATTGCCAATAACCCCAAACATCAAGAATTACTGCTGCATCATTTCACCATATTCTATTGGTCAAAGAAGTCACGAAGGCCTCTCTCTCTCTCTCTCTGAATAAGAGGATCATCTTTGCACTTTAATCTGATACAAGACCAAATAGAACCAAGATTTAGTCAAAGAGGAACCAACACTTAATATCTCAGTTTACTCATGTAAAAGAGAGCTTATAATCATTCTTATGTCACAGAGATGTTGCAAAGATTAAGAGTTTATGGAATATAGTCAAAGTTAATTTTTTAAAGATTTTATTTACTTATTCATGAGAGACATAGAGGCAGAGAGAGAGGTAGAGACAGGAGAAGCAGGCTCCATGCAAGGAGACTGATATGGGACTGGATCCCAGGACTCAGGGAGACGCTCAACCTCTGAGCCACCCAGGCGTCCCATCAAAGTTAAAATTTTAATATGTAATTTAAAAATTGTTAGCATTTTAATTTGATATTTTACTGAACATTCAATTGAGCCATAGTATTTTTTTTCCTCTGAATCTACTCCTGAACATACTTGTGTGTGCATGCTCACTTGCTCTCTTTTCCTTTCCCTCTCTCCCTGCACACACAAATGCACACTCACTCATACATGCATGCATATCTCCATGAATATTCCTCATCTAAATCATATTCTGGGACATACATACTCAAATATCAGTTGCATTCTAAAGCAAACATAAGCATCATTTTTTAAAATTCACCAGAGGTTTTGTAAATTCAGTGGCTCTACTTCCTCCAATATTTGTCCCTATTAATCATTAACAGAGATTGACTGGAGATTGTGTCCAAAAACACTTCGTTTGTGGATCTAATAAGAGAACTCCATTAGGTGTTGCATTTGCAAACTAAATCTACCAGTTAGCTTACAGGTGAAAGGCTCTGTCTGAAATTGAGTTCCCCATTGAAAACATATTCATCATTGATAATATAGAGAGCTTTTAGCTCTCAGCAGTTGGCAGAAAAAAAAAAAAAGTGATGTCTGAGCAATATTTATATGGCTCTCATTTCTATGCATTTTATCATTTACATTAAAATAATACATTTGTGAAATACAAAGTAATTCTAATAATTGGCACAGCTTCACATGAAACAATTCTAGAAATCAGATTCAAGGTGAAATAAAACGTGATCTAGAAATATTGTCCTCTGCAAGATAAAGTCAATTAATTCCTTGGGGGAACACATACAGGTCGTCAATGTGATAAATCTGCTTGCTATATCAAAAGGAATTTGAAAGCCTCTGGTGATGCCTTTAGAAAAGGTTAAAATAACTCATTACTTTTACTTTTTTCACAAGGTTAGCATTAGTATCCCAGCTTAATAATTTTACTCATATGTTTTGACTAGTTCTGCCTCTTTCACTACAACTTTTTGTGCATGTATGAGAGAAATGTTAATGATCATTATTTTCAGGATTGTGCATTTCTTATTCATGGAATGACCTGCCTATATATTAAAATTATAGTTAATGTCAGTTTATAGGGAGGAGGTAAAACATGTAATTGCACAGGCAAAGTAAATAGGCCCATTTACAGTGCACATTTTCAATCTCTTCACTTATTTAATTGATTAAGTGATTAGGATAACCAAGAAACAAAGTATATACAAAATTTCTCTAAATTTTTATATCACTAATTATTCATTACATGACATTTGTAATATACAGTTGACCTTTGAACAGCACCAGTTTGAACTGCATGGATCCTCTTATATGCAGATTTTTTTCAATAAATACAATGCAAGGCTATAAATGTATTTTCTCTTTCTTATGATTTTTAATAACATTTTCTTTTCTCTAGATTACTTTATTATAAGTTACAGCACATGAACAAATAGCACACAAATAAGTGTTAATTTACTTTTTATGTTATTGGCAAAGCTACCAATCAACACTAGGCTACTAGAAGCTAAGCTGGGGGGGAGTCAAATATTATATGCAGATTTTGGACTGCATTGGGGTGGTTACCCCAAACCCTCTGTTGTTCATTGTCAACTGTATTGACTTTATCTCTTAGATACAATAAACAAATGATAGTTGAAAAATAGAGTGATAGATATCTGCTTTTTATCTAGATGAAAATATTTCTGGGACCAGAAACTTTGTAGCCTAGTAGCTATTTCAATGTTTTGTATACCATATGATCAAATAGTTTAAGATCAAATTTATGTATAGTATAAGATCAAAACACAATGAAACTACAGTGTCGCATAAGATGGAATCAATGATGACACACACACAAAAAAAACTAACTTCTTTTTTTTTTAAAGTTTTTATTTATTTATTCATAGAGACACAGAGAGAGGCAGAGACACAGGCAGAGGGAGAAGCAGGCTCCATGCAGAGAGCCTGATGTGGGACTCAATCCAGGGTCTCCAGGATCACGCCCTGGGCTGCAGGCAGCACTAAACCGCTGTGCTGCCGGGACTGCCCAAAACCCTAACTTCTTGAAAGAGAAATGGATAGAAACATATAATTGAAGTTTTAACTAATATTAGGTGGATCAGGATTAGATTGAGGGAAGGCTAAGTTACATAGTTTTGGTACGTAAATCTGCATATGTATTTATACATATATATTTAATCAACATGTAATAAAATTACCTAATGTATACAAAGGGTTCTCCTAAGTGGACACTATGGTAAAGATCCATGCCCTTTTATAATCTATGATTTACAAAACTGTGGATAGATAAGAACTACGTAAAAAAAAAAAAAAAAGAAAAGAAAAAAAAAAAGATAAGAACTACGTATGTGAAAATGGAAATGATAATGACCGGTGTCAAAAGCATTCCATGTTAGGCAGTTGTTAGATGATTCCCAGTATTCCCATTCTTTTGTATCCATCCTGCATAGTTCCTTCCCCTGAAGTGTGAATGAAACCTCTGAAAGTATAGAACAACACTCCACTGATTAAAGTCTTGCCGAGTTGACTGTAAATAGAGATTATCATGGGTATGCCTGACCTAGTAAAAGAAGCTTTGAAAAGAAGGGGAAAGTCAGAGTCATAGCAGGCCTGAAAAAAAGCAAACACCCATTCTGTGACCTATGAGGTTACATGGCAAGGAACTGCTGCAGCTTTTAGGAGCTGAGTGTTTCCCAGGTGATTGCTCATGGGAAATGAAGATCACAGCCCTACTGCTCATTGAAATATATACTGCCAAAAATCTGAGTAAGCTGAACCCTAAGCTTCTCACCTCACAGCCTGGCCAACACTTATTATTTTTTTTTTTAATCAAGTTCACATTAGATATTCCCCGTTTGTTTATAGACACTTAATTGACATATAATATTATATTAGTTTCAGGCATACAACACAATGATTCAATATTTGTGTACATTGTGAAATGATCACTGCGATAATTATTTTTTTTACACTTTTAACATTAAGCTGTGATTGAAAACTGATAAAATTGAGCAATGTTTGTATTGCTAATGGTCATTTTTAAATTAGAATATGTTATTAAAAATAAGGCAGTTAAGTGGCTTTTTTGGTTGAAGACTATGGAATTGAAGAAAACTTTGTAGCAGGAATAAAATGAGAAAATTTATCTTGCTGATTTTATTCCTCTTAACCCTGTTATATTTGTCCTCCTCTGAGGCATTATCAGATGTATCAATGACTTTTTTGTTTGAAACAGTTGGAAATCTTGCTGCTAGAATGGTGAAAATATCTATTTTTTCACAAAAAACAAATTTCCAAACAAAGTGATGTAAAGTGACAATCATTTTTAAACTACTCATAATACTTTGAGATAATCATGACTGGACTTTGGCTGCATGGGCAGTTCTATGTATGATGAGGGTTCCAATGAGCTGGAGCATGCAAGATGGCTCCCTTATGGTTCAGTTGTCTTGTAGAGGATGATCACAAGGATAGGCTGAGCAGAGATTCTGGGGTGGTTGGCCCTCCATGGAATACTTAGGTACCTACTCTTACTGTGGCCTTCCCATGTGCTCTATTCAGGATAGACTATCTTCTTATATTACACCTTAGAATACCCAAAAGTGCAAAAGTAAGAACTCTAGGGCTCTTCCAGGCTAGTTCTGGGAAGTCTACTATCTTGTAGTTGTTAAAACAAAGTGCCTGTTCAGTGTCAAAAGGAGAGGACATTTTTGTTTTTCCTCCTGAAGAATGGCAGGAGCACTAATAAGGCATTTCTAGCCATTGTTACCTCACATATGTGAAAAAGTTATATTTGAAAGTCATAATTAAAAACTCCTAAATACTGGACCCATTCAGAGTAAGCATAAATAATCAGTGACTTTTTGGAGTCAATACTGTCTATCCGTATTCTCACACATGACTAGTCAAATTGGATTACATGGAATTGTGTATTATTACTACTGTAGTGAGAAGCCATCTAAGTTATTAACAAATCACATACATTTTTTTGCTTTCCTCTTTAAAAAGGGTTGGGGAGGCTTGTATAATTATAAAGCCCTAATGATCTAATACAGATATTCCATCTCATTTATATGCCTAAGTATTAGTAAAGTACTTGGTACAAGTGCATTTACTTAAAGAAGATTAAACTGGTCAACTATTTCTTTCTCACTTCACTTACTGTCTCTATTTTGTCACTATTCTTCCTCAAGGAATAAGTCACCTCTAAAAGTTAAAGGAACATTGACTTTGAAAATAAGGTCTAGCATGAACATCTGCATTAGCTGAGAGCTGGCACATCTTCATCTGGTTGTCTCTTGAGTGCTTAAGAGTTGCTGGCACAAAATAACAACTCAAGAAATAGTTGTTGAAATGATATGAATGAAATCAAGGCAAAAATTATTAAAAGGATAGATTTAGAATTATATAAGATTCAAAACTTACTTTGACCATTTTGAGCTTTATAATCTTAGTGATTTTACCTGTTACCTGAAGTTATTCACTTAAAATTTTGAGTTGCTTAGAAGACCATGTTGCAATAATCAGATTTATGTCACTTAAATGAAGCCTCTTTAGGCCCAGCGACTTGGATGCTACTGGTGAGACCCCTGTGATCAATTTAATTAGAATAATTAAATTAAATATATGTATAGTTAGTATGAGTGAGAAAATCTAAGGAGGCCAAGTAGAATATAATAGTTTAACACATGGTATTTCTTTTTCTATGACTTACACATTAAAGATATTTGTTTCTGCATTATTTTTTGTTTGTTTCTAAGTATCAGTCTTAATACATTGGAAAGGATTACTTTTGTTCTTATCGTTCAGAGAGACAACTGAGTCCCAGGAAGTTAGGTAACATTTTTATAATGGCAGTAAAAACTGTGAAATTGAAATGCCATTTCAGACTTTAGATATGCAAATTGAATAGTTATTGCCAAGCAATTTAGTCACTCAAGAGATTTGCCAGTTGAGCACTTGTGATGGTTAATTGTATGTGTCAACTTGGCTAGGCTACGATGCCCAAGTGTTTAGTCAAATACCAGTCTAGATGTTGCTGTGTATTTTTTATGTGATTAATGTTTAAATCAGTAGTCTGAGGAAAGCAGATTACCCTCCATAGTGTAGGTGGGCCTCATCCAATCAGTTAAAAGCTTTAAAAAACTAAGACCAAGGTTTCCAAAGAAGAAGAATTTAGCTTTGAGTCTGCAACATAAAAGTAACCAAATCATTTTTAAACAAAAATGAATGACAAACACACAAAAAACAAAAGAACATCTGACTGAGTTTCAGGCCTATCTGAGGATTTCAGACTTAATATTGCAACACCAACTCTTACTTGAATTTCCAGGCTGCCAATTCAACCTGTGGATTTTGAATGTGCTGGGCCTACACTCACAAAGCCAATGCCTTAAAATAAACCTCTCTAGGGGCACTTGGGTGGCTCAGTTGGTTGAGTGTCTGCCTTTGGTTCAGGTAGTGGTCCCAGGGTCCTGGGATCTGGCTCCCTCCTCAATGTGGAGCTTGCTCCTCCCTCCTTCTGTGTTCTCTCTCACTACTTCTTTTTCTCAAGTAAATAAATAAAATATTTTTTAAAATAAATCTTTCTAAATGAGCATATATATTCTATTGAATTTTTTTTGGGGGGAGGGGATTTGGAGAACCCTGATGATTACAATGTTATTCCTATTTTCTCATTAAGTAAGATTACCTTAGGCAAAAATATACGTGTATATATTTTATGTATTTGGAAGTTTTTCTTTTATTCATCACTGGGATTTATACCTTAGTTAATTCCATATCCAACAGAGCTTTTACAATATGTTTATTATTTATGAGATGTAAATAAATGAATTAATTCCCCAAACTTGGATTTCAATTATGAATTTTATATGTCTATAGCACTTTAAAAATCTGGTATAAAGCTATTCATTAAAAAAGTGCTTTTAACTGTAATTAGTTTGTATATATATAAATAGTTTATATATATATAGTTTTATATATATATAGGAGTTCTGTTAGACAAACCACTTTTTATTTACCTAAGGGCTTGCAATACACAAAATAAAATTGATATATTTGCTTTTGTTGTAATAATAATAATAATTAATAAACTTTGAGCCCTTACTAAGAATTAGGCACTTTGTTAAGTGCTTTAGATTCATTAGCAAATAATTCTCCTGTGTAACTATGACAGTTGTGACAATTACTTTTATTATTCCCACTTCACAGATGAGCAAAATAAAAACGTAAAAAGCTAGCATTCCCAAGTGTTTTAGCATTCCCAAGTGTATATATCCAGTCAGTGATAAATCTGAAATTTTAACACAGATCTTCCTAAGCCTAAACTCTTTTTTTTAAGATTTTATTTATTTATTCATGAGAGTCAGAGAGAGAGAGAGAGAGAGAGAGGCAGAGACATAAACAGAGGGAGAAGCAGGTTCCACGCAGGGTGCTTGCATGGACTCAATCCTGGGCTTCCAGGATCATGCCCTGGGCGGAAGGCGGCACTAAAACACTGAGCCAACAAGGCTGCCCAGCCTAAGCTCTTTTTAACACTGTATATTTATATTGAGATTTTAAGTACCATTTAGACTTTTATCCTCCAGCAACAATAGTTATTAGTTATGGAAGTAAAGCTGATCTCTGTCTTGTAGGCTTTGTATGCTTCGTCCTTTTTTTTTTTTTTTTTTTTGCTTCCCTCCATGATTATTACTCTCCTCTCTACCATCTTTCTCTGCTTGTGTTTTCAGCCATTCATTATGTAAACGTAGAGTCCATACTATTTTCAAAACTTAGGTTTTTCATGGTTTTAGGATTTTTTTTCCACTGTATATAATACAATCTCAATTAAAACAAGCCTAGAGAAAAAGAATGTATTGGTTTGTGTAATTGAATCATGGGACAAATGGAGGATCAGCTGGGGTTCTGGACCTTTAAATGTTACATGTTTTTTTCTCTTCATCTTTACCTCTACTTCTCTTGCTGATGCCAGTAATATCCTTTTCTATGACACACCATCTTCCCTGTGGAGGGAGCATGGTCACTGACAGCTGCAGAATTTCACATGTCCCTCACTAGCAAGGAACTAAGACTCTCTCTTTGATCCCAAATAAAATAATAACCTGGATCATGATTTCTGTTCAGCTGAATGTGTATATTGTGTACATATTCCTGACAAACTAACAGTGATTAAGGAACCATGATTTTAATGATGTTGCCCCCATTCTACCCTCATGGCTTCTTTCTCAAATAAAGTGGTGATGCATTGACTGAGAAAATGATCACTATACTGGTTTTTCACAAGGCCTATATTGGTATCCCAACCTGACTCCACATGATTGTTCAAATTAAGCACATAAAGTCCACCCATAATATGAGGGATAAAAAGTAAAAACAAAATAAAACAAAGCAAAAGGCAAAAGCAAAACAAAACTCTATTTATGCACTGCTTTTGATAGTAAGAAGTAACAAGCCAGTTTCTACTATTAAGTCCCCACATGGCCTTATATTTGCTCTTCATGTGGACTGGTTTTATTTTAACATCCTGACTATGCCATTATTATTAGACTGATAGCTTTCCATTAGTTCATGGGATATATGAGACTATGTTGTGAACGATATACTTTAAGCAAACAAGTAATATATTTTATGTAAATAATGTAGAAAATTACAGTAGACAAAGAAGCATATGGATAAAATCTCAAGTGATGTATAGGAAAAACAGCTTTGCAAAGAGCCAAAATGATGTGACCACATATAAAGATCCCTGATGATTTGTCTCAAATTGCATGCAGTAATATGTAGAGGATGCCATGAACTATTCATCCAGCCAATTTCCATAAAAATCTCTTTCAAACAAGGATTTGATAATTACGAAAATACATAGATTTTGATATATTCTCTGAAGAAACTATTGCAGAGATTCTACTTTTATTGGGAAAGGCACTCCCATACATTTTAACAGTCACTTAAGCAGTGATGGAATTGCTATACTCTACAGATACTTTGTAAAATAGATGATATTACTGAGAATGCCCACATTTTTCTCATAAACTCTGAAACTAAAATATGATTGAGGCCCCATACATCTCCAAAACATACTATAGGGGCTTCAGTCAAAAAATATTATTAAATCGAGAGTTTTCCCTTTGTTGGAAAAAGTTTTAGTTTAACTTAGAATTACTGAATCGGGAAACTACAGGATTTCTTTTTTGAGTAATCTAATTCCTGCTGCTTCATCCAAGATGAACTAGTCATAATACATAAGTACATATAACTTGTTGCTATGGGCTACAAGCTATTGTTAAAGAAAAATAAATTGGTTTTGGAATCCATTATCAAGTTGGGAGTTTTCTTTAACTGTAATCAGATAGCAGGACAATTTAAACCAATTTCTAGTTCAGAGCAATAAAAACCATACACCATCATATAGACTAGTTTCTTTTTATAAAATTATATATGTTGTATGATGACATTAACTAATTACACATATTTACAATAAATTATGAATGAGCTACAGAAAGTTTTTGTAAAATTTCATATGTCTAGTCCTTCTTGAACATTTCTGTCCAGTTATGACTAAATAAAACATTATCATTGTGTGCCTCTCTGGACTATAGTGTTCTTTTCCAAAATCTGTTGCTCATCTATGGTGTGTTTCATTCCATTCTCATTTCATTTAAAGTTGTGATGAATTGTCTTATAATAGAAACCTTATTTTTTTGTCAGACTATACTTATCCACCTATTTAAAATTATCTTAAAAGTTCCATGCATCTTATCAGTGATAATGTTGTTTAGAAGATACAACTATCCTTCAGGAAACGTGAATGCTGGTTTCCTATTTTTCTTTTTAATTCATTCAAAAAATTTTCTTTTTCACGCTTTACTGAAAAATAATCTTTAAGAGCAACTTCCTGATTGAGAGAGCAGAAGTTAGCACTTTAGAAGAAATGGAATCATCCTCTGTATCTTAGGATTGCTTTAAAGAACATTTCAAAGAGAGGATAAAGATTTAGTTGAGTGTTGAGAAAGAAAGATCAGATTTTAGGAGGAAAAGTACAAACCTAAAAAAGAGGTTTACACAAATTGAAAGAAGAGGAAATCTCATTGAGGGGTGGAAAATAGGTCTATATAATTATTTATATATGTACACACACACACACACATATATGCATATATATGTGTGTGTGTGTGTGTGTGTGTGTACATATTTAGCAGCTTCAATTGGAGGGGTATGTAAGACAAATAGTGATCATTTAATAAGAACTTAATACTGCAAATATATATAAGACCAATGTGGTATTTCTAAGTACTGTTTGTATTGAAATATAGTATTTGCTTAATAAAAACATTCTATAAAGTAAAAGGGCAGTATGTACAGTTAATAATCATTGTGTTCTTATTAACCAACCACTATTTTAAGTACTTTTCATATATCATTTAACACTTACACAAATATTAAGTATGTCTTATTGTGACATGATTTGCTAGATGAGGACCCTGAAGCATCAGACAGGATACTTATTTTATCAAAAGTCACATAGTCCATAAATTTTGGCTACACAATTTGAGCCCAGACTGCCTGCTTAAAGAGCCTGCACTTTCAATCCCATTGCTCTTTTTTCTTCATGCATTATATGCATAGACTTATAAGACATTATAGAGAGAACTCTATTCATTTTTGACTTTACTAAAAGCAGGGGGTAGTATGTCTATGATAGTCTAAAAATAAATTCTATCACAGACTCTCCCCTTCCCTTTTCATTTTTCAAATTATTGCTTCCTCTTCTATCCATCCTTTCTTGCTTCTGACTCAGAAGTTCCAGGGTAGCCCAGTGTCATTTCCTATATCTCAATGTCACTCTTTAAATATAAATGTGTCATATCAATCAACTATCAACTACCAACACAATACTTAGTTTTCAAATATCAACTGAAAATTGAAAAAAACAAATTCTGATTTGTTCAGTAAATTGATAGACTGCAAGTTTTCATCTTATTCAGAGAGGTATCATTTGCACCTGGAGTAGGAAGAGGAGGCTAGAGCTTCCTGTAAAGTTGCCCAGATAGGGTATGTGCCCTGTGACACAGCACCAGTCACCTCAGATGCCAGAAGCACATTTTTTGGCTGTTGCCTCGCCACCTCTGGATCTTACCTTTCCGGCGGATCTCTGTCTCTGGGCTCTGTTCCAAGTCAGTATCCCAAGATATATTTAAGAACAAATTTGATCTCTTTACCACCTTCCTCACATTTTAAAGCATTATCATTTTAAATATTTTAACATGACTTCTACCTTATTTTTATGTGGCTTCCACTATAATAAATTCATGATTGTTTCTTTTTATTGTACTCAGTTTATTTCACCTTTGTGATAGGATATTCTGAAGCACACATAGTTACTAGGTTATTGTATGATCCACTTTCTAGCATATATAAGAAATAATTATATAATTTTCAAGCTCCCATCACATTATACCACTGAAGAACATATTTCCTGTGAGATGCTTTTTTTACATATATTTTTAAAATGTTAGACTAATATAGCTTTTTAACACCTTTTAAATGAAATTTCCTGGATTCAGTATACACTTTAAATAATTGTGCTTTTGTTTTTTAAATAAATAATTACACAAAACATATGATGTGAATCTCATTTAAATGATTTTGAGGAACAGGGACGCCTGGTTGACTCAGTGATTGAGCGTCTGTCTTTGGCTCAGGGCATGGTCCCAGGGTCCTGGAATTGAGTCCCTCATCAGGCTCCCTGCAGAGAACCTGCTTCTCCCTCTACCTATGTCTCTGCCCTTCTCCCTGTATCTCTCATGAATAAATAAATAAATCTTTAAAAAAATTATTTTGAGGAACTAAATTCAAGTTTGTCTGAAAAAAATGCTCACAATTTTCCTAATATTATGTTCACTGTGAGCTAAATTAATTTGCTGTTTACCACATCTAAATGATCATTAGTGAGGATGTTAAACAGCATTAGAGCTAACACCAAATTCTGGACCACTTGACTGCACACATTAGTGTTGTTTCGTGCACTGCAGTTTATCACTATCCATTGGCTAAAATGACTCAGATACTTTTCATCCTATGTAATACCTTCTGTTTGAAATTAATGTATGTCTTTTAACTTGGCAAAATTAGAATTTTATAAAAGAAATGTTTAGGGAACATTTTGAAAAATGAACTTATTTTCTTAAAATGTGACTTAAATAGCAAATTCCCTTGGTTTATTTTGTGAAAAATTAAAATGAAGACTCTATTGCTTTCGTCAGGTGAGACCATTTGCCTTTTTCTTTAAAAATTGTAGAATAATATGACCAACAGAAACTCAACTTTGTCTTTCTACAACAAGTGAACAACAGCCAGACATTTGCTTTTATCTGGAATGAAAAGGGGAAATACATGTTTGCTAACTGAAATTACTTAAATTTTCATGCAAAAATAAAACAAAACAAGAACCAGATAATAAAAAAGAAAATTATAATAATGTGTGGGGTCAGAAACACACATGCAAATATTTCTGTACTCACAGAGATAATTTCTGGGATTTTTCTGAATTCACAGTACAAAATAATTCTAGATTTTTTCTTATATAATAGCTAAATACACCATGGCTATATGGTATTCCTTTTAGCATCCTACAGTATCTTTTTCCTGTCTTCAGATTGCAAACTGCAATCTTTCACAAATTCCCTCAAGTATTTCTTCTTTTTCTCCTTTTCTTTAAAATCCTGGGAAATTTTTGAAATTTAAAACAAGCTCCTTTATGACATAGTTACAATGAGATTTAATAAACATATAATCACATAAGTGTATTCTTTTTTATTTTACTTTTTTTTTAATTTCCTTATCATTTTTTTTTCTTTTTTGGAGACCCAATAACTTCCTATCCCTTTTATATCTGTTGACGCTCAACTTCCTTACTCTTTCAACATCTTTATATGATTCTAATGATTGTATATGATTCTAATGATTTTATATGATTCATCTTTATATCATCTCTAATACTCCGTAAATTATTATGTTATGTTTATTTGCATATATTCCCATATTTTTTTCAATTTGATTGTCCATTAAGAAAATATGGAGATGTTGTGCAAGTTTTTTTTTTTTTTTTTCACTTTTTGGATATCTGATACAGATGTAGCTGAGAAGGAATTTGCTATAGTGTGGTAATGAGAAGTCCTCTCTGCAAAGGTTCTGGAGAGGGAGCTTTTTTGTGCTCTTCTCCTTCAAACTCTCTCCCCAAAAAGCAAACAATTAAACAAGCAGATCATTAAGGCCAGAGCAGAAAGGTGTAATCAGTAATTAGACAGGTAGCAAGGAATAACAACATGGAGTCTTCAGTTTTCAACCTTATATGATAAATTATCAGAGTTCAATGACAAGATAGGGGAAAAGACTTAAGTTTTTTATGGTTTTGTTGTTATTGTTGTTACTATTTTTTTTTTTAATTTTTATTTTTTGATGATAGTCACACAGAGAGAGAGAGAGAGGCAGAGACACAGGCAGAGGGAGAAGCAGGCTCCATGCACTGGGAGCCCGACGTGGGATTCGATCCCGGGTCTCCAGGATCGCGCCCTGGGCCAAAGGCAGGCGCCAAACTGCTGCGCCACCCAGGGATCCCCAGTTGTTACTATTTTTTGAAACTCTAACATCTGTCCTGAGAATAGACTTGTGTGGAAATGAAAACAGAAATAGAGAAACCAGTGTAAATATATTGTAATAATTCTGGCAGGAGATGATGATGGCTGATGTCTAGACTTCATAAAATCATGAATACATAAATATGGCTTAATAAACACTGAACAAACAAATTATAAAACATTATAGTAGCCTTAACCTTTGAAGAAGTGGTTTTAGGGTAATAAGAGGAAGTACACAATGAAACTAAATTTGTTCATTGGCTGCTGTGTCCTAGGCACAGAGAGAGAATTGATTTCCATTCTTTTAAAAGAGAATGAATCTTAGATATATGATCTTGGATAAAAATGCTTGTAAGTAGCTGGATGAGATTTGTTTCAAAGCATTGTGTAACAGAAATATATGGAAAATATATGAATGGAAGTCATCTCCAAGAAGTACACAAAGGCTTAAAACATAAAAGAATGAAGAAAAGATTTAGATAAATTCATGGATGATTGCTTTTAAAGTAGATTTTAAAGTAATATATATATATATATATATATATATATATATATATATATATATATATTCCCTTGTGGAGCAATGGTAGGGATCAATGCAGTGAATTATTCTGTGGTTTGATCCCCTATGTCACTTCTTAACACTTCAGTGAAAGATGAAGCCACACTTTGGTAGAAATGCTTTAATCTCTGGAGGTCGCTGTGAGGAAGCAATCATGCTTGAGCCAAGTAATCAGGCAGACACTGAGTGCCTAATTACTTTTTCTGGCAGAGGGTGCTCTTTTATTTGTGGTAAAAAGACAGGTCCCTCCTCTCTGTCCCAGTTTGGAGATTGAAACAAATAATTTCATGAGTTACTGTTGACAGTTAATATACAATTATGGGGTATAATTTAAAAACATAAACAAATGGGTTCATTGGGAAATATACATTATAAAATGTCCTGTAATTTAATCTTTATTTTGTTGGTTTTCTCTTATAGTGGTAAAAAAGCTAGAAAAGTGTTGAAACATTTTTTTCTTGAGTTTTTTTCTATCCATTTGTATTGACTCATTGAATACAAAACTCTAATTTCTAAGTATTTTTAGGAAGATTTTCTCAAACTTATTACTAATTACAAACATTTTGAAAGGCTTCTTAGATATCTAAAATGGTTATCTGGGGAGCTTTTATTCCCGTTTTATGTGTCATTTTGAAAATTACTTCCAGTAATTGGTATTTGTATCCTTAAACACTTTTGAATATATTTTACTTCCTTAAAATAGAAATATTTATTTTAGGGTGCAGTAACATTCCTTAAAAAGAGCACTAATGAGTAGTGCATAATAAAAGTTAAGGTTGCAGTTTGTCAATTAGGTTTTATAGTCATATGACTTTTAATATTCCATATTATCATTTTTGTTTAATCCATGGCCATCCACAAACTTTATTTAATAGTGTTCTTATTTTGGGAAACATTTATGAACAGTTATTTAAAAGATCCACAAGAAAAAATGCTGACAAATTACAATTTGCTTAAGGTTAAATAGGTGATGCAATGTAAAGTTATATTCTTAAACATATAACTTCCAACATTATGAAAAATCATACAACCAGAATTTTGCCTTATATATTTTGTTCATTCTTATAGATCTTGAATGAAGTGTAAATTATTGAATTTTATGATAGTAACACATTTCTTTTGTAGCTAACTAATAAATAAAACATTTTAAGGCACACACATGTATGTATGTGTTTCAACACCCAGGTATAATATCTCCGTATATTTTGATGCATTTTTCTCCAGTTTACTTCCAACATTGAAATAGAAAATTTCCTTTGACATCAAATAATCTTTGAAAACTGTATTCCAAATAAATAAATACTATAAATAATATAACCAAGTGTCTAAGTATTTTATTCAAGTATTTTATCCTAGTTATTTTATAGTTATTTTATCACAATAAGTTGTACAGATAACCTTTAGATCTAACGTTTTGAGCACATTTTTTATGGCTTCTTTGGATAATTTAATGACATTATTTAAATGAAATTAATGAGTCAAAGAGACTAAATAGATTATTTAAAGATTTTATTTATTTATTTTAGAGAGAAAGCACGAGTGAGTTGGTGGGGAGGGGCATAGGGAGAGAGAGAATCTCAAGCACATTCCACTGTGAGTGCAGAGCCCATGCAGGACCAGATCTCACAAAGTTGATATCATGAAGATCATGACCTGAGCTGAAATCAAAAGTCAGTTGCTTAACCAACTGAGCAACTCAGGAACCCCTAAAGAGAATGAATATTTTAAAGTTTTAATATTTGTTTACAAAATGCATCACACGTGCTTTTGTATTTATTTTTTTTTGAAAAAATTTTAATTTAAATTCTAGTTAGCTACTGTATACTGTAGTATTTATTTTTTTATTTAAAAAATTTTAATTTAAATTCTAGTTAGCTAACGTATAGTGTAATATTAATGCCAAGTGTACAATTAAGTGATTCAGGATGTCTATACAACACTCAGTGCTCATCATGACAAGTGCACTCTTTAACCCTATCATCTGCTTAATCCATCCCCCCACCATCTCCCCTCTGGTAACCATAGTTTTTTCTTTACAGTCCGTTTCTTGGTTTTCCTTCTTCTCTGTTTTTTCCCTTTGCTCATTTGTTTTGTTTCTTTAATTCCACATACAAGTGAAATCATATGATATTTGTATTTCTCTGACTGACTTATTTCAATTAGCATAGTAATCTAGCTCCATCCACACCACTGAAAATGGCGAGATATCATTCTTTTTTTATGCCTGAATGTTATTCCCTTGTATTATATAAATATTACATCTTCTTTTGCCATTCATCAGTTGATGGGTACTTGAGCTTCTTCCATACTTTGACTATTGTAGATAATGCTGCTATAAACATCAGGGTACATGTACCCCTTTGAATTAGTATTTTTGTAATTTAATCCTGTTAGGAGTGCACAAAGATCACCATATTGAACAATATTGCATGATTTGTCATGATATTAAATAGTAGTGTCACATATTTGGAATTTTTCATTTACTTTATTTCTGGTTACCTTTAAACACTTTATGTATTTCTTGAATCAATGTCTGAATTTCCCATCCATGTCTTTTTCCAACATTAAATTATGTGAAAATGTATAACATCTTTTCTTAATGATTTATGAATCCTTAATGTATTATGCATTTATGTATTATCTGTCAATCTATTTCCATTTTGGGGGGGATTATTGTATGGCTTTTATTGTTTATATGGTGTTGAGGTACTGAAGTTTTAAACTTTTATAATTTTTTAAATTTTCATTTTATGTTTTTTCTACTATTTTCACATATAGGAATCACTTTTCCTTTGAATATTAGATAAAAATACATTTTTTTTCTTCTCACTGTACTATATTGTCTTATTATCTTATTCTTTACTTTACTTCTTTACTTTTATCTTAATTTAAATTCCCCAACCACTCAGAACTAATTTTGTCTTATTTTAAAAATGAAATCCTTAATTATTTTCACATTATTCACATTATATCACATTTCTTTATTTTCATTTGATTTTAAATATTATATTTTTCTTGTTTCTAGAGCATTTACAATGTTCAGATACTGCTAGACTGCATAATTTATCCTATTTCATTATTTTCTGTTTTTCTTGTTTTCTGCTTAAAAAAATGTTCTTGGGGTACCTGGATGGCTCAGTTGATTAAGTGACTGACTCTTGATTTTGGCTCAAGTCATGAGCTCAGGATTGGGAGATCAAGCCCAGTGTTGGCCTTCTTCCTGGTCGTGGATCCTGTTTAACATTCTCTCCTTCTTCCTCAACCCCTCCTCCCACTTAAAAAAATTCTTGGTAGTTTTTTGGGGAGAAATGATTGGAAGATGATAAGATGTACTTTTCTAAATTCTAGGTACAAATCATTTTTTGCTTCTAAGTGAAATGTTAAATTATCAGCAAATAAATTGAATCACAACTTTTTATCCAACTGTTGTATTTGAAATATTTTAGAAGTTATACTGAACAGCACATACAAAAAAAAAAATAGCCTTGGAGAGATTCTGACATGTGCCTTGTTCCTTTTTCCATAATTGAATGGTTTCCTCCAAATAATAACGTGAATATTTCTGGAGGATCTCTGCCACCACATATGTTCATTGGCTTATCACATTGCAAATTTGATACATGAAGAAGTTACATGATTTCTCCTTAGAACTACCACTTAAAATATCTTCATCAGAGAAGAAATGTCAGGACTTCAAAAAGGATAGGAAATATCAAACCAAAGTATCTAGCAAGGCATTTTAAATTAAATTTTAAGAATAAGAAGAGCTACTTCTCTTTTTTTATTTTATCTACCTTTCAGTTCTGGTGAATTAGAAAAGAATGAACAACTAGAATTGAATTGAGGTTGCATTGGACCACAACTTCCAAAAAGACTGATAAAATTGCTTTATATATGAATTCAATTCACCAAGCTAGTGGCCTGGGAAAATAGTAAGAATGAATATTATTCTACCTCGTCCTTACAGACGCTTGGAAGAAAAACTTGTGGGTTAAAAAGAATCTTTAACATTTTTGGCAGGGATTTTCAGCAACATTTAAATATTACTTAAGATTTTAAAACCCTAATAGATCTGTTTCTTTATGTGTGGGAAGGGTTTGGGCATGATTAGCCCACATATTCAATATCATTGCATCATAGTTGCAAAATGGCCATGGAACACCTTTGTAAAGAGGAATATATCATAAATTCAGGCTAATATTTCAGATACAACCTCACAGGATACCCAAATTGAATCTATAATGCTGAAATTGCCCATAGTGTTTTGATTCTTTCTGGAAAAAAAAATCTAAAATCAGAGTAACCAAGATTTTTTTTTGGCTTCTATTGTTCTTTTCAAAATGTCAGCCACTTCTTCCCACCTGCAATGCAATCAATTTGCAAGGGTACCTTAGAGAAGCAATTCAGAATAAACTATTTAATGTTACCTTAACCCCTAATTGTTCCTTTTTAAAAAAAACCTTAGTGTTTTTTATACCACATTTTCTAACTTGTCTTTCAGCAAAGAGTATCCCAGTGATTAAATTCTGGGTAAAGGGATGAGTAGAATTATCATGTTCAACTTTCAGATGATAACTTTAAAGGGGAGCTAATTTTCATTCTCTCTTCTCTGGGACCTTTCCTCCCATTTGAGACACAGTTGTGGTGGTGGTGGATCAGTTTAGAGCTTGGGATGAGGAGAAGTCTTAGGGAAGGACAGTGCAATGAAAAGAATGAATCTATGTTCCAAAGGACCTTGTATAGGAAACCCACCCTGTTTCCCAAAGCTACTTCTCATTTTCAATGTTTCATTAGAAGAGAAATAAACCACCTATCTTGTTTTTACTTAGTCTATGTTAAAGCAACTGAAACAAATATTTTCCATTTGCCTAATGAACACACTTCTGTGCTTTGTTTAGTTTTTGTTTTCTGGTAATATATTCTCACACTTTCCATTTGCTCAAAACTTCCATTTACATCTCAATGCATATTTGTAATGAGTAAAAATTCTCGTTCAATTGTTATTTTCTTTAATCATTTTAACTATACCATGCCTTTGTTACCTGGCTTCCATTGTTGCTTACATGGTTTTATTGATAAACAAGTAGATATCACCTAATTACTTGTGTCAGTTATTGTTGTATTTCAGCTCCAAAAAAATCTTGTTACAGATTTGAAAAATGCCTTTTCCATATTTATATTTCTATAAATATATAAGATTTTAAGTGTTCATAAAAAATACAACAGGCAGGGGCACTTGGGTGGCTAGTAGGCAAGCATTTCTCTCATTCTCTCAAAAAATTATACTAATCATACTTATTTATAACTTTTATATTTTATTTTAACAATATGACAATTTTGCCTATAATTTTATTCATCCTTCAGGCATTCTAATTACTGCTTCTTTTATGCTATACATATAAAACAATTTATTTAACTGTTTCTTATTACTAACCTTTCACGTTTTTAATAAGACAAAATTAATTTGATTATATTTTGTAATTATTGTATATTTTAATGTGACATTTATTTGCCATATAATATTTCTTAGTCAAACACAAAATTAATTATTTTATAGGTACTTTCTCTGTTACGTCACAAAAACCTTAAGAAGAAATCCTTGCTTTTTCTTGGTGGTGAAGAACTTGAGATACTGAGAGTTTAGAAATTTGCTTAAGCTCAGACGCTCATTTTTTTTTTCAGTTAAATAAAAACTAAACTATTTAAATAACGTTTATATGATATAGTTCTTATATATAACCATCCTTTGCTTGCTTACTAGCTTATTGTCTTGACCCTCCTATCTATGTGCCATATTTGTGGTACAGACCCAGAGTTTCCATTTGGGGATCAAAAGCTCAAATATGCTTAAGGTATGTGGTATGTGGTTTTATCTCAGCAAATAGGCCAGCATGGTGATCTAGGTGGTTTGGTTTTTTGTTTTGTTTTGTTTTGTTTTTTTTGTATTTTTTTTAAAGATTTTATTTATTTATTCATGAGAGACAGAGAGAGAGAGAGAGAGAGAGAGAGGCAGAGACACAGGCAGAGGGAGAAGTAGGCTCTATGCAGGGAGCCCAGTATGGGACTCGATCCCAGAACTCTGGGATCACACCCTGAGCCAAAGGTAAATGCTCAACTGCTGAGCCACCCAGGCGCCCTGGATCTAGTTTTAAACAAGCTGGTGGATTTATGTTTTTGGTCACACTAACTCAGGGTTGGGCATATGATTCATGCCATATGAACCAGGCTTACTTAAAGTCATGTTTGGATGTTGAGAAAATTTAAGGGCACACTGGATTTGAACTTGAGATTGTGTGAAATAGGGGGTGTTGCATTCATCCCATGACCATGTGTAAAATGAGAATAAAACCAACATATGAAGAGCAGAGCTGAATCAAGGGATAGAAGCAAACCTAGTTCTGATTATGTGACTAGAGTCTGGGATTGAAAAATTCCTAAAGCCAATTATGTCCACCTAGATAAAGCTCCTTCAAAAATAATGTATGAATAGCCAAATTAATTTTTTTAATTTTATTTTTTTAAGATTATTTATTTTTTTTATCTGAGAGAGAGAGAGAGAGAGAAAGAGAGAGAGAGAGGCAGAGACACAGGGAGAGGGAGAAGCAGGCTCCATGCAGGGAGCCCAATGTGGGACCCAATCCGGAGTCTCCAGGATCACATCCTGGGGTGAAAGCGGCACTAAACCGCTGGGCCACTGGGGCTGCCCAGCCAAATTTAATTGATTTATTTTCTTTTAGCCACTTAATATGAGAAGTATTTTACCTGATATGTAATTTTGTAATGCTCAAAATAACCATGTGAGATAGATGTTAATATTATCTCCATTTAGGAGGGAAGGAAAATAACTTGTAAGTTTTTATATAACATGTAATATGTCAGAATTCAGATAAATGGTGGAGTTAGGATCAGAATTTAGTTACGCAAAATACAGGGTCCAATATTACCATCTACTGATTTTTTTTTGAGCAAGTGTGATTTGCATTTCAGTACTTTTGATCCCAACTATCTTTATAAATACAGGAAGGAATTATCGGTTCCTTCCCTTCTAACCTATTTTATTGTTTTTGTGATACTCTATTTTAATTTATGTTCTTTTCTAAAAGTCAACAAAATTTTAAAAAGAGCACCTTTGTCTAGTATTTTATATTCAGGTTATCTGTGTGCCTTTTATTTTCTTTTCTATGGTACAGAATACATTGCTAATTGAAACCAAATGGAAGTTAATATGGAAATGAGTTATTTAAAAAATATTTTATTTATTTATTCATGAGAGAGAGAGAGAGAGAGGCAGAGACACAGGCAGAGGGAGAAGCAGGCTCCAGGCAGGGAGCCTGATATGGGACTTGATCCTGGGTCTCCAGATCAGGCCTTAGACCAAAGGCAGGTGCAAAACCACTGAGCCACCCAGAGATCCCTGGAAATAAGTTCTATTCCTCATTGTAACTCTTGTGGAATAGTATTTCTTGGATATAACATGTCTATAATAAATAACGACTTTCCTAAAATCTGCCCTCCACCAAATGAACATTCAAACCCTACTATAATAATGCGGCTAGCTGTGCTCAGGGTATGTTTAGATGTAAAATAGGAGTTCAACATTGTCAACAATTTGTTGTACTAGCAATAGTTTTTTTTTTTGGTACTATTTCAAAAATACAGTGTGATTTATTTTATCTTTTTTCTGTCTCTATATTATTGTATAATACATGTATTATATTATAGTTCATAATTTTAGAAATTTATAAGTAAATATTTTAAATTGAGAAAAATGTTATTTTTAGTAGAAAGAATCTAGTGTACTAAAAATACTTGCAAGGTAACTTTTATTATTACTTACAAGTATATTCACAGCAAGTTTTTAACATAAACCTTTGAAATATGAAGAAATGAAAGATACAATCTGAATAGAATATGAGAAAACATTTTCTCATGTGATAGTAGTGTAATATAACTGTAATTCACTTCACAAAAAAGGATAGCATTGTCCTGCCACAGAAATAAGACTCCATGTTTTTTGATAGGAACTATAAAAACTTACATTACTCTGTTTTAAATTGAACCATTTAGAAAGCCTGCTTCTGCAGAATCACGCAATTTTTTTTCTGCAAAAATTTCAGTCTTGTATATCCTAGGATACTATTACTGGAAACAATAAAATATACTATTGTAAGATCAACGAGGGTTGAGATGACTATATTCTCATAAGCTAAAAAAGACAATCAGTATGATAATTAGAGCATGTTAATTACTCTCCATCAGCAACAAAAAATGCAAATGATATACAGCAGGAAATTAACAGCAGTTACTGCTCAATATTGCATGACTTTTCCATTAAGAATAATATGAGGAGTTGTTAAATTATAGAAAATGAGAATAATGAGGCTAGAATATTAAAGAGCTTTAGGTTTCCGGTCTGGCTGTGGAGGAAATCATTAGGAATGGTTCTGAGCAAGTGCTACTTTCTGTGTGGGTTCAGAAAGCTTGTTGAGTACAATGGGGAAATCTTCATGTATGCTTTTGTTTTTACAAGATAAAACAAGACTGGGTATTCTGGCTCAGCTAGAAGCAGTTCAGTAACCTTTCCTGAATAATACATTTGCCAAAATCTGCTAACACCATTTCACCCTTTCCTTTCAAAATGTTGGACTGATGGAACAATGAATATAATTTGCCACAGTCCCAGAACAATCTGAAGAGTTGGGAGCGTTTTTATAATTACAAATCATTTTTAAAGAAAGGAAAACGATTATATGACTAAGATTTAGATGAAACAGAAATATGGCAAGGAGCTAAGAAACCTTATCTTCTTTATCTGTACTTTTAAGAAAGAATCATATTAACTTTCTTTTGGAAAGTTTTAATATGAAAAGAAACCGCATTATAATAGACCACCTAATGCACCATCATCCCTGTATAACTCAGCCTGTCAAATGTGATACAAATACAGGAGTGAAACCCAGGAAGTTCAATATTAATTATATATTTGAAAGAATGTACGATTATAAAATAAGTTCTAAATTCTGTGGAGAACACTCTCCACTTTCCCAAGAAGAAAATAATATTAATTGAGTCAAGCTAGAGGGACATAATTTAGTACACTAGTAAACTACCTGAAAAAACAAACAAACAAATAAACAAACAAAAAACTATTGTTCCAGGAAAGGAGAGAGAGAACAAAAAAAATTTTCAACATTTTTAGTTTTCATGTATTTGGGGATTTTTAACACTTAATTGGTTATATTAATATAAGCCCACCTAATTCATGCTATAGAATATATATATATATGGTCTATATATTTAGATCTAATTTAACTACTTTATATTGCTACATTTTTATTCTAAATTCTTTGTATCTAATTTTTTTCCTGAAATTCCAGTTTGAAATTAATAGCTAGTCAATGTGTTCTGTATCTACCTTATTTGAGATCATAATCATAATACCTTAGGTAATGGGCATATTTTATCTGTAGAGCAGAGTTTGAAGTTTAACTTTTCATACATCCTTTAACTTTTCATACCATCCAAGAGACTCTGATTTCTCTATGAAAAAATTTCTCCTTTGTCCAGACACAGCCAGTTTTACATTTTAGCATTGATTTATCATCACAATCTTCTCCTTTGTCTTATTTTCCTGTTAATATCTATTTATTACAGCCAGCCTCACGGTTTCATTTGTAGACGGGCATTTTAAAAGCATCCGAGTAAGTACCATATCACTAAAACTATTTCACAACAAAATTATTGGCATAAATAGACATATCTTAGCTAAATACAAGCTGTTGCTAACTACACATAAGCAAGCTGAACCGTCTCTTGTATAATATAATTGCACTCCAGGTAGGCAATTCATTCCTTTGGAAATATCTCTGAAACAGCCCTCAAAATGATTATTGCCCAGTAAATATACATTTTACTGCTTGATGCCTTGTTGTTATTGTTGTTGTTGTTGTTTTACCATAGCAGTTTTAAAAACATTTTCTCTGAAATTAATATCATACTGTTTCTAACCCATAGAATCCATTCCAGCTTTTTCATCAAAATACAGGGAAATAGGATCATGAGGAAGAATCATGTTTCAGTAATTGTTAATATTTTCTGCCTTATTTCATTAAGATTATAGGATCTCCTTTCACTGAACATGTAGAATCAATATATAACATCCACTACAAACGAATTGACATATGGCCCTTTTCCTCACTGCTGCGAATGTCTACGCCTGAATCAATCTTGGTATGATGTGCACATTACATGACAATGTCCAAAATGAAGGAGACATGCATGAGGTGTTCTTATGAGGGCACTGAACACTGAGTTGTAGCAGTAGAAAAGGGGTCCAGAGTCTGATGTACTCTCAGGAGAAGCACTTCCAATGAAAGATAGAAGTATAAACAAAGAGATAACAATAGCAATAAAATTTGCTTCGAAAGTACCTGAACCCATAACCTTACATCAACTCTTATTCACGGTCTGTGTTATAACCCATCATGGCAGCAAGACAAGTGTTGAGTAATGCAGTCTGAAGACAATTTATATGTTCACGTGCATTCAGTTTTCCAGAGAATATAAAAAATAAAAAAGTAAATAATATCAATAAGTCATCATTTTTCTTCACTGTGAACCTGGTGCTCTTTCCACAAGACCGTGCTTCCATTCAAACATTAACATAAAAAAAATCTTTATTTTGAATAATATGTAGTTTATAGAGCTCTTTCACATGTACCATAAGTTAATCTCGTTATGATTCTACATGGGCTGCATTCCCTTTTCTAATAACCTATGAGAAAACTTAAGAGACTGGTCTAATAGTGGTCTGATTCTATAAATATTATCATTCTGCCTGCAATTCTTCCTATAATATTACCGAATTTACATATAGGGATATCTGTTCCTTCATTTATTTTACAAATAAATACTCATAATGTAACAAGCACTAGACAATTTTTGAGAAAAAGAAACACAAAAGTTCCCTGCTCTCATGCAGTTTATATTTTATATATTGTAATATATATGTGTATACTGCTAGGGAGGAAAAAAAGGCAGTAGTAAGGAAAAAGTAAAGAACAACCTAGGTGTGGAGCAGTGTACCTATACTTACTTTTATGTGGGTGTTGTTAATGGAGGACCTTGATTTATTACCATTCCCCATTTAAATCCAACCGTGAGGTCATAGAGAATTTTGCTGTCCCTAACATAAACCACTTTCTTATCTTTTTTTTTTTTTTTTTGTCTTGGCAAGAATATCTGAATATACTTATCCTTTCTCCTTTCCTGGCTTAGTGGATTTTCATTTGTCTTAAAGACACAACTTAGTGATAATGTTCTCTAAGTTGTTGCTCATCTTTCCGATCCGAATGTCCACTTCTTCATTTTCCCTTAGTTCTAATGCTTATGGTAATTAAATAAAAATATTTTTCTTTTACTCATCTGCTTACTTATTTACTTTGCAGTTTTACTATAGGACATCACTGAATGGAAACTTTTTAAAAAAATATTTTATTTATCTATTCATGAGAAACACACAGAGAGAGGTAGAGCCATGAGAAACAGGCACCCCCCAGGGAGCCCAATACAGGTCTCAATTCCAGGATCCTGGGATCATGACCTGAGCCAAAGGCAGACACTCAACCACTGATCCACCCAGGTGTCTCTGAATGGAAACTTATATGTGTTCTCAGTTGTTAGTACAGTGAGTGGTACTTGATAGGAACCCATTAAGCTTTTTTTCCCCCGTTTGAATATCTAACACCCTAGGATTAGTTTATTCTTGTGATTGTCCCAAATAAACAGCCATAAAATGACTGGAGTTTCTTTTTGGTTATTCATTTATTTATTTATTTATTTATTTATTTATTTATTTATTTAATTAATAAAGATTTTATTTATTTATTCATGAGAGGCACACAGAGAAAGGCAGACACAGGCAGAGGGAGAAGCAGGCTCCATGCAGGGAGCCCGATGTGGGACTCGATCCCAGGTCTCCAGGATCACGCCCTGGACTGAAGGCAGCGCTAAACCGCTGAGACACCCAGGTATCCCTGTTTGTTTTTAAATTTTCTTCCAAATATAGAAATTATGAAGTAGAATCCCTAGTGAAAGAAGAAATGTTTTATCATTTAAAGAACTCCATAGGATTAAATGATCAGCCAGATTGAGGAATCACTGATCTATTAGACATTATGATCACATCTCTTCCCCCACCCCACCCCACCCACTTTTTAGCTTGGAAGCCATTAAAGCATTTCATTTTATTGATAAATATGTAGTAAATGGAATAATACCTAATATACGAATCAACAAGATAATGAACAATCTGATTAAGAATATACAAGAGATCTGAACAGACACTTCAGCCAAAAAGATATACACCTGTCAAGTAAGCATATGAAAAAATGCTTCTGTCATTAAGATGCACGTGTCATTAGGGAATTGAAATTAACACAACATAAAATATAAGTGTACACCTATTAAAAAGGCCAAAATCTGTGCCGCTGATGACACCAAATAATTTCAACCATGTGGAGCAACAGAAACTCTCATTCATTGATAGTGGGAGTACAAAATCACACAACCACATTGGAAGACAGTTTGGCTGTTTCTTAAAAAACTAAACATACTCTTGCCATATGATCCAGCAATTGTACGCGTTGGTATTTATGCAAATGAATTGAAAACTTATGTCTACACAAAAACGTGCATATGGATAAGCACAGATATAAACATGGATGTTTATAGAAGCATTATTCATAATTGGCAAAACTTGGAAGGAACCAAGATGTCCTTCGGTAGGTGAATGAATAAATAAACTGTGGTAGATCCAGGCAATAGAATATTACTCAGTGCTAAAAAGAAATGAACTATCAAGCCACAAAACAAAACAACAACATGGAGGAGCCTTAATGCATATTACGGAAGTGTAAAAAAGCCAACCTAAAAAGGCTGCATACTCCCTCTTCCCTGACACTTCTACCTCCACCAGCTTCTGTACACGTGCATTCACACACTCTCTCTCTTAAACCAACCAACCAACAAACAAACAAACACAATAATGGCCCAAAAATCTCTTTCTGTGAAATCTCCCAAAGGGATAAAAATATATATCCACAAAAAATTTTTATAATAATGTTATTAGCAGTTTTATTAACAATAGCTAAAAACTGGAAAGAGCTAAGATGTCTACCAATGTTAGTAGTCTAACAAATTATAGTGCTCTAATACAATGGAAGTTACTTCATTGTATTTTAATTACATATAAGTATATATATTATTATCATTATCTTATATATGCACACATACATACATGTATACATACATTATAATTATATATTATCGTTATTTCATCATTATATATGCACAGATACATGCACATATACATAAATATGGAATGCATATAAATATATTAAAAAATGAATAAATACATGAAAAAGTTCATGTTTGATACAACCATATGAAGTTCTAAATAAAGTCAAAACTAAGCTACAGAGATAGAAATGATAAAAACAGTGCCTGTGGTGTGACTGAAAAACTGGCATGGTGGGGAAGGAAGTTCAAGGGAAGTGGAAATTTTCTGTTTTGATTGGGTTGGAGGTTGTATAAAACTTATCAAACATACAATCTATGAATTTTGTTATAATTAAATTACATATCAAAAAAATTTACAAGTATACTAAACTGTGAAAGTTTAAAAGAAGTAAAAGATGCTTTGACGAGCAGCAGAATTTTGATTAATTTTTTGTTTTTCTTTGTGTCTCGATGGTTTTTGGTTTATTACACAAAATATGCAGTCAGAAAAACAAATGAACAATAAATACCTAAACTCTATCCACTTGTCCTTTGAGGTTAATATGGCAATGTTGGAAAAATCATCTGGAACTCAGAGAAAGAAGAGCACTTGATTATGGCAAAAATAACGAGATAAAAGGAGCCTGGCACCCACCATAGAACTGTCATATTAGTTTTTTTTTAATTTTAAATTTTTATTTAAATTCTAATTAGTTAACATATACAGTAATATTAGTTTCAAGAGTACAATTTAGTGATTCATCACTTATATATAACACCCCATAAACAGCAGAATTTTAGAATAATTCGGTATCTTCTTAAGGTGTCTATGTTGTAGGGGACGCCTGGGTGGCTCAGTGGTTTAGCACCTGCCTTTGGCCCAAGTCCCACATCAGGCTCCTGCATGGAGTCTACTTCTTCCTCTGCCTATGTCTCTGCCTCTCTCTCTCTATCTGTGTTTCTCATGAATGAATAAATGAAATCTTTTTTTCTTAAAGGTGTCTATGTTGTAAGGTCAGTGATAACCATTTTTTTAATTTACAGATTTTTATTTATTTATTCATGAGAGACACACAGAGAAAGGCAGAGACACAGGCAGAGGGAGAAGCAGGCTCCATGAAAGGAGCCCGATGTGGGACTCAATTCCACAACTCTAGGATCACACCCTGAGCCAAAGGAGATGCTCAACCACTGAGCCACCCAGGTACCCCAGTGAAAAGCATTTTGATGAATAAAATGCATTCTAGTGTTTTAGAATAAGTTGTTTTGAGTAAAATTCTTATTTCTTAAATTATAACTTATGAATAGTAAAATGTATATTACTAAATGTAATACATTTAAAAATTTTATCAATTGAACACTGTCATGTAGCCAGCACTAAGATAAAGAAATAGAAGTTTAGGGACATCTAGGTGGCTCAGTGGTTTAGTGCCTGCCTTCAGCCCAGGGCATGATCCTGGAGACCCAGGATGCAGTCCCACATTGAGGTCCCTGCATGAAGCCTGCTTCTCCCTCTGCCTGTGCCTCTGTCTCTCTCTCTGTGTCTCTCATGAATAAATAAATAAATAAATAAATAAATAAATAAATAAATAAATAAATCTTAAAAAAAAAGAAATAGAAGTTTGGCAGCCTCCAAATCTCCTTTGACCTTCTTTCCAGTCCCTACCTGTAAAAAACTAAACTGGATTATTATTTCTAGAAATGTGAATTAGAACTTCAGAGAATCTAGATGTATAGATTATCTTTATTTTCTTCTTTTCCTTTGTCTTCCACTTTTTGTTGACATTTTGTTGAGTTGCCCTGACCCCTCCCCACAGGTGATCAAAACTCCATATACAACTTATGACTTTCCCAAAACTTAGCTACTAATAGTTTATAGTTTACTAGAAGCCTTATTGATAAACAGTTTATAAATACATATTTTGCATTTCATTTCCTACAAACATTACCTTAATTTTAATTCTTAACTTTTAGCTTGTGTAAAATTTTAGTATCTTCCTAAATAGTTTAATAGTTTGAAGCTTTCTAACTCATCCAATGTGTCCTATCATCTTAAACTCAGATTCTATTTCACTTCTTTAAGCATATGTGTAATATATAGTTGTGTTTTGTGCTTGAGTCTTCATCTTTATTTTTATTTATTTTTATTTTTTAAAGATTTTATTTATTTATTCATGAGACATACAGAGAGGCAAAGACATAGGCAGAGGGAGAAGCAGACTCCTCACAGGGAGCCTGATGCAGGACTAGATCTCTGGACCGGGATCATGCCCTAAGCCAAAGGCAGACGCTCAGCCACTGAGCCACCTAGGCATCCCTTGGGTCTTCATCTTTAAAAGTGACCGAGTAACAACATGGAGAGGTCAATTCCACTGGAAGAAAAACTTAACGTTACAGTGCCTCTAGAAATGGAAAGCATCATTTTTCATGCAAGGCCACAGGAGGAATACCACCTGACCTTTTGGTCAGGAAGCAGAAATAGGAGAGAGGGGAGAAGCTAGGCTAGAAACCTTTTTTTGGCATTTTCTTTTGGAAATGCAAGGCAGGGTAAACAGTCTAGAATTGGCTAGTTTGAATATTTTGGTGGACTTTGGACTATAAGAGTGGTCCTTAGTTGCCTGGTACACGACCTTGAGATGATTAAGTCAGAGAAATATTCCCTCCTGGGGTGTATGGGCTGGGTATGAGTCTGAATTAGGCTGGGTATGAGTCTGAATTAGTTAGTCAAAGGTACATTTCTGGCTCAGTCTTTTGCTTTCTTTAAGAATTGGCTGGCTCAGGAGGGGTGGTCTCTCCTCAGCCAAGAAGATTCTTTTTGTGGTTGCGTAAATATCATAATACACAGAAAAAATTAAGACCTCATATGTTGTACATATGTCTCTTGAACAACATAGGGATTAGAGGTGCTGCCCCCCATCCAATCCAAAATCCATGTATAACTTTTGACTGTCCCAAAAAAATAAGCACTAATAGCTTTCTGTTGACTGGAAGCCTTACTGATAACATAAACAATAAACACATATTTAAATAGGTTTACATACTGTATTCTCACAATAATGTAAGGTACAAAGAAGAAAATGTTATTGAAAATCATAAGGAATAGAAGATACATTTATAGTACTGTACTGTATTTATTGAGAAAATCTGTATGTAGGTGGATCTTCTATTGCAAGAGTCAGCTGTATATTTATACCATCATGTTCACAATGAACCCTTTTCTATCTTCCCTATTGTCTCACCATTTCCTTTCCTTCACTGATTAATTTACTGACTAATTAAAATATCATTTATTCTTCAAGTTTCATCTCCAATTAGAAGCCTTTTCTAATGCCACTAAAATTGATTTCTTTCTCCTTTGTGAGTGCACAGAACTGTAAAGAAAATAAATCTCTCTGCACCTGATATGACAAACCTACTTTAATTATAGGTATGATGGTGATTATATAAATCCTTGAGGAGATTTTGAGATCCCCAAAGATCATGCTTAGTAGAAGTCCATCATTTTGTTGTTGCCAATTATTCTCTATGTTGGCTCCATGCATTTTATATTGGAATTATCTGCTGGTCTTGTTTAAACTACAGAAGACTTGACTTTACCCAGACTGCAATTCAACCTTTTTAAGGACAAGTGTGAATTTCTAAATTTTAATCAACATCTCTGAAGATCATTTGGCACACCACATTTTCAGAATCACTACTCAAATCAATGACCCATTCATTATAAATTTAATAGTATAAAGCATAGTTCCATCATCTTTTAGGTGATCTATTTACCATACTTAGTATAATCAGAAAACATTGTTCAAAATTTATTTCTAAATAATAATAGCCAACACATATAGCACTTACTTTGTGCCAGATATTTTTCTAAGTGGAATGCATATATTAGCTCATTGAAGCCTCACCATGATCCACTGAGGTGGCTACCAATAGTATGCTCATTATGCAGAGGAAGGAAGTGAAATCAGAAAATATGAAGTAACTTGACAATAATTATATAGCTTTTAAATATGATTGTAGTCTGTATACTGATAAAGTACACTATATTTCTTCTAGTGCTTAAAGAAATTAGATGATTCCCAGGTAGATAGGTGGTAGATGTATAGCATATATATATATATATATATATATATATATATATAGAGAGAGAGAGAGAGAGAGAGAGAGAGAAGAGAGAGAGCGCTAGATTATAATACCTGAAATGAGAAAATGTGATCAAACTTATCATGGGGCAAATAGAAAACAAAGCATCAGACAGTCATATAAAAAATTAGCATACCCTTTTTAGCCTTTTAGCAAATCTGTATATAGAAACCACTACTTCTTAGCAATAGAAACTATGCTAATTTATAATACGACCCAAACTGGAAGTTTATGTAAATTAGGTGTTTCCTACACTCAATATGCTTAAAAGACTGTCTGATTCAGAATAAATAAATATTTCTGAGAATTAGGCCTAAAGTATTTTTCACTCTTAATAGCTTCTATATTTGTTAAACCAGAGAAAATTCTAAAGCCAAACCTGGCCATGAATCTTACTCATTGGCAGTTAAACTGGAATTTTTAATTTTTGAGAATCCCATTCAAGATTTGTTTTAATATCTGATTCTGGATATGTAAAGTGTCCAATCTCCAATGCATGTTTTGTACAAGAAAATAACTATGCTATTCAGTAGCTTATCTGAAGAAATAATTTAAAGCAAAGTCTGCATCATACAATTTTTTATTACTTTATAATAATTGTTTAATGGTAAAAATTACCGTTGATGGTGGCTTGAATTTGTTTTTATCACCTACAAGCAAAGCACTTTATATACATTATCCCATATGAGCCTCATAACAAACTAGAAAGTAGATACCATTTAGAGATAAATATACCAAGACTCAGAAAGTGAAATGCCAAGCTGGTCCCATAGTAAATAATTTTCAGATTATGGAAAAAAGAATATATTTCTTGAAATAAAACAAGCCTTCTAGGATAGACCATTTAAACAAAGATAGATAGATTGCTAGATAGTAAACTTGTGTATACATATATATGTGTATGTATATATACACATTACAATTGCATATATGTACATAGATATTTTATATATATATCACTTAAATATCATTTGCATTCAATATTCATGAAGTACTTACAAGCTACTGTTTTATCTTCATTTTATATATGAAGGAGATGAACCTCATTCATTCTTTATACAAACTTTTTGGGTGCGTCCTTGGAGTAGACACTACTCTAGTCTTGAAACACAATACTGGGGTCTCTACTCTTAGAGACTGACATTCTTGGGAGTAAAATAATAGAATTAAAATTAAACCTTGTTATATGGTGGAGAAAAAAACAAATAATTTTTTCATATACACTTGTTAAGCACACTGTCAAGATCTCTCCAAGGAAATAACATTGAGGTTCATATCCCATAATAGGAAGTCAGGTATTTTTATCCCTAATTCTAAGGCAAAAGCTAGTACAGTTTCTGAAGCAGAAATAAGTCTGGTTTGTTTTTATAACTGAATAAGGCCTAGTCTGTCTTTCTTTCTCTTTTTCTTTCTTTCTTTCTTTCTTTCTTTCTTTCTTTCTTTCTTTCTTTCTTTCTTTTTCTTTCTCTTTTCCTTTCTTTCTTTCTTTCTTTCTTTCTTTCTTTCTTTCTTTCTTTCTTTCTTTCTTTCTCTTTCTTTCTTTCTTTCTTTCTTTCTTTCTTTCTTTCCTTTCTTCTTTCTTTCTTTCTTTCTTTCTTTCTTTCTTTCTTTCTTTCTTTCTTTCTTCTTTCTTTCTTCTTCCTTTCTTCTTTCTTTCTTTTTCTTTCTTCTTCTTTGTATTTAAGAAAATACAAAGTCTGCCCCTGTGAAATATTTTATCCCATTATTTTTCTTAGTACTAGACAAGGATGGGAAGATGAAAATCAGTGCCAGAATTTACTACTGAGCAAAGGAAGAACACTGCAATTTTGCATTTTCTTTATGTGAATAAGCATATTTCTTTTAAGACAGAAAAAAATGGATAAATGTTTAGTTATGTCTATCGAGATTTAACTTAATTTATTAAATAAGGCTCAGCAAAAATTTATTGAATGCTTATTAATTGATGGCCATCACAAAAGGATGATATCATAGGAAATGTAAAAGTTTTGAAAATGACTAACTATAAAGATAGTGCATTCTATTAGAAGAGTGAACGATGAGATATGTTTCTGATGGGAAAAAAGGAAGTGAAAAAGGAGTGATTGCTTTGGGCCTAAATTTGAACACAGACAATATTGAAACCATCCCCCCGGTTCTATTATTTCTTATCAATTTGAACTTGCTATAGTCTTTTTTTAAGTATATAAATAAAAATTTTCGTATCAGAAAAGTTCCAGTACAAATATGAATGCTAAGGATATAAACATAAAAATATTTGCCATTGCTCCCTTAAAATAGGACTAGATGGACACTTAAAAGCAGGAATTGAATGAGGACTGACAAGTATATTTCTGAGAAACTGTGGAAATGCTTAGTTTCTGAGATGGAGAAACTCATCTATATAATATGATGACTTGAGGAATAAAAAAGGAAACAGTAGCTGTGAATTAACTCAGTTTCACAATGTTATCCAAGGCACAGAAAGAAAATGGCTGTGGAAAATATGGCACAGACTATCCAGGAAGATCAGATGCTATTATTAGCAACCAGAGATATGAAGCATAGCTCTTCTGCTGACCTCGGGCATCAAATCCTGTTTGGATAGTATATGCAATATTGATGAATATATTTTCCTTTCATGGACTATCCAGCCTACAATGTACTTTTGGATCTTGAGCTAACAAGTACCATGAAAAGTGAACTTGGAATATAGGGCATGTTGGACAAATCAATCATACACAGAGACACAGAAAAGTCCCTTGCTTACCAGGGAAAAATATTTAATTCCATTTTAAATGGCAAAAGGGTTCTCTAAATGACTATTACAAATAGGTCAAGTGAATGAACATAAATATTTATTTCTTCCATTCTTTGGGTTTCAAGGCAATTGCTGCATAGTCTGAAAAAATAGGCTAAGCTGGTGTTTTATCTATGTACTACAACTAGCACACTTCTGGTTTCAGATATAAATAAGAAGGACACTGGGGAGAATAGATGAAAGCAATTGACTAAGAACTGTCAGCCTGAACTTCTGAGACTGACAAACTTGACTGCTAAGTTACTTCAACCTGAAAACAGGAAACTTCTTCAGGACACTTGCTTTTAGTATTTATAGGAAGGTAGATTCTTATTTGATGAAAACAAATTATAAGTCTCAATGAAGGATTGGAGACAGAATAATCCTTTGCACTTATTAATCTCTTCCAGTGTTAATGCTGAAAATGGTAAAGTAGGAAAAAAAATTGTTGGGGTTTTGAGTCAAACTGATGGTGGTGATGACAAGGACAGAAAATTGAATCAGGGAAATGTAATAGCTGTACAACTACTACCCAGCTGGCCACTACCATGAAATGGTTTCAATTTCATGGGGAGTTGGGGAAGGCTCATAGAACAGAAGATGATGTGCATTACAGGGACAAAGATAAATAAATTAATTAATTAATCAATTAATTAATAAGCTATGTAATTTCACAGAACATTCTCTAATATCTGAGATTTTTGATACACAAAAGGTTCAAAGCAGGTGGTAAAGTACTCTTTTCTTTGCAAAGCCCAGCTGAAGTTATTGGTCTTCAGCTTACAGCCTAAGCTACTTATATATTTATTTATTTATTTGACTAAATCACTAACGGTAGTCATTAAGCATCTTTTAGATGCACTTATGGATTATGTTTTTTGATGCCCTTCAATCTGAAAAATGATTTTGATCACCCGAAACAATCAACATTATAGAAAAATTTCAAAGAAAAGCATTGTATTGAAGCAATATGTGCATTATAAAATAGTGTACCTAATGAAAGAAACTAAAGCAAAACAACACAGAGCCAGTTTAGAAGGTGAACAATCAAAAAGTTCATGCCTGAATTTTTTTTCAAAGTACAGTGCAATTACAACTTAATTTTAGAATTATTACAATAACTTTTACTGCTTTTTTTAGCAAATACAGATGGACTCGTATAAAAAGAGCTCACAATTCAGCATTTATTTAACAACATGAGTTCTAATAATATAAAAATGTTATGTATGAATATTCTGGTAAAAATTAGTTAATAAAATAATCCATTTCTTATCATTTTAGTTATACTTTTAATTTATTTAATCATAATAACTGAAATAATTACGTTAAAACATAGAAAACATTTTAATTAACATGTATGTTTCTACCTCACCCGTGGAAGAAATTGGTTAAGTGCACAATCTCATAACTTGTGAATCTGTAATTTCCAACTTATAACGTTTGGTTAAAAATATATTGGCAACTTACAGATTTAACTAAAATAATTAAATGGCCAATCCCTAAAGATATCATTTATTCATCATTATGAAAATAATTACTGTTCCTAAAAATATCAAAACTCATTTTTAAAAAATTGGGCTAATTTCTACTTCAGTTTTTCTTTTTCTTTTTTTTTTTTTTACTTATCTTTTTAGAGCAATGTCCAATTCACAACAAAATACAAAATACAGAGATTTCTATACTCCGAACTTTCACACATACATATCCTTCCTCTCCCATTATCAATACGCCTCATGAGAATAATACATTTTTACCAAGGATGAACCTACACTGCCACATCATAATCACTCAAAGTCGATAGATTACAAAAGGGCTCAGTCTTGGAGTTGTACATTTTATGGATTTGGGCAAATATAAGGTAACAACATATCCATCACCATATTATCCTACAGAGTATTTTTACCGCCTCAAAACTCCTCTGTTTTCTGCGTAGTCCTTCTCCCATCTCCCTAGCCCCAGAAATCACTGATCCTACTCTATCCTTAGTTTTACTTTTTGCAGAATATCATCTGGTTAGAATCATATAGTACATAGCCTTCTCAAATTGACTTATTTCATTTAGTAATATGCATTTAAGGTTTCCCCCAGGTCTTTTCATGACTTGGTACCCATTCCTTTTTAGCACTTAATTTCCATTGTCTGGACCTACAGCAGTTTATCTGTTCACCTACCAAAAAATATCTAGGCCATTTTCAAGTTTTGGCAATTATGAATAAAGTTGCTGGAAACACCCAAGTGACCTTTTTGTGAGTTCACGTTTTTAAATACTTTTGGGTAAATAAATACCAAATAGAGTGATTGCTGGATAATATAGCATAGTATAGTAATTATTCTTGTAAGAAATCAGCAAAAAGTCTTCCAAAGTGGCTGTACCTTTTTTTTTTTTTTTTTTGCATTCCTACCAAGAGTAAATGAGATTATCATTGCTCCCCATTCTTGCCATATTTGGTCTTACCACCAGTCCAGATTCTGGCCATTTTACTACATGCATTATTGTTTTAATTTGCATTTCTTTGATGCCTTAATATGTGGAACACCTTTTCACATGCTTATTTGCTATCTGTATATCTTTAGTGACATGTTATTAAAGTTTTTTGGCTATTTTTATTGGGTGTTTTGTTTTCTTACAGAGTTTTAAGAATGTGCTGTATATTCATTTATCACATGTTTCTTCTGTGAATAATTTCTTCTGATATTCCCATTACACATCTTGTAATTGTCCCACAGTGCTTGGATATTGTGTTGTTGTTTTTTTCCCCCCAATCTTTTCTTTCTGTGTTTCAAGGATTCTACTTATATGTCTTCTAGCTCAGAGATTCTTTACTCAGCCATTTCCAGTCTACTCAGAAGCCCATAAAAAACATTCTTCATTTTTTACAATGTCTTGATTACATTTACATTTTATTTTACTTCTTTCTTAGAATTTTTCTCTCTGCCTATATTTTCCACTTTTTCTTGCATACTGCTTACTTTACCTATTAAAGCCATTAGCATATTAATCATTGTTACTTACTGTAATTCTTAGTTTGATAATTTAGACATCACTGCCATGTCTAGTTTTGATGCTTACTCTATCTCTTCAAATTATGCTTTCTTTTGCCTTTTGGTACACCTTGTAATTGTTTTCTTGACAGCCAGACAACATGTGTCAGGTATAAGGAATTGCTATAAGCAAGCCACTAACAATGTAGTGGGGAACTGTCAGGGGAGAGGAAGTGTTTTATGATCTTATAGTTAGGCATCTTCTTTTAGCGAGCCCATGCCTTTGGACTATGAACTTCACAAAATTTTCTGTTTTTTTTTTTTTTTTTTATTCTCCCTTAGGACAGAATGGCTAGAGTGCTCTATCACATTTCAGAATGGTTCATTTTCCTCTCTCCCTGCAGGAAGCATGAGGGGATTTTCCCCTGAGATTTACTGGGGGGCAAGGTTGAGTCCCTGGAGGTAGATCTCACAATATTGTGGGGCACCCCTATGATTAGACCTCTTTAGAAATTTTAACTCTCTGAGCTGTCCACGTTGAGCCTCCAGCATTTTGTTCATTGCAGCCTAGGTTTTCCTATACAGGAAACCTATCCTATTCTTATCTGGTTCCTAGAGCGCTTTCTACTCCTGGGTCTCTGATCCAGTAAGCCACAACTTCTTATATTTGCCTGTCTGCCTGTCTGATCTTGGGGGCAGAGGTTTGCCCTGTGTTCCTCCCTCTTTTGTGAAGCCCAGAAGAGTTGTTGATTTTTCAGTCTATACAGCATTTTACTGGTTGTTAGGACGGTGACAACTTCCAAATTCCTTATGTATGAAAACATACACCAAAAGTCCCTCTCTAATATTTAAACATACTTCTGTTTTGAAAAACAACTCAAAATGATTGTATATATATAAAATTTTATAAATATTAGTAATCAAATTAACTCCCATTAGATATCACTCAATTTCATAGGTAGTATGAAAATTACTACTTGTAGGAACTCTGACGTCCCTCCTTTATCCTGTTATAAGTAACCACAGTCCCGATTTAATGTGAGTTTTTCTCATCCTTCACTTTACAGTTTTGCAGTATATAATCTTAAGTGATATACCAATTAGTTTTTCTGTTAACAAATATTTTGTAAGAGAATTCATGTTTTGAATGTACTTCTTCAAACTGCATCCACTAAAAAATATTTTCTGAGATTTATCCATGTTTAAGTATACACTTACAGTTCATTCATTTCCACTGTAGTCTTGTATACATATACTACAACATATGAGTTTTACTAGTGGTGGGCTTGTGGATTCTCAAATTCTTATACTTATGTTTTAAATAATGTATACTATTACTTTGTGTCAACCATTGTTTTAGTAAATGTTTTACAAATACTAACTTGGTTAATCCATTGTAACAAGCCCTTAAAACCTTATAAATTCTTCCTGGGTGCATGTGAAAGATGTTCTCTAGGGTGATAATTTTGGCAGAGGATGTACTATATCATGTTCATCTTTATTAGGTAATGCCAAATTGGTTCTCAAATTGATTGAGTTAATTTATATTCCCCATAGTTTTATGTTTTTCTTTGTTCAACACTAGCCAACCCTTGGTATTACTTGATTTCCTAATCTATACATTATTAGTGGGTACAGAATTTCATTTTGCATTAATGTTTTCCTGATAATTATTAAGGTTGAAAAATCACTTAATATTTTGTCATTCATTTATCAGTGATGTTCCACTTTATGTCTCTTTCCCATTTTTCTATTGTTGTTCATTTTTCTTAATAATTCAAATCAGTACTCCCATTTAAATCCCATGTGATAAAAACATTGTCTCCTGTTTGTTTATGCTTGTTGTTTACACACATTACATATATCTTGAGCTTATTTTGTCTCTCCATGTATGGTGTTTTTTGATGAACAGAAATTATTTTTAATGTATTCCAAATTATCTATCTATGCTTATGTTTATGCATTTTTAAAAATATTTTCATTCCATGGAATAAGAAAATATATACTCTTATATTCTCTATTTGAAGTATTAAAATTTTAATGTTAGTATGCAATTCATTTGGAAATAGTATTTTGTGAGGGTTAAAATTGTGATGTATTTTCAGTTTTTTTTTTCTGTTGATAAGGACAAAAGTATCATATTGCTTTTTTTTGTTTTTTTGCTTTTTTTTAAAAGATTATATTTATTTATTCATAGAGACACAGAGAGAGAGAGAGGCAGAGACACAGGCAGAAGGAGAAGCAGGCTCCATGCAGGGAGCCTGACGTGGGACTCCATCCTGGATCTCCGGAATCACGCCCTAGACCGAAGGTGGTGCTAAACCCTGAGCCACCCGGGCTGCCCTGTTCTTTTTTTAAAAATGGAACTTCAGTGGGAGAATTCTCATATTTTTTATGCATATGGTCCTGTTCCTATGCTATATTCTATTGTTCAGTTTACCTCTACATGCAATTAAATAACACTGGCTTAATTACTATTAATCTATAATGAATCTTAATATCTGGGAAGGTAATTATCCATGTCTAGTTCTTTTTTAAAGTGTTTACTAAACATATTTTAACTTTTACTTCTCCTAAAACGTTTTAGAGGGAAATTTTAATTTTCATGAAGTTATTATTGGAACTTCATTGACTCTATAGATCGATTTGAGGAGAATTGATTTCTATTCACTATTAAATCTCACATAGCATGTATTTCCATGTATTTATAGTTTCAATGATATTTAATAAAATTTAGTAAGTTAAAAATAAGGCTCTTGCACATAATTGGTTGGATTATATATAGAAATCTGTTAACTCTATTACTACTATAGATATCACTTCTCATTAAATTTTATTTTATGTTTTCTACTCATCTCATTGTGCAAATTAAACTTTATATTTTATCTAGAAAGCTTACTAAATACCCTTGTTAAGTTCTTTTTCTTGTGAGCCATTTTTAAAAATATTTTATTTATTTATTAATGAGAGACCCACAGAGAGAGGCAGAGACATAGGCAAAGGGAAAAGCAGACTCCTGGCGAGGAGCCTGATGCAGGATTCAATCCCAGGACCCCGGGATCATGACCTGAGCTGAAGGCAGACACTCAACCATTGAGCCACCCAGGTGCCCAAACCATTGCTAATTCTTTAGCATATTTGTAGATTTTTGTGGAGCTTACATGTATGTAGACAATCATAATCTGTGGAAAAAACAATTTTTAGTCTTCTTTTATTTTTCTTAAGTTTTATATCTCTTTCCCAGCCCTATTGCTCTATTTAGAACTTCTAGTACATTGTTGAATGAAACTTAAATATTAGATGTCTTGTCTTTTTTCTGACATTAATGGGTGGCTTCTAAAGACTCACAGACAAGTTTACTTGCAGGTATTTGGTAAGCACATATTATCAAATTTGAAAAGTTAAACAAATTTATCCTTTTGAAAGTTTTAATACAAAAGTTAAATTTGTTAGGATAAAGTTTCTAGCAAATCCAGCTGTACCTGTTTTAAATTCCGGATTTTTATGGTTGCAATTGCTGTTTGTGAAAGTATTTCTCCCCCCACCCCCCACCCCCACTTTGGGTTATAATTAATCTATGTTTATTTATTTGGTTATTTTATTCAGTAAATTAACTTCTGACTTTGTTGATCTCTATATTTTATATTTGTTTTCCATTACTTTATATTCCACTCTTATGTCTATTATTTTATTTCTTCAACATTATTTAATTTTAAGGGTAGTTGCCTAATTCATTAATTTTTCATATGTCACATTACAATATAAAGCATTCGGCCTTAGCCCATGAGTGGGCTAAAATAATGCAACTTCTTCTGTCTTTTGAAATTTTAATTCTCTTATAAAATATGACCCAGCAGTTTCATTCTTAAGTATATATCGCAGAGAAATACTTGCATAGATGCATTAAGAAATTTTTAAAATACTATTCATAGAAGAATTAATCATTAAAAAAAGAAAAATGTGTGTGTGTGTGTATGTAAAGAGTGATTTATTTTGAGATATTAGCTCATAGCCCATGCAATTATAGAAGCTAGAAAGCCAAAAATCTGCAGTGTGTGCTGATAGGCTGGATATCCAGGGTGAAACGAACATTGCAGTTCAAGTTTGCAAACTGTCCTTTGATTGAATTATTTTTGCTAGGGGTAGGACAGTCATTTGTTCTATTCAGGACTTCAACTGATTGAATGAGGGTCACCCAAATTATGGAGGATAATCTGTTTTACTCAAAGTCCATCAATTTATTTATTTATTTGTTTTTAAAAATATTTTATTTATTTATTCATGAGAGACACAGAGAGAGAGAGGCAGAGACACAGGCAGAGGAAGAAGCGGGCTCCATGCAGGAAGTCAATTCCGGGTCTCCGGGATCAGGCCCTGGGCTGAAGGCAGCGCTAAACCGCTGAGCCACCCGGGGTTGCCCAAAGTCCATCAATTTAGATGTTAATCTTCTCTAAAAACACTCTCAGAAAAATCCAGTATATTTGATCCCATATTTGGACACCATGGCCCAACCAAATTGACACATAAAATAAACCATCACATCAGTAGTAGAAGCAGGAATAGTTCTATTTATTATTGTTTCCTGTGACCCACTAGGAGACAATGTACTTCCTGTTCCTACAACTCTGAGATCTATAGGGTTAGATATTCAAATTCCCAAAAAAATGTACACCTCAGGTAAAGGTTATAGAAAACATATCAGTGAATTATGAGCTACAGATGCTTCCTGGTACTTTTAGCTCCTAGTATCAAAGAAACCGGAAGAAAGAAGTAATTATCATATCATGGATAATTGTCTCTGGTCATTGGGATAAGTGGAGATGCTGTTAAACACTGAGGGAAGGAAGAGTATGTGTGAGACCCAGAAAAGAAGCATTTACTTAGATTACTCCTTACTTTATTGTGACTGTAGGTGTACAAGCTTATCAAACACAATCGCAGAAGGGCAGGCAGCAAAAATCAGGTCATTTATGATGAGTGTCTGGGTTATACTATCTGGTGAACTTTTGAGACAGGTAAACATGACATCTGAGGTGAAGACACCCATATAAGGAAAGGTCCACCAAACAGCATGAGTTGCTTATCTTTGCATATGTATATAGAGGTAGAGTCCATGAAAACGGTACAGTGTGGTAGACATGAAAATGTGCCTCTTAGCTCCTTCATCAAGAAAGGACATTCTGGGGGCAGCCCGGGTGGCCCAGTGGTTCAGCGCCCCCTTCAGTCCAGGGCCTGATCCTGGAGACCCGGAATCGAGTCCCACCTTGGGCTCCCTGCATGGAGCCTGCTTCTCCCTCTTCCTGTGTCTCTGCCTCATTCTTTCTTTCTCTCTCTCTCTCTCTCTCTACCTCTTGCTCATGAGTAAGTAAATAAAATCTTAAAAAAGAAAGAAAGAGAAAGAAAGAAAGAAAGAAAGAAAGAAAGAAAGAAAGAAAGAAAGCAAGCATATTCTGTCAGTTGCAGGTAGTGTGGTCAGCAGAGTCCCCTCATCTAAAGTCATGTCTTTCTGGGACATCCCACATCCTACTACTGAGCAATGTAGAGGTTTAAAAGTCTGTCTTTTTCAGGCTGGTACAGGATGACCCTGATGGGCAATTCTTGTCCCAGAGCATTCTTCCAGGTTGGCTGTGGTTTCAGTGGGCCTGCCCGGCAATTTCATTTCTTTCTTTGAACAAACCTACTTTCTGCCCACTTCCTAAGTGTCTTCTTGAAGAAGACTGAATGGAAGACATATACTAGAAAAGGCAATATGGAAGTTAGCATAAGAAACCTTACACACACACACACACACACAAAAAAAAAAAAAAAAAAAAAGAAAACTTACACACGATAGATATAAATGTACTTATTCAAACAGTTGTGGGAAAACATGCTTTTTAAGTACTCTGAAGCAAGTTTTTTAAAAAACTTGAAAACATCTCCTTTAATAATATTATCTTTTAGGAACTTAACTACATGTTTAATTGACATCAAAACTGGAATATATAATCTGGAACTTTAAAATCATCCCTAATATTTCTGTAATTTTGACAGAGAAAAAAAAGTAGGAAGCAAATTCTCCAAGATTAGACTGATGTACATCAGTTCTACATGGACAGCACATGACTAAATATATAAGTTCTTCATTTTTTTTATTAAGTTCTTCATTTTTACATATAATGTGCTGAAGGAACCCAAAACTCTGGATAGCCAGGATTTGTTAGAGAGTACACACACATCTTTAGAATTGAACGTGTAAAATTTGCCATCTAAAATTTTAAGCTTAGTTAGCAAGAATATATGTAGGATAAAAGGTAGTCATATCTGGGTAACTAAATAGCTGCACCTTAGTGCTAGGAATGGGGAGAGAGTTTGGATCAGAGAAATTCATTCAGACATCTATTCATCAGATGCTGTGATCCACTATCATATACTTGTGTGACATCATGTACACAAATATATCAGAACAATAAGTATGAAATGTCTTCTTTCCTTCCTAAAATGTTTTCTTTGTTGAATGTTTGCCACTACATCAATGGTCTATCTTTGACCTGAATCCAAAATGATTCCTTTTTAGAATCAAGTCAGGTTTTCTTGCTCTGTGGATATAATTCCCAAATGATTGCAAGAACAAACTTTCCAGATCTTTAAGGATGTTGTCAGGTGAGAGATCTATAACTGCTCAACTCTTGATTATATCAACCTAGAGATATAATTATAATTCTCTTCCATATCCTAAAAACCTTTAAGTATAAAAGTCTTGTGCCCACAATTTATTTTGGGAATATGCTTTTGCTTTATTGTACAGAAAATATCATCAGGACAGGGATGGGTACAAATATAAATATTATATAGATAAAAGCATAGTTTTCAATAACAAGTCCTTATATAGCATTTTGTTTAGCATTCATTCCAATACTACAAATATTGAGTTGTTCTAGATGTCTAGCCTCAAATATTATGTAGATACGTTTTGAACATCTACTATATCCTGAGCATGATTTAAAAATAATTAATATGTGACCTATGGCCAAAGGGAACTTATATACTGATTTTAGAGTAACCTTCAGAGAGAGTTAAATTGCTCTATTTTCTGACTAGTTTAGAGAAAAGCAAAATGACTAAAGATTAGGGAATGATTTTTCTAGGGCCTAGGAGAGGGAATACAATCTAATATTATAATTAAAAATTTACATAGAATTCATCAAATACAGTTCATTAACTGTACAAGATACATTTCACTTGGCTTCACAGTTTTTAGGTGTCCTGCAATGTAAAGATTTCTTTTAGAATCGATTGTTTGTTCTTTTGTCCCTGATGGACTATAGAAAAAGGGCCTACTTACATTTGCTATTTTTTGCTTCAACAGATTACTGCCCAGGGTCTCTTCATTTTACAAAGATTATTTCATTTAGATTGCAGTGACTTGTTCAAAATAAATCATTCATAAGAACCACTTTATTTCTCTTCAGGTAATAAGGTAGGAATTTCACCAGAGAAAGCAAAATCAAATTTTTTTCTGAGTCCTTAAATTCAAATGATAGGCTCTGTGGGTGCCTCTATCACAGGATTGTCAGCCGAGAAAGGGAATTTTCTTTGGTGTGGTGATAAGCACTGAAATAAAGTCTTCTTCCAAGGTTGTCATGGTAACACACATGCATCACCTGTCCTGCTCACATTTGAAATTTGTTCCCTAATATCTTCCATATGTATAGTTGCTTTTTGAATTTCATATAACCTGTGCTACATTTTGTTAGGTTTCATCAAGTATAGGTTACAACTACATTCAATAATTACATTAGCTGATTTGCAAACATGCATCTGTAACTAAGAATCTACTGAGCTCATAGAAATGAGTATAAAAAAATTAAACATGGCCATTGGTAGCACTGTGTAGTTTAGCATCAGGTGAAATTTTAAAAATATATATAGTTCATCAGTTTACTGCAGTTCTGCTTTGGTAAATTCATCCACACACAGAAACAGTGGGGTTTGCTCAAAGAGCTTGCTTACACTGAATCAGGCAATCTTGTTGCTATTGCTAGAGCTGTTCCTACTTGAATCACTACTATTGCTTCAAATATATAGTTTATTCAATGCTTAGTCTGTGTGATGTACTGGACTAAGCACTTTAAGTACTTGTTCTTGTTTTATCATTAAGAACTAAGACAGTGAAATGAGCACTGTCACTACTTACAAAGAAAACAGTTGAGGCTTAAGGGTTTAAGCTTCTTCTCAATGTCACGCTGGAGATTTGGAATTCAAAACAAGTGTAATTCCAAAAGTGTGTTTTTGACTACATTTATGCTAACTTCCTCTTCATAAAGATTCTTAGGAAAACTCATCAGAAAACGAGGCAAGTATTGAGTTAGGCACACAGAAGTGCAGACCTCTTTCAGAAATCCTGTTACAAAAATTACAAAAAGAGATTCCATGTCCAATTTAAGAAGATGTGCCTTGGGTATTTCTTTAGGTCACACTTCTTTAACTAATCATGAGCATTGTGATACAAATTATAGAGTAGGGGTTAGCTTCTGTACTTGAAACTCCCTGTGCTGCTTAACATTATGCTAGTCTCTCCTCGAGAAAAAAATCATCCTTAAAGCCTCCCCTTCAAAGAGTGCATATGTCTCAAAATCATTTTGCAACTGAACCACGTTCCACCATTCCACCACAGCCTGATCCTTCCAGTCACAAGAGACTTTTTGCCCTGCTTCATTTCTCTCTGAAAGATTTATCACTTTCTAACACATATTTTCTGCAGAGGATCCTGCAGCATTCTGCCTAATACCTTCTTCAGGGAAGATACTCATTCCATAGCTGCTGGAAATTTTGGGTTCTGATGGATTACACCTCAACTGTCTGTGGGAATTGCTTTGGCCAAAGGAATCTACCTAATGCGAAGTTACAACCCCACCCAGAAGTCAGCCAGCACCCAGTAATACAGGAATTCAAAGGTCAGCAGCCTTGCCTCAAGTTGGGACAACTCTAAACAGTCATCCCAGTTTTAAAGTTCTGTATATGATACGTCATTTGCAAATATCTTCTCCCATTCTGTAGGTTGTCTTTTAGTTTTGTTGACTGTCTCCTTTGCTGTGCAAAAGCTTCTTATCTTGATGAAGTCCCAATAGTTCATTTTTGCTTTCGTTTCATTTGCCTTCGTGGATGTATCTTGCAAGAAGTTACTGTAGCCGAGTTCAAAAAGGGTGTTGCCTGTGTTCTCCTCTAGGATTTTGATGGAATATTGTCTCACATTTAGATCTTTCATCCATTTTGAGTTTATCTTTGTGTATGGTGAAAGAGAGTGGTCTAGTTTCATTCTTCTGCATGTGGATGTCCAATTTTCCCAGCACCATTTATTGACGTATCGACGACATATCAGATAAAGGGCTAGTTTCCAAGATTTATAAAGAACTTATTAAACTCAACAGCAAAGAAACAAACAATCCAATCATGAAATGGGCAAAAGACATGAACAGAAATCTCACAGAGGAAGACATAGACATGGCCAACAAGCATATGAGAAAATGCTCTGCATCACTTGCCATCAGGGAAATACAAATCAAAACCACAATGAGATACCACCTCACACCAGTAAGAATGGGGAAAATTAACAAGGCAGGAAACCACGAATGTTGGAGAGGATGTGGAGAAAGGGGAACCCTCTTACATCATTGGTGGGAATGTGAACTGGTGCAGCCACTAAGAAAACTGTGTGGAGGTTCCTCAAAGAGTTAAAAATAGACTTGCCCGACGACCCAGCAATTGCACTGTTGGGGATTTACCCCAAAGATGCAGATGCAATGAAATGCCAGGATACCTGCACCCTGATGTTTATAGCAGCAATGTCCACAATAGCCAAACTGTGGAAGGAGCCTCGGTGTCCATCGAATGACGAATGGATAAAGAAGATGTGGTTTATGTATACAATGGAATATTACTCAGCCATTAGAATCGACAAATACCCACCATTTGCTTCAACATGGATGGAACTGGAGGGTATCATGCTGAGTGAAATAAGTCAATCGGAGGACAAACATTATATGGTCTCATTCATTTGGGGAATATAAATAATAGTGAAAGGGAATAGAAGGGAAGGGAGAAGAAATGGGTAGGAAATAGCAGAAAGGGAGACAGAACATGAAGACTCCTAACACGGGGAAACGAACTAGGGGTGGTGGAAGGGGAGGAGGGCGGGGCGGGGGGGGGTGGTGTAGGGATGAATGGGTGACGGCCACTGAGGGGGCACTTGACGGGATGAGCACTGGGTGTTATTCTGTATGTTGGCAAATTGAACACCAATAAAAAATAAATTCATTATTAAAAATAAATAAATAAATAAATAAATAAATAAATATAAATAAATAAAGTTCTGTGTATGATGGACAACCACATTAGTAATCAGCTTCTTGACCTTTCCAAACCTTCCTCCCTCACTTCGTCAAATATATCCTCTCAGAGGACTGTCTAGTACACTTCTGCATGCAATATTTTATTTCAGAGTGGATTTTTATATTAATATAGCTATGGAGGAAAGAATTTGTTTTCTCTTGAAATTGTAAAGAAATTTACTATTATTCTCAATTTGTGTTTTTTACCTTTAGCCTCAGAGTAGAGTGTGCTTCTCTAAATTTCTCTCTTTTTACTAGTTTTCAAATCCCTGGTACATATGGAGGTGTCACGAATGATTTCAAATTACAATGTTTCCTCAAATTCATTTCATCTCTTTAACCCTTGGCTTTTACATACTAACACTGACTCCTAGTTTTCAATTTATGATTTTTTTTTGCCTTGGCATTTTAATTTGATTGCCAATTTCTGAAAAGAGTAAAAATGTGAAGTCACCTTCCAAATCAACATTAAAAGACACATGCCAGGATATGTAGTATCTCATATAGAATCACATGCAATGAAAAAATAGGAACAGAAGAGACAATATAAGTGGGTATGTAATGTTAATGTTGTATCTAAAATTTTCTGAAGTTCTGTACTTTCATAGGCCCTAGTGTCCTAATTTATTGGGGAATATAAATATTTAGTGTTAAACTCCCATTTAAAATGCTTTAGATGGTGATGCCTGGGTGGGTCAGTGGTTGAGCATCTGCCTTCAGCTCAGGGCACATCAGACTCCCACGTCAGGCTCCTTGCATGGAGCCTACCTCTCTCTCTCTGACTTTCTATGTCTCTCATGAATAAATAAATAAAATCTTTAAAAATAAATAAATAAAATGCTTTAGATTTTTAAAAACTAGCTATTCTGGGACACCTGGGTGGCTCAGCAATTGAGTGTCTGCCTTTGGCCCAGGGCGTGATCCTGGAGTCCCAAGATTGTGTCCCACATTGGGCTCCCTGCATGGAGCCTGCTTCTCTCTCTGTCTGTGTCTCTGTCTCTCTCTGTCTCTCATGAATAAATAAATGAAATCTTTAGTAAAATAGCTATTCAATTATCCTATGATTTTATCTGTTTTGCCTTCACAAACAATAAGCCAAATTGTAGGCTTTTACTCAAAATGCTCCAGTGGGTTTATTTCAATAGTTCATACCACATTTCTATTGACATATAGAATTGGTTCCACATGCTCCAGTTTTCACAAAACATAAGCTTGATATTTAGATCACTATGGTTTTCTATACTTTTGTAAATAATTTCCAAATATTCTAGTCTTAAATCCAGAGGATTTTATTAATAAATATAATTAACAAAAGTAATATAGCAATTTATAACTATATTTTTTGAGATATACAAATTTTTATCTAGGCTGACTCATGTCATACTCATGTCATACTTCATTTCTTGCTCTGTCTTAATTACAATGATAACCACAGAGAAACAGAGAAATATGTACTTATGAATTGGGTAGATGGGATCCAATACCAATATGTTTGACAGATATGAGAAAGAGTTTTGGCAAAATAACAGACAGTTTTTTATTGGGGTAAACATAGCCAAAGATTTATTCTGTGGCTTAAACTCTTCCTTCAATCTTAAGTAATTAAAATTAATTAATCTGCTGCAGTTTTGTTTTGGGCCATAATAATTCTAGACTAATTAAGCATCTTAATTCAGATAGAGAAAACAGGCAAAATAAGATAATGTAGTTCTCAGTTTCAGTCTTACCTACTTACCACATCTTAATTCCAACTATATCTCCTATCTGCCTTGTAAATTGATAATTGTTCATTTGACATGAAGTGAAGTAGAGCTTAAAACCTCTGCCACTAAAAAATATAAATGCTAAAGTTGTGTTTGTCCTCATCCTTTAGGACCCACAATTTCAGGAAAAGTTTCCCTTATTAGTCTAATCGCCAATCTGATATTTCTGTTTCAATTTATACTGAAAAAAATTCAGATTTTTCTGCTATACATTAGTAGTATACCCAGTGGAACTGGTGGAAGAGCTAATTTTATCAAAAAACTATGAGAAGAAAAAAAGATAAAGCTTCAACATGGACTACAAGCTGACATAGAGAGAAAAGTAAAGGATCTTTTCATATTATTCTCTGAACTCTGTTTATATGTTTGTCCATTTAATAAAGAGAGTTGTTCCCTGATAATTCCATGAAGTCTTTGCATATATTAATAACATATTTAAAGGTTTGCTTTTATTGGTTCCTTGATTTCTTGGGGAGTTTCCTGTTCCAACCTCTGCACATTTTTAAAGTATTCATTTCTTCCCTGTTTAATCAAATATGTAAATATTAATAATATATATTCAATATAGATATATTCTTCATTCAATTTATCCAACACCTCTAGATTTTGCCTGTAGTGATTTTTGTTGTTGTTGTTGTTGGAATACCAGTTATACTTTGAATCAATATTTTTCTGAGTAGTTTCTGGCACAGGTATAAAGTTTAAAAATGCCTTTCCCATATCAATGCCTTTTCTATCTCACTTTACCTCCTTGTATAACTTATTGTTTTCATTGCTTTATTTTAAAAGAAATGATCCTTCGAATATGTTTTTCCAAAACTTATTTGGGTTTGAACTTCCATTCTTTTCCAAGGAATGTTTTATAAAGGAAAGGCGTAGCATTCATTAAAATTAAATTTACCGAAAAGTCATTTTATTAAAACACTGAGAAAAGGTTTAATATTTGCAGTTAAATGTACCCATAAACAACTTTTCTCTAACTCATCCAAATCTTTAAAGCCTTATTCAAGATTTGTTATTCACTTTGTAAGTGTCCATCTTCCTTTATCCCATGAATAAGTCTCATTATACAAAGAGTGAAGCACTTTGAATAAATGTGTTAGATGAGTAACTTTTTTAGCAAATGAATATGTGAATGGAAAGTATCCTGGAGTGATCCAGATATCTTTACCTCGGTGTATTCTGTTTAGGACAGGGGCAAGGAAGAAATATTAAAAAGATAATATTTGTTGATCATCTAAAATGGTTTCAGAAACTGATTTTTATGTGTACTATTTTTATGTATATCATTTAAGTGTCAAATAATAGAGTCTGCTTACTATATCTCTTCATTTTATAAATCAGTAATTCAATTAGGAAGTATCAGAAGATAAGTTCAACCCACCTCTGAATGATTTTAAAGTTAAGGTTCTTTCATATATAGCAAGAAGAACAATTTTTTTGATTCTGGGTTACCTATAACATGCCTTTCCTTATTTGAACCACAAATGCATTGCTGATGGGAAGTAAGACAATCTATATTTTAAAAGCAATTCTTTTACTGGCATTCGTCTTATCCTAATATAATTAACCAAAATTTTGAGATTATATTTCTTCATGTCTACTTACTATTATTTTAATTTTGAATTAAAAAATTGGGGCCTCTGATATTTTTCTCCTGAATTTGTGCAATTTAAATAAGTTATTTACTGTCCTACCAGATCATACTGTCTCCTAAGACACTTCTATTGTTGTAATAAATCAATATGCACTAAAATAGTTAATGAGAAGAGTAGAGATGTTGAATGAAGAATTTTTTTAAAATTTTGAATACTTAATTATTCATTAAACCTGTGGTTCTGAAGCATGATGGTTAAGAGCAGAAGCTCTAAGGTTCAAGAGTCTGGGTTCAAATCTTACCTCTTTGAGGTACTAATCATTGATGTTGGGCACACTGTTTAACTTATCTAAATATTAAATTACATCTTGTGAACTAAGAGAATTAATATTAGCTTGAGTGGTACAAAGGTAATATGGAGTGCCTGTCACAAAATTAGCAATGAGTAAATGTTAATTGTGATTAGTAGTAAATGAGAAACCATGATTTTAAAGAATGTAGTAATGTGGAGGAGAAACAAGCCCTATGCTATTAACATATTAACAAAGTAGGGTAAAAACAGTGTTGAGATAAAGTTCCTGATTGAATAGAATTGCCAAATTTGACCAAAAAATAACACATGTATCATATAGGCAAAACAGTGTCAAAATAAATATATCCTAGGAAAATTTATTCCAAATCTATACAGAAATGCCTCCACACATTTGGATTTCAACATATCTTCCTTCACTGTGAAGTTAAGACATCTAAAGGGGCTGTTCACAAATAATAAGAGAAGATTGATGTCACTGAATGCTTATACGCAAATATGTCATATCTAGGCTTTGTATTTATGCATTCAGTGGACACTGTAAGCTATGATTTTTAATACATTTGAAAATTGTTTTATTATTTGTTATATGAGCATTTTTAAAGTTACATGTTCTTTAGATTTATTGGATCCTCCTGGACATTGTTTTATTGAGTATTATTCTGATAGTCCTCAAAACTTTAGCATTATTACCTTTATTCTAAGAAATCAGTATCCTATAATAAATGCAATTTACTTTAAAGTTGGAGTTTCTAAAAAAATTAAATAAAATAAAGTTGGTGTTTCTAGGAATATATATAGCAGGTAGATGCTTGAGAAAAGCAAGTTAATAAAATTTACTCAAATTATCTTTAATTCTGGATTACCCCTTGATTTTACTTACTGCCTTTTAACTATTTAAATTACCACTGGATATTTAACTATTCTTTTTAACTCTCTCTTATATATTTTCAATATCAGAACTCCCTACTAAATCAAAGTTCTATTGAGTCTACATTGAATAGCAAGCAAACTGTGGTTTTGCCCACAATATGAAGTGATGTTTCTTCATTTTTACTTCTTTCCATCTTCATATTTGAAAGCTAGCTAGAACAGTAACAAAAAATGGAATTATGCAAACATGAGGAAATAAACATGAAAGGAAAATCACCTGGAATATAGAAAACTAATCTCTGGTGCTAAACAAATTGTCTTGTGTTGAATATTATTATTTTTAAAGAAATACGTTTCTCGATATTCCTTCTGGGCTCCCCAAAAAAACTGTGAAGCAGCCTAGAAGCATTATGTGGCAAACCTCCAAAGTATAAGGTTGTACTATGTGATAGAGCTCAATTACAGGAAAGTAACAATGAGATTTGTAGAGAGCTCATAGGCAAATGATAAAGATTCCAGACAGCTAAGCATAAAGGTTGGTGAAAGGGTATCAGTAGGAGTAAAAATGTCAGGTCTCTAAGAAAAGGCTTACCTAATGTCTAAGCAATGAGAACTTAGTTTAGTCAGAAATTGCAGAGATGGGAGGAATTGAAAGAAATATTCCTCTTGTGTTAAGATATATGTGTATAATATATATATTCTATATACATATATAAATGTATTATTTATGTATATTATAAATGTATATTATATTATATATGTATATCCCTTCTGTGTTAAAATACATGTAAGTGTGGGGTGCCTGAGTGGCTCAGCAGTTGGGCGCTGCCTTTGGCTCAGTTTGTGATCCTGGAGTGCCTGGATAGGGTCCCACACAAGGCTCCTGTGGAGAGCCTCCTTCTCCCTCTGCCTATGTCTCTGCCTCTCTCTCTCTCTGATGAATAAATAAATATTAATATATATGTAAGTGTATATATGTTATACATAAATTTGAAATGCATTATATAGAAATTATATATGAAATATATATACATAGATTATTATTTAAAGTTGGAAAACAAATGACAAATATTTTTACTCGTATGCTTTTGAGAAAAGGTGTTTTTTCCTTTCATTTTGACCAAAATATACTTTGGCCATTGTCAAATTATGTTCTTATTATGTTCTTAATTCTATCCATCATCAAAGCAATAAATTTTATGATTCTCTCCTAGTTTCTTATTTTCTTCAAAGACAAGCTTATTAAAAATACATTGAAAGTGATTCTTACATAACTTGATAGTATATCATGAATTGTCTAGGACTGTATAGGCTTTCTACATTTAAAGACTAGCACACAAAGTCTATGAGGCATAGTTTTTTATCAAAAAAATCAATTAAGTCAGAAATTTTCTTATTAAAAATTCTTAAAGCTTCATTAACTCAATAGTATGATTTGTTAATCAGATTAACTAGCAGTTATCTTTGTGGCATGGAATTAAAATGATTCTACTCAAAACATGCATGTTTCAGTGAAAATGCCTGGTGGAATTGGGAAGAGAGTGCATAATAAAAATTCTAGGGGGAGGGGGTGGCTAAAATCAATAAAAGCTTCCATTGATTAGTGAAGACTTTAATTCTTTTCCACTATGTCACATAAGTCAGATAAATGCCTAGAGGGAATCAAGAATGTGTGAAGATGTGGTATAGGTAAAATATTAAAATAAAGATAAAATTTTTTCTCTCCAGTCTTTAAGATGGTATTGTTGGCTAACATTTTCAATGGGACTATTTCTTAATTTGTAAAGTCTGCTAAAATTCTAAGGGAGAAAATAAAGCAAACAAAAAAACCTCTATAAAACTCTAATGGCATATTATTGGTAATATTATTTTCAAAATGAGCTTCAGACTATCCCATGTACCTAACTACAATGTTGAGGAGGAGCATGGAGTCTAAAGGATAAAATGATGTAAACACATTGATAGTTATTATGATAATAAATGTTGAAGAAGACAATGATGAGGATGATGACGTACTCAAATACAATATACATAAAATTACAAAAATAAATATGCATAATAAATAAAGAGCAAGAATAAGAGCAAAAGGTACTCAAATGATTCCATTTACTGAACTCTTGCATGGTGTTATGATGAAAGAAATATGACAAAATCAGTCCCTGTCTTCAAAGAATGTAAAATCTGCCTAGAAATAGTTTTTAGAAGTATTGAAATAACGAAGATTCATAGGAAAACATAATACTCTTAGGAAGAGAAAAAAGTTTTATTAGTTCAAAAGAAATTCAATAATTATAATTTTATTCTTATGGCTGGTATCATGTCCTACTATATTTCTGTTTTTAATTCTATTGTAACTCACTTGCATAGTAATAATTTTATTTTTACTATTTTTTGCAATGAGAATGTATTACTTCCTGTGTTTTCTAGCTAATTAAAAAATTTAAAAATGGTAGAACTTAAACAATAGAAGAAATGATTGTTACTGGAGGAAAGAAAGTGTAACGGGAGGAAAACAGCATGCTGTGTTGGAAATATGAAAAGTCAAGTCTAAGTGGAGCAAGGATAAATTAGAGGTCAACTCAAGTAGATTGTTATTATTGTAAGAAGTCTTTGAAAAGAGATTCAGACAAAAATAATTATGAAAAGTAGCTTAACTTAATAGCTAGAGAAACAAATTGCAGCCGAAAAGATAAACTTTTTATCAAAAGGGATTTGTATTTATAAGAGCTAAAGCAAAACGCATACGTGGCACAAATCCATATGCATTTTCTGCATCTCAATAAAATCAATTGCCCAGTGTTCACATATTAAATATTTCTTCATGTTGTTTTTCTTATTCTATTATAAATCCACCTTTTGTTTGAAAACAACAGTCACGCAACTATCATTTGCCTAGTCTGGCTGAAAAGTGTGTATCATATATTTATAAATGAAATAGCTTTAAAAATGAAAAATGTAAAGCAAAATGGCAAAAAAAAAAGACTCATATGCCTACAGGAGTATATAAAAGTTTTCTTTTGCACTTTGATGAGAAATAGTTTGATCATGCTTATTATTATGTTATTAATTCCAGTCATCATCAAAATATTACCCTTTATGATTCTTCACCTGGCTTCTTACTTTCTTAAAAACAATTTCACTCAAATTCTTTAGGAGTACTTTTTTAAGTGATAAGATAGTTTATAAACTTATTCAGGCTGGTATAAGTGATGAGAGTTTGGCATAAATGCACAAATACAAAAAAAGGTATTAATACAAAGAAATGAAACAATAAAAACTATTGTATAGCAGAGACCCTATGAAGAGCTGGAACAGCTGGGGTCTCAGGCAACCTCAGAAGCCGTCATTTGGTCATTAATCTAGGCTCTACTGTGCATGTCTGCTAGTCTCGACTCTCTTCGCATTTACTCATCACTTTACTCCTTTGTACCTTCTATTTACCTAATATCTAATATCGTCTTCTTTCTAGTCATGCATTTTCATGGACCTTACTCTTTTTCATGAACTTTCAGTTTCAATTTCACTTCCCGTAACTAACATCTTGTTATCTCTATTTTCCCATTCAAATTTCAATTGAAATTTATTATTGGACTAACCTAAATACTGTTACTTATTTCACAGAGTTTTTTTTTTTTTCTTAACAGTGAGTTTTAATCTATACTGTTACTTATTTCACAGTAGTTTTGTTTTGTTTTGTTTTCTTAGCAACAACTCTATTTACAACTTAAAATCTTGCTAGTTGGGCAGTCCGGGTGGCTCAGTGGTTTAGTGCAGCTTTCGACCAGGGCATGACCCTGGAGACCTGGGATCGAGTCTCACATCCGGCTCCCTGCATGGAGCCTGCTTCTCCCTCTGCCTGTGTCTCTGCCTCTCTTTCTCTCTTTCTGTCTCTCATGAATAAATAAATAAAATCTTTAAAAAATCTGTCTCTCATGAATAAATAAAATTTTTAAAAAAAAGAAATCACGGATGAACTCACATGCAGTTACCTTCAAGAAAATATCTATTCAAAGATCAGTACAAAATACACATACTAGCATCACTAGGGTTTTAGAATTATTTCATCTTCTGTAGTGATCTGGTATGCATACTATGGCAATTAGAACATCTGGGGGGCACCTGTGCGGCTCAGTGGTTGAGCCTTTGACTCAGGTCCTGATGCCGAGGTCCTGGGATTGAGTCCCCACATCAGGCTCCCCCTATGGAGCCTGCTTCTCCTTCTGCCTATGTCTCTGCCTCTCGCTCTCTCTGTGTCTCTCATAAATTAATACATATTTTAAAACTTCTTATTTAAAATGTTAAGTGTAAGTGTTCCTCATAATTGTAATCTTAAATTTCTATTTAAAAAAATTCTACTTTAAAATTTCTCAGTTTATCTTCATACTATTATATACTTATTGTGTGTTCTTACTTTTATATCATGGTGCTAATATTTTATCTCTTTAATCTGCATTGTTTGCTGTTTATTTAACAATGTATTATCATGAGGCACCTGGGTGGCTGAGTCAGTTAAGTGTCTGCCTTCCTCTCAGGTAATGATCTCAGGGTGCTGGTCAAGTCCCACTGACAGATCCCTGCTCAGCAGGGAGTCTGCCTCTCTCTCTGCCCAACTCCCTGCTTGTGCTCTCTCTTGCTCACTCTGTCTCAAATAAGTAAATAAAATCTTAAAAAAAAACTATTGTCATAATCTTTCTTATAGTTTTATTTTAATTTTATAATCTTCTTAATTATTCTTATTTTACATTTTTTGTTAATTCACCTATTTTTGAATGAGTAATTTTAAAAATATTTCTTATTATATTGAAAAACTTGAAGCATATACACTGCGAAAATTTCTAGGATTGTCTGAAACTCAATTAAGTTCCAAAATCCTGAGAAGTTTTGTGTAACTGAGCAATATGATTTATAAATTCTTAAATAAGGAGAAAGAATATCCAGAAGAATTTGAATAAGAAAAATAAGCATGAGCACCCACCCAAATATCAAGATTTATTTTGAACCTATAATACTTTAGGGGATATCTTAAGTTAGAGGGGATATCTTGAAAACTTTTAAAGAACATGGTAATGAGCCTGGATTTTATCCCAGTTGTCATGGGAAACCTTTGAAAAACTTTGGGCAAGTGCATCATATGATCTGATTTTTATTTTAAAAACATTAATCTAGTTGGAGAATCAACTACGAGGGCAAAGTATGGCACCAAGGAGACTGGGTTAGAGACCATTACAGTTCATAAGAAGAGATTGCAGTGGTTGACTAAGAGGTGGAGATAGTAAATGATCATTAGATTTAGAATAAAATTTTGAGGTGGAGCTAGTTAAGCTTTTAATATAAATGGATTGCATGTGGATGCGAGACAAAAGAAAAAATAAGGTTTAATTCTGGTTTGGAACTCCAAAGTGGTGCTGAAGATAGTAATGAATTTATTGAGTTAATAAAGATTGGAGAAGGAGTAAGTTTGAGACAGAAAAGTCAAAGGTTTGTTCTTAGGTGGGTTACATTTGAAATGTTTTTTAGAAATCCAAGTCGAGTTATCATGAATAAATCATGAATCATGTGATTCAGTACTAAAAATCATATGTCAGAAGTGCAGTTAAAAGATAAAAGAGAAATTACTCCAATATTTAAAGAGAAAAAAGTGAGAATCTGCTTATTATACAAGAAACACCCAGTGAAGTATGAGGATAACATGGAGAATAAAGCTTCTGCTTCAAGAAGAGATCAACAGTATCAAAAAATGAATAGAAATGAAGCAAATGAAGATGGGTGTGGCCATCAGTTTGGCAAGATTAAGATCTTATATGACAATGTCAAATACTATTTCAGTGGAGTGAGTTTTCAGTCTGTTAAGGAAAAAAAATCATATACAGAAGTATAGATGCCAAACATAGATAATTTTGCAGCATTTGGTACAAAAGGGTGCTGAGAGATAAAATAGGAGCTGGATACACAGTCAAGGGAGAATCATTCTAACAAAGTTTTTGTGATGGGGGTATCCAGTACAAACAGGGAAAATTGATGAGGCAGAAGGCAAAAAAGATAAAATAAATAATTTCAGGAGTAAGTCTTAAACAGGAGATGGAATGAGATCCAGTGCATAAATGAAATTATTGGTATTTAAGGCAAATATAGTCAGATCATTGATTAAAAGGAAACATAAGAGCATACATGCAGGTAGGTAAGGTAGGTTAATGCATTAGTTGGTAAGTAAATGTAGCAATTTTCCTCTGTTGAATTTAATTTCTTGAAATAAGGAACCAAATTAGTTTTTCAGAATTTGTGTTTGGTAGTTGAGGCAGTATGAATGGAACGGTAATTTTCCTTCACAAACAAAATAAGATTAGATAATTTACAGTGCTTCTGGTTTCTTTTACTATTATTCTATTATTTCTAACAACATTTTTTTTTTTTGCTTCTTACTACAGTAAAGGTATTTATGAACCAGTTTCCTTCAGAAAATAAGAAAAGGTTTTAATGCCTTGTACTTTTCTTGTCTTGAGAATTAGAGAATTAGATTAAGTGGTCTTTCTTTGCCTGAGTATATAAGAAGACCTCCAAAAAACTCAGAGTTTTGGGGAAAACATAAAGACATTTGAAACTTCTCCTTGAGACATAGCAATGCAAGTTTGATTTAATCAATGGAAGACCTTAGAGACATACCTTACATTGATCAAATTGGGAATTAAAATATTGCAAAATTTAGCAGAATCCTGCCAGCTCTGAACTAAAATAACCTTGAAATTTTTGGTTTTATGATACATGTTCAATGTTAATTATTCAAGAAAAATCTCACATAATTATATTTAGAATGAATTACTGTATAAGAAAACTATTATGCTAGCATAAAAGGGTCATAATTAATTCAAAATATAAATTTATAGTTAGCATATGGCAACCTAGGAAATGTAATTGATCTTCAAATCAAATACATTTTGAAGAGTAAATGTAATGATTCATAACACTAAATAAGTATTGACTTGGGTTTTATTCATATTTGCAGGACATAATATGTCGTAAATTTACTCATAGTTACAAAAGGTATTTCAATAACAGTATTATTTATCTTCAACACTTCTTATCCCATTCCATCATTTTCAGCTGGATCATAGATTTGAAGTTTCTTCTATAATTACATATGTATTTAGAAGACAAGATGAAAGAAACTTTGAGAAAGTCCTTCTGCTGAGTATTTTGGCAATCTGAAAATAGCTCATATAAATCTGAATAGACTCAGATCTCTATCTCTGATAGACTCCTATCATTTTGGACACGATGGAATCTATCAGAGACTTTTATTGCAACACCTTCTAAATTAATTGTCATTTCGTTAACTTACCCTGATGCAACATTAACCTCTACTCTCCTAATGCTTCCTTTTCCTGCTCCCTTCATTTTATTTTTTTCTTTTAAATATTTTAATCATTTATTCATGAGAGACACACAGAGAGAAGCAGACATGGGCAGAGGGAGAAGCAGGCACCATGCAGGGAGCTGGATGTGAGACTCAATCCTGAGTCTCTAGAATCACGCCCTGGACTAAAGTCTGCGCTAAACGCTGCGCCCTTCATTTTCAATTCTATATTTGTATCATTTCATATGTAATGCTTTACATATGGTCCCATGAAGTTTTAGAAAGAAAACTAGTTCTAAGAAAGTTAATAAATAAATGTAAGAATAAATATATAAATATATCATAAAAATCATAGGTTATATGCTTTTCTATTTAGACTTAAAGGTAGAAAGTAATACTGAATTATGAGGGCTTAACAAGTAGGAAACCTTTTCCAGTTCTCATTTATATTTCAATCCTTGTTACTAGTGTAGATTAATGCTGTGTTAATTTCTGTCCTTTATTAAATTTTGTCATAAGAAATGAAGCACTGGAATTTTTATACCCCAAAGTGTTTAACAGTTAATGAGCCCAATTCTCTCATTGCAAAATCTACTGCCTAGAACAAATGTCAGATAGACTCAGCTGAAACAACTGAAGTGCAGTAGAGTTTATCAGATGCATTGGATCATTTTCCTAGTATACCTAATCACAGTCAATTTGACTGATATACTCTTTCTGTTACCTTGTTCATGGTCAATGAAGATCTTGTTTACTTTGAGTGTTTTAAAGCCAGTCATGGATGTCCACAACAATCTATCTAATTGGTCTTGCTCTCATTCTTTTAGTCCTATAGAACCAACATATAGATATATACTCAGTGCTACTCTTCAAGGAGATTCCTAAATCTTTTAATCTGCTGCTTACTCAATGATTTCCTCTGTGGGACACAGTCAATTCAATCATGTTTCTTCGTGGATTATTTTACCAAGTAATTGTACAGACTTTTAGTATGCCCTGTTCACCTATGAGGAAAGTAAAACAATTGCTTGACAAAAAGCCAAAAACTAATGTGAATTTAACTATAAGTAATTTTGCAATAGGTAATTCGGCATTATTTTCATTCCTAGTCTATCTCACCCTTTCTTTTTAAATCACTTGGCCTTTTAAAGCACTAAGCAACCTTTAAACAAACAGCTTTCACCAAAGTAATGCTGTTCCAAAAAGATAAAATACATTAATATACACACAACTTTTAAAACTTCTTTACCACAGTATTCACAGTAGCTTAGTGTCTACCTTAGTGTTTCTTTTCATATTGCTCTTCTCTGAAATGAAAGCTCTAAAGTATGTAGGTTGAATATTCTAAGAAATTTCTCAGTAACTTATTTGTAAACCTATCCTTGTGCTCTGCATAGCTTAATACTAATTATATATTAATTATATTTGCTAAAGTCACATATCTTGTATGTGTCAAGAAACTAATACAGTAAGCATTATTGATATCTTTCCACAAAATAGGCCTATTGACATAGTTAACAAAGGCTCTAAAGGCATTTTATTTGCATGATTTCTCAAGATTATTATGTGAACATATCAAAGTTTACCAGATAATTACTTTATCCTTCACTATGCTTTAACTCTAACTTCTCTCAATGGAAGAGTAGAAATCCCCAAGCCTTGAATTTTCAGTATGTTGTTTAAGATTGCAAACCATTTTGCCTGTCTGCTAACTGATCTTTTCTAATTAGAGTTTAATTGTGCATATTCTTTTCATACTTAAAGAGATTACCATCTGTTACTTTTTATTAATTATTTTTTAGTGAATTTATTTAGAAAGTGTGAATAGTCTACCATATATATATATTTTTTTTTAAGATTTTATTTAATTATTCATGAGAGGCACAGATATAGAGGCAGATACATAGGCAGAGGGAGAAGCAGGCTCCATACAGGGAGCCAAATGTGGAATCGATCCTGGGACTCCAGGATCACGACCTGAGCCTAAGGCAGCCACTTAACCACTGAGCCACCCAGGTGTTCCAGGTCTACTATATTTAATATTAACTGGAAGAAAATTCTTAAATTAAATAAGTAAATGTAAGAATAAATATTCTTCTTTCAAGAATTCAAAGAACTTCAAAATATAAATACTACTATATGTTATAATTCATAAATATTTCATACCGGTAATACTCATTAAAGAATATTTTGTAGAATTCAGGACATTTACATTGGAAAGAAGTCAGTTATGGCTCAATTTCTAATCCTGCCACATCCTAAGATTTGTCAACTTATAGTTTGTTGTAATATGTAAATTTAGAGTGTGTTTTAAAAACAGTTAATTTCTTTCTCATATTATGGAAGTCAAGATTCAATCTCCTCCAATAATGAGAGTCACTAAGTAGGATTTTGTAACACCAAGTGAGAGGTTTATTTTATCCATTGGGCTAATTGTGGGAAATAAGTTCTGATATATTTCAAAAGGGAATACTTTTCTAATATTTTTCAAAGAAAGTGCTCTTCCATTAAGATCTGAGGTTTAAATATAGATACAGTGGTGAGATCTATTTTATACAATCTAATTGTTAATACTTGTGCCTTACAATGTTCATCAGACACATTGGTATTTATATTGCTATAACTACATTTCTTCTAAATCATTTGTTTTCTTTTGAGTTATTTACCCTAAATCACTCAAGCAATTTTTAGGCATTTGGATTTTTGGGGACATTATAACTGTGTTTTGTTTTCCAATATTCATTCTTAAAATGTATCAAAGGCTGTGATGGAGTTGAATTGGAAAGGATGCAGAGAGTAGAGAGCTGCATCAGATATCCCTGATGATGGCAAGAACTCAAAAATTCACACCTCATTTCATTCTTCATGCTATCCATCATCTAACTTTCTGGAAATTTATCAACTCAGTAGAGACTTGTGACCCATTCTCCACCCTTCCCTCATGAATATTTTATTGCATATAAGTGACAGAAAGTTCAGTTTTATAAATCTTACTCTATGTTTCATCAGTTCTTTCCCTTACTTGCTATTACCAAACCCTTCCTCCTCCACAAAGCCCATGAATTATTTATTGGGACTGTCATATAGGTTCTCCATATGTGCTCAAAATAAGGTTCTTTAGCTATGTGTGGTACTTTCCATGTCCTCCTTTTAGTACTCTTCCAGCATGAACATCACCAAAAGCCTATTGCATGCATGAAGTTGGACATTAAGTAAATGGTCTCAAAAACAAGCATCTAATTATGTATGTTGTTGATACGCACTATGAGGGGAATAAAAAGATGTAGCAAAATAGTAAACAGTTCAGGCATAGTTTTGGAATGGAAGTTCTCTAAAATTAACACTGACCATGAGACATATAGATAAATAAAGTAACAGTTCCACATTTTTCAGATTTAAAAAACTGTGATGTCATAATAGCTAGAAAACAATATAGAAGAAGAACTACAAGGAAGAACCAGCCCTGTTACATATTAAAGTATACAAGTATACCACAATTTAAATAGGTACATGAATAATCAGAAAAGTCAATGCAATAGAAAAGAAAATTCAGAAATAGAGCCAACTACAGATTTCTTTAAATCTACTACATGATATTTGAAATAGCGAAATCACTGGGACAAAGATAGTGTTTTGGAAAATTAATAGTGCTGGAACCACTGAATATTTTTGGAAAAAGTTACAACTTTTCATACAATACACAAGAATAGATTCCAAATGAATCAGGGATGTAAACACATAAACATATATATTCAGGTTTACTATTACTGATATAGAAATAATATTTTTAAAAACAGAGATAAAAATCCAAAAAATTAGGAAATAGGGAAAAGACATAAACCAAAAGAGTTATAAAAATAGCCTTTATATGGAGTTAAATTCAATTTCAAAATGAGAGAAATGCACTGAAAAGTACATTGAAATTCCATTTCTTACCACTATATTAGCAAACCAATAGAATGAACAAAGCTGTGAGTAACTAGGCACTTACGTTTCGTGTGATGGGAATGAAGACTGATACAATCCCTTTGGAAAGGAATTTGACAATGTTTAACAAAACCCCACTGTCTATGCCTTTACGTTTCTATTTTGCAATCTCACTCACAGGAATGTATCTTGATGATACAACTCCAATAATATAAAAAGTCACATGCATGAGTTTAGAAAGCATCATTTGTAATTGCAAAATATTGGAAAAAACCTTAGGAGATGGGGTGAATATATACTGTGGTACATACACAGAACTGAAAATGTACAATTACAATATCAGTTGTTAAAAAAAGGAAATGCTTATGTGCTGATATGGAATTAGTTAAGGAAATATTTTCAAGTAAAAAGAATACTAAAATATTAAAAAACATATATGTTTATAATATATCATATATATCCATTGTATTAAAAGATAAGAAAAATAATATAGTTTTCACATACACAGTAATTGTTACAAAAGAAATACAGAGATAAAAACATATCAGTATTAAATTGTTTACCTACAGGGAATTAGGAGAAATGAGGTAGAGAATATACTTTATTTTTATTTTGTTTTGACTTTTATAAGCATGCTAATGGTTTTACACATTCAATAAAATAAATCAACAATAATGCAAAGGATAAACATATAGAAATGGAAACAAATTTAAATAAATGTTTCCAGATATATTTCAAAGGAATACCATAACCATACTGAAAAGAGAAAAAGAAAGAAACAGAGAAAGAGGGAAAAGAGAAGGTGACAAAGAGGAAGGAGGGAGGGAAAGAGTGAGGGAGAGAGGGAGGGAATGAATAAGAGAAGGAAGAAGATAAGGATGGAAGAAAAGAGAACAAACCAAAATAATTTGAAAACATAATATCTGACAATATATTCTAAGGCTGGTGGGAGTGAAAGTTGTAACCAAATCTTGAAATCTTTTTGGTATGTTTACTTTTTGTAGTGGTATGGCTAAAGAAATTTGAAACAATTTTAGATGTATTATAGATTGAGGAAAAGAGTATATGTGTGATACTTTTGGAAGCCCATGTTCTCACTGAGGAAGAAAAGATGGCAAAAAATGGAATGGATGGAGCAAGAAAGAAACATGTGATGAGGAGGGCACTTGAGGGGATGAGCTCTGGGTGTTATACTATATGTTGGCAAATTGAATTTAAATTTAAAAAATGTAAAAAAGAAATGTGATGATTAATAGGAACTGGACGTATTAATGTAAACTCATGATTTCTAAAACATGTATATCATATTCATAATTTTATGCATATGTATGTACACTTGTATGTAGGTACATATTTATGTGTATATTCATGGCAATATGTACATTTGCATGAGTGATGTACATTTGTATATATGTGCTATGTATATTCATGCATGTATATATTTTCTAACACTGTCCCTTAAAAGGACTAGGTAATAATTGTACTCCAATAATAATGTGCACATCTAGTAGCTGATCTTAGTCACTAATACCATTCTTCACTTAAAGGAATCAGGGATCCTAAGAGAAATTTATTACAGGGCTGGGTAGAGTATGTATCAGATAAGCCTGGAATATCACACACTAGAAAATAATAAAGGAGTAGTGATAATAATAACAATATTTGGGCCATGGTTCTAATCAAATATGAGTCCAGAAAGATAATACATCATAAATCAGAATATAAATGTGTAACTGAGGAAGGAGGGAGGGAGTTCTACATTATACAGCCATCATATTAAGAGTGGATCAAGCAATAATCATCAGTAGATGTTATAGCCAAGGAGGAATTATGATGAGAAGCAGATTATTTGCATGTTCTTAAAGTGCTTTCCTTAATGCTGCTTACCAGTTGCAAAGGGAAAAAAAAACATTATGAATATGTAAAGAAATTAGACAATACCTTTCTACAATATGCTTTGTTCTGCTATAAAACTAAAGAGAGCCTTTTGTTTATTTTATTTTATTTTTGTTTTGTTTTGTTTATTTATTTATTTGAGAGACAAAGAGCATGAGCAAGAGGGAGGAGCTGAGGGAGAAGTAGACTCCCCCAAGAGCAGGGAGCCCCATATGGAACTTGATCCCAGGATGGTGGGATCAGGACCTGAACTAAAGCCATATGCTTAACTGTCTGAGCCACCCAGGTGCCCTAAAGGAAACTTTAAAAAAAAAAAAAAATGTAAATCTGGCATTTTAATCTGAATCAAATTATAGTAAACTCCTTGCCTAGGAAGACTGTTCTTAGGTAAGAAATCTGATCTCCAGGTAATCATGACAAAGAGCTAAAAGAAAAACTATTATAAAGGTAATAAAAAATAAATTTCAGTAAGAATTTATTTTGTATTTTAGTAGGTTGTTTTCCTTTCATATCTCTGAAGAGCAAAAGACCAGTTAGGCTCAGAATGTCACATAAAAATCATCCTAACACATGAAAATTGTCTTTAATGTAGTGTGAGAGGGTAATAAAGATGACTAGGAAAATATTAAACAGGAAGACTATATCTCAGGTGTAAAATAACATCTACAAACTGCTTAAAGTAGACAAATCAACTTAGAGTTCCTCATAAAAACTGACTTTTTAATTTGTGAGTTTTAGAAATTTAGATTATCTAATCACCAGCTAAGTGAGAAAGCACTAACACCTCATTTCTATATTCTAAAAAATAGAATCAATCCTAACCCCTAGAATGGCATTTGCTTCATTTTCAAAAATAAATTTGAATACAGATACAATGTAGGTTTCAGACTTTAAGTCTCAATGCACAGGCCAAATTATGGATGTCTTAAAAGTAGAATGATTGATTTCTCTTTTCTGTTTTACACCGAATATCTACTAGATGCTTAATAAACATTTATTTTTATTTATCACATAGGTGTTGGATATTTACTTTTTCAAGTAACTGTGCCAAATTCTTGGGATATAACAGTGAACAAAATATAGTCCCTAGAATAGACAAGCTCAATTTAGTGGGGAAGACAATCAAACTGGCAATTTCTATTTAGTGTGTAAGTACTTACTGCAGTAAGCATAGGTTTGCAACAGAAAAATAAAGGAGTACCTATCTTAAGTTTTGGAGTCACGAAGTAACTATGATTGTAGAAATATAAATACATCTTTAAACCAAGAAGATAAATAAGAGTTTACTCCTAGTGTTTAGAAAGGACTGTGTTGTGTGGGTATGTGTGGTGGATAAGGAGTGTTCCAGGACAGGGATTGATCATGGGCACAGGCATGGAGAGAGAACTTATGTGAAATGCAAGTATTTCATTATGGTCTGAGCAATCAAAAACAAATGTGAGAGATTATATTTCAGTGAAATCCGGTAGTTGAATCACAAAGGGCCTTGGAGCTATAGAGATGGGACTTTATTATGAGAATCATGGGTAGGTATATAATCATTTGTGTGTATTTATTAATCAACTACTGTTTGGTTATACATTTATGAATGTAATATTGTTTGCCCTCACAGAGTTTATATTCTAGACAAAAATCAGGTAAACAATTTGTCAGTGAGAAAATAAAGGACTCAAATGTATTTATAGAATGGCTTGATAATTGATATAATTGATTTGCTAATTTACTATTTATAGTATACATCCTATGTGACATATACTAGAGATACAATAGTGAGCAGAAGGCATACCTTTCACCCTCTAGTGTTTACATTTAGTGGAAAATGGGGAATTTAATGAAAATAAACCATGATTTAGCACTGACTCTAAATACTTTATAAATATTAACTCTTTGAATCCTTATGAGGGTGCTCGGTTCAGCAGCACATATACTGAATCCTTATAAGGTACTATCATTCTTCCTATGTCATAGATAAGCAAAACAGAGAAAGAGACATTAAATAACTTATTTAAAATCACACACCTAGAACATGATGGAGCCAGGAGTTGAGCCAAGAAGTGTGGCTACATTCACTGAACATATGTTATTTCTAAATACTGTATACACTGAATATTGAACGCTAAAACATTATGTAATTTCTGAAATAAGTACAAAACAAATGTGGAAGGTAGAAGAAAAACACAATGCCACAGGAGGAGCATAGTACTTATCAGGAGTCAGGATAGTCTGGTCTGATGATTTGATATTTAGGTTGAAACAAACAAAAGAAATAAAATAAAAATATTTTTTTCTTCATGAATAGTTGTGTAAAGACTGTTCTAAAAAAAAGACTGTTCAAGATTGAGCAAATAACGTGTGAGATAGTGACTACAAATATACAAGCAATGATCAAGATTTTGAGCTTTATTTTCATGACTAGGGATCATGAAGCTGCAATCCCATGGGCAAATCTACCTGTCACCTGTTTTTGTAAATACAGTTTTATTGGAACCTAGCCACATCCATTAGCTTATGTGTTGTCTATGATTTATTTTGTGCTACAGCGTCAAGATTGAGAACTGGGACAAGACCACATTACCTATAAAGCCAAAAATATTTATTATGTGATCCTTTAAGGAACAAACTTGCTGATCCTTGTTATAGGCAATAGAATGAAAATCAAAGGTGTCAAGCTGGAAAATGATAGAATCAATTTGCATTTAGAAATATCACTCTACAGGGACATCTGGGTAGCTCAGTGGTTAAGTGGCTGTCTTCAGCTCAGGGTGTGATCCTGGAGTCCTAGCATCAAGTCTCACATCAGGCTCCCTGTAGGGAGCTTGCCTCTCTCACTGCCTATTTCTCTGCCTTTCTCTGTGTCTTTCATAAACAAATAAATAAAATTTTAAAAAATGATCTCTTTGCTTGCTATAGTTAATTGGTCATCAAATTCTGTAATGGTAAAATTAAGTCAAAATACTTAGATAATTTATTATATGTATTATATTAGGCAAATTATTTAGCACTCTTGGTCTCCATTTTCTCAAGAGTACCTTTCTTACAAATAATGTAATCAACTGAAGCTAGAATGAGAGGCACGATGCTGTAGTGGTTCAGAGGATGACTCTGGAGGCAAATTACTTGGTTTTGAATCATAACTCTGACCTGCACTAGCTGTGAGAACTCTAGCATTTACTAGGTGTGTGATCTCCATTACTCAATTTCTTTACATGCAAACATCGGATAATTGGAGCATCTATTTCATAGAATTGTTATGAAAATTAATTGAGCAAATATGTGTAAAGCTTCAAGAACTTTTCCTTACACACAGGAAGTGCTACATAAGTATTTGTTAAATAAAGGCCGTATCTACATATATAGTAGAGCACAGTTCCTGACACATTAAAGCGCTCAAAATTTCTAGTTAAAAGTTAGCTATATGTATCATGATTCATTCATCTTCTTGGCTTTCATTGTCTCCACTCTAGTACATATTTTTTGTTTGCTCTTGAATTACAACCAACAAAAAATTTTGCCTCTCAACTTTCCACCTTTCTCACTACCTATGCTGGATTGCCTATGATTAGTTCAGCATCATATCGGTTTCCTTCTTTTCCTTCTTCTTCTTCTTCTTCCTCTTCTTCTTCTTCTTCTTCTTCTTCTTCTTCTTCTTCTTCTTCTTCTTCTTCTTCTTCTTCTTCTTCTTTTTTTTTGTTTCTCTCTTTATTCTTGTAGTTCTCAAGCTCTGATTTCCCACAACATCCTTCTACTAGAATTCAGCTAATGAGGAGCAGTTATGCAAGAGCTAGTGATTGTGTGGGAATCAACTGTTAGCTGACCTGGAGTATTGCCAGCAACTTCAGATTATCCTGCTGTGAGAATCACCTACTTAAGAGCTGTTGGCAACTGAGTTCATTATCAATGGCTGCCTACCTATTTCTTCACTTCTGGAGCCCCTTGAAGTTAGAACTAATCTTCCTAATCTTTCCTCTTTTAGCCCTTTCAAAATTGTGTAAGTTTTTAGTTTTTTGTATTGAATAATTTTCTGCTCCAAATATCTAGGGTTTTTTCTATTTTTCCCATAGTTAGTAATGGACTCATTGGTAGATCCTTGTATTATCAAATCAGATTCCTATCAAACCTGAGTAATTTCTTATAAGAAAACATTTTCCCTATTATCATTAAACTCTTTATTTCAAATGGATGCTCCCAATGATCATGTCTGAAATAGTATAATTAAAGATTAGTTCCAGTATTCCTAAAAACAGAAAAATTCCCCAGCTAAAATGAAGTCTTTCCAGGATTCAGTATTTTTCCATTTGACTTTTTTGTTACAGTGTCTTATCTTATTTTGGCTTAGATATTTGAATATATATTTTCTTTTACTAACTTTCATTTTACCATTCTGTTCCTGTCTTTTCAGGGTTCCCTTTCCTTTACTATGTCAGCATGCTTCATTGCCTATTCATGGTTACAGATTTTTAAGAACAGAAGCTATGTAGTCTTATCTAACAAGGATGTCACATACAAATCCATGAGTATGCTATATATAAGAAAAAGTTGGTGTCTTATTTGTCCTATTCCATTAAAAAACTAGAGCCCACCATAAATATTTATACACTTGTGTGGTTTATTCTAGTTTACTTTTGTTTTTAAGAACCAAGGAATCCTATTTCCTAAGTAGGAACTACCTCTGGAAATATATTCTCAAGTATAGAGACCCAAACAACTACTCCTGAAGGAGTAAAGATGATAGAATGAAGATAAAGAACTTCTATCTGCCAAAACTTACTTTACTATCAAAACTCTCCACTATGCACATCTATTATTAGTGACATCTATCGTGTTCCTCCACAAAGGGGTGTGAGTAAAGGAGGAGGGCGTTAATAGGATATCCTAAATTGTGTTAGCTGATCTGTTTTTCCTTAATTTAAGCTATTATTTTTTTTCTTATATTCCAGTCCAAAAAAAATGTTTGCATAGTTGCAATTTTCCTTGTTTATAGTCATTACTTAAGGAGAAGTACTGCATGGAAAGGAGTAACCATGGCATAGTATTGAAAGTATCGATGTGTGTGCTCATACTTCAGATCTAATACTCACTAGGTAATTCCTTGGTCATGTAATTTAACCTCTTTGGGACTTTGAGACACACAGCTTATTAATTTATAACTCTAGGATAATAATAGTGCTTTCTTCATACTTTTGCAAGATTTAAGAAATTAGTACATGTAAAATACATAGGAAAGTGTCATACATAGAATGTAATCTTCATTTTGTTAGCTTATTAAAGAGACATGATTTTAAATACTATTGTCAAATTAATTATTTTTTGAAGCACAGTGTTTGAATCAGTCCTTCAAGTCCTATGTGCTTCCAAATACCTCCATAATCTGGTATATCTAACACATAAACACAACTTTCTATTTCTTGTCAAAGTAATCCTTTCCTTCTAGTCAGGTTAAGATCCCTGTTTCTGTATATATACATACATATATATATATGTATGTATGTATGTATATATACAGAATATATATATTTTTAGTAAAAAAAATAATAACAATCATATATTTGGGGATTTATAATTTATAAATCCTTTCGTCATATGCTACTGCTTTCAATCATACACTCAATTTGAGATAAGCAGTCTTATATTTATTTACAATTGGAAAACAGATATTTAAAGAGGTCAGATGACTTGTTCAAAAGTACATTTCAAGTAAAGTAGTCTGGAAACAAACCTTATTTTTTTTTTCTTACTTGTTCTCACTCCATTTTGGCTTATTCTGTCCTAATTGTCTGATATCCAACACCCACTATGACTTATATATCCATCTTAATCAGTGTGAAAATCTCAACTCAAAGTGTTACCCTTGAAAGATTCCACAGCTTCATGTTATATCATTTTGTTTATATTTTTAATTTTCCTGTTTCATTATAATTACTACCATGCAATATATTACTTTGATTTCAAAAAGTAAAGAAAGGGGCAGCCTGGGTGGCTTAGAGGTTTAGCGCTGCCTTCAGCCCAGGGCGTGATCCTGGAAACCAGGGATCGAGTCCCACGTCAGGTTCCCTGCATCATGGACCCAGCTTCTCCTTCTCTCTCTCTCTCTCTCTCTCTCTCTCTCTCTGTCTCTAATAAATAAGCAAAACTTTAAAAAAAGTAAAGAAAGAGATTAAAATGTTACACATTAGAAAAAGTTAAAGATGAATATTACTCTTAGCTTTTATTGACTTTTTATTTTATATTAGTTGTTTAATACATGAAGTATTCATATTTAATCGAAATATGAGAGATAAGAGTAATATCCCCATATATCCTGTTCCAAGACAACTACTGCTATTAATTTGATATCTGTCTATGCTGCTTTATGAAGTTTGTTATAGTGTAGTATTATATAATATATATACATATATATTTATGTATGAACAAAAGTATTAGTGTATATACATACATGACTATTAGAGAATATATATGCATATATAATATTCACAAACACTGAGCTTCACAACAAATATATATAAGGTAAATACTATTGACTCCAAATTTTCAGATGAAGAAACAATAAAAACAGAGATTAAATAACTTCTTCCATGTCACCCAACAATTAAGTGGCAGATCTAGGATTCACTTCCAGAAGATCTAGCTCTCTTGTATTCTTTTTTTTTTTTTTTTTTTTTATTTATTCATGAGAGAGAGAGAGAGGGGCAGAGACACAGGCAGAGGGAGAAGCAGGCTCCATGCAGGGAGCCCGATGTGGGACTCGATCTCGGGCCTCCAGGATCAGATCCCGGGCTGAAGGCGGCGCTAAACCGCTGAGCCACCCGGGATGCCCCTCTCTTGTATTCTTAAACCTCATTTTATTATTCTGCCTCACTATATTGCCTGATAGAATATTACTTGGCTTCACAATCATGAGCCTTCTTAACAACCAGTATCATTCATTCTTTTAAAAGCCGCATGTTATTTAATACAAGAAAGCTATCATAATTCATTTAGATTTTTTTACCAATGGATTAAAATATAAGTTGTGTACAATTAGTGCTATTATAAAAGATAAACTTATTTTCATATATTTATTGTATGCATGAGTGGGCTTTTCTCTAGTTTGTGTTAGAAAAGTGAAAGAACCAATCAGGGGCACCTGCGTGGCTCAGGGGTTGAGCATCTGCCTTTTACTCAGGTTGTGATCCCAGAATACCTGGATCGAGTCCCTGGATCAAGTCCTGCATCAGGCTCCTTGCGGGCAGCCTGCTTCTCTCTCTGCCTATGTCTCTGCCACTCTGTCTATTTTATATATAAATAAATAAAATATTTAAAATAAAATAAAACAAAAGAACCGATCATGTGGTACATGGCAAATTGTTTTCCAAAGTTGGCTATATTAATTGACACTCCCAGGGGCAATGCCCAAAGATCCTTAGGAAGAGTCATGTCTCATTACTGTTATGAAGAAATCAATTAAAATCACAGAATACTATTGACTTTTAAATATTTGGACACAACTTATATATTAATCTATATACTAACAGAGATTACACTAAACTAAGGAACAAGAGTTGTATTTAGAACCCTTTCTCCCTTAGTGACTAATGTTTATACAGAATGTTATTGCACAGAATATGAGATAGAGAGTTATGAGTGAATATGTGATAGAGAATTAGAGGTCAGTAGGGATGTTGTCTTTCCAAATATGATAAGGAGTGGAGTTGTATAAAACATGAATACAACTTTCTGAAAGCTGCATCGTTTGCATATTAATAATTTGAAAGCATTTTAGTTAAAAATGGAGATAATAGCAAAAAAAAAAAAAAAACTTAAAGAATAAATAGCTGGCTTTGAACTGGCCTTCAGAATTCTGGATACAAGATTGGCATTCTCCTAATATAGCATTTGGCACTCTTTACTGAAAAAGGATCTTATCCTCAGAGGAACAGATTTTCCCTAACATTGGCTCAGGATTCTGTCTTTCTTATATGATACATATATATACACATATATACATATACATACATATATATATGGACTAATATATATATTTAGTTCATATATATGGACTAAATTATATACATATATTACATATTACATATGTTATACATATATTACATATATTATTTATTTACTTATATGTATTACATATTACTTATATTATTTATTTACTTTTATGGACTATTTATATGTGTATGTAAAATATTTACCATTAAAACACTCTTGTAAATTATTTTAACAGAATTATTATCAATAAAATAAGTCATATAACCAAAAATGAAAAGAACATTGAATACTATTTATTTTGTTAAATTATAGAAAGGTAAATAGAAAATCTCTAATTAAAAGTAAACTTAAAATATCTTAAAAACCAATGTTCATCTCACCTGGAGTCAGAGATATTTAAATAATTAAAAAATATAATTTCCTGTTTCTCATTTTCAACTACTTAACTATAGAATAAGAAAATAATGTATTTCTTGTTTCAATCCTCCAATCATTTACACAGTAAACACTGCTATGTTTTACAAGCTAGTGCAGAGCTTCTGATAGTGAAGGTGACTTTGGAAAGATAAATGATATATATTTCTTTTTATCATTTAACATAATTTATTTAGTATCTTTAAACAGTGAATGGTAAATGAATGGTAGTTTTAGCTACAAAATATAACTCAGAAAATTACATTATATGATTCTTAATGAGATGAAAATATAATTTGATCCTAGAAGGGTGAATTAGAAATTTTAAGATACCTTTCATTAGTAAGTAGGAATAGTAATATATAAAACCATTTGTAGAAATAGGATCTGTATACCATATGGTTGATTCAAGAGGGAAAATGTATGCCCTTGAAATACATTTTTCTTAATGCATTCAATGATTCACAATTTCATCAATAGATTAAAAACAAACATTGAAAGAAATCACCTGGTACCTAAAATATTTTGATCTTTCTTTTTGAGATACTCAATATTCTTGATCTTCCTTTGCTCTTTTTGGCTCATTTGACCTATATATAACTTTAAATAGCTCCCTGGCTGACAGACAGGCTATCTCATCATATGGTAAATGGTAATACACTCCATTACACAGTAACTTAAAAATCATAGCCCCACTGAGAAGCTGCTCCTAGAGTTTAACTACTCTCCTGGCAGATATCAGCCAATATCTAGATATATTAGCAAGGGAGACTCGACTGACCACAAAAGGATCTGGGAGGAAGTCAGGAACCTATTTCAATTCTATATAAAAACCTCTGGAAGTTCAATAGCTTAATCTATTTTTTATTGAATGCATACAAGAAAAAATAATTCAAAAGCTCCGTATCAGATAAAACCCTGCCATCAACTTTGTCCTTGATCAGTTCTCTAAAGACTCCTGACCATTCACATACTGAAGAAATTAAATACTATTAAAAGTCATATATATTTTTTTGAGATTTTACTGATTTTATATAAAAAGAGATATATATTAAATTAGCAAAATGAATAGTAGCATCACCACATTGATTTCCTGTGTTAAAATATCAAAATACAATTTTTAATCTTATGGATTACTAATGGTATGTTATTCTTTTTTTGTCACCTAATACTTAGTGTGCAGGATCTAAATACATAATTGTGTAGCAATGCAAAAATTAACAAGATTGGAGGACAAATAAGAGAAGAATATATAATTCTTCTCTTATTCCTGCTACAGAAAAGCAGGTCAGTGGCTACAGTCTCTAGTGTGTGGACACAATACATTTCACTTAGCTGATATATAAATACTTTCTATTTTTATTTTCACTTCTAATCATGATATTTTTTAAAGCACATTTTGGAAATCAATGAGGGAATTAAGTATGGGACTTTGAATTCCTTGGAAGAAAGCTATTATACATACACACGTAGATGGGTGGATTTATAAAGAAAATTACTCTGGTCTAAAATTGCTTGAGTATTGAGCTGAACATCCTGATACTAATGTAAGTATTATCCCTGTCACTTATTATTAGTGTTAGTAGTATGGAAAAGGAGATTAGAACTCTCTCATGAGGTATATCAAAGATTTTCAGGATCTGGTCATAGAAAGATTTTCTGTATACAAATAGTAGAGACCAGAGAGAATTTTGACAATTTTCATACTCTTAATTTTTTAAAACAATTATGAAATTTCATTTCAAAATGTGCAACTGCCTAGCATTGCATCATCATTCTCATGGGCAAAGAAGTTATTATTACATCACATGCTTGAAGGGGACAGTAAGTCACAGCAAAGGATGAGAAAAGCCACTGAGAAAAAGCAAATGAAGATTGCAGTTATGTGTTCTTCTAAAAGACAAGTGACCAGTCTCCTTACCTGCACAGAAAGGGTATGGTCACCATGGAAAAAGCTAAAATTTTGAATAACTACAAAAAAATATATATCTATTTCTGTTTGTTATCTATCTATGATCTATTATCTATCTATCTATCATCTATCTATCTATCTATCTATCTATCTATCATCTATCATCTATCTATCACCTATCTATCTATCGTCTATCTATCGTCTATCTTTCTGTCATCTACCTATCTCCCATATTCACAATTCCAAAGTGATCATTTACCTCAGTTGTTTATAATACTGGCAACTTTGTGTCTCAAAGTTCATGATTTCAACACACAAACAAAACAGCTATCATCAAAAAGAGAAAAATTCTGTCCTACTCCACAGACTAGTTTATCACTTTGCAAATGTGTAAAGCATTAGGTAAAACAAAATGAGTGAGTTTTTTTACACTTAATACTACTACTGAACAACAACAAAAAAGAAACCTGTATATTAATAATGCATTTCTTCTAGTGCACCCCAGTGTTACATGTCATTTATATAACTAGTATGATTATTAAGATACATTGTACAAATTGTGTATGCCTATGCATGTCTGGGTGTGTAGTAAGTATACACATAATTTGGATTTTCAAAATATCTGAAGTGCAGTTCAATGTGCTATTGAAAAGATAGATTCTCAAATTTAAAACAAATTCAATTATGGAAAATAAGTACTTCATGTTAAGTAAAATACACTAAAACACCAGTAAAATGTTATTCTATAGTTAAAAACTCCACCCTTTATTGAACATGGAATTGACCCAGCTTTGGGGCTCCTGGGTGGCTCAGTGGTTGAGCATCTGTCTTCTCCTCAGGTTGTGATCTTGGGGTCCTAGGATCGAGTCCCACATTGGGCTCCCCATAGGGAGCCCGCCTCTCCCTCTGCCTCTCTCTCTCTCTGTCTCTCATGAATAAATAAATAAATAAAATCTTAAAAAAAATTGACCCAACTTTAAAAATTCTAGTCCAACAAGATACATTGCACCTAGAGTAACATGTTACTTCATGTTTATTTGAAAAAAATATATATATATGCAAAGAACCAAAGAACCTAATACAATTTCATTTCTTTTTACCTTATTTTGTGCATTGGTAGAATGCTTTGTAGATTACAAAGTACTTTCCCATGCATTATCTCTCTCCTTATCCTTACAAAAATAATCTTCTAAGGTGAATAGGGGAATACCATATTCCCAGTTATATAGATAATATTTTCAGGCTCTGAGAGATTAAGAAAACTCTCTAAAGTCAAACTTGTACAGAAGAGCAGAGCTAAAATTCATCATAAAACCATGATTATTGGAGGGAAATCATGCTCAATTGCATTTCAAAATGTTAGTTACACTGTTTTCCTAACTAAGGTTAAGTCATTAACTTCAGCACTATTTGATTTTATGCTTGTTCCCTCTACAGGAGAATGGGTTTTGGAGATGCAGAATCTCAAAACTTGTTAAATCTTAGTTAATCCTCATAGATTTCTGTACCATATTTGATTATTTTCTTCTCTAGGATGCATCTTCAGAACTGACACCAGTTCCCCCTGGGTGAAATGCTTACAATTTTAAGTAGTGACCAATGATCAAAATGGAAAATAAAGATAAAAAAGTAACTAAATGGAACATAACAGGGACATAGTTTTAAATATATAAAAAAAAGAAAAGTAGGATGAAAATTAAGAGGGGAACATAAATTTGGGGAATAAGAAAAGGAGAAAAGGAATTTGAGCAAAAAATAAAAAAAGACATCATAACTCTGTCATCCATTTATCACCTAATTGCCAATTTCATAGAAAAAAAATTCCTTTAAAGTAACTAATAATGATTGCCTATATATTGATTTCTAAGTGTCTACATTTTTATGATGTACAGCTTTCATCTAGCAGAAAGAGTAGAGGTGCTGCCATGCCATGTGTTCAGTTACATTTGAAATAATTAAATCAGCCATAAATTCATGAGTTACAACTTCTAATAGTACTTTTGTAACTGCTGCCATTGCCCTACAAATAAGAGCAAAAATAGTATGCAGCACTGATTAAAACCATTTTTACTAAGGCAGTAGTCTTATCTAACAGAAAATCACTGTATTTTTACATTTCTTTTTGAAAAACAAAAATCAAAAAAGTCTACGATAAAGTACTTCCTCACTTTCTCATTTGCTCCATACCTAAATTTCATGGGTCCACTTGGAATGTCCCTTTCCTTATTAATAATTTCTGTAGGATATGTAAATCAAATATCAATCTATAAACATATTGTCCTAAGGCATGAATATATGACTTGACATGAGTGAGACAAGTTTTTTTACATATTTCAATTTAATTGGCATTTTTTGAATGACAGTTCTGTGCTTATTAAATTATATGCCATCCTCTCCTCTGAGTTTAAAAGAGTAATACTTGGAATTCCAATGACTCACAAAGTCATTCTTCTCCTACCCCTCTGCCATGCAAATGCTCTGAAGATTTGATTGAGAATCTAGTCATTCCACCTCCTTTATTTTTTTTTAATTGGAAATTCTCATCTTTTAGTAGACAGTCTAGATTTAACATCTTTTAAAACTTTTAGGGACTCTGAAGAATAAGAAGTCATATATATGACTACTGGATGGAATAGCTTGACTTTCCTTTTTTTCACATTTTCATTTTTGCCCAACATGTAACAATGATACCCAAAAAAATGATTGTGCTCTAGTATGTTCCCTCTATTTATCACAATATTTTAGTAAAATATTTCCCAGGATTCTTCTTGCTATATCCTGTGAGTATTATTTTGGATTTGTGTGTGTACATATGTTTTGTTTTGCTACCTCCATCCTTTACCACAGTGTAAAATATTTCAGTGGGGTTTAATTGGTATTTCTCTGATATTGTGATTCTGAGCAATATTTCATGCATTTATTGGCCATTTATTTAAAAAATGCAAAGATATTCTCCTTATGTTTCTAGAAATACATTGTTTTTGCATTTACAATTACATCTATTATATTAACGATCGACTTGGAATGAGTTTTTGTGCACAGAGGAAAAAGGTTTTGCAATTCATCTTTTTCCCATATAAACACACTTTTGTTTCTCTGTCTGTATGTATCACCTATCTATCCATCCACCCACCTGTCTGCCCATCTATCTATGGAGAATGAGATTGATTTATAAGGAATTGGCTCCTATGGTTATAGCAGTTGAGGAGCCCCACATTCTGTCGTCTGGAACCTGAAAACCCAAGAAAGCCAATGATAGAATTTAGGCTGAGTCTGAAGGCTTGAGAAAGAGGGGAGCCAGTGGTGTAAACCTCAGTATGACGGTCAATTAAAATAAGATAAAAAGTCCCAGTACAAATAGTAAAGAAAGAAATAAAAGAAAGGCAGTGGAATCCTCCTTCCTCTGCCTTTTATTCTCTTCAGGGCCTCCGTGGATTGAATCATGCACAACCCCAATGGAGGGCAATCTATTTTAGGGAATAGGCTGAGTTCACCAATTCAAATGCTAATCTCATGCAGAAATACCCTAGCAGCAATAATGTTTTAATCTGGGTAATTTAACCTGGTCAAATCAACATATAATATCACCTGTCATAATTAGTATCATGTCTTCTTTAAATATTTGATAGCGTTAAGGGGTGGAATCATTTGTACTTTTGTTTTCTTAAGGAGAATAAATTATTTTACAGATTATGCTTTTTAAAAATGTCAGCCTAGGGACACCTGGGTGGCTCAGCGGTTTAGTGCTTACCTTCAGCCCAGGGCGTGATCCTGGAGTCCCACATCGGACTCCTTTCAGGGAGTCGGCTTCTCCCTCCGCCTGTGTCTCTGCCTCTCTCTGTGTGTCTCTGATGAATAAATAAATAAAATCTTTTTTAAAAAAAGCTTAATTTCACTTGCAGAATTATTTACATACTTGTGTTTTTAATATGTTTTAATATTAACTTTAATTTGGGGGATCCCGGGCAGCAGTTTAGCGCTGCCTGCAGCCCGGGGTTTGATCCTGGAGACTGAGGATCCAGTCCCACTTCGGGCTCCCTGCTTGGAGCCTGCTTCTCCCTCTGCCTGTCTCTGCCTCTCTCTCTCTCTCTGAATAAATAAATAAACAAATCTTTAAAAAATAATAATAATTAATTAGGGGGATCCCTGGGTGGTTCAGAGGTTTAGCACCTTCCTTTGGCCCAGGGTGTGATCTTGGATACCTGAGATCAAGTACCGCATGGGGCTCCCTTCATGGAGCCTGCTTCATGTCTCTGCCTCTCTCTCTCTCTCTGAAAAAAAAAAAAAAAAAAAATTAAAAATAAAAAGTAAAATTGATATTTACATTTTTCCTTTTCCCTCGGATTAGCTTTGCCAGGGCCTATCAACTTCATCAAACTTCTCAAAGAGGCTTTTGACTGTTGATTTTTATCTCTCAATTACTTATTTCTATATTATTAATGTGAAATTTTATGTTTACTAATTTCTTCCTTTTACTCACTTGTATTTAATCAGCTTATCATCTATTTCTTAAGGTGGAAGTTTAGAACATTGATTTTTCATTTTTCTTCTTTGCAGTGTAGGCACTTAATCTAAAAGTATCCCATAAACAATAGTATAAATGCCAATAACAAACTTTGATATGCTTTGTTTTTATTTCCATTCAATGAAAAATATTTTTTAATTTCACTTTTAATTTGTTGGAAGACCTGAGGATGATTAAGAGAGAGGAATAAGATTGCATAGTTTCCAACTATTTTTGGTTTTTAAATAATTTTCATTATTCCCATATTAAACTACTGTGGTAAGAAAACCTATTCTAGGATTTTAGTCCTTTGAAATTCATTACAGTTATTTTATGGTCCAATTTTTAAATTATATTTGTGCATCTGTGCCTACTTGAAAACAGTGTGTATTCTTATGGGGGACCTGGGTGGCTCAGCCAATTAAGGGTCTGGCTCTTGGTTTTGGCTCAGGTCATGATTGCATGGTCATGAGATCAAGGCCTGCATTGGGCTCCATGCTGGGTAGGGCGTCTGCTTATCTTCCTTTCTCTCTGTCCCCCCACATCCACTTGCTCTCTGTCTCTAAAAAAAACAAACAACAACAAGAAAACCTTAAAAAAATAGAATATGTAATCTGTCGTTGTTCACTGTAGTGTTTTCCCTCATAGTACTGTCTTAGTCTTCTATAACCTTAAAGATTGTTTCACTTAATTTATCAACTTCTAAGGTAATGACATTAAAAGATCCAAATATTTTATGTTTTTCAATGACATATTTTATTTGTATTTTTCTGTTATGTATATTTTTCTGTTATATGTTTAAAGAATTGTTGTGTGCATCTGGGTTTAGGACTGCATTATCTCCTCAATACCTTCACTGATTACTATGAAATGCCCTTCTTTATGTCTAATAATGCTGTCTTAAAATCGATTTTTCTGATATTAATAGAGCCACACCCTTTTTATATTTAGTGTTTCGATGGCATTTTTCCCCATCTTTTTACATTTACCTTTTTTTATATTTAAAGTATTTTTAAAATTTTCAAGGTGATTACACATATATAATTTAAAATTTTCCATTTTAACAAATTAAAGTGTACAATAAGTGATATAAATAATATTCCCAATGCTGTGTAAACCACCATCTCTATCTAGTTCCAAAATATTTCATTTGCTTTAAAGTAAAACTCTACTCAAGCAGTTTTTCCTTCATTCTCCCTCTTCCCTTATCCCCTAGCAAAGAATGACCTGTGTGTGGTTTATTCTGGATATTTTAGATGAATAGAATAATAAAATAAGTGACTTTTTCCATCAGGTTCTTTCTCTTAGAGAAAGAAAAGGAAAAAAAAAATTTCTTTTGCCCATATTTTACTTTTTGATGTTCTTCATTCCTTTCTGTAGATAAACACTTTCAGCTGATATAATTTCTTTTCCATTTAAACTACTTCTTTTACTATTTGTTACAGGGCAGGTCTTCTAGAGATAAATAGTCTCAGTTTTTGCCTGCTTGAAAAGGTAGGGTTTTTTGTATATATTTTGGGCTTAATTTTTACTCCTTATTAAATTCCAAATTGTCAGTAATTTTTGTTTCCTTTCAACACTTTGAAGACATCATCCTACTGTCTTTTGGAAGCTATTTTTCTGATGATTGTTCCTCTGTGTAATGTCTTTTTCTCTGATAGCTCTTAAGATTTTCTCATTTTCTTTCAACTGTTTTATTCTGAAATGCTTGGGTGTGGTTTCCTGTGTATTTATCTTTAAGTTTCTCTGAGATTTTCTCATCTTGAAGTTTGTCTTTGGTCAATTTTAGAAAATGCTTAGCATCATCTCTTAACTAGTTTCTTCTGCCATATTACTCACTTCTTTACTTCTGAGACTCTACTAAACTTATAATCACATAACATAGGTTCCTAGAAGCCTTTATTTGATTGTTGTTGTTGATGTTGTTGTTGTTGTTGTTGTTGTTGTTGTTGTTTTGGTACTTATTTCTGTTTAGGCTTCAATTTGAATAATTTCCTTTGCAATCTCCTTGAATTCAATGTTTATATGTTATTTGTCTCTCTACTCAAATTTCCCATCTAATTATCCATACTTTTCCATTTTTATTTTTTTCCTTTTAAATATTTTAAAGTATTTTACTAGATATTTCATTGCTCTTGTGTGATTATTACAGTTCCAACATCTGGACTATCTCTGGGTTTGATTCCACTAACTGAGTACTCTTTTTTGACATAGGTCAAATTCTAGCTTTTTTCTAAGTCTCATAGTTATTTATTGCATGCCAGATGTTATAAGTAGAGACTAAAATAAGCAATTCTTATCCTAGAAAAGATCAAAGAATTGATTCTGATTAAATAGATTTGGGTACTAGTCCCAACTTATTTCTTCCCTTTGGAGATTAACACTGCATGTGGTTACATTGAAGGGTTTAAATCATTCCACCACACAGCAAAATATTTATCTTCAAGCAAAGGCTGTTCCAGTCTTATGTGACACAGAACTTGAGGAAGATAAATAGCTTGTTACATCTTGCTCAACTTTTGTTTGGTAAATGCTAAATCAGGTTATTGAAAGACAGAAAGAAAAATAACCAAGTTTTTTGTTTCTTTTGTTTTGTTTTGTTTGTTTGTTTGTTTTGGTGGTGCTTGTTACTTTTAAAAAGGTTTTTAAAAGGACTTTGTTGTTGTAGATTAATTACTTCATTGAAACAAGTTTGAATAGGTAAGAATAGCAGCATGTTTGAAATTAATAAAACAGTTCTAAGTTACATATTTATTACTTTGACAAATTAGTCATTACGTAAAGTTTTAAGTGACCACATAAAAGACATTTTACTTATTATGCTGCTAGATGATTTAAATTAAATTGAGTTAATTTGTAAGAAATGTCTAAATAGAAATAATATTTCTCCACAAAACATATATTTTTTGCTTAAAAATGTCCTTTTTACTCATGTCTGCAACCTTCAAAAATATTAATTAGCATGAATGAGGGATCCCTGGGTGGCGCAGCGGTTTGGCGCCTGCCTTTGGCCCAGGGCGCGATCCTGGAGACCCAGGATCGAATCCCACATCGGGCTCCCGGTGCATGGATCCTGCTTCTCCCTTTGCCTGTGTCTCTGCCTCTCTCTCTCTCTCTGTGTGACTATCATAAATGAATAAAAATTTAAAAAAAATTAGCATGAGTGAGATTTATGTAAAATTAAAGGTGAGTAGAAATATCTGATTGCTATACTTTTCTTTCTTTCTTTCTTTTTTTTTTTTTTAAGATCTTATTTACTTCTTCATGAGAGACACAGAGAGAGAGAGGCAGAGGCATCGGCAGAGGGAGAAGCAGGCTCCATGCAGGGAGCCTGATGTGGGACTCGATCCCAGGATTCCCAGATCACACCCTGAGCCAAAGGCAGATGCTCAACCACTGAGCCTCTCAGGTGCCCCAGTTGCTATACTTTCTAAACAATGCTTAATTAAACATAAGAGTAATAGTGACTAAAAAATAATATCAGAAAGCAAAAGTCAAAAAATCTGAGTCCCCCCCAAAAAAAAAAATCTGAGTCCTGGTTTAAATTATAGCAAAGTATTACTCAAGAGATAGAAAAAAATATTGTGTGGTGTGTGTGTGTGTGCATGTGTGTGTATGTTTTAATAGCTTTTGTTGATATCTCATAAAGACAGATTAGGATCTTCAAACAAAATGCTGTTGAAGAGTTTTTTAAAAAAATGTCTAAAATATATCTTTTAGAAAGTGTCACTAAACTAGCAAGATAGTGAGAATCTAAGATCACCAGACTCTATGAAACTACAATAAAGCAAGATGATCCCTCCTCAGGCAGATGAGATGACATTGGGTGCTCTGCTTTTGTTAATGCATTGCCATTTGGGTTTAGTAATCTGAAGGAGTTACAGTGCCCGGAAATAAACTAGTCTTCACCAACAAGGTAACAATGGTAAAATGGTAAAATATGCTATTGGCAAATAAATTTGCTTTTCATTCTTCACGGAATACCAATTATAGTTCCCTCAAAACCTATTCTAAAAACATAAAATCATTATTAAAATCAAAATACCATATTCATCTACATTGAAGCAAAATGGAATACATTGATTAAATAAACTTAAAATAGCATGAACAAATTATTCTTGATACACACATGTACTTTAATATTCAGTCAAATAAAATTTTTCTCAAGATTTTTTCTGAATATTTTCTTTAATAGTTTTAATATTTTTAATTCATTTTCTTCTAAGTTGCATGTTATGATTAAAAGAAAGTTCAAACTTTTTCTAAATCACTTTCCTGTCATATAAATTTTCCCTAAAGTACATGAGGTTTTGAATTAAGAAATTAGTTGTTGTTCTTGTTTTTCTAGAACTGTCAATACTTACTAAGCTCAGAACAAATTCTGCAAACTGGATATTAGTCTCAAATATATTTATGAAAATATATATATATATTCACTGACACATGGGAGTTCAGCCAAAATATTTTCACAAATAACTGTGTTTGCCTCCACTCAGAAAGCCTTTCTTCAATAAATAATTTTACAAGCCAGAATTTATCAGTAAGTTATTTTTATGATTACTGAATATTTTGCTAATTTTGCAAAATTATAGGGCTTTTCAATTTGAGTTCATCAATATTTAATATGTATTCATCTAATTAAAAATATAATATTCATAAAATAAATGTTCTAATACATTGAAATATTTGAAATATTGGATTTCAAAATTAAACCTTGTATGCTACTAATTCTCAACTTTTAATTCTATATCATTCCTTTTACAAAGATAAATTTTAATGCTTTAAGTGTTAAAAATTTCTGATTTGCAAATTTTAAGTACATTTCTGTCTATAAGTTCTTTAAATTGGTAAGAACATTATTTTTTTTCAAGATGCTCCATCAGAATTTTTGTTAACATTATCTCTGCAAAAACAAATGATTTTATCCTCAAAATTGAATTTTTAAACTATATTTATTATAGCATTGACAATAATGTTTGACATTTCGCTTTCAGCAAATAAACTTCCAAAAGATTTAGATTCTTGCTGACTACAGCTTTGTACTACAGCCTGAAGTCCAGAATTGTAATGCCTCCAGCTTTGCTTTTCTTTTTCAAGATTGCTTTGGCTACTCAGGTCTTTTGTGGTTCCATACAAATTTTAGGATTCTTTGTTCTAGTTCTGTGAAAAATGCTAATGGTATTTTGATAGGGATTGCATAGAATGAATAAATTGCATTGGGTAGTGTAGACATTTTAACAATATTTGTTCTTTCAATCCAGGAGGATGGAATGTTTTTCATTTCTTTGTGTCATCTTCAATTTCTTTCATCAGTGTTCTATAGTTTTCAGAGTGCAGATCTTTTACTTCTTTGGTTAGGTTTATTACTAGGTACCTTATGGTTTTTGGTACAATTCTAAATGGGATCAATTGTCCGATTGTTCCTTCTGCTGCATTATTGGTGTATAGAAATGCAACAGATTTCTGTATTTTGATTTTGTATCCTATGACTTTACTGAATGCATTATCAGTTCTAGCAATTTTTTGGTGGGGTCTTTCAGGTTTTCTACATAGAATATCATGTGATCCATTGGGTGAGAAAATCAAACTACTATAGGAATTTACTAACTTTCTGTCTGACACCTTGGATGACATTGATATCAAAGAATAGCATGGAAAAAAGGATTTGGTGATCCATTAAAGTAAAATATACTATTAATTTTGAGATTCAAACATATGGTGGGTATAATGTTAGCCTATAAATATTTTTCGTTTAAAATAAATTTGTTTGACATCTAAATATCATTTTTACATCTTTCCTATAAGTGTAATAGAATTATGCTAGTGCAATCAGCTGAATAATAAAAAGTTCAGTTAATGAGCTAACTGAACTCATTAACTCATTTTCCATACATATGTTTAATTTCTCTAAATTTCAAGTTGACATTCTACTATCAAAATATATGTGGGTTCTAAACACTAGTCAATATTAACTTGTTGTAAAGTATTTACAAGTTGGGATGGGTCAGGGAAAGAGAAAAACAACCAAAAAGTTGGAGTATACTTTTTAATGAAAAACATAACTATATTTAAAAAGGAAGTAAGTTGTCAGTTTTCTATTTTTCCCCAGGATTATACTGGTTCCAGAAAGGCAGAAAGAAGAAGTTTGAGGCTGCTGCAATATCCCTGGTAATGGTAAACTGAAGAACATCCACCGAGTAAAATTCATCAGGCACCAGCTCATTAAACAGCAAGGCCTTTGAGTTGCTGAGACTGGGAGATGTTTAATGGCTGAACAGAGGAGAGTTAAATGGGCCCAAACAGGAAGAGAAATATTTTCAGGAAATTACTCTTCACACAAATTGGGGTAAAATTGCTCCTCCTATGCCTAGAGGGCACAGAGAATGCTGAGGGGATCAGAAATAATGCAGCCAATACTGAAAAGACCAATTGATTAAGATGAAGAGAAAATTTTGTTATTTAACTAAAGTTGGCCTTCAGAATTTCAAAGAAAATATTGAAAGGCAGCCAAGCCTTCTATAGAAACCATCTGATAGAGACTCAGTTTTAAACTTCTTTAAAAGATTTTGAGCAATTGCATAGGCAAAGAACTTGCTACCTTTACTGAAGAATGCTAACAGCAAAAACCTTTAATTCCAGGACAAGATGTTATGGAATATACAGGACTGGAATGCAAATCTTAGAAGAGGATTAATGCAAACTAAACAGAATCATTTTCTTAAACCAAAGTTACTCAATCTTTTCTGTCTGATAGTATCATTTGAGAAAATTTTAAAAAGTGAACATAATCAAGCCTTGCCTAACACAAAATTACAAATTCTAGGTGATTCTAATGGATCACTGCTCCATGAAGTGGCTAGCATTTATCATTATAGTATTTTGAGATAAATCTGGATAGTTATATCAGACCACATTTTATTGTCATTACTACTTAATTACTTAACTGGTAAATTCCAGTGAAAAAAAGCACCAAGCATAATGTATCTATAATCTTTAACAAAAGGATATTTAATAATTTCTTCATCAAAAATATCACATTCTATGAAGAGCTCTGGAGTTTCACAGTAAGAGAGACTTAAGAAAGGCTTGCTATAATGTTCGAGATTGTCCTGGGTATTTCGAGAGAGGGTTTGATGAAGGAAGGGTGTGTTCTGAGTTGGGTGCTCTCAGGAAGCAGGGACAATTTGATGATTGGGCTTAATAATTTTTATATATAAAGTGGAAGAAACAAAAGTACTAGACACGTCATTTGTAAGTGTAAGGAGCCCCTCGGTGAGCCAAGAGAAAGGAACATATTAGATGATTTTGTGGTAGCACAGTGTCCTTTTCTTTGGCTTTTGTTTAGAAATGAGGCCAGATTGATCTTGTTTTTGAATGTGTCCAAAAGTATTTGACATTCTGTGAAATTTTTGTTATGTTATATTCAGTAGGGAATGTTATGGTCCAATTTTGAGCTGTCAGCGCTAGAACCTTTTAACCTCATAAGCTTATATAATAAAATAAAAGACATCATTTTATTTGAGGGTGTGTTCAGTGTTCTACAAAAAGCCTTGCTATGTCTCTATATAAGGTTTAGTATTTAAAAAATATACTTTCTAAGGTCCATATACATATAGGCAGGGATGGATAGACTCTGAGTTTCTTTTCTTTTCTTTTTAAGATTTTATGTGTTTATTCATGAGAGAAACAGAGAGAAAGAGAAAGAGAGGCAGAGACACAAGCAGGCTCCATGCAGGGAGCCTGATGTGGGACTCGATCCTGGGACTCCAGGATCACGCCCTGGGCTAAAGGTGGCGCTAAACCGCTGAGCCACCCGGGCTGCCCGACTCTGAGTTTCTAATAAGAACATTGATAAATAAGAAAACCAGATCCTTCTCAGCATGCTTTAACATGATCTTTTTGCTCTAGTATGATAGAGTTTTTAAGCTACATAGTTTTCTATTGATTATTTGTGTGTGGATGGGGATGGGGGGTGGTGTTTGTGTACATATTTGCATAAAAGAGGAAATATTTTATCCTTATCATTACTGAGCTCTGATAATCTTCTGGTTCCAGGAGGGCTAATTTCTACTATAAATTCTAGGAGGAAAAGGGAAGTACTAACTTAAAACTGTATCAAGATTAACTTCATTAAAAGAAACAAGTAAAGGGATGCCTGGGTGGCTCAGTGGTTGAGCACCTGCCTTCCATTCAGGGTGTGATCCTGGGATCTGGGATCAAGTTCCACATCTGGCTCCCTGCGAGAAGCCTGCTTCTCCCTTCTGCCTATGTCTCTGCCTCTCTCTATCTCTGTGTCTCTAATGAATAAATAAATAAGTCAAAAAAAAAAAAAACATGTAGAGAGACAAGAGGAAGACACATATATACTTCTTGAGATCAACTAATCTATGTATTATAGATGAGAATAGTACCTAAAAATTTATTCTGCATGTGATTTGAGGATATTTTTTCCGAGAAATTAAGATACTTTTTTAAATATCATAAGGAAACATTCAACCCCAAGCATCAATATAAATAGCACATATAAAATAATATGAGAAAAGCAGTTCCCTGTGACATGGGAAAAGTGTCATTAAAATGACAAAGTAAAGAAAGAGAGCAGGATACAGTATGTTTTTCAAGCAGAAGTTTTAGCAATATGGAGGCAAGACAGTGTGAAAGACAATTCTGCATGAGGAATACTACAAGCAGTTTGGAAAAGAGCATTGCAAAATTAAATCTGGAAAGGTGGACAGATATTCTTATAAATTCTGGCAAAAAAAATAGTTGAAAGCCTTTAAAAAATTAGTAACATTCTCAGATTAACATCAAAGAATGCCAAAGCCATTTAGTATTTGCAATTTTTCTACACTAGCAATTGTAATATGAATTCCAGAATAGTAAAATAGAAGGTAACTGCATAATCTAGAGAAAGAATAATGGGGCTTAAATTTAAGGAAAGAGCCATGAAAATGGGGAGTGTGGTATAGGTAAGAGAAATGTTACTGAAGTGAAATAAAAATACTTGTGTGTTATTAGAGGATGTGAGGTTATTCTGTTGTTTCTGATTTACATGTCAAGGAAAAAGGTGTCATTAAGATTGGGGATGAGAAAATGGAGCAAGATTGAAAGTAGGGAGAAGGATCATGAAGTGATTGGTTAGATCAGAACTCTTTGAAGACAGAGCTCCGTGGAAATGTAATTTGAGAATTATGTGGTAGTTACAGGATAATCCCTGGAGGGAGAAAATAAAAGAGTTAGTAAAGGACAAAAGTTACCAACATTAAGGAAGAGGAACAAAAACAAATGGTGGATCAGTGACCTTCAAGGAAAGAGATGATTAGGAGCTGAGGGGGATCCACAGAGTGAATGGAGCAGAAGCCACTGCAGTTAGCTTTATCCTCAATGTTGCCATTGAAAGATTCTTTTACATCTTTTTTATATTTTAGTGGAATATAGAATTGAAAACCAGATTGCAGTGGGTGGAAAGAGCAAATATGGTGTGAGGAACATAAGACAGGAAATATGCTCTCATGTTAAAAAAAAATCACACACATACACCATAAAACTTGTTCTCAGGAAAGGAAAACTAGGGTGACATGGGTGGGGGGAACGGTTAGGTTGGAGAAAGAGTGTATCTTTTTATTGTTGTAGTACAATAAAGGTTTTGTTGTTTTATTCATAAATAAGGAATACCTAATATGTACTAGGTATTACATAAATTTGATATTATACTATACATGATATTGCTATGTGATGTTTTTCTCTTAAAATTCAGGGCTAGTATCCCATATGATTTAATAAGATTTGGAGATATATAGACAGATATAGATAATAGATATGGATTTGTTATATACTAGTGCTTTATAATACAGTTGTATAGATAGTTTATATACTTAAGATGTTTCATATGTGAAGTCAGTAATAAAATTTAATTCAGATCTTTGCACATGCACTTGGGTAGACAACTAAAAACAGTCATTAAAAAGTGGATTTTTTTTTGTTTTGTTTTGTTTTGTTTTCAAAAAATCATAGGGAGTCATTTTATATTGATTCATCCCTACAGCCTCTATAAGGCATACCAATCTGCTTTGGTTTTCTGGATCTTAATGTAAATTGTCAAGCAGAATTCCTTGCCCTGCATCCTAGGGAAGCTTTTATAACTTTAAATCCTTATCAGAACAGCAGCATATCAAAATGTCAACTGAACAGGTTCTAACAATTCACGTATAAAGCAAGATTAGGCAAACTATAGTATTTTTCCCTTACATTTGTATAGGAGATATCTCAAGAAACCACTGGGTTAACAGAAATTTCATTGAGGAAATAAGCTTCTGCATTTTTGTGAGGTTTCTGTCCCATACTTTGGCACACATGTGTCTTAGACATTTAGATTGCCTATTATCTCTTTGGGACTTTGGAACATGTCAATATATGGTCATCACTCCAAAAGGCCAGTGATGTGTATGTTGCAGGGTCAGATGGAAGAATTCTGAGGCCTAAATCATAGCAGAGAGGGAGAGATGATATAAATAAACTTGAGATGAGAGCATCCATATCCCCAAATATGTTGGGATCTGACTCTACAAATTTGGGAAAACGAGGTCAGTCATGAGTGAGGCCTGAGTTGAATTGGCTTCACCTCTCTGGGTAACATCCTCAGGTAAGATGCTCAGGAAAAGCATTAATGGATTCAATGTAAAAGTGGGGAGCAACAGGTCCCCCTATCAAGGAGACTCCATTTACCCAGGTCCCCCTTGTTCATCTCACATATTTCCATTTCATATATCATGCTGCTTGCTACTATCAGAAACCCAATGCTTTTTATTCAGTGCTCTCAGATTTTGCATAATTGTCCTGACAATGTTGTGAATTCTACTTATGCAATTCATTGTGAATAAACATTCATTTGATTCAGTTATCTTAGCTCTGCTGCTGCCCAGGGCTAAGGATGATTTTGGCACTGAACTAGATAGTTCCTAAGTCTCCTTCTGTGTTTCCAACAGAGCTCAGGTAGGCAAACAAGTCATGCTCATTTAACTCTACCACACTCTGGAGAATGTACCTAAACTCAGTATTTGAAACCATTATGTCCTCACAGAGCATCCATCAACAAAAGCAGAGATTTACCCAAACTACCTTGGCTTATTTCGATACAGCAATTTTTGATAATTATTCATCAAATTTTGTTTAAGTTGTGTAAATACTAAACCAGATAGAATTCCAGATAAATAGAGATGAAACAGGCTTTCCTCAGGCAAACTAGACTTGCGAGTATACTATCAAGTTGATCCAGAAATGCTAATGCCTCCAAGCACCTGGGTAGGAGCAAATGAAAAGCAAATGGAATGAGATAAAATCCTCAGGTTCAATTTTTTTCTACATATAATTTTTCAAATACCTGAGGAGATAAGAAAAACTGAGGAGAAACTAGCAGAAACAAAAACCAACAGAAAGAGATCCATCCATGGAATTAGGAAACAAGGATTATAAAATAACTAAGCCAAGTCTGAAAATTTTTCTCAGGGAAATGAAAACTATAAAAAATTGACCTATCTGACTAAAAAGTAAACACTTTTATAAACTTTAAAAAAATAGACAAAATTTAGAACAAAATGGTTAAATTTAATATAATTAATTCTATTTTCTTTCAGCAATTAAAATATTCCATCTTTTGACATTCATAAAACCCATATAATCTCTTATTGTAATTTCCTTGTATTTAGTATCTCCATATCGTATAGCATCTCTTTTCAATTTATTTTTGATATTTTGCAGTAACACAAAAAATTGTCTAATTTAGTTCTTCTTCAACTTTAGGATTGTATCATCCATTCTAAAAAAATTTTCAGCCATATAACTTCTAATATAATCTTGCCTTCATTTTTTTCTATTGTGTCCTAACAGAACTCATGATAGATTGCTGCAGCACCTTATTCTATTCCCCCATCATCCTTTTATCTTTTGCAACAAATTTTGATAAGAACAATACAAAATAATAACAACAGCTATCATTGTAAATTAAAAGTGTGCCAAGAACTGTATAAGCATTTTATATTTAACTCTTGAGAATCATATTGTAATCTTAAAAAAAAACAAAGAACAAGAGGATCCCTGAGTGGCTCGTTGGTTTAGCACCTGGCTTCAACCCAGGACGTGATCGTGGAGTCCCAGGGTTGAATCCCATGTCGGCCTACCTGCATGGAGCCTGCTTCTCTCTCTGCCTGTGTCTCTGCTTCTCTCTCTCTCTATGTCTCTCTCTGCCTCTCTCTGTCTCTCTCTCACGAATAAATAAATAAAAATCAATCAATCAATCAATCAATCAATATAAAAAACAAAGAACAAGTAACTTTCTATTGGTCACCAGAAGATGAACCTCTTGAATGAGGTGCTAGAAAGACAGGTCAATATTGTGTCTTTTTGATTTATGGCTCAGGGAAATTTACCTGTATATGCAGACCTACACTATAGAAATGCAATAGTACTCAGTGGCAAGAAAATTCTACAATTTATCTCTTGCCTTTTGTTCTACATTTTTGGCTTTATACATTGGAAGAACATTTCAATCAACCAATTTGGTTATCCTTGGGGGTGGGCAATTAATGGAATGAATAGCTTCACTTCAAGAATGACCACCCCCATAAAGAGACTATTACCTTAACCACCATGTTCTTCCTTTGATTCTTTCTCTATACTGGGGGGTGATCATGTTTAAATAAAATAAAATGAAATAAGATAAAATAATCGTGTTTTGTTTCAAAGTCTGAATTCGGTAAAATAAATTCCACACTAGACCTGTTTCAAATAGTTTACTATGAATATCTTAGATAATTCAAGGTGTTTACCTTAAGACAGGTTTGCCTATTACTCCCGGTATTATCATATTATTATTTATTATTATTAAAATAATTACACATCTCAGAATATTCCCCAATAGATTGTAACTTACAGAGTAGTTCCATAACAAACAGTATTTAGTAATTAAAATAATAACTCATGTAAAAATAGTAACATTGTGCAGTAGATAATATTTAAGATCATAAATTAATCTTCAAAAACACCACTTGTAATTTAGAAATGACACATAAAGCCAGTATAACTTAAGGGTAATTAAAATCTTGGAATAATTCATTTGATTATGTTTTTGGGATTCAACATTTTTGCTTCTAGAATTCCTCGGTGACTACTTTAGCTCTTTAGCTCATATTAGAAATTGACAGCTCATTAACAGCTCATTAGGAATGCTGTTAACTGTGCAAAAGGAAGATACTCTCCATAGTAAATACTTACTTGTGAAATGTATTGAAGTTTAAGTCAGATTCAGCATTTCAGGGAGAATAAACATTTCTGCCTAGCAGTAATGAAAAAGTGCACACATGCAGGGTTAAAATGAGGGGGAGGATGCCATAAGTTTCAATATATTTCACAAAATATTCCAGTGTGACATACTTTCTTTCTGCCATTTTTCCTTTGACTGTCAATTTATAGAAGCTGTCTGTCAATCTCCATTTCCCTTCAAAACACATGCAGTTATCATTCATTCCAATATTTTAAGATCATTTTATATAAACTTTAGAGATTTCGAATGATTTGTGAATGGACAAAGCCAAATCACATTTATGAATAAACACATGAAAAGAAGATTATTAAAATATTTTTAAAAGGAAAGAAAAATATGACCCCAATGTTTTTTTTGTTTGTTTGTTTGTTTTTGAAAAACAAAAACTTAAGTATAAGAAAGTAAAAACTAGGAGAAGAAATCTAAAGACAGAAACAAAAACAAAGAAGGAAAAAAAGAGCAAAACCACTTCCACTGTTGACTTAGACTTGTATTCATGTTAGTAGTAGGTAAGAAGGCCGGCCATAGTGTGTGTATAAATACACATTACACATATTCTTGACTGTCTTTTGTACCTGAATGGCAAAAGCACACAGCAGGTAGATAGTCTAAGGTCTGCCAAGTGGAGGCTCCGGGATCATCATATTTGGTTAACACAATGGCAGCTGTCTGGTATTCCCCAAGGGGGTGCAGTACTATATCAGATCACTGCATGGAGTAGACAGAGCAAGCTCCTATTCCAACTCCTTGATCAAAAAAAATACATCTATTTGATACACTGTCCTCAGGTAGAGAATATATCAGATATTAAACTGATAAAAACAGATACTACACTTGATATTAGCCAAAAGACTGAGAAGTGATGATCCCAAAGTTGTAAAAAATACCCACATCACTGTTTTGAGCCTGACTGGAGATAAAGAAATGATGATCCATGAGCCAAATCTAGTCCATTACCTGTTTCTGTAAAGTTTTATTGAAACACAGCCACACTCATTCATTTTGGAATTATCTATGGCTGCTTTCATGCTATAAAAGTAGAATGGAGTAGTTGCAAAATAAACCATATGGCCCATAAAGCCTAAAATATTTACTTTTGGGTTTTACTATTTTGTTGATCCCTGATTAGACACATAATTTTTAAATTTATGTTCAGATGTATGCTATTTGACTTATAAAATGGTATACAGATAGAAGGAATATTTCTTTGGCTGGAAAGCCCACAAAACTAGCATTTCTAACTTTGGCTTTGGAACACCTTTAAATATTTATGAGTAAATCACTGAGTGATTTATAATCTCTCTTCTAACTCTTGTTTTCACTTTGTTTTTTATTATATATATAATTTATATTATATATAATTATATATTATATGTTTCCACTTTCTCTCTGTTTTTTATTATATATAATTTTTATTATATATAGTGTATAATATATATACCAAAGTATATATATTTATATATAAATATTAAAAATATTATATATAATATATATCAAAATATTATATAATATGTTATATTTATATATATATATATATATATATATATATATATATATATATATATCAAAGTCTTCCAGGGTAGTAAAAATTTAAACTCAGTGTTTCAATTTGTAAATTTTCCTTATTTCACAATTTCCATGTCTTCTTGAGCTACAGAAGTATTGGGAAGATTGGTTATGAACTTTGACTATTCTCTAATTTGATCATTGTTCTTACCTGATTTTAGTCATTAATACACATATGTGATTCCAGAGCTCTCCAATATCCTCTATGGCATTTGCTCATCGCAATCTAAACAATTCATCATGAGACATTATTCTACCCTCTGGGTCTTTTAATGTTTATTGGATCTACTTCTATTTCAAAGCCATTTTCTGGGGACTTGTGACACATCTTGCTCTTCCTATAATCTTCTTTAGAGAGAAATGCCCATTGGCTCCACATATCTATTCTTACTCTATATCTTTTTCATCCGGATTTTCGTGCAGCCTCCTATGGCTGTGACTGAGCATAAGGAGCAGCAGCCCTTTTCTAGAATATATCAATGCTTCATCATTCCCACTCTGTCTCCCACCATTCTGTGGAAGCCCTCCATTTCTCAAATCCCATTTTTCCAATACATTTATTTATGCCCAGTGGTCTTCTCCTGTGAGAGGAGGCTATGGTCTATAAAAAGAAGCTTAAAAGATGAACACATATCAATATATCTTGCCACATCTCTCTGCGAAAGCAAGAAGCCCAAATATCATGTCAATTTATTTTTTTTCATGTCAATTTAAATAAAGATGAAAGGAAAAAAATAAAACTGGGAAAAAATAAAAGTCTGTTAAGATTTCTAAAATAATATTTCACTACACCAATTGCTTGATATTGCCATCTCAAATCTTAATCAAATATTAATTTTCTACATCATATCTCTTAATGCAGATATATTATTGGTCCAGATAGGTTAGTTTAGGGTAAAGTAACAACCTCCAAAGTTTTATAATATAATGTGATAAATGTTGATATTGTTTCAACTATATATCCACTACAAGCTGGTGTAGGTATCTGTGCCATATAGCTCTCAGAGCTTCGTATAATGGGGGCTCTATCATTTTTGAGATCCACCCCTTGAAACATGAGTCCCTTCTCTTCACTCAGAAGAGGTAAAAGGAGACTAGAAAACAATGCTGAAGACTTTCTCTGTCTCATCCAACATGTAAAATATATCACTTTAGCTCACTTATTATTGAGTCGAGTTAGTACACGTTTACATGAAACAATAAGAAGGCTGAAGGTGACTGTTCTCTATGTCCATACAAGAGAAATTTGAAATGAGATACAGTAGTATTTCCAACATAGGCACTATTATGTGATGATAAATTTCCAATCCTTGTAAACTTTTTTATAGGGGATTTCACAATCATATTTTCAAACCATCTGATAAAACATACCACAATGTAAGAGAACAATTCTATTTTGGGAAAAAAAAGGAATAAACTAAGAAAAACAGTTAGTCTACTCAGAAGCAAGTGAGGATAATTCCTCACTCTAAAGGAGACAATTACAGGATCATCCAGGATTTCTTCTCTGATACGTTCCACATAGCACAACCTCAAGAGGCATGTGAATTTGATTTTATTCCTTTACTTGTATAACCATAATGAAAATATGCGTGTTCATAGCAAAAATGAATGTTTTCAAGTTTTGCATATGCTATGTTAATGAAATACATTATTTAAAGAAAAAAGTTATGGAAATATATGAATATTTAACTAATAATATCTTCACCATTGTTGCACTTTTTTCATGACATCTTTTATTTATTTTCATTAAATGGAAGTTCATGAAAAATGAAAAAGCCAATTCAAGAGTCATAGAACAGGGATACCTGGGTAGCTCTGTTGGTTAAGTGTTTGCCTTTGGCTCAGGTCATGATCCTAGGGTTCTGGGATCAAGCCCTGCATCAGGCTGCCTGCTCAATGGGAAGCCTGTTTCTCCCTTTCCCTCTACTGCTCCCCTCGTTTGTGCTCTTTTGCTCTTTCTGTCAAATAAATAGATAAAATCCTAAAACAAAAACAAACAAAAAAGAGTCAAAGAACATAGGGCATGGTGTGCCCTCACAAAAAATTTTCTTAAATGAGCAGAAGGGAAATGTTGTTATAAGAGGAGAACATGAATTTTTCTTTGTTTCAGAAGTTTTAAAAATTATGATATGTATATAAAACATATAGATAGCATATATAATATATAAAATGCATGTGTATGCCAAATTTAATTTAGGACAGTGTGATTTGAAAAATAAGGCAAGCAAAATTAAAAGAATAAAGAAAAATGAGTAAAATTAAATTTCATTTAAACACTAATAATTTTCTAATATGTGTTTTTAATAATCAGAAATGCACACTATTTTCTTATTAATTGATTTGAACCAAATGATATGATAATTATTTTTGCAGAACAACATCTTTGAAAGTGCTAGAAAAGTAACAACAATTGTTATAAGTAGGAATGTATCTATAGTTATGTAATACAGCTCTTTTAATCACAAGTCAATCACACTGTGGAAAAAACCTCTATTTAGTTGGAAACAGCATGTAGAGCAAATGGACTTGAGTCAGCAAACAGGCCACATGGCTGTGTTGTCCTGATTCACTTCCTTTCATTAGTTCCCTCTATCAAATAAACTGAAGTTTAAATTACCATCTTCAAAGTTTAATTTATTATCTTAGTCAAGCAGTTAACCATATTTATAGAGGCCTGACAATTCTAGGAAAGAAAAGTGCTGATAGTAGCACCAATATAAGGAGAGAGGGATTTAAAAAATGTAAATTTCCATTTAAAATGCTAATGAAATATTTTTCTAAAAATGCAAGTAATTATAATTTACCAAATTTTAATTTTGGGGGTGATGACATATCAATTTACTTTTAATCAGAATTTCTCCTTCCTTTAATTATATAGTCATTTATTTAATCCAGATTCACCGCTATATAATCCTACTTAAATTGATTTAAGCTTAATGTCAGAAAAAAAAAGGGAATATGCTCAGCCTGTAGGAATATGTCATTCTCAATTTAACACCCATAGGAATGTACTTAACACCCATAAGGATGCATTAATTTTATGTCATATATAATGCATATTTATAAATATGTACATATTTATAATATATATTTATTATGTATTTATATATAAATATTTGTTATATACATATATTAAAAATGCCTATGAATGTTAAAGTCAATAGAGGTGTATGTCATGATGTAGTGTATTTTCTTTTACTGGAAGCAAGTAAGCATAAACTTAGCTAACTCTAAGAAATGTATTATGGATGGGGATTCTTATAGTCGATGAGAGTTTGAATTACATATCATCTAAATAATTTTCAAATTATGAATTCATCTGTTAGAATCAATTTTCCATCTATAGTACATTTCTTGGAGTTAGCTGAGTTAGTCTTACTTGCTTCCAGTAAAAGAAAATTCACTATATAATGACATTCACCTCTAATGACTTCAACTTCATAGACATTTTTCTTAGATTGGGCTGCCTAGGAGCCCATGTAGGAGGTTTACTCAATGTAGAATGGGAGTGTCTTTGAAATCAACATTTGTGAGGGAGTGAAGGAAGAAGGATTACACAGATGAAAGAATTAAACTGGAATGCAATTGCACAAAGGCCCAGCCAACATGATGGAGAGCTCTGGAACTAGGATGGCCTTTCAAAGCTATCCTGCCTTTAAACTGTAAGGCTCATTTTTTTTATACCACTGTATAAACCAGTCATTGAATTTAGGGAGTCCTGGGGAAAGCCTATGACCTCAAACAGGTAGCATTTCTTGCAAAACAGCTCGGCTGTGAGCTGTCCCTTTCAACACATTCAGCAGCCTGGGAGATGAATGCTTCAATCATAAAGAATGGATCTGTGTGACCTACCAAAGATTTTACTCAGCTCAACCTTTGTTACACTCAGGCCAATTTTCTTTTAATAATAAAATGTTTAAACAGTGCTATAGCATTCTGTTTGATCTCCTTTACCAAGAAAACTTTTAATAAGGTTAATGGGATGAACTACACAACTGACCTCCCCATTTCACCAATTCTCCTCGTTGCTGTCTGGTGATGCCATCTCCATGGGTTTGGTGTTGTTTTGTTTTGTTGTGTTTTCTTTTTAAGGAAGAAGATAGTTTAATGGTTGAGACATTCTGTGGTGACTATGAATGCAAGAATCTCAACTGATATTTATCTATTCTCTCAACTACTTTTCATTCAAAATTTTTCTTAACCCAAGCTGGTACCTCTGCAGAGGGATGATCAACAATGTCATTCCTAATGGTATAAGTCCTCAGAAGGATTTTTTGGATCAGGACAAATACAACAGTCCATTTACTGCCAAAGTTTCATGAAAGGATACCAGGAGATACTTCGAAAAGGTAACCTGAACAGCCACATATCTTCTTCCATGTCCCCAACATTATAGCTCAATCTTCTATTAATAACTATGGAAAATTATTGAGGAGAAAAGAATAATATCTTTTCTTGCCTCAGGGTGTCTTTGCACAGGAAGCCTGAACTAAGCAAGTAGCAGTCATTAACTAAAGTTATTAGAACTATCGCCATGTCTCCTAGTGGTATCATTCCTCTTTAATAGTAACCACTTCTAAACCCAGAGAATTGATATAAGAAGTATAAATTCCCTCAGTAGGTAACTAGATGTGATGGTAAGCAAGGTTGTCCTACTTTCACCACTGGATTCCCAGACTCAAGTTTTCTACCTCTTGGGCACAAAGCATCATATTATAACCATTGATTTATTATAGGCTCCAACTTCAATTCCACCGTCAGAAGCCATGCTCTGCTCTAGCTACCAGGTCAGAAGCTGCTGGGTAACACAAGTTATACCATGACTAGTGCATCTCACTGCAATGTGCCCATTTCCTTTGATATGAATTGTATCTCTTGGGATGATCAGCTGTTACAATAGGTGCTTTGCCAGAAAATTAAACATTTTGTAAGCACTCAGATACTGGTGCTGGGTAAGGACTTGAGACCAGGATACATAAACCCAGACCAGGAACATATATGGATTCCAGTTCAGATAGGAGGGTTTGGGAGGTCCATGTGTTTGACTGGTCTCCTTGAGGGAAGTGCCATAGGGACTTACATTTTGGTCTCTGCTATAGGCAATTATGATATTCAGCAACAACAATAACTAGATCAGCTTTGTTGAGGAAGGCCTACATTAACAGAGTCTATGTGTAGTCTACATTCCTGCTAGTTCGGTCACTCTAGTCTTGATGTCATTATGCCAGTCCTGAAGACTGATAAGAAAGGCTGACCAGTAGATTCCTTCTGTTTTTGTAATATTTTTGTGCCTCTCCCATAGTGGCTCTTAATTAACGTACAATACAAAGTCATCAAAATTTGTGAAACTTATCCATGTGTCTTTTCTCCAGATTTCTTTGTCCCTAACATTACAGTTTGCTTCTAGGCCTCCAATAAACTAGCCAAATTATTCATGAGTCTGTAAGTATATATTCTTAGCTCTGGTCATTTCTCTTTTAATAAAAAGTCAATGACAAGGAACATTACCTAAAGATCTGACCACTTGAAGCACTCTCTCTAGCCATTATCGTTCAGCGCAGCAGACTTCCATTCTTAGTTTGCAATGACTAAGTCAAACCACCTTCTAACTAAGGGTGACCTATTTCCCCCTCAATCTATTGGTCATAAGGGATGACCACTCCATTATCCAGCCATAAGTGTGAATTAAGGGAAGGTCAGGACATTCTCATTTTCAATAATTAAGATATCCTTGAGATATCATTCATAATCTTTAAGATATAACTTCTATCTTAAGACTGATTGCTGCTGGGCAGAAGATTTGGTTGGTTTAATAGAATCCAAGCCATAGAAGATTTCCAGCTGCATAGTCACCTGATGTCCCATAGTCCACTTTTCCTCTCCTAAAACTCAGAAGCACTCCAGTGGCTGTTTTTAACTAGGTTTAATTCAAATGACTTCAATCTGCTATAAGGTCCTTCTTTGTTCTTAGACTCACTCAAAGCTGGCAGCCTTCCATATCACTCGGAAAAAAAAAAATGTGTTAAATCTATATCCCCAAGTATGGAATTGCCATTGTAATCTTGCTGCTATAATTTGGCACTCATTATATTAATTATACTCCAACTCCTTTAATAATTAAGCATCAGCATGAAATATTTTGGGAACTTCTCATCTCCACTGCTCTCTAGAACCTCAGTTCTGTGGCAGCATCATGTACTCTCAGCTCTGGTTTGCAGAGAAAACCCAACATTGAGCTTCTCTGTGATGTTGTTGCCTCTTTCTCCAGCAGAGTGCTTACTGGTTTAATAGATACAGTGTTTTCAGATCACTTTCAGCATCCAGGTAACACAGTCAGTTACTGGGTGTTCAGGTCTTATTTAAAATATCCACCTTCTTCTCTGAGTCTTTTGATCTTTTCTTTCCCTGTTTACCAAGATACTTCTCTCATTTCTACTATCTTAGTGTTAGTCATCACACTTTCCAGGCTTCCAAAGATCATTCTAGTAATATGTAAGCAGTTTCTTGAAGGTCTTACCATAGTGTTAATACCTATATCAAGGAGAATAATCCCATATCAATAAACTTCTGCTATAACTTTATATTATATTATAACTTTATATTCTACTCCCTCATGATCCAGCACTTCAGAATCCAATCCACTACAAACTCTCCAGGCTCCTGTTGATACATATTGGTTAGTTCCCACAATTCATTTGAAGCATAGCTCCTCTTTTAACAGGTCCAGCATTTCCTTAGCAAAACCGTATGGTTAATTAATATAGTTATTCTGATATCCTCAAGGGGAAGTGGGAATAGATGGTGAATGGGCTGCTTATTTCTTACAGGCAGAAGCTCTAGTAACGTTTCCCTCAAGTAGGGTAGTATTAGGCTTTAAAAGAAACTGTGTGTATGTGTGTGGGGGGGTACCTGGATGGCTCAGTCAGTTAGGCAACTGATGCCTGGTTTCAGCTCAGATCATGATCCCATAGGTTGTGAGATCAAGCCTTGCATTAGGCTGTGTACTCAGCATGGATTCTGCTCAGAAGATTCTCTCCCTCTGCCCCTCCTGACACATACCCATGTCCATTCTCTTTCTCTCTCCTCCCTCCCCCCCCCCCCAAAAAAAAACTTAAAAAAATGAAAAAAAAAAAGTGATGGGCACTCCTGCCCACCTGGAGAGCTCACAAGGATATGGGAACTTATGGTTTTCCAGTGTCCTGATGCCATTCCTGAGGGGATCATTCCTTCCTAATCAGGATCCTAATCTCTATGTAGCCAACTTGCTGAAGTTAAGAATTCAACTTCCTTTGGAACTTTGCTTTCCCTATTAATTAAGTTCCAAGCCTTCAATTTTTTTCTGGCCCCTGGCTGCAGAAAATGAGACTCTTTGTGTTGCCAAAAGAGACTACTTGCTTTCAGATTTGGCTTTAATTTCACACCCTCAGCCTTTCATTTTCTTTCTCTAGTACATCCATTGACCCAGCAATACCCAACCAATTCCATAGTCCTACAATAAAGACTTCCTCTGAACTTCTCAAATGATGTGGTATTGATCCCACCAATGCATTATCTCCCACTTGTTCCCTATCAAGATCACCACAGGGATAATAACCACCTACCAGCTGTGTTGATCTTTTTATTGCCTGTTAGCCATTAGATGATAAACCTCAAAAATCTAATTTTAGAGTCTACTTCTTTGGACTACTTCAGACATCAATTATCTTAGGGCAAGTTTCTAGGGATTAAACTCTGAGATAGAGATTTCTATGCAGGAAATTGTTAGGGGTACCCTAGTAATCATCACCTATGGGAAGATAAAGCAAGTATGATTAGGTAGAAAGAGGAATTAAACTGTGAAACAGTCATAGCACAAAAGTCTCAGTCTACCTTCAGGGAAATCTGGAGCTAGGCCTGCCCTTTAGAATTGTCCAACCCTGAAGAAAGATAGCTGGGCCTCTATATTCTTCCATATAGAGTGGCCTCTATATTTGTGCCATAGAACACAGGCTGAACATGGGGTACCCAGTGACATTAGATATGACAGCTTTATTTGGCTGAAGGTAATTTTTGGTTGGCTTCTCATTTGAGAATGGTTGTCTGACAACATTCTCAGCAGCTGGGGGTTTGTGAGCCTGGGTAGATATCTGTGTAGTACATCATAACTTCCATTCCAATATTCCAACATTCTTATTTAGATTATTCATCATGTTGTGCAATATACTGTCTCTTTCTTGTGCGTGTGCGTACACACACACACACACACACACACACACACTGGCCTTGACTATGACCTAAGCACACCATATAATTGACTGTGTGTGTCTCTGACTACCTGCTTCTGAATCTCTATCCTTTCATTTTCATTACTTATTTTATTCAGTTAGGTTCCTGATACTTCCTGCTAGCACAATCTCCATTTTTGGCATAAATATAAAGGCCTAGCTCTATATGATCTTAGATTTTAAGACTTAGAGGATATTTGAGCAAAGCCATGCACTATTATATTACAATTTCACAATGACATTTTTATATCTTTTATCCCTTCATGATTTCCCATTCCAAAATTAGAAAAAATGGAGTGTTTGTATGGAATCTGGAAGAATATTAAAGTTGAAAAAAAGAAAATTTAGTACATAAAATATTTTCTTGGGCTCCTCAGAATTTTGGAGCCTCATAGTATATGTGCCTTCAAAGAGTTACAGCAAATCCTTCCATTTTTATTAAAGACATTTGCATGAACAGAAGACATTGTTTTTAACAGTTCACAAGCTTCTGCTGTTTTTATACTATCTGAAGGCTGTATCATCTTTTAATGTCAATGCAGTTGGTTGCCATAGAAATTATAATGATGTCACTCACTATTTAAGTCTAGAAATAAACAGCAGGAACAGATGGGCATTTAAGAATGAAGGGCATAGTTTTAATGCAAATGGTCTTGAAAACAAAAAACGGCAGGTTAAAAATCACATGCAAGAAATAAACCTACCTGGTGCAACATTAAAAGCTAAAATGTGTCTCCATGGTTAGCTATCCAGGTTGCTGGCTTGGAATCAGGATGCAAAGACCAGAAGGCACCAAAAAGGCATTCAAGCAAATACTGAAACAGAATCCTTTCTAAACAAGGTTGAGACTGGATCATAGTAACAATATACAGATATGAATACCCAGTAATCCCCAACAGAATGGGACTGAGACAGACTGCAGAGAATGTGAACTTAGTCTTACATACCATACGTTAGGATGTTAGGATGGGTGTGATGACAGCTAAAAAACAAGACAAAACAAAACAAAAACATAGTAGCATGTGTGAGGACAGATAGAAACATGTTTGACATTCATAGGCAGGAAATCAAAGAAATCACATGCATCTGAGTCTAAAATGCAACTAGAATTGCTTAAAAATGCATTGTTCCATTGTTTCTGCACCATTTATTTAGAAAAGATGTACAGCTTTGTTCATTATTATACTATATTCGTTAAACAATTATCACCTTGATAAATGATATTCACAAATTACTCAAAATATAACATTTAAAATACTGTGGGTATAAGTTTAGAAGGGTTCATACTACAATCAAAGCAGGTAAGTCAGCAAAAAGGGAAAAATAATATCAATTTAAGGCAATCGAAATAGGACCCAGACACACAGACTTTTGAGATACTTTGTTTTTAAAGTAACAGCTAAGGATTACAAAAAGTCCAAGGTTGTTTTAATCTGCAATCCTTTGTTCTGCTTAGTTCGGTTGATCTGGCTAGAAAAATTTATTCAGTGATCACTAGAAAATAAGAGCAGGAAAAGAAAAAAGAAAAAAACTACCTGCCAAAGTGACACATTGAGCTAATTTAAAGTGGAGATTTACATGAAAATCAATATAAAGGTTACTTGGAAGACTATTTAAAAACTTTCACTCTGCACCGATTTTCATCATCTGATCTTTTTAAGTTTGTACTGATGTGTTTTAATCATAGGCTATCTTGAGTCCTGCGCCTGTAGAAACAGGGAACCACGGAGCGATGGTGAGAGGGGTCATTTGGCGTAAACCCAGCCACCATTGTAACTTTGTTGCTGGTGGCATATTCATAATACTCCTTCCATTTATTCTTAAAGGTGTTGTGTTTGTGTAAGGAGTGACCCACTCATACAGCCAAGTTGCCACATTGAGGCACTGGTGTCTTAGAAAACCTCAGGAATATGAACTCTCAAAATGAGTTGGGTAGTTTGACTTCACCTCTCCTAAATGATTTCAAACTATTTTCTGTATTAAAAAATCTAAAAAGACATGGAAAGTTTTGTTTTAGACTGAATATTTGTGTTCCCTCAAAAACACATGCTGAAACCCTATCCCCCAATGTGATGGTATCAAGGGATGAGGCTTTATTAGGAGGTAACAAAAATTGAGGCAGTGATGATGGTTGAGTCTTCATGACTATTAATGTTCTAAGAAAACAAAAATTGGAATAAAAAGGTAATATTTATCTCCTGATACATAAAATATCTCCTCATGTCTCTTCTGTGAAACTAAAAGGTATGATTAGATTAATATTTTTTATTTGTTTTTTTTCCTTGATTTTATCTGATGAGATAAAATAGAAGATAATTTTCACATTATCAAAAGATGTAAAGTAATTTATAGGTGGCTAGTATACATACCAGAAGCTACTATAACATAGCCAGTGAGCATATGGTATCTAATTTTGCTGATAATACAATCAGACTGAATATAGGTAACCTGTTAGACAATGATATTCAAAATATTAGAAAATATTTTTAAAATTATAATAGCTTAGTTGGGCATCCCTGGTGGCTCAGCGGTTTGGCACCTGCCTTCAGCCCAGGGTCTTAGCCTGGAGACCCGGGATTGAGTCCCACTGCCTATGTCTCTGCCAATCTCTCTCTCTGCCTGTGTCTCTGCCTCTCTCTCTCTGCCTATGTCTCTGCCTCTCTCTCTCTCTCTATGTCTCTCATGAATAAATAAAATAAAATCTTTAAAAAATAATAATAATAGTTTTCTCTTTTGAACATTTGCCAAAGAGAGAAGATAACCTTCTGCCTGGAAAGGTACAAGTAACATCCATTTAACTTTTCTAAAAAAGGAGGTCAGGTCTAATCTCTTGATGACTTTCAATGCCATCCATAAACTGGCCTCATCCTACTGACATAAATCATTTCTATTTTTAAATTCAACAATACATTTGTTGATTCATAAACTTTTTAAAAATCAACCAGCTTAGTTGTTTTGCATAGCTTTTTATCTTTATTTTACATTTTATTAGATAGTGGGTGATACATTTACTTCTTTTTCTTCATCTTTGAAATAAGAATTTTCCTCCTCTATTTAAAATGTCTCCTTCTGTCCAGCCTGTCCTTAAGTTCCAATCTACTCTTAATGGAAGTAGTCGATTATGGTTACACTTCCACTTCCCAATTTCTTATTTACTCTTCCTCCATTTACATTTCTTTCTTTTTTTTTTTTTTTAAAAAGAGTTTATTTATTCATGACAGACACACAGAGACAGAGAGAGGCAGAGACATAGACAGAGGGAGAAGCAGGCTCCCTGTGGGGAGCCAGATGCAGGACTTGATCCCAGAATCCAGGATTATGACCTGAGCCAAAGACAGAGGTTCAACCCCTGAGCCACCCTTGTGCCCCTCCATTTACATTTCTGTTGATAACTTGTTGTTGGCACTACACTTCCCTAGATGTCTAATAATTGTTCTGAGGATAAGTATATGAGATACATCATAGACCATTATGTATTTTACATTCCTTTCTGTGACATTATTTGTACTTCCTCCATTTTGAAATTCACTTTTCTTGGGTTCTAAGCAAAAAGTTTATTTTTCCTCCAACCCCTCTTCTCACTACTGAAAGTCTCTCTTCCATTCTTTTAGGCTCTTTTTCCTGGCCTTCCCACGAAATGATAGTTTTCTCAGGTTCTATCCTTAAAGATGGCCATACAGACCCACACGCATCTTCCTCTCCTAAATCTTACTTGGTTTTGTCACTCATATCATCATGTTCAGCTAACACAAGAGACTAATGATACCAAGTCATTCTTTAAGCATCTATATCAAGGAGTTTCACTTAGGTATCTCATGTATATCTGTAATTATGAAGGCTAACATTCAACTATCATCCACCTTTTGGCACCCCCTACACTATCGTCTGTTCTCCTACTTTCTGCATCAATTGTCTAGCCAATTATACCTGAAATCGGGGAATCACCCGAGATTCCCATGCTCTATTGAATGACATATCATTCCTTTACTCTCACTGCTCCTCATAGTATTGGTCAAAAAGTACTATTAATGAATTTTCTGAATTTATCTTCGTACTATTTCTTCCTCTCCAGTCTATCATCCATGTTTCTCCTTTTCCATGTCCATATAATTTATATTTCTTAAAAGTAATTTGACCTCACTTCAATCTAATTACTTAAACCTTGAAGTGTCATAAAAGACCTTTCCAGTTTCACTTCATCACTTAAATTTGATTTATTACATCATGCTCATTCAGATTTCTTGTCTTTGCAGGTATTTTTTTCCCCCAGAACATATCAATTGCTACAAGTCACTGATCTCTTCTAGCATGTATAAGTAAGAAATCTTGCTTATTCTACAGGATTCACATAAACAGATCCTTTTGAAGGAAAAGTCCCCCAATTTGTCCAACATTCAATGTGACCAGATCATATGTTCCTCTCTTTCTCCACTTAAATACATACTATTATTTTTGTAATAGGTTCATCATATTCAGATCTATTCATTTATTTTTCTGTGAGCTTCATGAAGGCAAGCATTGTGCACCCTACATCTGTGTCCCAAATTGAAGGACTTGTAAATACTTTGAATAATAAATGAATTATGAGTGAAACTCAGAAATTGTGGACAAAGAAATTACATAAGTATTTAATTGTATGACTTGAGTCTTTCATCCCACTCACAGTTCTTTAAAATGGGCTAGAAATACATGTGTAAACACATGGTAGATAAACTTAAAACCTAGGCACTGCATTTAATCTACTACCAAGATAATTACACCTCTTTCTTGCCTCCTACGCCAATCTGCCACTCACACATGTTTTCACTTATCTTCCAAACTTGAGTGTGTCTCTTTCCTACTTTCCCTTGTTCATCTCACATCCTCTGTACTCTCCACCTGTACAAATTTTTAGCTGCATGCCAAAAAAAAAAAAAAAAAAAAAAAATCTGCCTTTGAATGATCTATGAACTCACAACACAGCATTTAGTTTTTATGCAATGATTTAGATGTATTAATTGTTGAAGTAAGATCTGAGATGGGATGTCATCCAGGGTTGGGTGATTTGGCCAAGAGTCTTCAGTGTGTTAAAATGTTTGGGGGATATACAAATCTCATTAATTTTCTGGGAAGGATATATAATAGAAGTAAGATTTGTAATATTCAACAGAATGTTAGATCATGGGAATTTGGAATCTTGAGAAGTTAATGGTTAAAAGATTTATTGAACAGTTACAATCTGTGATTTTCTTCTATGAGTAGCCTTATCTCAAACATTAAATAGAATTCAAATATTTAGGAGCAAAAGACATCTAAATTTAAGTGTACCAATTCAAGTATGGTAATTTTTCCTAGGAGAGTAAGTATATCCTTTGATACAGGAACCAATTTTACCTACTCTGTAATGTGTACTGGGGCAATTGGGGATGGACATAACTGTAAATCAGAGCATAGAAACCCTGTAAGCAACACTAGTTATTGTGAATTGTTTTTCAGAGAATAACAAACTGTTTAGGATTATCTGTTACTTCCTACAGTCTCATTCTCATTGCCATATATATTATAAAAATCATCATGATAAGTATTTTCTTAGTTGGGAAATTGGATTGGATAGATTCCAAAATGTGTTGATGGAAGAGATATTAGCATTCTCAGAATTAAATAGCTGAGAAACAAAAAGATGTGCAAATTAGTTGGTTTATTGGCAAATGAAATAATATTCAATTAGATTTTTTCAGATTAAAAAGTTGTAAAAGTACACTTGAATATCAAGTGTAATGACCAATATTAATAAATACTAACACACACATGCATTGCGCACACACATGAAGCATGAAATAAAACAGATAACAAAAAATAGGAAGAGCAGAAATCAATCACACGCATAGATATCTATCAGGTGGTTCAAGAAAACCATGAGTTAGTTCTTTCAAAAGAGAAACACACTGCTAATAGTCTGGTTGTATTGACCAAGAAACAAACAAAAAATATATGACACAAATAATGAATAGAATGATTTGAAAGTGGAAATAACTTTGTAACTGAGTACTTAGCAAGATAATGATGCTAAATTATGAATACTTTTAGGAAGTATCATCTAAATATATAAAATAAATATGTAAATTACTAGAAACAATATACTGTGCCAATGTTAATTTTCCTAATCAATCTCTTTTTCTTGACAAAGAGATAGACCATATATGCAGTGTGGAAGGGCTATGTGACTGAGTCCCAGTAAATTAAATATGATGCAAGTATTTCATTTCCAAGTTGATCTCATAAAGTTCCTATGTTCAGTCTTTTATAGTTTCACACACTTCAGCTCCATACATTGTAGATAGCAAAGCCATAGGAATAGGGGCCTGGGTCTATGAAGTCACTGATTAGAATAGAAATATCTGGCAACAAATGATGTCCACTCACAATTTTACATAAACATGAAATTAACTTGCATTTTATTAATATATTGGTTTTATGATATTTAATTCTTAAATAGCTGTGATATCTTTTTTTTTTTTGTAGTATAGCTGTGATATCTTAACTAATGTACTTGGTTTTTTTAAGATTTTACTTATTTACTCATGAGAGACATACAGAGAGAGAGAGAGAGAGAGAGGCAGAGACACAAGCAGAGAGAGAACCAGGCACCATGCAGGGAGCCCGACATGGGACTCGATCGCAGGTCTCCAGGATCATGCCCTGGGCTGAAGGCGGCGCTAAACCTCTGAGCCACCCAGGCTGCCCACTAATGTACTTTAACATATTTAAATTAATATCACTACCAAAACTATTTGTAAAATAAATATCATGTCTAAACAGAGCAGTGAGAAATGAAAAAAAAAATTTTGAGAAAAAATATCCAAATTTACTTCTCTTTACTAGTGAATTTCACTGAAAACTCAACCAAAAAAAATTCTATTAGTACATAAAAGCCTAGAGAAAATAAAATACATGTTATGCTCTCCAACTCATTTTACGAGGCCCATAAAACTTTGACAAAAAAAAAAATCAGTAAGGATACTATACAGTAGAAAAATTAAAATCTAACATCCTTCATGAATACAAATTTAATACCTTTAGAAAAAAATATACTTTATTAGTTAACTAAAAATAGAAATAAACTTAGTTAAACTTATAAAGATATATAACAAAAACATTGGGTCACCATCATACTTAAAGTGAGCTATTAAAGGAGGTAATGGTATATTAATTAATTGTGGTAATCTTTTCACAATGTAGAAATCTATTAAATCATTATCACGTTGTATTCAATCAATACAGGTAATAAATCCTTTCCCTCTGAAATTCAGAAGAAGATAAAGAGATTCACTATGATTACATCTTCTCTCAATACTAAGTGAGAAGTTTTAATGCAAAAGAAAAGAAAAAGGTATATATCATAATGATTATAAAAGAAGGGAATATGATTATTCATGTAGAAGATTCAAAGGAGCAAAAGATAAATTTTGAGGAATTACTAAGAGTTTATTAAGGTTTATTAATGCAAATAAATATACCCAATATTTCATTTTCACATACCAACTAAAACAGAAAAAGAAACATTAAATAAAATAGCACCTAACAAAAAATGTTTAAGATTAATATAAAAATATATATTCAAGGCATGTATGAAAAATTTATAACATTGCTTCAGATTATTTTATTAAGAGGGATTACAAAAGACCTAAATATTTCATTGAAAGACATTAAAGAGTCCTAAATAAATGAAGCTTATATCATTGTCATAGATGATTATGTCTCAACATTGTTAAATTTGTCAACTATCTCTATATTGTTTTCTGCATTTATACTCGAAATCCCAATAACATTTTTGAAATCTCCACAAATTGATTTTAAGATTCATAAGAAAAATAAAACAGCCTCTTATAGTCAAGATATGAACAATAAGGTAGAAAGCTTTATGTTATCAATATTTATAATACAGCTATAGTAAGTCAGTCATCCTGGTATTGGTGCATGCCTAGCAAATAGAGAAATGGAATTAAAATATACATATAACCATTACATAATGATATTTGATAAGTTATTTATAGCAAGAAAGATCTTTAATAAAGTGGAAAACACTGTCCTTTCCACCAATGGTATTGGAAAATAAGAGTGTATAAATGATGAAATATGGATGCCTTCTTCCAGTATATTAAAATATTAAGTGTAGGGACGCCTGGGTGGCTCAGCGGTTTAGAGCCTGCCTTCAGCCCAGGGTGTGATCCTGAAGTCCTGGGATCAAGTCTCACATTGGGCTCCCTGCATGGAGCCTGCTTCTCCCTCTGCCTGTGTCTCTGCCTCTCTCTCTCTCTCTTTCTCTCTGTGTGTGTCTCTCATAAATAAATAAATAAATAAATAAATAAATAAATAAATAAATAAAATGTTAAGTGTAGATAGGTTATAAAACTAAGTGAAAAAGCAAATTAAATAAATGGGTAAATTAATATAAAGTGAAACTTTGAAAATGTAATCCTTGAGAATATTATCATAACCACAGAGTATAAACAGATTTTAAAACAATGTATAAATCATACCAACCATTAAAGAAAATAGAATAGTAAAAACTAAGAAGTTGTACCTATTGAAAGTCACCTTTAAGAACATGAGAAATAAGCCACAATATGTAGTTTTATATTTATAATTCTGATCAGCATCCAAGAACTTGTATACAGAAATACAAAAAAAAAAAAAAAATTCTTTTAAATTGTGGATAAAGATAGACATTGCAAAAATAAATAAAAGAAGAAGAAGAGGAGAAGGAGGAAGAAGAAGAAGAAGAAAGACAAGGAGAGAGTTGAAAGTTTGCTAAAATATTTATTTACATTTCCAATAAGTATATTATAAAAGTATATTATAATATGCTTAAAATTATAGTTAATAAATATTAGTTATTTGAAACTATGCCTACCGGAATGTCTAAAATTACTTTTGACTATATCAATTATGTGCAAAATAGGGAGCTACAAGAACTCTGGACTATCATAAACTGATGAAAATATTTTAGGCAATAAATCATTCATTAGTAAAATAAAAACTATACTTACCTTATGATAAAAAATATTGTAATTTATACCACAGTGAATTGTGTGAGCTTACACAGTGAAAAGTATATAAAATAATATTTAAAGCTGCATTTGCTTCATAATAGCTCATAACTAGAAACAACCCAAACATCATCAAACAACAGAGCAGAAGAATAAATTGCAATATGTTCAAATGTTGGGGAATGACTGTATGGGAAGGTTTCCAGAAGAAACTGTCTGTACAGGAAACTCTTCTAACAGAGATTAGAGTCTCCTTGGAACACCAAGGGACCATGTACATGATGGTCCAGATGGAAACTTTATCTTATGTAAGGTCAAGCTGTAAATATTATGGATTCCTCCTTTTGTCCAATGTAAAAGAGTGGGTTGGCCTCAGTTGATATGTAAATAACCGATAGACTTACTTCACTCAGCATGATACCCTCCAGTTCCATCCACATCAAAGCAGATGATGGGTATTCATCTTTTCTGATGGCTGAGTAATATTCCATTGTGTGGAGTATTATATATACCACATCTTCTTGATCCAGTTATCTGTCGAAGGACATCGAGACTCTTTCCACAATTTGGCTATTGTGGACATTGCTGCTATAAACATTGGGATACAGGTGTCCCAGAATTTCACTGCATCTGCATCTTTGGGGTAAATGCCCAGCAGTGCAGTTGATGGGTTGTAGGGTAGCTTTATTCTTAACTCTTTGAAGAACCTCCACAGAGTTTTCCAGAGTGGCTGTACCAGTTCACATTCCCACCAATGGTGTAAGAGGGTTCCCCTTTCTCCACATTCTCTCTAGCATTTGTGGCTTCCTGTGTTGTTAATATTTGCCATTCCCACTGGTGTGAGGTGGTATCTCATTGTTGGTTTTATTTGTATTTCCTTGATGGCAAGTGATGCGGGACATTTTCTCATGTACTTGTTGGCCATGTGTATGTCTTCTTTGGTGAAATTTCTGTTCATGTCTTCTGCCCATTTCATGATTGAATGGATTGTTTGTTTCTTTGGTGTTGAGTTTCATAAGTTCTTTATAGATCTTGAATACTAGCCCTTTATCTGATAGGTCATTTGCAAATATCTTCTCCCATTCTGTAGGTTGTCTTTTAGTTTTGTTGACTGTTTATTTTGCTGTGCAGAAGCTTCTTATCTTGATGAAGTCCCAATAGTTCATTTTCACTTTTGTTTCTCTTGCCTTCATGTATGTATCTTGCAAGAAATTACTGTGGCCAAGTTCAAAAAGGGTGTTGCCTGTGTTCTCCTCTAGGGTTTTGATGGATTCTTGTCTCACATTTAGATCTTTCATCCATTTTGAGTTTATCTCTGTGTATGGTGCAAGAGAGTGGTCTAGTTTCATTCTTCTGCACGTGGATGTCCAATTTTCCCAGCAGCATTTATTGAAGACACTGTCTTTTTTCCAGTGGATAGTTTTTCCTCCTTTGTCAAATATTAGTTGATAAAGTTGAGGGTCCACTTCTGGATTCTCCATTCTATTCCACTGATCTATATGTCTGTTTTTGTGCCAGTACCACACTATCTTGATGACCACAGCTTTGTAGGACAACCTGAAATCTGGCATTGTGATGCCCCAGCGATGGTTTTCTTTTTTAATATTCTCCTGGTTATTCAGGGTCTTTTCTGATTCCATACAAATCTTAAAATAATTTGTTCCAACTCTCTGAAGAAAGTCCATGGTATTTTGATAGGGATTGCATTAAACGTGTAAATTGCCCTGGGTAGCATAGACATTTTCACAATATTAATTCTGCCCATCCATGAGCATGGAATATTTTTCCATCTCTTTTTGTCTTCCTCCATTTCTTTCAGAAGTGTTTGGTAGTTTTTAGGGTATAGATCCTTTACCTCTTTGGTTAGGTTTATTCCCAGGTATCTTATGCTTTTGGGTGCAACTGTAAATGGGATTGACTCCTTAATTTCTCTTTCTTCAGTCTCATTGTTAGTGTATAGAAATGCCACTGACTTCTGGACATTGATTTTGTATCCTGCCACACTGCCAAATTGCTGTATGAGTTCTAGCAATCTTGGGGTGGAGGCTTTTGGGTTTTCTATGTAGAGTATCATGTCATCGGCGAAGAGGGAGAGTTTGACTTCTTCTTTGCCAATTTGAATGCCTTTAATGTCTTTTTGTTGTCTGATTGCTGAGGCTAGGACTTCCAGTACTATGTTGAACAGCAGTGGTGAGAGTGGACATCCCTGTCTTGTTCCTGATCTTAGGGGAAAGGCTCCCAGTGTTTCCCCATTGAGAATGACATTTGCTGTGGGCTTTTCGTAGATGGCTTTTAAGATGCTGAGGAATGTTCCCGCTATCCCTACACTCTGAAGAGTTTTGATCTGGAATGGATGCTGTATTTTGTCAAATGCTTTCTCTGCATCTATTGAGAGGATCATATGGTTCTTGTTTTTTCTCTTCCTGATATGATTAATCACATTGATTGTTTTATGAGTGTTGGACCAGCCTTGCAACCCGGGGATAAATCCTACCTGGTCATGATGAATAATCTTCTTAATGTATTGTTGTATTCTATTGGCTAGTATCTTGTTGAGAATTTTTGCATCCATGTTCATCAGGGATATTGGTCTATAATTCTCCTTTCTGATGGGGTATTTGCCTGGTTTTGGAATTAAGGTGATGCTGGCCTCATAGAATGAGTTTGGAAGTATTCCATCTCTTTCTATCTTTCTGAAAAGTTTTAGTAGAATAGGTATGGTTTCGTCTTTAAACGTTTGATAGAATTCCACAGGAAAGCCATCTGGCCCTGGACTTTTGTGTCTTGGGAGGTTTTTGATGACTGCTTCAATTTCCTCCCTGGTTATTGGCCTGTTCAGGTTTTCTATTTCTTCCTGTTCCAGTTTTGGTAGTTTGTGGCTTTCCAGAAATGCGTCCATTTCTTCTAGATTGCCTAATTTATTGGCGTATATCTGCTCATTATATGTTTTTAAAATCGTTTGTATTTCCTTGGTGTTGGTAGTGATCTCTCCTTTCTCATTCATGATTTTATTAATTTGAGTCTTCTTTCTCTTCTTTTTAATAAGGCTGGCTAATGGTTTATCTGTCTTATTAATTCTTTCAAAGAACCAATTTCTGGTTTTGTTGATCTGTTCCACAGTTCTTCTGGTCTTGATTTCGTTGGTTCTGCTTGAATCTTTATTAACTCTCTTCTTCTGCTGGGTGTAGGATCTATTTGCTGTTTTTTCTCTAGCTCCTTTAGGTGTAAGGTTCACTTTGGTATTTGAGTTCCTTCCAGTTTTTGGATGGATGCTTGTATTGTGATGTATTTCCCCCTCATGACTGCTTTTGCTGTATCCCAAAGATGTTGAATGGTTGTATCTTCATTCTCATTAGTTTCCATGAAGCTTTTTAATTCTTCCTTAATTTCCTGGTCGACCCTTTCATCTTTTAGCAGGATGGTCCTTAACCTCCACGTGTTTGAAATCCTTCCAAACTTCTTCTTGTGATTTAGTTCTAATTTCAAAGCATTATGGTCTGAGAATACGCAGGTCTGACAGTCTCAATCTTTTGGTATTGGTTAAGACCTGATTTGTGACCCAGTATGTGGTCTATTCTGGAGAAAGTTCCATGTGCACTTGAGAAGAATGTGTATTCAGTTGCATTTGAATGTAACGTTCTGTAGATATCTGTGAAATCCATCTGGTCCAGTATATCATTTAAAGCTCTTGTTTCTTTGGAGATGTTGTGCTTAGAAAACCTATCGATTGTAGAAAGCACTACATTGAAGTCACCAAGTATGAATGTATTATTATCTAAGTATGTCTTAACTTTGGTTATTAATTGATTGATATATTTGGCAGCTCCCACATTCGGAGCATATATATTGATGATTGTTAAGTCCTCTTCTTGGATAGATCCTTTAAGTATGATATAGTGCCCCTCTTCATCTCTCACTACAGTCTTTGGGATAAACTTTAGTTTATGTAATATAAGGATGGCTACCCCTGCTTTCTTTTGAGGACCATTTGAATGGTACATGGTTCTCCAACCTTTTATTTTCAGGCTGTAGGTGTCCTTATGTCTAAAATGAGTCTCTTGTAGACAGCAAATAGATGGGTCCTGCTCTTTTATCCAGTCTGAGACCCTGCGCCTTTTGATGGGGTCATTAAGCCCATTCACGTTCAGAGTTACTATTGAAAGATATGACTTTAGTGTCATCATGATACCTATTCAGTCCCTGTTTTTGTGGATTGTTCCATTGGACTTCCTCTTTCTTTTACAGAGTCCCCCTTAAAATTTCTTGCAGAGCTGGTTTGATGGTCACATATTTTTTCAGTTCCTGCCTATCTTGGAAGCTCTTTATCTCTCCTTGTGTTCTGAATGAGAGCCTTGCTGGATAAAGGATTCTTGGTTGCATGTTCTTCTCATTTAGGACCCTGAATATATCCTGCCAGCCCTTTCTGGCCTGCCAGGTCTCTGTGGAGAGATCTGCTGTTAATCTAATATTTCTCCCCATAAATTTAGAGATTTCTTGTCTCTTGCTCCTTTAAGGATCCTCTCTTTATCTTTGGAATTTGCAAGCTTCACTATTAAATGTCGAAATGTTGAGCAGCTTTATTGATTTAAGGGGGGGGGGGGATCTATTTCCTGGATCTGAATGCCTGTTTCCCTTCCCAGATTAGGAAAGTTTTCAGCTATGATATGTTCAAATACATATTCTGGACCTCTGTCCCTTTCAGCGCCCTCTGGAACCCCAATTAAATGTAGATTTTTCTTCCTCAGGCTGTCATTTATTTCCCTTAATCTATCCTCATGATCTTTTAGCTGTCTTTCTTTTTTCCTCAGTTTCCCTCTTTCCCATCCTCTTCTCTTCTATGTCACTAACTCGTTCTACTGCCTCGTTAACCCTCCTCACTAGGACCTCTAGTTTTGATTGCATCTCATTTCATTGATTTTAATTTCTTCCTGATTAGATCTAAATTCTGTAGTCATGAGGTCTCTTGAGTCCTTTATGCTTTTTTTCTAGAGCCACCAGTAGCTTTATAATTGTGCTTCTGAATTGGCTTTCTGACATTGAATTGTAATCCAAATTTTGTAGCTCTGTGGGAGAGGGGACTGTTTCTGATTCTTTCTTTTGAGGTGAGTTTTTCCTTCTAGTCATTTTGCTCGCTGCAGAGTGGCCAAAAACAAGTTGAGAAAAAGAGAGAAGAGAAAGAAGAAAATAAAAAGAAAAATAAAAAAAAAAAAAAGAAAGAGAAGAGAAGAAAAGAAAAAAAGGGAGGGGGGAGAAGCAAACAGAAAACAAAAAACAAGGGGGAGTATCCTCTGATTCTGTATACTGTAAATCCCTCGACTTACCCTGGAACTTTCCAGTGCTGCTTAGTCAATAATTTGTTTTTCCCCTGTCTGTCTAGCTGGTCTTCTGGGGGAGAGGCCTGCTGTGCTGATTTTCAGGTGTTAGCACTTGGGGGAGCTGCTCAGCCCCCACTCTGGTGCAGGGCTCAGTGAAAGTTGTTTAACCTGTTTATCCTGTGAAGCCACTGTGAAGCTCAATGGGGTTTTTTTATCCTGTGAGTCCCCAGGAGAAACAATAGTAGCAGCTGTCAACTCCCCAGCTCTGGAGTCAGTTCCTGAAGTAACTACCGGAGCTCTCAGTCTGCAGGGGCCTGTATGCTCTGGGGGGGCGACTGATCTACTCAGCCCGGGCAGGGAAGCGGGAGTGTCCTTGCTGTCCTGGGCCCTCTCAGCCTCTGCCTGTCCTGAAGGAGCACCGGATCTTGGGCTGTGTCCCCGGCACACTGTGCTCTGGAGCCTGCGCTGTTGGAATCACTCTCCTGGCCATGCAGCCCCCTCGCAGGGAGCCTCCGCACGAGCCCCTCCGAGCTGCTCCCAGGTCCACCTGGCGCTCTGCAGCCCTTTAGGGAGCTCGGCCGTGGGGTGTGGCGTGCTCTCCCCGGGGTGCAGGTGTTCTGTTAGTGTCCCTGGGAGCCTGAGGGCATCTCTGCCCTTCCTGGGATCCTGTCTGAGCTTCCTGCAAGCACCTTTTGGTCAGGGAAGATTGGTGAAGCCCCTGCTTCTCCGGGAGGGGCTTTCCTGAGGCTTTCCTGTCCTGAGGGCTCTCGCCGCGGCCTTAGCCCGGCTCCTTGTGGGGCCCGTCCCCCTTGGATGCCTTTTGTTTCTTTATTTCTTTTTTCCCCATCTTCCTACCTTGATAGATGCGTGAACTCTTCTCACTGTAGGGTTCCAGCTGTTCTCTCTTTAAATCTCAAGCCAAATTCGTAGGTTTTCAGGATGATTTGAAGGTTATCTAGGTAATTTGGTGGGGACAGGTGACTTGGGAACCCTACTCTTCTGCCATCTTGCCCCGCCTCTCCCTTTCACTATTTTTTATATTCTCCATATAAATGACACCATATAATGTTTGTCCTTCTCCGATTGACTTATTTCACTCAGCATAATACCCTCCAGTTCCATCCACGTTGGAGCAAATGGAGGATATTTGTCGTTTCTAATGGCTGAGTAATATTCCATTGTATACATAGACCACATCTTCTTTATCCATTCATCTTTTGATGGACACTGAGGCTCCTTCCACAGTTGGGCTATTGTGGACATTGCTGCTATAAACATCGAGGTGCAGGTGTCTCGGTACAGTTAAATTTTAAAAATAGAATAATAATATTTGTAATATTACAGATACATAACACAAAGTGACTCAAAATGATAGAAATTAAATGTTTAGCCAAATATATCACAACTGCATGGAAAGAGAACAAAGCAAAGTTTGATTTCAAAGCAAAAGCAATAAATAATGAAAAGAAAGGGGGCACTAAAATATAATAATCATGAATATACCATAACCATAAAGTATCACATGAACACTAAAACCCTGTAAGAAATAAATGGAGAAATAGAGTAAAATACAAGTGAGATAACAGATCAATTGGATAAAAAATTTTAAAGTGTATTGGGTTCTCTAAACCCAATCATTAAAATGTTAAGTTCTGATCTAATAGATTCATCTAAATCTGTATGATTTGAAAACAGAAACTATATTTGAAAACAGAAAAAAAAATATTTTTAAGTGTGCATAGAAATATTGTAATAATTACCCAAACATTAAAACAAATAGAAAAATGTCAGCTTTTACAGAAAGTAAAATCACATTTCCTTATTAAAATGGAAAAAAATTTCCTTACTAGTTAATAGAAAAAAAAAAGAAATTTAAGAAAAAGATAGCAACTGAATTAAGAGAAAAATGTAAACGCAAATTGCAAAACACAGAGAATAACTGCAATGAGCATGGTAATTTCCTCCAATTCCTGGTTATAGCAAAAGATGGCTAAAGATAGTTGTTTGTCCACCAATCGCTAGAGATATATTTAAAGACTTAAAGACATATTCCTAAATAAGGAAAATTTTGTGTATTAAATAAAATGATAGAAAATAATAAAATTAATGTAAGGAAAGCATAAGAAATAATGTCATAAAGATAAAATTAATAAGTTAGAAAAACAATAAAATGATAAAATGTATATTTTACAAAGAACTGCATAAATTGTTCATTAAAAATATAACACACATCTGCCATTAGCTAACCTAATTAAGGAAAAAATACCCCGAATACACCAAATTGAAACATTACAAATGAAAAAAAAAAAAAAAGGAAACACAAATATAAGTGAAATATAGTCTGTAAAGAGATGATAATTTACAAGAAAATTGACCTGTAGAAAGGACAATAAGTTCTCAATACAATGCATGATCGCTCTCTCATACTCACCCCAACACTCCCCACATCCACACACCCACATAACACAAGAGGGATCCCTGGGTGGCGCAGCGGTTTGGTGCCTGCCTTTGGCCCAGGGCGCGATCCTGGAGACCCGGGATCGAATCCCACGTCAGGCTCCCGGTGCATGGAGCCTGCTTCTCCCTCTGCCTGTGTCTCTGCCTCTCTCTCTCTCTGTAACTATCATAAATAAATAAAAATTAAAAAAAAAAAAAAAAGATATAGATATTTCAAAAGTGAATTTAAATAAAATTTCTCAAAATCGATTATTCCAATAACTCATTTAAAAGGTGCTAGGGAGTCTTCTATAAAAGGTGTAGCCTTGCTTTAGCATCAGTAGGCAACTTGACAGACCAACTTAAACAGAATCTGCAATTTTGACAAGACATCTTGGTAATTCACATGCACATGAAAGTGTAAGTCCTGTGTGAGAGCAATGGTTCTTAACATCCTTTACACCTGGGAATCATCCAGAAAGCTGTATAACAAACAAAGAAAAGAAAAAAAGAAAAGAAAAGAAAAGAAAAGAAAAGAAAAGAAAAGAAAAGAAAAGAAAAGAAAAGAAAAGAAAAAAAGGTTAGGCTGTGGCCCTGAAACCTATGATTATAATGAAATCTGTGTGGAGTAGCTCCTAGGCAATAACAATTTTAAAAAATATATTGTACTAAGTTGGAGAACAAGACTTTGGCATATGTATCAGGTATGAATTGTGTGTAAACTAAAATATTTTTGTTTTTGTTAATAAATGATATCAACATCATGTGCTAGCACCATATGGCTTGATAGTTGTAGAGAAATTTTTATGTTACCAATTAACATAGCTCATCCTTTGTGGTAAATTTACTTTATCTGGTGATTTTGTAATACAATTCAATTATGAAAATTTTTGTCACTACATCATTTCTGATCTCAATATAATATTAGAATTTCCTTGCTTCATTGGGGTATTTGCCTTCCTCTTACTCCTGGTCCTACTTTTCCAGGCACTGTATTCAGCTGAGTCTCAACTCAACTGTGGAAGATGGGAGGGAAGAAGAAGGTGGGTGATAAGTTTATGAAGGTGGTTAACTACCAACATTTGCTAATGAGTGTGGATCTGTCCTGAGACTGCGTGCTGGTAGCACCATTATGCTTCTGCATCTGTAGCTCCCTGACATCCCTTGGAACTTTGTCTGCTTTTCTCATAGAAGTTGCCTGCCATTGTTCCCCTCACCATAGCAGCAAGGCTGCTGAATGAATGAAGGGTGCTGACAAACAGGCTGCAGTCATGCCTACTTCAGCTATACTTTGCATTGCCCAGATGTAAGCCAGAACTCTATCCATGCAAGCAGAGAGTGCAAGCTGTCCCTGACATCTCTCACCCTGGCTTTGCCTTTCCTCCACTTCGTGTTATGAAATCCTGGGAGCGCTCTAGACCAAGTTTCAGATGGATGGCTAAAACAGTCTGTTTCCATGGGTGCCCATAGGATCTTGAAGCTCTGTAATAGAAACTATACCATGCAGATAAATGTGGAAGGACATTATTAAAGTTCGCCACATTTGTCTGCAACGAAAAAGATACTTTCCTATGTAATTCCCTCTTTATATGGCAATGAGGCAGGGAGCAGAGGTGTTGCCACATAGACTGTGCATCACAAGTCTCACAGTGTAGTTTCTACTACCAGAATGGGGTTTGTTGGAATTTAGAAGCTAAATTTTATCAGTTAGTTCCAGAGAAAGTTGTTTCAGTCAAAAACAAGGCTAGTCATAAAACAAATAAAACACTAAGTTTTGATGTTGGACGTTTTTCTCAAACATATAATTTATATTACTCCATTGCCTGTGAATCTTAATCTTTTAGCAAGGCTATTCTAAGAGTGTGCTTAATAGTTATCCATGAAAAATGTTCCAAACCTATTTATGAGCAATAGAAGTAAGCACACACCACTCTCATTAAAGTTTACCCTGTCAGTTTGTCTAAAGAAATTTGACAAAAGGAAAAAAAAAAAAGTAGTAATGTATTTTGAAAAGAAAAAAAAAATGTTCATATCAACAGGTGTTAGAGTTGTGGAAAATTTAAAGATAATTTAATACCAAAATACTATGGGCACAATATTAAAATTCAGTTAAATGGCTGGTCACAAAACTATAGGTATGGATACTGTAACCATGTAAAGACAGCAACTGACTAGATAACATAATGTTAAGAGTAGATAGCAATCTCATTTGCCAAATAAATGAAAAGAACATTGGAAAATTCATTAATAAAAGTTGTAAATGGCCAATATGAAAAAAAAAAAAAGTTTATGTTTCTAGGTAGTGACATAAAGGAGAGTTTCACAAAAGGAGCCCCAAGCTTACCTTGGATAGGAATAAATATGCCAAGTCTCACTCAGTAAGTCTAAAGTTCAAAAACAGTTCAATCAAAATACCAACGGAGGGGACTTCTGGGTGGCTCAGAAGTTGAGCATCTGACTTTAGCTCTGGGTGTGATCCCGGGATCCAGGAATCCAGTCGCATGGGTTTCCCTGTGAGGAACCTGCTTCTCCCCCTGCCTATGTCTCTGCCTCTCTCTCTCTGTGTCTCTCATGAATAGATAAATAAAATCTAAAACAAATACCAAAGGAATATTTCTGCAACTCAGTGAAATTTCCCCAAATTTCATATTAGAGAAAAAATATTCCGAGTGACTAGAAAATTGAACAAACAAGGAGCTCCCAAATATTAACCATTTCAAATGTATAATAGTAAAATATCTGTATTTATGTCTATCTGTATGTCACAACAGGAACACACAAATCAAGAGGAAATAGCAAATAAAGCCTTGTGTCAACTGACAAATGCAGTTCTTCATATTAGTAAGGAAATGATTAATTATATACTAAATTTTTTCTCACAATTGTATAGTCATTTAAAATTTTTAAAAAACTTTACATTGTCCATTACAAGTAAGGTAAGAGACAGGGATAATCAATATTTACATATTTTTTTAAAAGAGCTTACTGTAAAGGTACTACAAAAATTATGAAAATCTTGAAATATGATATATTAGACTAGAGAAGGCTTTTATTAGCATGATTGGAATTTGACAATCAAGATGAAAATGACAGATAAATATATTAATATTATTTTTTAACTAGTAGCAAGACTAAATTTTTCCGTAAATAAACTCAACAAAAAAACTGGCAAAAGTATATTTGCAATAAATGACAAAGGGGTAAGTCCTGCAATATACATATTTCTTTGATAAATAAAAGGTATATATATATATTTTTTTATATATTCTTGAGAGAGAAAGAGAGAGAGAGTCACAAGCAGAGAGAGAAGCAGGCTCCATGCTGGGAGCCTGACGTGGGATTCGATCCCAGGTCTCCAGGACCGCACCCTGGACTGAAGGCGGTGCCAAACCACTGAGCCACCTGGGCTGCCCTGATAAATAAAATATTAACAGAACAACAAATGGTGACAGTCATTAACAGGAGAGCACAGAAAAAAAAAAAAAAAAGAAATATCTGACCTCTAGCATAACAAAATATATGTATGTAACAATCAATCCTATATCATTTTCAGAACTCAGATTGGCAATGACTTAGAATAATTAATATAAATCTTTGATAATTTGTGAGAAACTCTTTGTTGTTACACATTATTATTAGGAATACACATTGACACAAACCACCAGAAAACTTTATATCAGTATTTATCAACATGAAAAATCATATGTTTAATCTATCAATTCCATTTGAGAAGTATGTGGTATCTATATGCAGATATATTCACTTGCAGAATTATTAATATATGAAAAAATTTTAAAGATTTTATTTATTTATTCATGAGAGAGGGAGAGGCATTCAGAGACCACACAAAGCCGTCGCTCCTGGCACACTGTGTGCTTGTGCAGGTGATGTGTGCCCCTGGAAGAAGGAGAATCAGCCCCCTCTTGTCCAGAGCCTCTGTGGGACCCGACACCAGCTGTGAGGTTGGTAGGTTGAGCTCTAAGAGAGTCCCAGTGGTCCTCAGACCAGCTCTGGCTCTCCCAACCCCCAGAAAAGCAGACAGCTGGTGGTCTCATGGCTTCGGAGCCATCCTAGGAGTTGCTGGGGAGTCACTGAGAAAAATCAGATGATATCAGGTGCATAAAAGGCTTTTAATCTTAAAAAAAAAAAAAAAAAAAAAGGGCAAGAGGAGAAGCAGGCTCCCCACAGGGAGCCTGATGTGGGACTCAATCCCATGACTCTGGGTTTACACACTGACTCAAAGGAAGATGCTCAACTACTGAGCCATCCAGGTGTCCCTATATATAAAATATTTTTTGTAGGACTGTTTTTAATAGAAAATATTTTAGAGCAATAAAACAGCTACAATGTATATACCTAGAAAACCTGTCTCTAGCAAATAAAAGATAGTGTGAATTTAATAGAAGAGTTTATTTCATGTTAGGATTAACCTAACATGAAATAATTCTAATTATTGAATAGGCAGAACTAATTCTGCCTTTATAACAGAAGAAACATTCTCATGCCTCAGTTTGCTTTATTTAATTCCATTTCACTACTACTTTCAAAAATGCATTGTTGTTGGTCCTATCAGAATATTTTTTATTGCAAACAAAGCCATCTAGGAGAAGTCATAATGATTATGCAGAAAGTATCTCCTGGTTTTCACTCTGCTTTATTTACTTCGGTACCTAGATAACCAATGAGGGACATGATGGGTAAATAATATGTAGAAACTCTGATTAGTTTCATATTACCCTAAGACTAGTTAGAGAATGAGTGTGAAGCCCATTTCTTTGTAATTTGTTGATACCACACATTATATAGGACTCCTGTAAACTAATATAAGTTTTTACTAAGAAGATTTCTTAGTAATGCATTTCTCATACATAGATATAAACAGTGCTATAAAATTATTTCCATCTTCAGAAGTCTAAACACACTGAATGTTAAAGATGAGTTACCTTAAATTCTACCTTTCTCCAATGATGCAAAGTTTACAGATTATCACAGCTCTTATAAAGTGAGCATTGGAAAGATTTAGAGTTACTGATGGCTCCTGGAAGACATTTTGGCATCCTAAACTTAGGCCACTATCTATCTGCCAAATGGGATCACCATCACCAGGTCACTTCTTGGCTGCACAGAATGTACCACTGGGCCCTCTTGCCTGTTCTGCCAGTGGTGAGAGTTGATACGCTTTAAACAAATGCTGAACTCTGGGTAAAACAAAAGCCAGAGTCAGAGTGCAACAGTTTAATAAATTTGAAGTGCACATCAATTTACTGTTCTGCATATGGAGGGAAATTGCTAATCAAATGATTTTCTGAACATTCACTAAGGGAAAGTGCTGTTTATGTATGAGGAGTGAGACTATGTCACACCTACTGAGATACATGTTCCTGAAATACCTCATGACCACCTCAGATTTTAGCAATTTTGGAGACAAAATGATCTGAAATGATTGTCAAATTCTATTTAGTTTTTAAAACATATTTTATTTATTCATTTGGCAGACAGAGTGCAAGGGTGCCTGGGGGGTGGCGGGGGTGGTGTTGATGGTGGTTTTGGAGCAGAGGGAGAGGAGCAGAGGACGAGGGAGAGAGACATGTAGCCTTTATGCTGAGCATGGAGCCCTATGGGACTCCATCCCAGGAACCTGAAATCATGACCTGAGTCAAAATCATCTGCTTAACCAACTGAGCCACCCAGGAGCCCTGATATTCAAATTTTAAATGTGTGATAATTTTGGTCCACAGTCAAGGTGCTGGATGTGGATTATGGCAGAAACATTTAAACTTTCTGTAACATTAGTTCTATGCTAAGTCATAGTTAATTTCAAAATCTAGGTAGATAATGTATCTGATACTCTGGCTTTACAATTCTTTTACCCCCTCTCCTCCAGTGCCCATTATTTAATCCCTTGCTCCTTACCTACCCTTGTCAATATCAATAGCTGGCTACTATAATCTCAGTATCAACACTATTCTCTGGACACCACTCCATCTTTACAGCTCACTCTTTTTATTACCCCATCTCTAATAACTCTTGAACATGACTGAAATGTTTTATGCATTGATCTATTTACATTTGTAATGTCCAGAACCTCTGATGGCTTACTCTTCCCTTCACACAAGTAAATTCTATGTCCCATCATTTGCCTTCTCCCTTGTATACACCCTCAACTTCCCTACAACTCTCTCCCTTCATCACATGCACTTGATGAAACTCCAACATTTAGTTTCACCTAACCCCCACCCATATCTACTTGTAAACCCAGTCTCTGAACATGGCTGCCTGAAGGTTTTAATTTAAATTAATTACTATTATCCTCAAGGAGACTATTCGACTCAGTAACTATTTCATATATTCTCTCCTTAACTCAGCCTCTAATATAATTGCCAGTTTACTGGTAATCTTGCTCCCCCCATCCCCACTGAGAAAATTGAAGACACAAGAAGAGAAATTCTTTATCTCCTGAGTGTATGAATTTCCTTGCATGAAAACACATACTTCGCCTTCTGGATGAATGGGTATTATTGAAGGCCATCTCTTTCACATCTATATTAAATCCTTTTCTCTCCTCTCTATGAAAGAAAATCCACACGGTGATTGACATCAACTTTATGTTCTAGCATCAATTTAAAAAAGTGGTTATAAATAAAGAAACATGTTATATAACCCCAATATTATTTTAATAATAATCATCACCCAACACAGAATTCCTTAAGGGGTTGTCAGTGGGTCTTGGCTTTAGGTATAGGTCTGGTCTCTATGGTCTCTATTTCTTCTCCTTCATTCTCTTATGAACCTCAATCTGCATTTTTACTACAGTGTCCAAACTGTACGTAGTGGATATTGTATCCACTTTGCCCAATCTTGTGGCTAATTTTTAGAAATGGAAAAACTGCCATTATCAGTATCATTTAGTATCTTCGATCACTGTCTTTGACCAAAATAATTTTTTATCTCATAAGAGTTTTGACATCTTATTTTGTGAGGCCTTCTCTGATCTCCAAGACAAGAGAAGTTCCCTGACACTATAATCCTCCATAAAATATATTTTTTTCCTCAGATTCTCTCGGTATCATCTACAAACTATATGAATTTTCTACCATCTTCTTAATAAAATTATGTCTGTTTATATTACCATTAATTTCAGTGCTTAACATACTGCTGGCATACAGTAATTTCTCAATAAATATGCTGAAATGAAGAAACGAATGCATAAATATTTTTGTAAGATATTTTCTGTTTCTTTTCTCTGGTACTTCTGACATTCTATCTGTTTTATTCTGATAAAAGAGAATAAAGAGCTCCAGAAATACTTCACATACTTTTGTTCATTCTCCTGTCTAACCATGACATCAAATAACAGAAATCCAAAATAATACCTAGTTTGCTTATGGAGTAGAGATAAAAAAGTAATACTAAAATAACATTGCAGGATAGTATATGATTTTATATAGATTATGGGTTATAAATGTTTCAGACAGAACAATTTGAAATATCCAGTATTTCTGTTTATGAAATAAAACCACATGGATTAGTTAAGCTAGTGCTTACAAATTTGGTGATACTTTCATCAAAGAAAAAATTGACATCAAGGCACTATCATAATATGTGATTCCAGATCTCCTTATTCTTTCTTTATTTTTAAGGTTTTATTTATTTATTCATGAAAGACATACAGAGAGAGGCAGAGACATAGACAGAGGGAGAGGCAGGCTCCTCGTAGGGGGCCTGATGTGGGACTCGATCACGGGACTCCAGGATCACACCCTGAGCCAAAGGTAGATGCTCAACCACTGAGCCACCCAGCCACTCTCCTTGTTCTTTCTTGAATAGCCAGGTCAAATTGAGCCTCAGAGTCTTTACTACACATTCCTGAGTCTGGAACTCTTTACACAGATCTCTGTCTGATTTGTGTTTTCACTTCCTTTAGTCTTTGCTCAAATTAAAATTGCATCCTCTCTCTAATACTCCCTTGCCAACTTTATTTACTTCATAATACTTGTTATCAACTAACATAATATCTATTTGACTCATATTTTTTTTTCTTTGGCTCTTCTCTCCATTAGAATGTAATTATCACATGGACAAGGATTTCTGTTTCTTTTATTCACTGTGATATATGCAATGACTTAAAATCATCTTGCACAGAAAAGCACTCATTATATTTTGATTGAAATTAATGATTTTACCTTTTAGTGTCATTCTTCAAAAAGCAACACAACAGAGTTACCTGCTGAGGCCACTTTTCCCCATACAATGAGGATATACCAATTACAGTAAAATTAATTATATTAAATTCAATTATAATTAATTAAGGCTAATCTGCTTGGGGAAGTTGCATCTTCATCTCAAGATATCTGTGAACTTAGAGGGGGTAATAGGTTTGCATTATTATGTCTATCTTTCTAGAAGTGTTCACTCAAGTTTATCCAGTATAGGATTGACTTCATCACCCAATGCTCTCCCTTTGATCTTTACCTGAACACATCATGAAATCAATACAGCTTTGTCTTTGATCTTTACCAAGCAAAAACATAATATTCATGATAATTTTTTAGACATGACAATTTTTTGTGTGTGTAAATAGACCTTACTAAACTTTAAATGACTTGGAATACATCACAGAAATGCTAATAATTGATTGCATAGTTAACATTCTTGTTCCTAAAAGTACCTCAACTCAAGTTCTCCTGAATCTGACATAGGGGACACCCAGGACTCCAAGATCAGATCATCTGTACCAATGAAGAAGAAGCTCCTGGATGACAAACTAGGAGAGCTGTCAAGCTGGATATTGATGCGGGATTTCATCCCAAAGGCATTGCTGGAACAATTCAAAGAGGTTACTTCTGGTATTACAAGTATGTCAATCTGAATAAATCACTGGGATTCCTACGATGCTGGCAGTTTATGGACTTTTCAACTACTCTCATTCTTAAAAGGAACTTAAACATAAGCAGATACTACCGTACCATTGATGAGGGCCTAGTGTGAAGGGGGCACATTTTGCAACCCTGACCTTGACTTTTGCCTCTCATCCATCCACGAATCCTTTCATATCCTAATTGAGTATTAATACGCAATAAAAGAGACTGGTACATGGGAAGAAAAAAAAGGTACTCCAACTCATTTCCCCAACACAAATTTCTAGGTCCCTGCCATGTTGTCTCATCCTCCTCTGGTCCTTCTCTCTCTGCTTTTCTCCCCTCTCCTCAATTCCAGACCCACATTTTTACTTATATATATTAAGCACAGTAGTTTGAGGTTTTATATTTTTTTTCTTTAGTCAATGCAAATCCTCACAGTTATTTCTCAATCAAGAAATTTATCAAGACACATTCCTAACAAAGTCAATTCTTATCCCAAGAGAAAATCTGGTATACGTTATATTTACTTGGTATAAATTAAAAAAAAAAATAGCACATATTCATGTAACACAAAGTCAATCAATGTGGACTATTTTGCTTTTTCAATTGTGCTTCCCCTTAAAATACATACACTCACTTTGCTGAAACCACTAAGAGGCAGCTGTGTGGACAGATGGCCCATGTTGACTACAGTGTAATAAACTATATTAAATGCAATTAACACATTTTCTTACTTCTAACAGGAAGTAGTTGAGTGTCATCTATTTCAGATCAAACTACCTTTTGGGTGTACACATGTATTCATAAATCTTCAGATGTCATGCGTTTTCTAAGTGAGCACTCTGTCAGCATTTGTAAAAATGTCTAAACCTCTTGATTATAATTATTGCTAGTTATAAACAAAATAGAGAAAAAGCATCCACACTGATCATAACGATTTGGTCAGGATACTCGTTGAATAGTAGTTTTACCTTAATAATTCATAGTTACTCAGAGTTTTTGTTAAATAGTCTTCAAGAAAAAATATGTTACTAAAGAAGCGACAAAATTTCATTTATATGAGACAATTAGGACAAAGAAAAAATACATTTACTTTTTTCCAGAAAAAAATTATCAATAAGGTCCAGTAAAATTTACAAAATTGTAAAATGACAGGTTCATATAAATGTCAATGTGATAAACACTACATGCTCTAAAATAGTTTTTGCATTAAATATTAGTTCATAAGAATGTGCTCTGAAAATTTAAGTTATGAATGACAAGTTATTATTTGTTCAAATATTAGAGCTTATTGAAAATTTAAAAATCCAAATAAACATTAGAACAATAAGTATTTGCTGGGTATTTACTACATTATTTAAAAAAAATAAGCATTTCACCAGCATAGCTACTATCATTATCCTTCTTTTGTAAAGGAGAAACCTAGATACAGAGAAAAAGTGAATAAATTGTCCAGGATCACAGTTAGAGTATTTCGGGCTTCAGTTCTTAGCAGCCTGAATCCAAATCATGAGCTCTTAACACCATGCTACAGAGCCTGCCAACATGAGTTCCAAGCGTCTTTCAGGAGATGAGATGTAAGACTGAAACCAGCCAGTAAAGACTTTGAAAAGCATTTGTTGATTACATGAATTAAAACTTTTTCCTTTTTAGAAAATGGACATTTTTCATAGTAACCCATATGCTCATTTATTATTTATATTACTTAAAATAAAAAGCAAATGAAGTCTACAAAGTTGAAACTAAATGCTCCAGTTTGTAAATTAATATGTAATATAAATACTTATAATCTATGTTTTATGTGGCATTTAAAGGGAAATAATACCATTTCTAAATCATTTTTAGTCAAGATCTAAAATCATAATAAAGAGTATACCATAATTTTAATTAAGTATAATTATTGATTCCTTAATAATTTAAATGATAAAATAGTTTGAAAACTATTTTTGGACATTATTATGGTATACAACTGCATTTTCCACAAGGCCCATACTTTTTTTATGTATATTTAAAAGCCAGACATCATTAAACCATCTAACTGTACATAGATTTCTGTATTAATGAAGTGACTTATTGCATATTTTTATAAATAAATCAAGCCATGTCAAGAAATAGAATTTTCTGGAAGAGCTACCATTAGCTTTTACTTCTTACCTTATTCCTTACTAAGGTTGCAATCTGTAGGCTAGAAATAACAGCAACTTTAAAGTTAAACAACTACCTATAATATCATATCATGAAGGACAGCTAAAGCATTCTGAATTATAACACAGGATGAGAATATTTTACAGATTCAAATGCATTGTCTTTTTTTTAATTATTTATTTATTCATGAGAGACACAGAGATAGAGAGGCAGAAACATAGGCAGAGGGAGAAGCAGGCTTGATGCAGGGAGCCCGACGTGGGACTCGATCCCAGGTCTCCAGGATCACACCTTGGTCTGAAGGCAGGTGCTAAACCACTGGGCCACGCGGGCTGCCCAAATACAGCATCTTTATAAAGAGTACCTCTTTAATAGAAGTGTCAAAAATTTATATCTACTTTGCATTTTCACTTATACATATAAAATGTCAAAGGGAATATATTTCAGATTTAAAATTTCTTTGATGTTTATTATTGTGAAGAAATTGAATATGTGTTATGAGATCAATCACTGAACATCAAGTTTACTGAACATTTGATGCCCTCATTGTTAGTGTTACTTTGAAGGATGTAAATGAACCATGAGGTAAATTATTTCAATCTCTTATTTGAAGGTTGGAGCTCACCAAACACATTCTCAGCATTGTGATAACAATAGAAGATCTAGAAAAGAAAACGACCTAATTCTAACCTCAAAGTATTTAGAGACTCTGTGAAAAAGACTAATGCACAGGGACGAATAGCAACAATATAAGAAAATGTGTATATGAAATGTAAACAGGTGTAAATTACGGTTGCTATAGGGATTACAAGGAAAAGTCCTTGGTAACTTTTTATGGTGGTAGATATTATCTAGACTTATTGTAGTGATCATTTTGCAATATATGTAAATATTGAATTATTATGTTGCATATCTGAAACTAATATTATATGTCAATTATATCTAAATTTAATTTAAAAAAGATTTTTCTGGACTATGTTCATGATGGTAATTGTACCCTTGTTCTTTCTTTTCTTTTTTTTTTTTTTTGTGGTGGATAATTTCTCTTCTTCCAGTTTATCTCTTAAAATCATACTGATTCAAAATAAAAAATAAATAAAAATAAAATAAATAAAATAAAAAAGTAAATAAAATCATACTGATTCATTTCAACCATCTCAGCTTCTGTCTTGACCTAAAAAGCAAGATAATTGGTATATCATCATCTTCCTTCTACTCTGTGTAATGTATTTCTGTATAACAAAGTTAAATTCTGTGTTCTTGTTTCTTTCAGGTATATATATCTATTATCTTCAATAGTCCCCCATCAATTTCATAAACAAAAAATATACAAGAGCATATCAGTGTTATTAAAGTCTTTGTCGATGGTTCTTTCTGGGTTTAAAAGGCATATCCATCTATCTGTTAAAAATCCAACCTTTCTTAAAGGAGTAAATCCATGAGAAAATCTCTATTCATTCTCCTTAGAAATGACAGCTATCAGCTTCCTCTTGCAAAACAATGAGTTTGTAACCCCCATATAGTGCTGATGAAATTAAATAGATATATATAGGTTTATAAACCTACACATAGGTATCATTTTATACATTTTTTACTAACTTGTATGCTTTCTGAGGCCTGCAACTATAGCTTGTATATCACAATAAAAATTATTATACCAAGCCTAACACTGCATATTTGAAAATGTGCTTAATACATTGAAAAATAAAGTATACTGATATATATATATATATATATATATATATTCTTTAATTGGTCACTTAAAAAGTAATGTTTTCCCTTAAAACATAGGCTGATTTAATTTAGTAAAATGATCATTTTAATTTTACAAAAAATGTCCTTCTTTAATTTCTTCAATGATTTCTTTTTAAAATCTAGATTTAATGTCTTATTTAGCTTTCAGAAATGTACCTAAATCTTTGGATTGGGCTTAGGAGATAGTTTACTGAAAAAAAAAATCCAAGTCAAGGGAGATTAAAAGACAAAGATTCTTACCATTTTTATTTCCTACAAAGATCAAACTGGCATAAAGATCTTAAATTTTCAAGGGGTCTTTAATTGTATCATTATCATCAGCATCATCATATACTACTTATCTAAAATGAAACAAAGTGGTTTGCTAAGTTTTTGAAATTTCTTTAAGGAAAAATATAACTAAAATATTAATTTTAATTTTTTTAAGATTTTATTTATTCATGAGAGACCCACAGAGAGAGAGAGAGGCAGAGACACCAGCAGAGGGAGAAGCAGGCTCCATGCAGGGAGCCTGACGTGGGACTCAATCCCGGGTCTCCAGGATCACATTCTGGGCAGAAGGCAGGCGCTTAAACCGCTGAGCCACCCAGGGATCCCCTAATTTTAAATTTAATTCATTACTGCAAATCTTTGGATGATTGCTACTAGTCATGATTACATTTCTTAAATATCATTAGTTACAAATTTAAATCAGGCTCCCTAAATTATGCTATACACTGAGAAGATAGTTTTATATGGAATAAAATCTCATAAAGAAACACCATTTTGAAATTCTAGGATAATGATTAAAAAATCTGGACAGTATTATTTAGACAAACAATCAAAGTGATATAAATTAAAATACTGTTAACATGACTTCAATTTAACAAAATGTAAATATTGACAATATTCAGTATTGATTGTTCTTACAGGTTAGGAAGGAAATTTTCAACACTTTCAAGGGTGGTGTGGTCATATCTAGCACAATTACATAAACATCTATTGATCAGCAATTCCACATTAGGTATTTATCCCAGCAAAATATTCACATATCATTTCCCTATTTCAATTACTATGAAAAAGAATATTCATATCAGTATTATTTAGAATATTAAAAAGGCAGAAAATAAGCAAATGAGAATCTTTAAGTAAATTATGGTTCACCAGCACAATTATGTGCTATATCTTTTACATTAAGCATACTCAAAATAATTTCTTGAAATGAAAACATAAAATTTAAAATTTTATTTTGATACAAGGACACATTTATGGATGTATATGTGTAATAACATTTAAGTCCATGCATTAAAAACTCCTGGGAAGACACATATAAAAAAAACAGAGGACATGACTAGAGGGTGAGATACAGATAGGTATACATATAGAATTAGGTAAAGATGTAGGTCTACACATATCGATTTTTATTTCCTATATATTATAATTTTAGATGATATTGGTGTATTGACGACTGCTAGAATCTGCTCTGATTATTTGACTGAGACAACTAGCCAGAAATAAGAATTCTACTCAACACAAAATGATAGGGTATTTAAATGACTGAATTAGGAGCTATTATAATTAGCAGGATCAAAAATAATTTTACTCTTTTAATATCTAATTAAACATGGAAAAGGAGATAGATATGTGTAATATGTAATTGAAGTCCTAGAGGTCATTCATAACTCCTGATATTTCAATAAATACAGATGATTATTTAATACGTTTTTAAATCAATTAAAGAAAGGACTGTTTAGTTAAAAAGGTAATGCATAACTGAGTTTAATTTTTCATATAAAAATTAATGCATAAAACAGGATACTTTAATTAAAATCAGAAATATACATATAGGTGTTAATACAGTATCAGGAAATAGTAGATATTCAACATTTAGTTTATTATAATTATTTATTCACTTATTTTTTTTAAAGATTAATTTATTGATTCATGAGAGACACAGAGAGGCAGAGACATTGGCAGAGGCAGGAGCAGACTCCCTGTAAGGAGCCTGATATGGGACTCAATTCCAGGACTCTTAGATCACGCCCTGAGCTGAAGGCAGAGGCTCAGCCACTGAGTCACCCAGATATCCCATAATTGTTTAACTAATAATTAATGGATGAACTCCCACAGTCCAAACTGTTTTTTCTAATTTTCATGAAAATTTTCTTTTTAAGAAACATATTTTAAATGAGTATATCTTTTTGGTTATTCCTAATTTTGGAGCACTCTTCTCCCAGCGATGATGTTGATGGTAAGAAATCATTCATCTGATTTGTTCAAACATTTTGTATATTTTTTCTGCTAATTTTCTGACAGTTATTACTAACAGCCTTTTGTCAAGCTCCCAGTTTAGTCTTTCCATATGTTATACCCACAGCTGTCCTTACTTCTGACCCACTCTTTATGAGACTGCTGCTTAATTTTAAGATATTTATATTTAAAACTCACTTATTCAGAAAAATATTTCCTAAACAATTAATACAATAAGTACTTCCCAGTAAGTTTTCTTATTACATGTTTTTTTTTGTTTGATTTTGTGTTTTTTTAATATTTATTTATTTACTTATGATAGACAGAGAGAGAGAGAGAGAGGCAGAGATAAGCAGGCTCCATGCCAGGAGCCCGATGCCGGACTCAATCTGGGGCCTCCAGGAACCGGCCCTGGGCCAAAGGCAGCCGCTAAACTGCTGAGCCACCCAGGGATCCCCCTCTTATTACATGGTTATGTGAAACATATTCAGATCAATTAGTAAATTTGTGTTACCAAAAAATTATATTTAATTATTTGTTTTCAATTGATATTGATAGGATCACTGACCCTATCTACTTCCTTCAACACAATATACTCAACGTGGAGCCCAGTGACTCACTGAGTAAGTACTCAATAAGTATTTGCTAAATGAGTGAGATAGTTTTACTTATACTGTTTTTTTAAATTTTATTTTATTTATTTTCTTAAAAGGTTTGTTTATTACTTGTTTAATTATGTCTTTGAGAGAGAGAATGTGAGAGAGCATCAATTTGAGGGGCAGAAGGAGAGAGAGGCTCTCAAGCAGACTTTGCACTAAGCACAGAGCACAGTTCAGGGCTGGCTCTCATGACCCTGAGATTACAACCTGAGCCAAAACCAAAAGTCAGAGGCTTAACTGCTCCCTTCAGATGCCCCTTAGTTATACTGTTTTGAATTGCACCACATTCAGACAAAATCCTGCTCCCTTGATCAATTACTACATTCAAAATAATATTTTGTTAGGAGTTGTTATAAGGTTTTTTTTTGTTTGTTTGTTTGTTTTTTTTTTTTGTTTTTTTTTTTTTTTTTTTTATGAGCTCCCAGACCTACACAAAATTATCTTTCTGCCTTTTAAGTATTCTGGTAAAATACCGGGAACTCAACACTATTAACAAAGAAGCATCTATATTCTTATACACCTAGATTATAGGTTTCAAACTGCAACCGGAGTAATAGAAAGCTGTAAAAGACTTTTTGCCACCAAAAATTAAAGGGGAAAAAAAAATCTGCATCCACATTGTTATTTTGTTCTTTGGAGCTTTTATAATTCCCTGACTCAGACTTGCTAAGCTTTGACTTTCTCCTCATTACTGAAACTTCACAAACTGCCAAGAGTCTGAGAAAAAATAGGATTCAAATAGGGAGACAGACAACTAAATATAATAGTCCCCAAAAAACTAGTTATTGGAAGCAGTCAAAATAGAAATCTGATGGAGGGAAAAGAAAACCTCACACATACATTTAATCCCATTCACCTCCCGCAAGAGTACTCTTTGAATGTTGGTAGCAAGAAACACTACCTTGAGAAATTAGTCCCTCTTTCCTACATATTCTATAGCATCTCTGAAACAGCATAGAAAATATCTTGTGCTTTTAAGCTCAAATTAGAAATGAAAACCAACTCTGTTTATTTGTCAAAAGGCCAAAAAGTGTTCATATAGCTATTATGAAGTGTGAATGTTTGTTATCTTGAATAAGAACATGTGTTTTATCGCAAAAATTGTGTAATGCTTCCCCTGCATTTATCTAAATTTCAAATATATTTTATTTATTTTATTTTTTTAAAGATTGATTTATTTGAGAGAGAGAAAGAGAGTGTGTATGTGTGTGTGTGAGTGCAATAGTGGGGGAAGGAGCAAAAGGAGAGGGATATAATCTCAAGCAGATTCCATAGGGGAATCAATCCCAGGACCCTGAGGTCATGATCTGAGTCCAACTCAAGAGTCATATGCTTAACCAACTGAGCCACCCAGGCACCCCCAATTTCAAGCATATTTTAAACCACCATTTCCAAACCTTTAACATATACGTGAATTGCTTGGGTATACCATTAAAAAACAGATTTGAGTCAGTGTTTCTGAGGAATAGCCTGAGATTTTGCAATTTTTAGAACCTCCAGGTGATGTTAAGCAGTTAGTTTATAAACTCACATTTTGAATAACATAGATGTTAGATGATAAGAATTATTTATTAATGGATTTAATTTGCACCAATAATATAATTTCATTGTAAAATATATTAGAGATTATAAAGATTTTAAGACTCTCCTTTCATCTAATTCTCCCAGAACTGTTGTGAATATTTTAAATCTATTATTATAATTCTTATTTTACAGATTAAGAAAATGAGGCTCAGGAATGTTATCTGGTTTAATCAAGATCACAATCTAAGAGGAATACCTTGCTAGTCATTTTGCTATTTTACTCTATGTCATTCTGGCAGGTAAAAATTCAAACAAGTTAAAACTGTGGCATATATTAAGAATTCATTTATCCAGGGAAGTATTATCCTTGATGTAGCCAATCTCAGGACCTGTCCACAGCATAGACTTGAACAACTTTCTCTTATGTTTAAAAGTAGAAAAACATTGTACACTTCAGCAGTTTAATATAATTTTAAATTTTGATACATATTTTAAAATCTTGAATACTAATTGATTTCTCCTCATTTACAAAGGTAGTTATTCAGCCAATTTGTATTCAATGTCTATGCTTTGATATTGTATTTAATAACAAGATACATAATACTTAAAAATGCATACTGATATTTATATTTGTAAACAACATAAAATTGTCTTGTAGACATATTCACTGTGTAGTAACAAAAAGAACAATTTTATTTTATTTTTTTTTTAAGATTTTATTTTTTTATTCATGAGAGACACGGAGAGAGAGAGGCAGAGGCACAAGCAGAGGAAGAAGCAGGCTCCATGCAGGGAGCCTAATGTGGGACTCGATCCTGGGTCTCCAGGTTCACACCCTGGGTTGAAGGCAGTGCTAAACTGCTGGGCCACCTAGGCTGCCCCAAAAAGAACAATGTTAAAACATGAGACAGTGATGGATTAAATAAATATCTGTGCTGGGCCAGAAATGCCTATCAGGAGTTATCTGAACACAGAGGGAGCTGTATCAACTTTACTATTTCTATGTACTAGGATTTAGGGTGGTTTCTGACGAATTCTTATTCTACTAATTCAAGAAAATGGTTTATGAGGGATCTAAGTTGTTATAAAAATTAAAGCGACTATGCAAGAGGGCAATGAACAAGTCTTCAGAGACCAAATAAAAGAATACCCCAAAGAACAAAATAGAATTAAATTAGGAAGTCTAAAAATGTCTGATTGGTGCTGTTTTTCCCACCTAATTACAGAAAAAAAATTGAAATTAGTTCATTGGTCTGGATCACCAGAATTATAAGACACACTCAAAGTGACTGTCATGCTTTTATAGACAATACTCTATGTTATGGCTTTATTAGGCAAACAGCCCAGGGGCACCTGGATGGTTCAGTGGTTGAGCATCTGCCTTCGGCTCAAGTCATGATCCCAGGGTCCCTGGATCAAGCCCCACAGGCTCCCTGTGGGGAGCTCCCTGCAAGTAGGCTGCTTGTCCCTCTGCCTGTGTCTCTGCCTCTCTCGGTGTCTCTCATGAATAAATAAACAAAATCTTAAAAACAAGAAAAGCACTCCAAATGGTGGGTTATATGAGAAACGGGGGAACTTGACTCTTCTGTCATTTCCCCTGCATCACTACATGTCTATTCTGGGTAAGAAGAGTCTGCCAGATCATCATGAAGTATGTATTTATGTGGAAACCTGTGTAGAAACAAAGAGGGAAGGACAAGTAAGCTGTGTAATCAGGTTTGAAAAGTCTGAACATTTCTAGAATAGCAGTAGCCACCCTGCAATGAAATAAAAAAAGGAACAAGGTTGCCAGCAAAACTTTTTTTCAGGGTAAAATATTTTTCTTTTTTCTTAATAGAAAACAGTACAATGAAAATAAAGTTTTAGTGTAAATTTAGACTCTCAAAAATCTTATTATTTGATTTAGAATGCTGTGCTCTTGGGGGAAAAAAAAAACCTCTTGGATAAAGGAATTTTGATTTTTAAAACTTTTATTCCAGATAGTTTATTTTTAAAGTTCACTGTTTATCATGCTGATCCTTGCAGTATTTGAGCTTTATCACTAAGTTTTAGGTACTGGCTACATTAAATTTTAAAAACTTTAAATACATATATTTCTTTAAAGGAAACATTGAGTAGACTCAAGACTTATATTTTCACATATAATTATTTAAGAAATAAGCAGATAAAGGAGAACTTTTTTAATGTTTCAAGTTTTTGTTTAAATTTTAGTTAACATATAATGTAATATTGGCTTCCTGGGTAGTATTTAGTGATTCATCATTTAGGTGTAACACCTGGTTCTCCACATAAATGGCCTCCTTAATACCCATCATCCATTTAGTCCAGGCCTCCCGCCCACTCGCCATCAGCCACCCTCAGATTATTCACTATAGTTAAGAGTCTCTTATGGATTCCCAAGGAAACTTCTTTAAATTGTCATGTTTTATCTCAAATTATTAACAGGTAAGTACACAGAATAAAGGTGTCTTATATACAGTTGTTTCAGTGTAAGTTAATTTCACTACTGATTCAAGGAATGTAAGTTCAAGCAATCAGATACTTCAAGTTTTATTTTAAAATGCAATCTTCAATATGAAAAAGTTAAAATTGACCATATAATATCATAATAAACGTTCATGCAAAATGATAGCAAGGAAAGGATTTTTTTTTTCAAATCAGTTCCTAAATCTTGAAGAAAGTTTTTTTCTCTGATTCATAGGATCTCAACCTATAAATTAGAATCAAATTTAGACATAATACAATCTTCTTGATGCAATGTATAAAATGGTTATTAATGCTGTCAAGTATTGCTATAGATCTAGATTTTTGTGATTTAATATTTAGTTTTGCTTTCTACTAAGAACATACATGATACAATTACATTACAGTATTTCAGGGTACTTTATTTCCCTTTTTTTTTAAAGATTTTATTTATTTATTCATGAGAATACACAGAGAGGAGAGAGAGAGGCAGAGACACAGGCAGAGGGAGAAGCAGGCTCCATGCAGGGAGCCCGACGTGGGACTCGATCCTGGGTCTCCAGGATCAGGCCCTGGGCTGAAGGCAGTGCTAAACCTCTGGGCCACCCGGGCTGGCCTGTAATTTATTTCCTAAAGAAGGAGCTGTAACCACTCTTTTAAAATATATTCTAGGTCTTTGGAACTTTCTTCCCAAGAAGTTCTTCCAAATATTTAAATATTTAAATATGTTGGTCCACATCCTTTAAGGATATAATTTTAAATGTATCATTAAATTCTGTACATTTGGTTTCTCTGATGATTTTCAACCATCTTTACTTTAGGTAATATCTTCTTCTTAACCTTCACTAGTTTCATCAATATTCTTCTTTCATTTCTGTTTGACATTAAAAATTTTAATCTGTAATTGGTTTCCTCCTTTCATATAAGGCTATACTCTCTTTATACATAAGTGCACTTCAAATGACCAATTAAATTAAGAACTCATTCTGGGAAATTGGGTGGAACTATTTTATTGAGTGGGAGGTTAATATCATGTCCTTATTGAGAAAATGTCAGAGTTGAGTACATTCTTTTACCACCCTTATTTTGGTCAGCAGCTCAGCAGGAAAATCCAAGTTTTGTTAATAAATATCTGCAGGTGAAGAGTAAAGAAATTTTGACACTTGTTTAGAAAACTGGAAAAACTGATCTTCACTCCTATTACCAAGAAACTTCTTTGGAAGATTCCTTCCACCTTCCATAGAACAAGAAGTGATGAATACAGTGATTTATTTACACATTCAAAAAATATTTATTTGACACTTACAGAAGTTGGCCTGGTGATTCTACATTGTGCATAGTTTATATGGATATTATATAATAATGTAATAGAATGTGCTATACATATAATACTCATATAATTTCAAGCTTTATGGGACTTTAAGGATATTTTAGTTTAATCCTTGTTTAAGTAATTGACTAACAAATACTTGGCTATTTCAAATAATATTTTTTTCAAAGGCAGAGAAAGAGATAAAACTGGTGCTGTCATTTAGTTATATCCGACCTTGCCTGATATTCTCAAGCTCACTTTCCAAGTCTTTGCATTTGTTTTCATCATGTTCTTCTACTAAGATTTGTTAACAGTGTACTTTTGGTTGGCTTCTTTCTTTGATTTTATCTGCTTAACTACCCACTGTTACTCCATTTCTCTATATATTATAAACTCTTTTGTCTCTTCTTTTTGCATTTGTTAGTAAACCAACATTCTTGTTAAGGCCTTAGGCACTTTGGATGAGTTCTCAGTTCAATATTTTTGTTTTAGTAGTGATGTGTTATGTCTTCTAAAGTCAAAAAAATTATGACATTGTATTGTTAAAAAGAAAAAAAAGTTTTGTAAAATCACTATTGATTATTCCATGGAGGCTTTACTTAGAACTGACATCAGTTTGAATAAAGAGCTTTCATCTGGCAAGAGAACTATACAGTCACCTACCCTAAATAATCTCAGATTTTATCATGCAGATATTGAACAATCAGTGCCTATTGTTAATAATCATATATTTCACTCACCCATATGAATTTTTAACAATAATGGGTGCTTGAATAAAGTTCTTATTAAAAAATATAAGAGATGCAATTTTGAATGAAATGATAGCCAGTAAAAAGGGTTGATACTCTCATTGTGTCTGTTAAGCAGAATTAAGTAATACTGTCAACATTTAAAAGTAATGGCCATAGTAGTTTGTGAAAGTGGACTGTCAATATAAGCTTAATTAAGTCGTTGAACTAGAAAACTATGTGCAATTAATTTGACCATGTTGATTATTCAAACAATGAAAATGTTTCTTTGTTAAAGAACTGCACCACCTAGAGTTAATCAAACAAATCTTGTTTTGCATTTCCAACTAATCACTTAGCATTAATATTACATGACTTTTATCCTTATGCTTTGGCAAAATATATACTTTTCTGTATCTTTAATCAGATGTCAAATTAATTCTGAGTAGCTTATATGAATGATAAAAGTGGCCTCATTTGTTTTCCTTATTGGTCCATTTAGTTGTTGGCAAAATATTCCTTTCTATATTAATCATCAGAAAATTTTAACTTTTCTGCCAGAGTTGGCTTTAGAACACTTAAACTATAAATATACAAGGGCATTTTGTGGAGAAGTGTGCAGATGCAGAAGGAGGAGGAATCATAAAGGAAGCAAAATAATTCTCAGAAAAATGGAAAACAAGAGCGTTGAGAACCATGCATCATTCAGCATGTATAAAGCAGTACCCGCATAAGAACTCATCAACCAGGGACCCATCATTCCAGGGCACACCAGTGAGATTTTGTCAAAATAATGTGTTTCAAAATACAAGAAAGGTATCCCTGGTATAAAATATCTCACAGGATTAGTTTGTCTAATTTTCATTTCTGGAAGTTCAACTATCCATAACATTTACTGATTAAGCTTTGAGACTAGTATTTTTAATATGTGTTGAATAAATTAGTTAAAAGTGGGATTCATATGCAGATTTTATATGGACTATATAATTAATAAAATATCCGTTTAAATTTAATGAAATTCTAGAGAGAGTCCAAGATGATGGAGGAGTAGGACACCTTAGTTTCATCTGGTTCCAGGATTCAACTAGATAGCTATTAAGTCATTCTGGACACCTAGAACTCAATCAGAGATCTAAGAAAAGAATAGCTATAACTTTACAAATAGAAAAGTGACCACTTTCTGCAAAGTAGGAGGCACAGATAAATGAATCTAAGGCAAAATAAGGAAGATAAACTGCAGGGGATGGGGAAGACTCTGACAGCCAGCACCAGAAAGTGATATAGTTGTCCAGTGCAAAATCTGAATTTTTAGAAGTGTGCTCTAATGAGGGATGTCCCTGCCTGAAAGGTGCTCAGGTGGTGAAGTGGGGTGGAATCCTAAGTGGGACAATGTGGTCCCAGGATCCTCAGGCTCATAGGAATATAGGGGTGCCTGAGTGTAGTGTAGCAGAGTTTCCAGGCCCAACAGGGAAATTGGCTACAATCAGTGAGCACACAAAAGTGGGCTCTCAGCTGGGGGTTGCCATAAACCTCTAACCAGGGCATAGTTGGCATGACTCATCTCTGAGCAGGGGCCCAGCAAGCAGTAGAACCAGTGAGACTCCCTCTCCTCCCCCAGAAAGGGCAGCTTGGAGGTGCCACAGGAGTCTGCAGCGTTTGGGGACTCAAAAGGGCGTCACATGCCTGAGATAGAAGTGCTCTGTCACAAGCTGGGTGAGCGTTGAATGTGGATGGAGACCAGGGAGACAGGAGTGATTTTTCCTGTGGGCACACTGGGAAGTGGGGCCTCAAAATTTCAGCTCCAGGGCTAGAGATTGGGAGGCTGCCATTTTCACCCTCAATCCCTAAGGCTATGCAGAAAGCCTTTAAGAAACAAAAGACACTTAGGGCAATCCTGAGACAAATTGAGCCAGGCCCCCAGCAAGTGTAATGTAGTTCCACCCAAGGCACAGATACCAGAGAATCAATGCAACAGGCCCCTCCCACAGAAGAACATCAAGAACATCCAGCCAAGAACAAGTTTATTGATCATGGAGAACTGCAAAACTCCAGCGCTAAGGGAATACAGCATATAGAATTCATGTACTTTTTTTTTTTTTTTTAACCAGGATTCTTTAGTCTTTCATTTTTAATTTTTTCTCCTTCCTTTCTCAACCAATTTCTTATTTTATCACCTTTTAAAAAAATCTTTGATGTTTTCATTTTCATAGTTAAATTCTAGCACTTCATTATATTTCAGTTTTGTATATATGTAAGTTTTTCTTTCTTTACATACAGTTTCTTCTAACAGACCAAAATACACCCAGAATCTAGTGTATGGCTCTGTTCTCTTCACATGTCTGATCATATTTGCACTTTTCTTCTTCTTCTTTTTGTTTTATTGACGTCTTTTTAAATTTTCATCTTTACAGTTACATTTTACCCTTTCAATGCATTTAGTTTTATATATATATATATACACTTTCTTTACAATTTTGAGATGTAGTATCTTCCAGCAAACCAACCAAAATACACTCAGTATATAGTGTATTGCTCTGTTCTGTTCACCTGTTTATATTCCTTCTTTTTTGTCTTCTAATTTTCATTTTTACAGTTACATTCTATACTTTCATTGTATTTGATGTTTTTTGTACATATTTAAGTATCTCTTTCCTTACAATTTTGGGATCTAGTTTTCTAGCAAGTGGACCAAAATATATACAGGATCAAGTGTATGGCTCTATTATTTTCACCCGTCAAATTATATTCTCTCTCTCTCTCTCGCTTTTTTTTTTTCATTTTTTGATCTCTTCTGATTTGTTTAGTGTATATTTCTCTGGGGTTATTTTTACCATTTTACAATTTTTTGGTTGTTCATCTATTCTTCTCTGGAGAGAATGACAAGATGGAAAAACTTATCTCAAAAAAGAGAACAAGAGGCAGCACTGACTGCCAGGGACCTAATCTGTATGAACATAAGTAAGATGTCCAACCTAGAGTTCAGAATAATGATATAAAGATACTAGTTGGGTTTGAAAAAAGCATAGAAGACACTAGAGAATCCCTTTCTGTAGAAATTAAAGAACTAAATTTAATCAAGTCAAAATAAAAAAGGATATTAATGAGATGCAATTAAAAATGGAGGCTCTAACAACTAGGATAAAGGAGGAAGAAGAGATAACTAGAGATATAGAAGACAAAATAATGGAGAATAAAGAAGCTGAGAAAAAGAGAGAAAAACAGCTACTGGGTCACCAGGGGAGAATTCAAGGGATAGTGATACCATAAAGCAAAACAATATTAGAATAATTGTGATCACAGAAGAAGAGGAAAGAGAGAGGGGCAGAAGGTATATTGCAGCAAATTATAGCAGAGAAATTCCCTAATCTGAAGAAGGAAACAGGCATCCAAGTCCAAGAAGCACAGATAATCCCCCTCAAAATCAATAAAAATAGGTCAACACCCCAACATATTACAGTGAAACTTGCAAATCTCAGACAAGGAAAAAATCCTGAAAGAAACTTAGGACAAGAGTTCTGTAACCAATAAGGGTAGAAATTTTAGACAGGCAGCAGACCTACCCACAGAGAATTGGCAGGCATGAAAGGACTGGCGTGAAATTTTCAGGGTGCTAAATGAGAAAGTATACAGCCAAGAATACCTTATGCAGCTAAGATGTTATTCAAAATAGAAGGGGAGATAAAAAGCTTCCAGGACAAACAGAAACTGAAAGAATTTGTGATCATCAAACCTGACCATAAGAAATATTAAAAGGGATCTTTGAAGAGAAGAGAGAGCCCAAAAGTAACGTGGGCCAGAAAGGAAGAGACAATATACAGAAACTGTGACCTCACAGGCAATGCAATGACTAAATTCATAGCTTTCAATAGTTACTCTGATTGTAAATGGGTAAATGCCCCAATTAAAAGGCACAGGGTATCAGATTGAATAAAAAAGCAAGACCCATTGAAATGCTCCTTGCAGGAGACTCATTTTAGACCCAAAGTCACCTTCAGATTGACAATGAGGGGGTGGATAACCACTTATCATGCTAATGGACATCAAAAGAAAGCTGGGGTGGCAATTCTTACCTCAGACAAATTAGATTTTAAACCAGACTGTAATAAGAGATGAGGAAGGAAACTATATCATAATTAAGGTGTCTATCCAATCTAACAGTTGTAAATATTTATGCTCCTAACATGGGAGCAGCCAACTATATAAGCCAATTAATAACAAAAGTAAAGAAACACATAATACAATAATAGTAGGAGATTTTAATACCCCTCTCAATACAATGAACAGATCATCTAAGCAGAAGATCAACAAGGAAACAAGGGCTTTGAATGACACACTGGACCATATGGACTTCACAAATATATTCAGAACATTCCATCCTAAAGCAACAGAATACACATTCTTCTTGAATAGACACGGAACGTTCTCCAGAATAGATCACATATTGGGCCACAAATTAGATTTCAACCAATACCAAAAGATTGGGATAATTCCCTGCATATTTTTGGATCACAATGCTTTGAAACTTGAACTCAATCACAAGAGGAAATTTGGAATGAACTCAAATACATGGAGCTATAGAGCATCCTACTAAAGAATGAATGGGTTAACAAGTAAGTTTAAAAGAATTTTTAAAAAGTCAAGTAAATGAAAACACAACTGTTCAAAACTTTTGGGATGCTGCAAAGGTGGTCCTAAGAAGGAGGTATATAGCAATACAAGGCTTTCTCAAGAATCAAGAAAGTTCTCAGATACACAACCTAATGTTACACCTAAAGGAGCTGGAGAAATGACAACAAATAAGCCTAAACCCCCCAGGGGAAGAGAAATAATTCCATCTCTCTCTCTTTCTCTTTCCCTCATCCCTTCCCTTTCTCTGTCTCCCTTTGTGTCTCACACATGCATATTTCTATACATTGTCTTGTGAAAGCAAAGAGCAATTCAACATACAACTTACTCTTAAATTTTTCAGAGCTTCTATAAAGGTAAAAATGAATTAAAAGAAATAACATTTTTCATGAACAAACATTAAGGAAAAATCTGTTATTAATTCAATCAGTAATTACAATTATATTGGTTCATTTCTACTCTTTAGGGAATGAGAGAGGCAGAAAAGACGAGGGGAGAGAGAATGAGAGAGACTCAGAAAGAATGATTAATTCAGATGTTCTTCAATCTAGAAATGTCATTCTTATTCTTTCATATAATCATCACACTACCACTTAATATGTTGGTCTTAATATTTGGTCTAAGGATCAGAAATATACTAAATAATCTTTTTAAAAATATCCTCCTTCTTGGGATGCCTGGGTGGCTCGGTGGTTGAGCATCTGCCTTTGGCTCAGGGTGTGATCCCGGAACTCCCACATTGGACTCGGACTCCCTGTGAGGAGCCTGCTTCTCCCTCTGCCTATGATTTTACCTCTCTCTCTCTCTGTGTCTCTCATGAATAAATCCTCCTTCTCAATTCCTTTTGCTGGACCTTCTTCCTCTAAAGGACATTCTGAGTCTCAGGTTTTAGCTCCTCTCTTTTCCTTTTCTTTGTCCTTCCCCAACATTTTATTTTCAATTTCTCTCCAAGTGAACCCATTTAAATCTCTCATGACAATTCCATCTACATACTGCCAAATCATTATATATCCTTATTCCCTATGTGTGCTAGAGGTCTAGATTAATACAGATACCCTACCTGGTATAGCACCTTTAATCTTCAGTTAGATTTCCTATAAAACATCTCAAACTTCACATCTACAATTGGAAAATATGCCCTTCTACTTCCCTACACTAATTTGTCCTCCAACCTTCCCAGTATCATATTTATAAATACTTATAGCTATTTCCCCAAAACATAGCAGTCACCCTTAATAATTGCATTTCCCAGATCTCTCCTCATCCAAGTTAACTGCAATACTATTGATCTTATCTCAAAGGATCATCCTTTACCTCTCAACACTTCTGCCACCACCCTAGTCCAATATACTCTTTCTTCTTCCCTAAACTTCTAAATTATCACCTAACTGGTTTCCCTGATTCACCTCTGGACCACAAAGGACTGGCAGGTGTATTTCAAAAGGTATTAAATGAGTATCCAGCTCTCACTCAGAGTCTTTACATTCCACTGAGAAGGTGACCAGCCTTAAAACTCAGACCTCTTGTCAATGTCTTTGACTGTGCCTGTTCTCACATGCTCCATGCTCTTTCCTTTTTCTCTTCCACAATTTTCCAGAATTCTTTTCATCTTAGTACTTTAAACTGTTTTTTCCTATGCTAAATGTAATCTATATAAGGAAGTTTATATGTCTAGCTGCTTTTTTTTCATTCTGATCTAATTAAAATATATCATTTTCCAGTACTCCTTCATTACACTTCTATTTAAGGAAACCCTCCCTTCCTCAAGTCAGTCTCCTATAATCGTTTTTTTATTTTATTTTATATTATTTTATTTGAAACACAGTTATTACTTTTGAAAATCACTTGCTTCTATTTATTGGTAAGAACTTCCTGACCATTTTGCCACACTATCATCAGATCTAACTTGTTTATCATCGCATTTCCAGGGCTTGGAACAGTAGGTGGTGAATTTCTAGTGCTCTCAAAATATGTATTCAATAAATGAACAAAATAATACATTAACCTCTGAATAAAAGGAACATAAAATACTAACTGTTGCACTGGATTACTTTATGCTGTTTTGAATTGTTTAACTAAATCCAAGGAGTAAAATATTTACTCAGAGAAAGATGATGTCAGAATATGAAAAAAATGGCCACAAGGCAGCTTTGCAGGTCACAGCATATTACCAAGTAATCATGTTGCTTTTCCAATGTTGGAAAACAAATTCAGAAAAATCCACAGAGAGCTTATTTTGTTTTTTAAAAATGTGTATAACAGCCCCCAAAAAGTGTTTGAAATTGATAATAAAACTACTAAGGGGCAAGAGTTTAAAATTGGAATAAAATCTTACATGAACTTTCCATTCTTCCTACCCCAGGTTTCTGTTCTTCCCATTTAAATTGAATGATCTTCAGAGACTACAATTACAGTAAGTAAATACATGCTTTCCATGTATTTCCTAATGTGTCTCCCTAAAGGACTCTTCCTTTAGTCTGCAGGTTTCAGTTGGAGGTAGCAAAATACTATGCCATGTGCAAGTCAGAGGTACATGAAAATTGCTTCCCTTCATCTCTGTAACATACAAACTAGTATCTCTTTTCCAAATCTGAATAACTTGCTCTCAGGTAAAAACTCCTTCATACACTACAACTAGATCTATTAAAAACTAGAACCGTGGTCTCTCATTTCACCTCTAACTTGTTGGAAAAATAAATGTACTAAACACATGTTAGGAGCTTTCAATCTTTGTTTTTTCATAAGGGAGGAGAGATGTTAATATTCTAAAGTAAGCATGGATAGATTATATGTACTATAATTAGTATTCAAATTTTTATCTCCCTGTAGTTAAAATTTCATTTACCTGTGTCACTTATAAGCTAAATTGTTAATTTATTCCATTTATTGGAATAATTTCTGAGTATTTATTTCATTTATATATAATTTCTGAGTATTTATTTCATTTATATAATGAATTCCAAGTATTTATTTCAAATACTTATTTGCTTACCAAAGATGATTCTCCTAAAGCACACAGATATAACAGAAACCCTTTATTTTAATTCAAAAGTCTTAATAGACATACACTTAGTCAAGTTTTCAAATGTGTACTCACATCTTTTCAGATATTGAGTTTCATAACCAGGTACAGGATACAGCTTTCCAAAACGGTTCATTTTCTTTTTCAATGTAATTTAAGAAAAAATGTGCTGTTCAAATTGTAACCTTAAACTATGAGGCCTTTTCTTTAGAAGTTGTTCTGATATTAAACCACAGTGTTACAATGTCAAGAGGTGGTCCTACAGGGGATATCTTTGAGGAAAGAGAAAAAGAAAAGGAAAAAAAAAATGTATCCAAAAGACTAAAGCCATAAAATCAAAAGATTAAAATATAACATATAATAGCAAAAATAATAATTAATTTTAATATATTTGTTAATTTAATTTTTTACCATATAATACATATCTTCTTGTAACTTACTATAAATCAAGTCTGTAGACAGAAACTAAAACAGAGCTATTTATGAATAGTAACTGTATCCTCTTATATTTGAGGCCAGCATTTGAGCTCTCTCTTAGTATTAACAATATGGAACTAGAAATTTAACAAATTTTCTTTCATCTGCAAAACACTCCCCAAAAGAAGATGCCTCAATTAACAATTAACTGATGAATATTCTTAAGTTTAAATAACTAATGGTCATAAATAGTTGTGGTAGGATTAAAATATATACCAAGTTTAATTTTATATTCTATGTTTACTGAATAACTCTTAAATATTTTATTCATTTTTTTAATATTTTATTTATTTATTCATGAGAGACACAGAGAGAAAGAGAGGTAGAGACATATAGGAAGAGGGAGAAGTAGGCTCCTTGAGGGGAGCCCGATGTGGGACTCCATCTCGGGACTCTGGTCCCACACCCTAAGCTGAAGGCAGACACTCAACCGCTGAGCCACCCAGGCACTCCCCTATTCATCTTTTTTATCTCTATCTGGAAAATGCATATCAGAAAGTATTTACTCAAAAAGTGTGATCTGCTATAGTAGTAAATCCTTGCACTAATTAGTGTAATCATAAGTTGCTGATTAAAACTCCACATCTCAATGGAGTAGCCCCCTTCATATCTGGAAGCAGTCCTTTTCCAAATGCTCATTCAGCATTAAGACTTTTTCCATTTGGGGCATGGCTCACTTCAATATGTAGCTTCCAAGGTTTTGTTTTGTTTTTCCTCCCCTAGGTTTTCTTGCCTCAATCATGAAAGGAGTCTAAAAGTGGAACTTCTATCTTCTCATGTTCCACAGGCCACAACTCAGCCATAAGTGACATTAAACTAAAAAGGAGAGTGGGAAATGAGGTCTAGCTCTCTGCCCAGGAAGGAGATAAAACAATTGAAGAGAGAGCCAGTTGCCTTCCAATAATCAAAAATCCATTTTGCCTTCCAATAATCAAAAATCCATTTTACTCTTCCTTCTACAGATACAATATACTCAGCTTCTTCTAAAAGGACAGTGACCCCACTGTAAAAAAAATTGCTTAATCCACCAATTTTCCACATCCTTGCTACCTAACAAAACATTGTCTTATTTTAGGAGCTAGACAAATATTCAATTAAAACAAACTTTTATTGATCATAGGATAAAAGGAACACAAAATGATTTTTTTACTATGATGCTCACATTTTTATGAAAGTATGGTTGATTATGTGTTGGTTGGTGATAAAGAAATAGATTTCAAATGCATTTAGTTTATAGTTTTTGCTAAGATCTGCTGTAATTAAGATGGAAAATCTGATTTATAATTCAAGAGCCAGCTCTGTTCACAATGAATAGACAATCTAACTCACTGAAATGATTACTCTAGTAGCCATTGGAACTTGTCCTTTAACTTAAAAAATAAAGAGGATTAAACATGGAGAGCAGAGACTCTTCCCATTTTTTTACTTTGTTCTATAGAAAATTTAAGTTTTTTTGAGACTTTTATTTTAGTTAGGCAGTAAAACCTATGTTGCTTTTACATTTAACATTTCCTCAAGCATATAATTTCCTATTCTTTGTTCCCTAGAAACATTTTGACAGGGAAAGTGTTACTGCAAAAGAAGTACAACAAGAAATAGAGGAACAGCTCTAGCAAATACTACTGAATCAGTAATGTGTGTGTGTGTTAATGCAATTCTCTGGAGGGAAGAAAAGTCAAAAATTCTTAAACATGTTGGGATTATTATTTTTCCCCCTTACTGGCCCTGTCTTGTGTAGCTCTTGGGACAGTCTGTTTTTCAAACATTATGGTTTCCTACTATTTCCTCTAAATGCCCAAAGGTTTTGTTTTTGTTGTATTAATTTTATTTTATTTTTTTAAGATTTTATTTATTTATTCATGAGAGACACACAGAGAGAGAGAGAGGCAGAGACACAGGCAGAGGGAGAGGCAGGCTCCATGCAAGGAGCATGATGTGGGACTCGATCTGGGACTCCAGGACCATGCCCTGGGCCAAAGGCGGCGCTAACCCACTGAGCCTCCTGCGCTGCCCTTGTTTTTGTTTTAAATGTCTCATGATAATTTTACGTATTTTTCTGTAGGACTTACAGGAATTTAAATAAAGGCAGTATTGTAACTTTCACCTCCCTAAAACATACTTCCAACAGATTCACTACTCACTGAAATATGATTCAAATCAGCCAAAAAATACTTCTGCCTTTCCCTTTTTTAAATTTACATAAAATGTTATTTTTTTTAACAAAGTATGCTTTATTCACTTATGCTAATATTTGCAGGAAGCGAAAGCAATAGGAAATGAAATTAAGCTCATTGGAATATGGAATCATTTTTTTAATTTCAATTTTTCATTTTTCTTACTAAATTCTAAAAAAAATCCCATCTGGCTTATTTAGGGTTCTAGGTATTATTATGAAGGACCCATTTATTTTCCTTTAGCTTGAAAATAAGCTTTTATCTTAATTAAGCAGCAGCAAATAATTTGACTGACAGAAAACATAATTCAAATTGTATTTCAGAGACTTATTCTGTGTTTTTTTTAAAGATTGTATTTATTTATTCATGAGAGACACACAGAGAGAGAGGCAGAGACATAGGCAGAGGGAGCAGGTTCCATGCAAAGAGCCTGATGTGGGACTCGATCTCAGGACCTTGGGATCATACCCTGAGCCGAAGACAGATCTCAACCACTGAGCCACCCTGGCATCCCTAATTCTGTCTTTTATAAAGAATTCCTGACAAAAGATTTACTTGACCAAAATAATAAAGAAAAAGTTTTAATAAGCTAGTGCCTTTCTCTGAAGTTTAAACATATTCTTTAAAATTTATGATTTTTTTTGAAAATTTGATGTGTTGGCATAAAAAAGAATCGCATGCTTACTTCACTCCCTACTTTTTTGTAATGCCTACTCTGAGCCACACACTACTTCTTTGAAATACAAGGAATGGTTTCATAGAAATCACTTTGTGAGGAATCACTGAAGAACTGATAATAGGAAAAAAGAGGCTTGTTGATAAACCAGTTTTGAGTCCTATGACAAAAAGGCAAAACAGTCATACAAGAGAGAGATACATATAAAAAGTATCCTTGAAAAAAAAAAGAAAAGATCCTTTTGCTACATTTTGAAAGAGGTGAAAAGGCATGCCAAGCAGCAGTGGATGGTGTTAAGAAAAGCCATAGGATGGGACACCTTGGTGGCTCAGAGGTTTAGCGCCTGCTTTTGGAGCCTGCTTCTCTCGAAAGAAAGAAAGAAAGAAAGAAAGAAAGAAAGAAAGAAAGAAAGAAAGAAAGAAGAAAGAAAGAAAGAAAGAAAGAAAGAAAGAAAGAAAGAAAGAAAGAAAGAAAGAAAGAAAGAAAGAAAGAAAGAAAGAAAGAAAGAAGAAAGAAAGAAAGAAAGAAAGAAAGAAAGAAAGAAAGAAAGAAAGAAAGAGAAAGAGAGAGGAAAGAAAGAAAGAAAGAAAGAAAGAAAGAAAGAAAGAAAGAAAGAAGAAAGAAAAGAAAGAAAGAAAGAAAGAAAGAAAGAAAGAAAGAAAGAAAGAGAAAGAAAGAAAGAAAGAAAGAAAGAAAGAAAGAAAGAAGAAAGAAAGAAAGAAAGAAAGAAAGAAAGAAAGAAAGAAAGAAAGAAAGAAAGAAAGAAAGAAAGAAAGATAGAAAGATTGTGTTTTGGGACCATGAGAGATGGAGCCACCTAGCAATAGCCTGTGAGAAGTTATGTGTGAGAGAGATTCATAAATTGGTAAACTGTGGCTGTTTTCCTATTCCATTCAGACTAGTCCCAGAGCTGGTTCTTACTCTGATGAACATCCAGACTCTCATTGCTTTGAGCCATATTTGACTCTAGTTTAACAGGTGCTTTAATATTTTAATGCATGTATATTCTCTTTCCTCCAATCCTTTAAACAGACTTTAAATGACTAAACCTAATTTTTGTTGCCACTGCAAAATGTTAAATACATAGCAGTGCTCTAATAAGGTTTGATTGACTTGAATAATTTAGATCTTGTTAAACCTTTCTGATGCTAGAATAGAAGTAATAGTTGTCACACATTATCTGATCTTCTTTTTAGGAACTATATTCCCTTTATTACTGTTGTAACAAATTCCCAACATAGCAGTTTAAAACAACACAACCTTATTACTTTACTGTTCTGGGAATCAGAAGTCTGAATCTCATGGGACTAAAATCAAGGTGTTGGTAGGGATGCATATTTTTCTAGCTACACTCGGGGAGTATGTGTTTCCTTGCTTTTACCAGATTCTAGTGGATGATTGAATTCCTTGTTTCAAGACCCCCTTCCTTCACTTTTAAGGACACTTATGATTATATTAAATCCACTCAAGTAACAAAGGATAAACTTCCTATCTTAAATTCAGCTGATTAGAAACTTCAATTCCAACTGCAACCTTAATTCCACTTTGTCCTATAAACTAACATATCCATAAACTCTGGGGATTAGGATGTGGTTATTTTTGAGGGACTATTATTCTCCCTATCATAGGGACTTGCATTAAGTTTTGGATGAATTCCGATGGATATATTTTCCCCTCAAAAGCATTCCAGGTATAGACAATATTGCCATATATTAAACAAACAAAATAAACAAGCAAAAACCCTCTTATTCATCTCTTTGTTGCTTTCTTTGACATTTTGTTTACAATGTATAGGTTGAGAATTTTTTAAAGAAATGTATATTTTATCTTTAATGCAGACTTTAATATGCATTTGTCATACATTTCTGTTAACTTATAAAAACTTTCAAATTTAAGAAACACATAAGCAAACTTTCTTTGCTCCATAAGATTAATTCCCAGATATTTTTGATGATTATTCTCAGTCTCTTATAAAGCAATTCACCTAAGTAAGCAAGCCTTATTCTTCATCTTGTCTGGGCACTATAGGTACAACAGAAAAAATATGACTTTATTCTTAGTATATGTTTTTCTTTTCTTTTTTTTTTTTTTTTAGAACTTGTTTTTCTAATTCTTCCCCAAATTACTCAGGAAAGCTAGCACAATTCTAAGCACATAATACATTTCCAGTATATACCTAACACATGATTAAATTGCTAAACCTACTGATTTACATAAGTTAAGGGCATGTTTTTCTTTTGGAGAAAGCTTATCAAATCAAATTACAACTACTTAAACATTCTATGTTCTTACATTTTAGATGTGTCTACAGTAAACAACATGTAACTTCTTTTTATGAGCTTTAAAAAAATACTCTCACAATCTTTATCTTTTGAATGAGGAGTTTAACTTCCTTGTATTAAATGTAATTACTGATATATATGGATTAATTCTAGTCCCCTTATGTAAACAGTCTCCTCATTATGATTTTCTGCCCATTTTTTTACACTCTCCTATTCTTTGAAATGTTTCCATTTTTTTTCTTACCCTTATTTTTCCTGTTGCTGAGAGGTGAAATGCTAGTCAACAATTTATAGGGTTTTGTTTAGCTTTTGCCTTTGCTTTTGTTTTGTTTTATTTAAAAATAATTAAGTGAAACTCTCTCAGTCCAGATTATGAGAATTTCAGCTATAAAACTTCATGAGATCTAATTTATTCTTGTAATTTCTCAAGGGATGATGTTTTTCTCTTTCCATAGAGCCAAATTTAAATCAAGTAATTTTCTTGATTTCACCTTCTCTGGAATAGGTTTATTTCTGGTCCACCCAACACTAAGAGTAGAAACAATTTTATGTAGACTTCTATTAGACTCTCACTTAAGGTGAAACCCTAGGTTTTTCTCCAGTCCATTGTTCAGGGTGCAGTTAAAACAGAAACTGAATTTGCTGGGATTTGAAATCTGCTCCAAAGCAAAATCAGCTTGACTGCTTCCTTATCACTCAGGATTAGGAATTTCACTTTGCATTTAATTTCTGGGGATCCCTTAAGTTTTTGCCAACTCAGCTATGCATATATAATTAATCTAGTTTTTTGGATGCGAGATTAGAAGTGCAAGAAATCTAGATTCACATAATGCCATATATAGAAATAATAGAAATAACCTTATAGTTTATATTGTTATATGAAACTTTATATCATTATAAATCCTCATAGCACTATTCTTTTTTCTTTCTCTTCAACAGTATACATAGTCATTTTTAAAATCCATTCCAAAAGAAAGTATAAGTATTAGAGGCCTGCTTAAATTTCAGTTCTCAAAACAAATATACAGGAACCACTGAGTGTACTAACAACAAATATTTGAAGCTTATACTACTTAAGGAATCAGAAAAGAAACTGTCACTAAACTTATATTTGCACTCCTAATATCCTTTCTTTTCATTTGTTTGCTTTAGTTGACTAAAAAACACTAATCTTTCCCCCTTTGGTTACCTTAATCATCTATTTAACTGTGCCAAAATGGCATCCATAACAATGGGCTGCTAAAAATATCCAGCTAGTTGCTTTGTGTACCTTACAAATAAAACTAATTTGTCACATTACAATTTGTTTAATGATTGATATAAAAATATCAATACAAGTGGTTTCTCTTTACCCCAGCCATACTATGAATTGGCTTCTGTTAAACTGTCCTTTTTGCAGCCTGTGAATAGGGATGTATGACTAGAACTACACAGATACTTGTGGAAATAGAGAAGTGATAATATTAATCTTTCTTTCTTGCTTGCTTGCTTGCTTGCTTGCTTGCTTTTTTTTCTCTTTTTTTCCCCTTAGGTTAAAGATGTGTGCACTTGATATCTTGTTAAACTGTGGGAAGGCAAGGGAAAAAGGAATCAGAGAAACGTTTGAAATTTAAAGTCTCAGAGAATTCCTATTTGAGTTCATTTTGTAACATGAGAAATATGAGAGAGAGAGAGAGAGAGAGAAGAGAGAGAGAGAAACACACATGCACACACACCCACATTCCAGAGTATAGAATACTTGAAGACACCATGGCAAAAGGAAATATGAATCATCTAGTAGAAAAAAAAAACCCTCTACAATTATGATTTTCCAGTATGATTAATTTTTTCACGAAGTAGAAGGAACATAGGCAGAAGGAAGGATGATTAAAAGCCAAGATTCTAGAACTGGAGGGGAACCTGGATTCAAATTCAGGCTCTGCCACTTAGTAGCTGTAACTATGGCCAAGTGACTTTACTGCTCTATTCCTCAGCATCCTCATCTGTTAAATGGAAATGAGAGCTACATCAACTTACAGGGCAGGGTTTTGTAAAGCATTTGGAACAGTATATGATACCTAGCAAGCACTGTAAATATGTTTTATGTAATAATAATTTATGTAAAATAATTATTATGTAAATATATGATAAGGAATGAAACAGAAGAGATCATTGAGGAAAAAATCATAAATGGGCTTAATATGAAAGTGAGTTTTATTCTAAAGAAAATGGAGGGGCCGTTCAAATGGTTTTATTAAGAACAATGTATTATGAGATCTGAAAATGTTTGAACAATCACTTATGCCAGATGGGATCGGTGAATCTGAAGGAGAAATTTGACAATGTTCCCCTTTTTGGAAATTATTAAAGAGTGTGGAAATGAAAAAAAAATCTAAATGTACCTATCTTCTTACTTAAATATAAATGTTAAATAAAAAGTATTAATATGTTAAAAAAAAAGAATGTGGAGATGAGGGATGGATTTTAAGTATGTTTAGAGAGTAGAGCATATGAGCTGGTAATTGACTAGCCGTAGGAGGTAGAGAAAAGGGGAAGTAGATAGTCTAAGATGTCTCTAGGATGTTTGTGTGTGTACCTAGTAGATGGTGACATGATACATCTATGATAAGAATGTGAGATTAAGGGCACACATAGCCTACTTGTGAAGTTATGACAGTGTATGGGCCTCCAAATAATAAGGCAAGTCTTCAACTGAGTTAATTTATTCAAATTTATGGAATTAAAGCTTTAATGGAATTTATGGAATTAGATGGATTTATGGAATTAATTTATGGAATTAGAACATAAGTAAATTGTTTATTTTCAAGAGGTTAACCCTCTCATAGAAAATGCTGCTTATTAATAATTTTAGATGAACAAATTTTAAGTACAAAACATTAAGCTCTAGATATTTAAGAAATACATTAGAAAGAAAAATAGATTATTTTAATTTGTCCTTGTTTTAAGCTATAGTAGATTTTTCTTTTTAAGGTGATTTTTCTTTGACTACACTCTAAAGTCTTCATGGTCTTTGTTCATAATGATGGCAAACAGGAAAGTTATAGTTTTGAAATCATAATTTTTGAGAAGCCATGTTAAAAATGAAATGAAGAATTAATTTTAATAAGGCTTGTATGGATCCCTGGGTGGCGCAGGGGGGATCCCTGGGTGGCGCAGCGGTTTAGCGCCTGCCTTTGGCCCAGGGCGCGATCCTGGAGACTCGGGATCGAATCCCACGTCGGGGTCCCAGCGCATGCAGCCTGCTTCTCCCTCTGCCTGTGTCTCTGCCTCTCTCTCTCTCTCTGTGTGACTACCATAAATAAATAAATTAATTAATTAATTAATTAATTAATTAATTAAAAAAAATAAGGCTTGTGAATATGGATTGCTTAAAAAAGTAAATCAAAGTTCCAGATGTAAAGGTAAGAAAGGGAATTCATATTTAGGTTTGGTTTTTTTTTTTTTTTTTATAAATTTTTATTTATTTATGATAGTCTCACAGAGAGAGAGAGAGGCAGAGACACAGGCAGAGGGAGAAGCAGGCTCCATGCACCAGGAGCCCGACATGGGATTCGATCCCGGGTCTCCAGGATCACGCCCTGGGTCAAAGGCAGGCGCCAAACCGCTGCGCCACCCAGGGATCCCTCATATTTAGTTTTGATTAATATTCCAACCTTTAAGTAGCAGCATTACAAAAGGTTCCCTTGTAGACCCTATTCAGATACTCTCTTTGCCTTGAAGAACTCTATTGTTTTCTACTTTTTATTATGATTCTCCTTTCTTTTCTTCAGATTGACAGTTCTCCAAAACATGTTTGCAATCAGATTGCTATATCAAACAATTCTTGATAAAGAATCCAATTACAAGATGATCATTTCTGTAAAGTTGTGTTAGAAGGGGCACAAAAGGTGCAGAATTCTTGTGTGAGAAAGTTTGTGGTGTGTATATAATATATATACATCCTATGATGTATGATATGTATATGTATATAATATACTGTATATACAGCATATATACTATTTATATACACACTAACATTAACCACTAATTTATCTAAAATATGAAAAAGTGGTGAAGTAGACACATGCACCATATTCAAGAATGTATATGGCAGTTGGAAAGATTTGTTAATTTTTCTTGATAATACATTTTCAGTTAGCAACAGATATACTTCACTGTTAAGTACATTTAATCTCATTAGAATATTTCCTTTTAGAAACCAAGTATTTCATGAGTCTACATATCAGATGACACATTATTTTGAGATCTAGTCAGTTCTCAAACTGTAGCATATCCTAACTATTGAAGAAATGTTTAATAATTCTGTGCATATGGTGCAAACAGACATCTTAGAAAAGTATTTCCTAAATGGAGTCATATTTCACAAATTAGAAGTTTTATTACTAGAATAAATTGGGAACTCTGACAGTCTTGCAAAAAAGAGTATCTGACAGCATCACAGTTTTTGGAAACAGTCACTGAATAGTCTTTATATCATTCTATGACAAGTATAACACTGAAATAAAGATATAGAAAAGGCATTACAAAAGTTAATCCCCTTTTCATATAATATCTATACCCTGCACCCCAATTCAAAAGAGAATATCATAATCTTTAAAATAAGACATATATATGGGTGGCTTCGTCAGCTAAGCCTCTGACTCTTGGTTTTTGGCTCAAGTCATGTCATGCGATAGAGCCCAAGTTGGGCTCCATGCTGGATGTGGAGAATGCTTAAGATTCTCTCTTTCTCTCTCCCTTTGCACCTCCTCCCACTTGCAAGTGCTCTCTCTCTCTCTCCTCTCTCTCAAAAAGACATATATATACATACATACACATATATATGTATATATACACACATAGCACATACATGCACATACATATATGTGTATGTGTGGATATGTTTATACATATATATGCATGTGTATATATATTTATAATTCTGGTCAAGATAATGAAATTAATAATTTATAGACAAATCCAAACATAATACTTATAAAAAATTCTCTTTGTGGACCTTAAATGAAACAAATAAAGCAGATTGTGGAGGTAGAAATTAGAATAGGAAATAGACAACAATGGCTTCGGACTTGACCCAGGCTCACTGTGTGAACTAAAGATTTACAAAACGTGCCCACTACTCACTACTCAAGACTGTTATTCATAACAAATAGTTTTTTTTTAAAGTGATAGGATAGATCATACGCAGTCCTACAAGATGGGTAACAGGGCACTGGCTTGAGGAATAATTTTTTTTTAAAGATTTTATTTATTTATTCATGAGAGACACAGAGAGAGAGGCAGAGACATTGGCAGAGGGACAAGCACTCCCTGAGGGGAGCCTGATGCGGGACTCCATCCAGGACCCCAGGATCATGACCTGAGCCAAAGGCAGATGCTCAACCATTAAACATCCAGGTGCCCATACAAGCTATAATGTTAAACCCAGAGGAAAAAATCTCTATCAATTCCAACAAAATCAATAAATTAAAGATTTTGTTCCTGAGGAAATTGCAATTGTAATGCAATGTGAAAAGGGCTCTTTATCAGTGTGTTTAAGTTTCTCAAATCTAAAGGAAATACTTACATCCATAACCAAAGACAAGAACTTATAGGGAAAAAAAACTGAACATGAATAGAAGACATATAAGCATGAAAAATATATAAATAAAAATCAGTTATTGAAATAAAAATGAATTAATAAGAGATAAAGTGTAGAGTGGATTCAGAAAAGAAAGTTTCAAGTGGGCATTTAATAAACATTCTATGAGAAAAGAATATAAGAGGGATGCCTGGGTGGCTCAGCGGTTAAGCGTCTGCCTTCGGCTCAGGTTGTGATCCTGGGGTCCTGGATTGAGTCCCACATCAGGTTCCCTGCATGAGGCCTACTTCTCCCTCTGCCTGTGTCTCTGCCTCTCTCTCTCTCTCTTTCTCTCTCTCTCTCTCTGTCTCTCATGAATAAATAAATATCTTCTTTAAAAAAAAAGGACTATAAGAAATGATGAAAAGACAATATCCAAATACATATTATATGAAATGTTTCTTAAGTTACAGAAGATATGAGTCCTTAAACTGAAAAGACACATGAAGGAAAGTATGAATAAATAAAAACAAACATAAAGAAGCAAAAAAGTATGTAGTAAATAAGAAAATATTAATGGCAACTAGAGAGAGAAAATTTAGATTTTTTTATGAACATTTACAATAGTTTTTTTTTTTTTTAAGATTTTATTTATTTATGAGAGAGAAAGAGAGAGAAAGCTCAAGCAGTGGGAAGGGTCAGAGGGAGAGGGAGAAGCAGACTCCCTGCTGAGCCTGAAATCCTGACCTGAACTGAAGACAGATACTTAACCAACTGAGCCACCCAGGCACCCCTAAATACATATTATATTTAAAATTAGTTTCCAAAAGACATTGGAATACCACTTCAATTCTTAGGGGAAATAAAATATATATCTTCTAAGATTTAAAGAAATAAATAAAAATATTTTTAGGCCTAGCAATACAAATGTATAGCTCCTCTGAAACTTGCTGAAAGTATGTATCAGCTAAAACATAAATAATCAAAGGGAGAGTGGTTAGCAAATACTTAATAACATATGATTTTTCATCTAATTAATTTGAAATACTAATGATCAGTTTGCAGGTGAATTAAGAAAGACTCATCTAAAATACTATACAACAATAACAAATAAGATCCAGGAACACATTTCAGAGAAAACTAAGACATGTTATGTTCCTTGTCATAATCTGGGAAAGGACAGAAACAATAAACATTTTGGGGCATAAAAATATTTAAGGTAAGTTATTAAAGAAGAAAACCATCATGGGAAAAATATATATATTAACATATATCTTTCAGTTAAAGATGAGGGGAAAATAATACACAGGGAACATTGTAAGCAAAATACAAAGTGACATTTAGAAATAGTTCAAATATTATATTATCATAGCTATCTTTAATAAATTAATAATACTTATTAATAGGCACACACTGAGATTTAAAAGATGCTATGATTGATCTATATCACTCTTAGAAGAGAATTATTACAAACAGACTCTAATAGAAATGTTTTAAATGATAAATGAAGACAGCTGGTACAATAATATTGGTATACTTCAAATGATTTTTAAAGCATAAAAAAGCTGTGAAGGACAAATGGGAATGATAGTTTTAAAAGAAAGAAAACAAGAGCCTCCAAAACATTTTTTTTTTTTAATAAACTTGTGTGCACCTGACCTTGTAGTATCAAAAAAAGATCAGCAAAAACGGGCAGAAATTAACAAGAACAAAAAAATGTAAGGATATAGAATGTGAAACATTGCAGCATTAGAGATAAAAGCTTGAAGCATTAGAGATAAAAATGAAACACACACACACAAACACAGAGGAGAGTCACAAGTAGAAACTGTACTTTTTATTACCTTTTCTTAGATTTCCCATTGTGTCCTTTCTGCCGTATTCCATTGGATAAGATAGTTACGAAGTCAGTCACTGTTCAGACAGAGGGAACATAGATATCTCTCCATGGAGGCAAACCAATGTCACAGAAGAGCCTTTTGCAAAAAAGCTTCTGAAATAGAATACATAATGGCATGGCCATTGTATGGTTTTCAATATGCTTGACATTTGAGATTTATGTTCCTTAAACATGAGTCTGATCCCTCAATTCATATTGACTTACTCTACAGAAGTGCATAATGTGTGGGAGAGTGTGTTTGTGTTTGTACATGGTGCTGTGAATATAACTTGCTTAATTTCTCTAATTCCATCCTGATTTATCTTGGACAGGAAGTGTTAATATTAACTACCTTAGCAAGGATCATTAAAAAATCATAATTAGAAATATCCAACGTGACTTTAAATTTCTTGCTCTCTCTTTGAAGTTAAAAAGTTACTTAGATCATATTGTTCCTGTGGCTCATCTTATCTTTTATATAATACTGTTTAGAGGAAAATGATAAAACCAAGATAGGAACTTAAAAAAGTGTGAATATCCAGTCTGAACAAAAAGAAAAAATAAAATTTGAGCGATAACTTCTACAGAGATTTATAGGTTTACATTGTAATATATTTAGCACCTTGTCATTTTATTCATTGCAAAAATTGGCTTGTAAGCGTCAACTACAGCTTCATTAAAAACTGTGGTCAAACATTAATATCTCCACAGGAAGACTATTAGATCATCATATTGATTTTTATCTTGTAACATAGCTCACCATTGTGTATATATTCCATTTGTTTCTAAGTTATATTAATTACCCTATTTATCTTGTGAAAATGTTCCTCTTATGAAGTACTCTGGTGACCTAAGAGTCCATATAGTTTTTCTGATAAGGTTACTTAGCCACAAATGACAGTGTAATATGTTGCAATTTTTCAGTAAGTCAGGTTTATACAGATTATATAAGTTACCTTAAACAATATATTTTTCTTTGCAGAGTTCCATATGGTTTCAAATGATGAAGATTTTATAAAATTACATAAAATTTGCAAATCAATTGGGAATAATACTCAAATTTTTTATTTACGGTATGTCCAATGCTCATTTTCCTGAAAGTACAAATGTGTCTGTGTTCAGTTTAAATAATTTATATCATTTAATATATATTAATAATAGAAATGTCACATAATATACAAATACATAAAATTATATGAATCAAGATCATCTAATTGGATCTAAGTGGTTAGTATCTTTTTCATAATGATCATGCTAACAATAATTATACTGTGTCTTAGAAAACTAATCCTCAAAAGGTGATCTCCAGACAAGGAGCATCAGTACCACTTGAGACATTATTACAAATGAAAATTATCAGGCTCCACCCTAGACTTATTGATTCAGAAACTCTGGAATTTAGACTTAACAACCTGTATTTTCACAAATCTTCCAGGTAACTGGGCCACATACTAAAATTTGAAAACTGTGTTTTATCCATTTACTGGGCTTATTTTAATATCAGTTAAACCCTGGTCTTAGCCAGAATACTCAGAGAGATCTCAGAAATGCATACTAGAAGGCCTTATGCTCTGTCTTGAACAAATGCAACAAAACTACAGTATGTACATTTCAAGGTAGTATTGCCAAAGGATTATTTCCTACAAGGTAATTTATTTTTCCTGGGAAATGTTTTTCAGTCACAATCATTACAGTTAAATCAATGACTAAATATCCTGTGACTATTTTCTCAAATAACATTGACAGATAGTTCTTTTGAATCAAGGTTCTTTTTAACCTTGAGTGGCTTCTGAAACACAGCTGCCAAAATGAGTTAAGATGGAAATAGGACATAGCTTGTTGATAGAGCCTCATAAAAGTGGACATTCCTTTTGTTGACAGAGATTTTTTATCTCTTTGCTTCTATGTTTTTTCACAGCCTTTTACCTCAAAATGTACCTCTATTATACCTATTTATAATTTTTTTCTGTCATCCTCTTGTTTTGCATATACCAAAATTATAGTAGAAAACATGTTCACATACTTTACAGAGAAAGCCTTGGGACAACCACTACAAGCAAGATAAACACATATGTAACAGCAAGTTTAAACTTCTCCAAATGAGTAGGAAGCTTCTTCTTGTCATTAGTCTAGCTCCAATGTTTGCTATTTTAAGTTGAAATTATAAATAGCTGATTACTACATTTTATGACATTAAATTAGTTTTTAACATTTATAATAATCCATCATCTCATTTCCTTTTCCTTAAATTTAATCCCCTAATTGTTTAACCATCATCCTCTATTACACATTGACCTTTGGATGGTAGAAATGGATACAGTAAACTCATAAATGTCTGATTACTTAGTCCTTTTTGACTCACTGATTTATTTATTTATTTATTTATTACTTACTTATTTATTTATTTATTACTTACTCTTATTTATTGAGTTTTGTTAAAATTAATTTATAACTTCCAAAGAGTCTATTTCCTTTACTGCAGCTACAATATGAAAGTAAATTAGATGAATATGATACATAGCATCTCTACACGACCAGAATAAAGTACAAGACTCTTCTGGAGCTTTATTCTCTGTAATACAAAGTTCATTATCCTTATTTCAAAGACATTTGTATTAGACCCTAAGAATTTCTGTCTTATGACTCCTGTGATTTCAAACAAGGTAAGGCAATAGACTGGCATGTTTACATTTTAATCTGAAAGTTATCTTGCAGTAATAGGGTTTTCTTTTAGGATATTAAAATGAATTGAGAAGCATGCCTGCAGAGACCACACTGTGCACAGAATGAGCCAAATCATCCTATTCCATTCAATTAGATATGGTAAAAAAGATAAACATAACGAATGAGCCTGTGGAATATGCAAACAGCTTCAAGGAAAAAAATAAGAATGAGAAAATTGCTAAATGGTAAGCAAGCACTATTATTTTGGCAAAAGATTTAAGTGATTTTTCCTCCAGATATTAATAAAGTTATAATAAAGTTATTATCTAAAGAGTAGAATTAAATAGAACGTCAAGTCATCAGCTTACTCCAATGACATGAATATCTTTTTCCTTTCTGGATGTTTAAAAAATCACTTTAATATCCTGAAAAGTCATTTTGCTTAACGATTTATCTTTTATGTATCTCCTTTGACCCACTTTTTTGATTTTATTAATTTTAGTACAAATAAAGCAGCATATATTTTTAGTGTAAAAGAAATAGAAAATAATAGAAAGTTAATGTGTTATGTGGAATTTTACTGAAAGCTTGTTTAAAAGCATATAGTGATTGAAATGAGACAAGGATGCTTGCTCTCCTAACTTCTACTCAACATAGCACTGAAAGTTCTAGCTAGATCAATTAGGCCAGGAGAAAATAAAGGCACCCAAATTAGAAAGGAAGAAGTAAAATTGTTTGTGGACAATACGATCTTTTACATAGACAATCCTAAAGATTCCACAGGAAAAACTATTAGAACTAATAAATAAATTTGGTAAAGTTTCAGGATGCAAAAATCAACATATGAAAATCAGCTATATTTTTGTACACTGACAATGAACTAGCTAAGAAAAATCAAGAAAGCATTCCTATTTAAAATAGCATCAAAAACAATAAACTACTTAGGAATAAATTTAACAAAGAAGGTGAAAGAGACTTGGACAATGCAAACTATAAGACATTGATGAAAGAAATTGAAGAAGACATGAATAAATGGAAAGATATCCCAAGTTCTTGGATTGCAAGGATTAATGTTGTGAAAATTTCCATGCAAAAGTATCTATGGAATCAATGCAATCCCTACCAAAATTCCAATGGCCATTTTTTACAGAAATAGAAAAAAAAAAAACCTAAAATCTATATGGAACCAAAAAGGATCCCGAAAAGCCAAAGCAATCTTGAGAAAGAGGAACAAAGGTGAAGACATCATATTTCTGGATTTCAAACTATATTACAAAGCTACAATAATCAAAACATGGTACTTGCATAAAAACACACATAGATCAATGGAAATGAGTAGATAGCAGAGAAATGAACCCATACACATAAGGTCAATTAACAACAAAGAAACCAAGAATATGTAATGAGAAAAAGATAGTTTCTTTAATAAATGGTGTTGGGAAAACTAGACAGCCAAATGCAAAAGAATGAAACTTGACCCATATTAAAAATCACTCAAAATGGAATAAAGACTTAAATGTAAGACCTGAAATCATGAAGATCCTAGAAGAAAATATAGGGGGAAAAATTCCTTGACACATGTATGGGTAATGATTTTTTTTGATAAGTCATTAAAAGTGCAGGCAACAAAAACTAAAATTAAAAAAAAAAAATTGAGACTGCATCTAACTAAAGAGCTCCTGCACAGCAAAAAAAAAAAAAAAAAAAAAGAAAAGAAAAAAAAATTCAATACACTGAAAAGGTTACCTACAGAATTGAAGAATATTTTTTCAAACTATATATTGGATCAGAGGTTAATATACAAAATGTGTGAAAAAAACTCATACAAATGAATAGCAACAAAAAGCAAATTAATTTAAAAATTCAGTAAAGGACCTGAATAGACATTTTTCAAGGAAGAGATACAAATGGCCAACAAGTTCATGGAAAGGTGCTTAATCTCACTAAATAACATGAAATTATAAATCAAAGCCACAAAGAGATACCACCTCAAAAAAAAAAAAAAAAAAAAAAGAGATACCACCTCATACCTGCTAGGATGGCTATCATAAAAAAAATAAGATATAATAAATGTTGATGAGGATATGGAGAAAAAGGAACACTTGTACACTATTGGTAACAATATAAGCTGGTACAGTCATTATGGAAAACAGTATGACTACTCCTTAAAAAATTAAATATAGGACTGTCATATTATGTAGCAATGCAATTCATAGATAGATAGATAGATAGATAGATAGATAGATAGATAAAGATTTGAAAGAAATGAAAGCAGGATCTTGAGGAGACATCTGTATTTTCCTGTTCATTGCAACATTATTCACAATAGCCAATAAGTGGACATTTCCTAAGTGTCCTTTTAAAGATGAATGACTAAAGAAAATGTGATGTTTTATATATATTAGAATATTATTCAGCCATAAAAAAGAGAGAAATCCTGCCTTTTGTAACAAAACATGTAAAACTCTGAGAATATTATGCTGAGGGAAATAACCAGAAAAAGAAAGGCAAATATTGTATTATTTTATGTGATCACTTATATGCGGAATCTAAAAAAAAAAAAAAAAAAAAGTTGATTTTATAGAAACACAAAATATAATGGAGGTTGCCAGGGACCATATTTGTCAGTTATTTCTCAATAAAGTTGTAAAAATTAAAAATATGGTGACCATGTTATCCAAAGACAACTAATGGCTCCTGATCAATCATTAATCATTCTGCAGTCTTGTTCTCTGATGTCTGGTCATTCTAGGATCTCTTTGAAAACTCTGTTTTCTTCTCTTGATCTACAACGATGGTATTTCCCAAAAATTTTAAAATACTAGGATGTCAGTGCAGGATTTTTGTTGTTAATAGTGATAATATGCCTAACATATTTTGTGTGTTCATACGTATTGATGTTATCACTACATAACCACATTATGACATATTTCTAGGTAATGCTCATTGAGCTTTTCACACTTATTACTTATGAAAATAATTGGCTTTTACAGTTGCAATTCTTATTTTTGTGTAAATAGTTCCAAAATGCATTTCATACATCATAGTTCCTAATCTTTTCTTCAATGTCATATTCTAGCTTTATTTACAATTGGTTTGCAACCAAACTTTAATGTATTAAAAAATGAATTCCCCTTTGGGTGGCTCTTGATTAGGCAATCAACTCTTGATTTCAGCTCAGGTCATGGTCTCAGGGTTGTGAGATGGAGCGCCTTCTTGAGCCCCACATCCAGCCCCGTGTTGGGCTCCGTTCTCAGCAGAGAGTCTGCTTGAGATTTTCTTTCTCCCTCTCCCTTTCCTCCTCCCCATTTGTGTGCACATGATCTGTCTCTCTCTCAAATAAATAAAATCTTTTAAAAAAATGAATTCCCATTTAAACATATACTTATTTAGAGTTTTCCTTTATTATTTATAGACTTTCTAGTCTATTTAAAACCACAACTTCAAATTAGTAGGATTATGTCCTTTCAATTATTTTTCTTTCTTCTCTATCATATGTTCTGAGTTTTTTTTCCAAAGCATTTTTTGTATTCAATTTCTTTTCAACTTAGCTAATTTGGAAAACACGACCTTATGCTTAAACATCATCTTAGATCTCTTACATCTCTTAATACTTATATGTACTGCAATCAGCAACACCACTGCTTGGATAGTCCCTTTAACACACCATGGCACCCTTTTACTCTTTTTATATCTATACAGTATTTATTGGGTCCATTCTATGATCCATGCTCTCTTGAAGTCTTTTGTTGTTGTTAGAGCCTAAGTGTTTTATCGTCACTTCCAACTGAGCATCAAACTATGTTCATTTTCCCTTCTCACACAAAAAAATCTTCAGTTTCAGTCTGGCTGATGTCATTCTCCAGATAAAACATGATCTTTGATAATTTGTGCTCTTGTGTACAATGTCCCTATATTTCCTTACCAGAACCTTATTTTCTGTCTATTCACTTCTAACTTTTACCCAATAACATATATCAATAAAAATGTAAGATAAGCCACAAATGAGAGCCACACATGTAAGTTTATATTTTAGACTAGCCACATTAAACAATTAAAATTCAACAGATAAACTTTGTTTCAAATTCATATTTGATTTTACTTAAAATATCAAAAATATGTCTAGCTATATTTCAAGTCTTCCAATAAACAAAAGGGACAGGTAGCTACTGTGTTGGGCAGAGTAGCTCTAGAATATGGATTTCTTCTCAGTAACTTTCCTAACTAATTCTAATCAGTATTATCATTTTCTCTTTTTTTCTTTCTTACAATGTTTAAATTAAATACTTTTAAAATTGAGGAAAACATAAGAATTAAGAAGCAGTGGACTAAAACTAACATTCTTGAATCTCATTCCACTATTTCTGATGGACCTAATGTTTAAAGACTATGAGTCCTCCATTTTATTTTCTAAAATGCATGTCCATAATTTAAAAATTAATGCTACCTTAAGCCTTATAACCAAAGTCAAGAATCCCTTCTCTAAATTATTTTCACTCCTGGATCACACTCACAAGTCAAGTGACTCTCAGTTAATTCAATTGTTTCTTCTTGTACTTGCTTCCATATTTGAAATAATATAATCTACTGACTTTTATGTTTTCATGTCTTTTATTATTTATTAATTTCCAAATATAGACAATGAGAGTGTTATATTCTTAAAACTACCCCTTCTTAACTGTGCTTTCAAACTTTCTCCTCTTTCTCCCCAACATCCTAGCATATTTATACTATAGTTTCTAGTTGAATCAATATATTACTTGGACCATGTAAATGTTATCTGCACTAAGAAAATACAGTATATTTATGTTCTATTTTTTGAATATCTCATAGTTTTCTCTAGAAGAAATAATCATAACATTCTTTTATTTTCTTGTTTGTCCTTATATCTATGAATATTTTTTTTATCTCTTTCCTGCCTGGCTGAGAGCCTCATAATCTCCACTCAGTGTGACAAAGCACATCAGATAATACAACTTTTATTTTGTTAGTGGTATCTTTCCTCCTTGAGCATTCTTCCCTGCTGCTCTAGTCTGGATTGGATGTTGTCAAGATCAGCTTCATATATATCTCCTTGGGAGTCCCTTAAAGCTGTCTTTCTTGTGTTAGATCTCTTATATAGCATCAATTTCTGGACCCTTTGTTGACTGCTTACTATCTTATTTAGAAAACACATAATCACAGTAGTATCCTGAACATGTGTGTTTTGGTGATATATTAGGTTTGAAAACTTTCACGCTGAAATATGTTATTTTCAGAAATAAGACATTGTAAAAAAAAAAAAATTAGATACATAGCAGATCCTACCCTTAACCCAACTCTATTCTCAAAATGCAGCACATTAGAATTCTTATCTGCTGGGAGAGAGGGAGTTAAATGGAGGGAAGGTAGAATGGTGTGTGTGGAAAGGGCAGGTAACTTTTTCACGGATAGAAGGGAGACAGATCATGGTCCATTGTCCTTATTTTTCCTGGTGCATTTGGGAATGAATGAAACTAGTACTAAATAAACTTATATTTACTGGAATTCCTCCTCAGTTATAACAGTCTAAATAGCCAGTGGACACAGAACCAACCCTTTCGACCTTTCTAACCAGAGCAGACAAACACCATCATGTGAATCTAGCCAGCACTGGGCCTGGTGACATTTAGAGCGGGTAGTGAGAACACAGTACTTCTTGACAGGGAGATGTGAAGGCTTAACATTACAATAATAACAATTTCAATAATACACTTACTAGGTTTAAGTTTTTGAACCCTGCTTATTGTTACGGTGAAGATTATACTGCATTGTCTTCACAACTTTTGGGGGTTGATTATAATTTTGCTGATAATTTTCCCTCTAAAGTTGAAAACATTCATCTGTTGTTTCCTAACTTCTATAACTCCTGTTAAAATATCTGGTGATATTTCAGAATGAAGATTCAAAGTGAATTCTCTTGGCCTCAGTAAAATATCATCCCTACCCCATCCCTTCTTGGTGTCAGTGAGTCTAGAAACCTTACATTCAGCTTTGCAGAAAGTAAAACTCCATTTTTCTGCTTGGGTGGAAGACAGATGGTTGTCTGCCTTCCTGGTCTGGGGAGAGAGGTGAAAGTTTAAATATTTCTTGTGCTTTATTTTCACTCAGTTCTGTTTCCTTCCAAGCCTTGCAGCCCTCATAATCCAAGTATTAGGTAATTCTGATTCATGAAACTTTTGGCCTGCCTGATCTCAATCGATTTCCTTCACATTCTGTACTGATAGATCTCAGCATCCCTTACTTTGATAATGCTAGCATTTATCAACCCATACTTCATCTTCTAAAATTGTGTTGGCTTTTCTTGTTGCTGTGGTTTCTTCCCATGCTTTGTTCACTCTGCTTTTATTTATTTCTACCATTTTATACCATTATTGTAATGTCATTTGAACTTTTTGAGAAAACAGAGAAGTCTCAGCTTCCTTAAGTTGACAGTTACTTCAAAATTTGCAGACTAAATGAGATGCTTGTTTGAAGCTCCTAATTCTGTTTTGTCACCTGTTAGTTAACACTTTGTGTTTTAACATATGAAATTAGACTGAAATTACCTCTTCTCAAATGAGAGACTATAATATGTCTTTATTCTGTTTATACATAAAAGAGCTGCAAATAAATAGAATATACTCAGTTATATTAGAAATGTTTCTTCCAAAAGTTCAAATTGGTCCATGATAACGTCATGAGATGGTGGCTTCTTTTCACACAGACATATAAAAAAGTGCTTTGTCTATATAGTAAAGTGTAAGATCTTTGTTCTTGGGTATAAAATCCAATCATAAATGATTACTTTAGCCAACATTAAAATAATAATTGATACTTTTTTTATTTTTACATAAAGATATAATCATAGCTTAATCAATCTACTATAAATGCAATATATAAAATAAAGTGTTACCTTTTTATTTTAAAAAATATAATGTATGTTCCATAAGGACAAGACTTTTTTTTTAAGATTTTATTTATTCATGAGAGACACACACAGAGAGAGAGAGGTAGAGACACAAGCAGAAGGGGAAGCAGGCTCCATGCAGGAAGCCAGATGTGGGACTCCATCCTGGGATTCCAGGATTATGCCCTGAGCCAAAGGCAGAGGGTCAACCGTTGAGCCACCCAGGCATCCCAAGACTTTTAATATTATATGTGTGTATGTGTCTGTTTCTATGTGTGTGCATGTGCATGTGTATGTCTATATATGTGCATGTATACATGTGTATATATGTGTGTGTGTATATGGATATGTACATATGTGTAAAAATAGATATAATATCATATAAATCAGTAAACATTTATTGAGTTTAATTATGGTGTAGTGCTTTTCAAATAATTTTGACAGTAGCATTTTTCCTGTTTTGTCTTAATCATTTATAACCCGATCTAGAACAGAGCTTTGCACATAGTACATATCATAATTAGTGAAGAAATTTTTATTAAGTGAATGATAGTCTTAAATACTTATAGTGGTGGTGAGTTATAAGGAGAGAAAAGGGAGAGTGAAAGACGGAGGAAAAAGAAGAGACAGAAGGAAGAGAGGGAGAAAGCAGGTTAAATAAAATGTGTTTTTTGTTTGGTAACTCTTTTCAATGTGTGACCTCACAATTTCAAGTGCTGGAAGTTAAAACATACGAGGCTTTCAAAAATTAATAAAACTGATGGTACAAATCAACAAAACAATTGTTAAATTTTATAGATCAGAAATATGTACATCTAAAATGAATAATAATTTCTAAAACTATACAAGTATTATGTGTTATAAAAAGTCAATTGGAATAAAATTTCTAGTGACTGCATCCCTAAGATATTCAAGAAGTGCATTGTCACAATCAGCTTAGGTAAATGAAAGGTAACTTGGTCTGGAAATCTAAGTTAAATGACTTGAAAGTGGCTAGAATGCTAAAAAAGAGAGCCATGCTTTTCAATGCTTCTGGTCATCTAAACAACAACAACAACAACAACCTTCTTTACATGAATTTTAGTATTAAAAATGGCAAAATTTCTAAACATTGATTTATACGTCATTTTAAATATGCATATGTAACATCAACTATTATCCCTTAACTGTTTGCTGTTAAATTTTAAGTTCCTCAAAATTTCCATTATCAAACTTAATAAAAAGCTGCTTGGTAGGGTATTCTCATTGGGAAAGTGGGAGTTGTCTTATACTTGAGGTTATGGTAACCTAACTTTAGAAGACACTCTATTCCTATGAGCTTTCTATAATGTTGAATTGTATTAGTGGAATTATGTCTACTAAGATTAATTTAAATATAATTTAGAAAAATGTAATAATAAATTGTAATAATAACACCTATTCATGTCTCTTATTCACCATTTTGCTCTTTCTAGAATAAAGTATTAAATCTTTTTAAATGATTATTACATATTAACTTATCACTAGAATATTCTGAATATTCTGTCATTTTATCTTTCTAACAATGATAGGAAACAATATTTTAATGTTATCAGAACATACCTGATTTGGTTACTGCATGTATTGGATTCATATTAATTTCTTTTTCTGTTGGAACTTGAGACCTTGAAAATTGTTACGCTTTAAGATAACACCAATGTTCTCAGATACCTTTATCTTCTATATCTAGTCATTGCATATGCTACAGCTTTTTTCGCCACAGATATATCTTAAGTAGTATTCAATATTACATAATCTTAGACATTTATTTGTGTCAATTAGGCCTACAATCTCATAAGTTTGGTTGGCAAAGACAAAATTAAAGATAAATATCTGATGTCTTAAATTTTTTTTTTTTTGTAGTTTCAAGTCTTTATTTAAATTCCAGTTAGTTAACACACTGTGTATTAGTTTTAGGTGTAGAATTCAATGATTCAGTCCTTCCATACAACACCTGGTGCTCATCACAATTGATGAAAATTAAATGTAAAACTACCTGAGGAAATGTTTTTGCAGTATGGCCTTCAGCCACAAGGCCTGGACAATCTAATGAAAAAAATTCTTTTTTTTTTTTTTTTTGGGGGGGGGGGGGGTTTATAGCTATTACATTAAAAAATAATAACCCTATTCAAGAAAACACAAACCACTCTAGTTTCTTCTTAACAATGTGTCATTTTTACATTCGTATTTTATTTTTATTTTCTGAGGCGTGGAATTAAAAGCATTATTTCATGAAACCACAGAGAAGGAAATTTGTCAGTGAGATTTGTTATCTTCTAAATCTCTGAAGTCTCCTTAGTCATTTTTCAACCAATAGGCATGAACTTTATTTCTACACAATTGGTCAGAATCTGTATGGTTTCTAGTTTGTCTTCACTCCTTAATCATTATAAGTAACTTGAAGAAAGGGCTTTTTCTAGTTATCAATTCATTTGTTTTGTGCATAGCACATACTTTGTGCTCAATAAATCCTTAATAAATGACTCAGTAGATGAATGAGGATGAAATTTATCAAGTTTTGTACATCAGGATTTTGTGTATTATCTTTTTTCATGTATAAATAAAATTATGATTTTTACCCACTCACTGTGTTTACCCAGATCAGGTTTTCTTCACTAGGTGGTTAATGAGGAGGGTATAAAATGACCTAAATATTTTGGTTTACAAACTGAAAATGTGTTTCTTTTTTATATGGGTTGCCAAAATGAAAAAGCAAACAAACAAGACCCAAATCATTTTGTGGTATACAAAATATTAGTAAAATTATAAGATATTTTATATAAATAGATGGAATCTATATTAGGCTAAAATCAACATCTATCACAGACTTCCCTAATTCAGACCAAGAATAACTTGTGAGTGCTATAGAAAATACTTAAATTTTTAAGGGACAACTGGGTGGCTCAGTGGTTGAGCATATATGCCTTTTGCCTTAGCCTTAGGGTGTGATCCCGGGGTCCTAGGATCAAGTACTGTATCAGGCTCCCTGCAGAGAGCCTGCTTCTCCCTCTGCCTATGTCTCTGCCTCTCTCTCTCTCTGTGTGTATGTCTCTCATGAATAAATAAAATCTTTTAAAAAATACCTAAATTATTAAGATCTAACTTGTAACACAAGAAAGTTTACTACTTAAAGCTTACTAAAAAAAGATCAGTTAGTTTATTTATTTATTTTTTGCAAGAATCATAAATGCTGTTTTCCATGTCTGGAAGGATTTTGATATATAATATTAATAATTTATCTCATTTTTCCTACAAAATATTTTTATTGAAATATAAATAACATACAATGTTATGTTAGCTCGGGTGTACAATATAATGGATATCATCCTAGCATTATTTCTTTGTTTCTCAGTGCTTGGTCTCAGGGAAGGCAGGTGTTGATATCTAATGAAGGTCACTCAGATTAATTTATGGGATTGATATCTGAAGAAAAAATATTAAAACATTGTCTTTATTCTGATGTTTCTAAGCTTAGAGAACATAGGTTGCTGATATTAAACGAGCTCACAGTACTGAAAAACCACATTTAGAATACAGGCAATCATAGATAAACAGAGCTTGTAGAGAATTCAGAGGCTTCCTAGTATTCTTTGAGACCCAGGATCTTATATTTTTTAAAACTAGAACCATATCTAATCTTTCCATTAAAGTGAGCCCCAAATTATTTTTTCTCTATGTTTAAGTTAGAAGTATGTCAGTTTAAACTATAAGAATCCAATGTTTTTTGTGACTTGTGTTTCACTTTGATTTCTATTGCTTACTAACCATCTCTCTATTAGTTAGATTCTTCAATGTAATGGTATAGGTAATTAGTTTACAATCAAAGTTGATGCTATCATGGGAAATATTTTATCCTATTAATACAAATTTCCATATCTGCAGTGATCCCATATGTGTTAACTTCATATTTGGTCTAGTAGAAAGATTTCTGTTTACCTCACTTTCAAATCCTCATGGGCTACCCACTGTTGCTGCCAGACATTCCTATGCACTCTTTCTTATGATGTCCTAATTTTCAGTTCTAAATATGTACTTTGCAAAAACATAGAACAGATATTCTGCTTCCTTTTTATGGGAATTTTCACTTTATGGAATTGATCCTGTTCTTCTAAATATTCTTTTATTCAGAGTGAAATTTCCACTTGTTCTTCATTTATTATGATATCATAGACCTTGCCTGTGTTCTCTGCTTTCTTGGAGTTTTTTTTCCAGATTGTCAGTTTCTCCATTAAATATTATATTTAAAAAATCACTAAAATCCACAATTTAGATGGAGGATGCAAAGTAGCAAGGATGTTTGTCAATTGTACTTTTTGAATCTATACACATTCTGCCAAACTCTAGATATTACTTCAGGTGAAGAGAAGGTCTGATCTGGGAGCATACATTCATTCAGACATGTATGTAGGTAGTTTTGAAATATTTCTTTGTATCCTTATCTATGGGTTGGGTAATCTGGAGTCAGTAAACTTTGATACAACTAGTGGGAACAATATAAATACTTCTTAATTAAATTCAGAAAGTATGTTTTACATAAGTCATCTGGATCTTAGTAAATTATCATCACTTTACCTAAATAAAAATCTCTGATGAGTCCTTTATAAACAAAATGAGAAAGCATATAATTCTGGCAGAACAATAATATACATATGTGGTAATAGGCGAATCTGTAAGGACTGCTTTCTCACTTCCCCATCTGAAATGAACATGACTCCTAGCTCCTGGCTCTTCTTTTCTGAGTAGGCTGGTTTCTTATCTCAACCAGTCACAAGCTTAATATGGTCCATCCCCAGCAGTATAGGCACCTTTTCAGGACAGAATTGCAGTGCTTATCTAAACTGCTATGACTCCAGTAACAACTTGAAGTTTTTACCTTCAAATGTATGGCTTTTATTTCTACAGATAAAATTTTCAACAATGATCTTGATTTGGTTCTAAATCAATGAAATGATAGTGGAAGCATGATAAAATGTATTTGGATGAGGTTTTAGAAAGGGATCATTTTCTTCCAACTGTATGTCTAATAAAACCATGTAATAAATTCTTTATTTGCCTTGCTGACAGGGTCATCTTCCAGAAGATTGGGAACATAACCAAGGAACTTCAGTTTTTACTTAATTTTAGCAAAAAGAAGTCCTGCCTACTGAAGAGTAGTGATGAGAAATTTGGAGAGAAAAGTATTAACTTTCTGGGTATAGTCATTAAACTATTCTACTACTATAGCAATAGCATTATTCTACTATTTTGCTCTGCGAAAAAGGAGATTTTAAAAGAGTTTCAAGATAATGGAACAATCCTGTGGTAATAAAATGTAATAATATGGAGGATCTGCAGAGATTGGAGGCAATATGGTAGAGTGCTGAAGAGCAGCTAATTTGCCACTTATTAATGATATAATCATCTGCATTATTTGTGAAATAAGAATAATAATAGTACATATCCTGAGGGTTTGTTGTGAAGTTTAAAGGAATTGAAATACATAAAGTGCTTAGGATCGTGGCAAAGGATCTTATGGAGAGATTTTGATAATGAAATTCTATCACTTCAATAAGTGAAGGAGAAATAATAAAACAACAAGAAACCATGTATCAGCTCAGATATTTCTCTAATAAGGATACATGCAGTTTTTTAATTATGTAAAAGGATACTTAACTATAGAAAAATACATCAATAGAATGAAAATATAATAGTCCCACTGTGTCTATTGTCAAAAATAAGCTGGCATTTGCAAAATATATCAAAAAGAACAAGAACATTTATGAATATGAATATACTCACCATTTTAGGCAAATCTTAAAGAAATGAAAGGACTACTAAAAATAATGTTTGCTTTTTCTCTTTGTTAAAGAGAACAATTTGCAAACTAGAAAGTGTTAGTGATTTATTGTTGAGGGACCTCTTGCCTGTGACAAGTGAAGGAAAACATTAAATGAATTAAAATCTCTGACACTGAAGATTATAAATATGACTTGATAAATAATTTAGAGTGTGATTGTGCAATCATTGCTGGCTATCTATGAAGTATTATGAATAATAGGATGAGGGCCAGAATTTAAAAACAGGCAAATGTACTGCACTTTTTATAAATGAGAAAATGATGTATTCTGGAATCTACAGACAAAATGCACTAAATGTTGTCCTTGGCAAAATTTGAGTATTAAATATAAACCAGGTGGTTTGTAAGCAAGTTTGTCATTGACAAAGGGCCATAATGTCAAGATTCTAAACTTTATCCTTCAAATTCCTTATTCTGTAATCTTAGTCAAGATACCTCATTTTCTTGATTTCTGTTTTGTCACCTGAAAAGTGAAAGATCATATTAGACACTGCTTGAGTTCTCTTTTAACTAGAACATTTTATAAATCTATGACAATGTGATTCTGTTGTTGGCAAGGGCATTGTAAACAAAACACATTTTATTGTGTGTTCAAATCAAATGTGTTTAACATTAAAAGAAGCTGTTACACTATATGTTGGCAAATCAAACTCCAATAAAAAAAATATACAAAAAATAATTTAAAATAAAAAAAACAGAAGAAGCTGTGAACATTAGCATTGTCAAATAAAAACAAATCTGGACTTAAGAAAAGAGAGAGTTTCTTTGAATGGATTATTGCAATGGAGGGGGCAGGGAGGACCATGACAATGGGGAGGAGAATGCTCCCAACAGAGAGGTCTGAAAGAATCTTAAACACCAAACAGAAAAAAGACTTTTCTTTCATAAAGACAAATCTATGACGCTGGGGGGCGGGGGGGAGAAGTATGAGGAAATGAAAAGAGTGAATGCAGGTAATGTGCTAAAAGAGTTGATCAGAGGATGTTTTACTCTGAGGTCAGTCTCTTCTCTCTCAGAGAGATTGTTAAAAAGGGTTTACATGCTGGCTCAAGTGGAGGATGGGTCAAAGATTAGGAGCACGGCGGAAGGTGAGTTTGACTAAAGTTTGATTAAGTCAGATTGAAAGGCATTTTGTTCTGTGGAGGCCGAGAAAATTAAGGCCATTCCACTTTAAGTTCAGTGTTAGCACAAGTACAGCCATCCCAGGCCCCTGTGAATAAGAGCTGAACTTTACCTTACTTCAGTTACAGGAAGAAAACAGTTTACAGCTTAACATCCTAGAAAGCCCCATATCAGAATAAGAACAGAGGCCAAGCCAGGGCAGGAAGTCCCATATTAGAATAAGAACAGAGCTCAATGCCCATGGCAGAAAGTCGCACATCAGAATGAGAACAGAGCTCAATGCCCTTGAAAGCCCCATATCAGAATGTAAACAGAACTTGAGAAATTCCTCCACCCCTTCTGGAGGTCCCCTAGACCAGCCCTTACAACTAAGCTGAAACTCACCTCTGGGTCCAAGCCCCTGGTCTGCTGTGTCAGGTATACTTGGACCCAAGCTCGAGCTGTAAATAAACCCTCTTGTGTTTGCATCGGTGTCTGCTCCTTGGTGGTTTCTTAGAAACGTAATCTTGGGCACAACAGTTCCAACTGATCACTGGAGATGAATGAATAGTTTAGCAAATTATTTATGAGACACATTATAGTATTTTGGATAATCTGTGTCTGGCCTTCTCATAGGTAAGCAAGGAGGAAATCTGTGAGACTTAAGGGAAAGAGTAGTTCTAATAAGCCTTTTCCTACAACTCAAAGGGATTTTTTAAACATATTTGTTTAAAAGGCATCACAGTCTTGGTAAAATTTAACATTTTCAAATACATGTCTTGGTATTTTATTTTTCTCTGATAAATGAACTACAAATGGAATCTCTTAGTCATATGGTATCAAAGAAAAATTGTACCAGACAAAATGAGTGGGCAACCGAAGAACTTATTTGAGATTATTGCAATAGGGAAGAGAGATTAAACCCAATTCCACTGAAACAAAAGGCAAGAGGGGGTTTTGTTTGTTTGTTTTTGAGATTTTACTTATTTATTCATGAGAGATACAGAAAGAGAGGCAGAGACACAGAGGGAAGAGAAGCAGACTCCATGGTAGGAGCCTGATGTGGGAACCCAGGATTATGCCCCAAGCCAAAGGCAGATGCTCAACCGCTGAGCCACCCAGGCATCCCAGCAAGAGGGTTTTTGAGCACTGCTATGAGCTAGTGTAAAAATCCTGGAAGAGATAAGTGAAGAAGGTCGGTGAATGTGATTGCTAATGGGTAGGGTATATATGAAAGTTGGGTCCCTCCTGTCCCACAAGCTGAAAGACAGGGGCTCTATCTTTCATGATGATTAGATTTCTCCCAGGTATTAGAGAAAGACATTCCCAGGATTCTAAAACTTCAAGAGACCAGAGAATGCTAATATCTCAAAGGGTCAGAGGAAAATTGATCATTTATTCTAGATTTTGTAAAATAATGCTCTGAGAGGCTAAGGGCCTATATCAGAAAGAAACTTGTCTAAAGTTTAGTCAAGCTGAAAGAAATAGCAAGGCCATCTTGGTCAATAGTAAATTTATATTTAAGTTATAAAAAATTGTCAAATTGTTTTCCAACATAGTTGTACCATTTTGCACTCCCACTGTGAGTTAGAGAGAAATGGGACTAGGCAAGGCTAGGTAGGGGGCCATGAAATCAGGCTCACAAAAATCCCCAAAATGCTAAGGTGTAAGGAAACCAGAGAGATAAGGGAACAAGCCAGACCATCCTGCCCTGGGTGTGGGTGAGGAGGGTGTCTTTTTTTCATGACAGTCATCTGTGACCAATAAAAAATAACCAGATCCCAAAGAAGTAAGCTATTAAAGATGCTAGTCCTTACTCAGTGGTGCTATCACTAGATATGTTAAAAAGAATTTAGGTTCCTAGTTGGCCTTCAATAAAAGATCAACCCTAAAAGCCCCCAGTGGCAACCCTGTCAGGAGCTGACTCATTTCTGAGAGCTTTCTGTATTATCTTTGTTTAATAAACTTCTATAGGGATCCCTGGGTGGCGCAGTGGTTTAGCGCCTGCCTTTGGCCCAGGGCACGATCCTGGAGACCCGGGATCAAATCCCACATCGGGCTCCCGGTGCATGGAGCCTGCTTCTCCCTCTGCCTGTGTCTCTGCCTCTCTCTCTCTCACTGTGTGCCTATCATAAATAAATTTAAAAAAATAATAAAAAAATTAAAAAAAAATAATAATAAACTTCTATAGCTTTACTCACTCTACTTTGTCCGCGAGGTTCATTCTTTGACTCTGTGAGACAAGAACCAAGCTCTCCCATATAAACTGCATTATGACAAAACTAGAAACAACCCAAATATCCATCAGCAAATGAAAGGATAACGAATTGTGTTATTATCTAAACAGGGGTATAGTGGTCAACAATAAATAGAAATGATTGCTGACACATGCAAAAACATAGGTGAATTTCACAAACATTATATTGATTGAAAGATCCCAGACAGGAGAGAGTACTTACTGTATGATTCCATTTATATAGAAGTCTGAAAAGACAATTCAAATCTACAGTGACAGAAGGCCTGGGGCTTCTGAAGATCAGTGATTGCCTGGGGCTAGGAGTAAAGCTGAGAAGGAACATGAGGGGCCATTTTAGAGTGATGGAAACGTTCTATATTTCAATAATGGTGGTGGTTAGATGAGTATATGAATTTATATAAACTCACTAAAATCTACAGCTCCAGTGGGTACATTTAATTGTAAATTACCCTAAACCTGATTGTGGAGGCCGAGGAAAATTAAGGCCATCCCACCTAAAGTTTAGCATTAGCACAAGTACAGCCATCTTAGGCCCCTGTGAATAAGAGCTGAACTTTATGGGAAGAATTGCAGAATGTCCTCAAAGTCCTTGGCAGGGAATCCCGTATCAGAAAGACAACAGAGCCCATGCCCGCCCATGGTAGAAAGTCCCATATTAGAATGAGAACAGAGCTCAATGCCCTTAGGCCCCATATCAGAATGTAAACAGAACTTGAGAAATTCCTCCATCTCTTCTGAAAATCCCCTAGACCAGCCTATAAAAACCCAGCTATAACCCACCTCGGGGTCCAAGTCCCTGCTCTGCTGTGTTGGGTGCACTTGGACCCAAGTTCGAGCTTGTAAATAAACCCTCGTGTGTTTGCATCGGTGTCGGCTCCTTGGTTGTTTCTCGGCTTTGCAATCTTGGGCACAACATTTGGGGGCTCATCCGGTATCTGAGAGACCTCCAGGACCCTATCCAGAGGGTTTCACGCATGTTGAGTGCACTCAAATTTTCCACCTTTTGCACACATATTCTCTGAGAGCTCTAAACTGTACTTTTACCTGTAGGAATTCCAATCTGTATGGGGTCAGCATTGGCTTAGGCAGACGCACTGGTGGGCTGTCAACCAGGGGTCTTGAGGAGACGTCCCTTGCCCCCACCTGGAGGACGGGGTCCTCATCTGTAAGGAGGACGGGGGTCCTCATCTGTAAGGAGGATGGGGTCCTCATCTGTAAGGACAGGAGTCTTCATCTGTAAGGAGGGCTGGCTGCCAGCCCTTCGGATTACTTTCTGTTTTGTCTCTGCGGACCACGAGAATATTTGTCTGTGTTACTATGTCCTTGTTAACTGTGCATTTGTCTGTGTTACTGTGTCTTTGTTAACTGTCATAACTGTTTACATAAAGAGAGGGAAATTTCAAACTTACAGCATGTCAGAATGGCCAACCTTTGGCGTGGGATGGCACTGAGAAGGAACTTTCCACCTACCTACTATCTTACAGGTTAAGGCTGTGATCTTCAGGGACAAACCGGATGGCCACCCTGACCAGGTGCCCTACATCCTGGTCTGGCAGGACATGATTGAGAATTCCTCTCCTTGGCTAAAACCATTTTTACTCCCCAAAGCGCAACACTCAGCTGAAGGTAAGGAGAGACTCCGGGTCCACTGCCAGACTCTAATGGCAGGTCTCCAGGCTACCAGGCACAAGCAATCTGGCTGAGGTATGGTTCTGTAAGACAGGGTAAGACTGAGAGTCCAGCAGCCTTCTTAGAGAAAATACTAGGAGAGAAGAGCTTGCAGGACTTACAGTAGCAAAAAGAGTCAATAATAATAAAGAAAGTCTGGAAGAGCAACAAACCAAACTAAGTGACTGGCAGACCCGAAACCTGGCCAAAATCCTGCTGGCCACAACCATGGATGACCCCCAGGAAAGACGGAGGCACCTCAAGAAGCTGGCTTCAGGGACAGGTAAGGAGGATGGCCCTGGTCCCCATCGGGAGCGCCCTAAGCTGAACAAAAACCAATGTGCTTATTGCAAAGAAGAGGGCCACTGGGTGAAAGACTGTCTTAACAAAAGACCTAAGGCCCCTGCCAAGATCTTGGAGATGGAGGATCTGGACAACTAGGGGAACTGGGGTTTGGCACCCCTCCCCAAGCCCAGGGCAACTCTCAGAGTGGAGGGGCAATCTATTAAATTCCTAGTGGACACTGGTGCACAACACTTGGTTTTATTACAACCCCAAGGGAAATTGGCAAACAAGACTTCATGGGTGCAAGGGGCCATGGGCACCAAACAATACTCATGGACTACCCGAAGAACTGTGGATCTTGGCATGGGCTGGGTATCCCACTCCTTCATGGTCATCCCTGAGTGTCCCTACCTGTTGTTAGGTCGGCATTTGCTCACCAAGATGGGGGCACAAATTTGCTTCCACCCCAAAGGGGCAAAAATCCTAAACAAGGAGGGGCACCTTATTCAGGTGCTTGTCCTGAGTTTAGAAGATGAATATAGTCTCCACCAAATGCCCTCGGCCCCAATGACTGACATTGACCATTGGCTGAGGGAATTTTCCCAAGCATGGGCAGAAACTGGAGGAATTGGGCTGGCTCGGCACCGACTGGCCATATACATAGAACTAAAGCCAGGGGCAGACCCTGTCAGGGTCCACCGATACCCCATGTCTCTCGCAACACGTATGGGACTCACACCCCACATATGGCGACTACTGGACTCTGGCCTATTGAGGCCCTGCCAATCAGCATGGAACACTCCCTTGCTGCCAGTTCAAAACCCCACTCTAATGATTACGGGCCAGTCCAGGACTTAAGGGAAGTTAACCGGCGAGTAGAGGATATGCACCCTATGGTCCCAAACACATACACCCTCTTCTATTTAAAAGATGCCTTTTTCAGCCTGCCTTTAGCACCCAAAAGCCAAGATCTCTTCGCCTTTGAATGGACGGACCCTGAGAAAGGCATCAATGGCCAGCTCACCTGGATTCGACTACCACAAGGATTCAAAAATTCACCGACCATCTTCCATGAGGCCTTACATGAAGACTTGGGTGAGTTCCGTTCCAAGCACCCTCATTTGATATCCTGTTGGCAGTGGAGGACCAGGACACATGCTTGCAAAGCACCAGGGATTTGCTACAAACCATAGCGGCTCTAGGATACTGGGCCTCAGCTAAAAAAGCCCAGGTCTGCAGAGCAGAGGATCCCACAACCGCAAACTGTCCGCCAGGATGGACAGAGGCTTTTCCCACCAAACATGAAACAGCACAGACCGTGACCAAGAAACTGCTGGAAGACATCTTACCAAGGTATGGTTTTCCTGTTAAGATTGGATCAGACAAAGGCCCAGAATTCATTTCTAAGGTAACATGAGGAGTGGCACTTACATACTTGGGGCAGATTGGAAATTACATTGTGCATATAGGCCCCAAAGCTCAGGACAGGTGGAGGGGATGAATAGAACATTAAAGGAGACCTTAACTAAATTAGCCCTGGAGACTGGCAGGGACTGGGTGACTCTCCTCCCCTTCACCCTATATAGGGTGAGGAACTCCCCATATAAGATGGGACTGACTCCCTATGAGATCATGTACAGTTTTCCTCCACCTATTATCCCCAATTTAAAACCCGAGGTGCTTGCTGAATTTGATCACCAACTCCTTTTCTCCCTCCAAATGTTAAAACGAACCCATGAGCAGGTGTGGCCTAAGCTGAGGGGCCTCTACGAGACTGGGCTACCCCCGGGCCCCCATCGATACCGGCTGGGTGACTGGGTGTACGTGTGGAGATACCAACACCAGACACTTCAACCTCGCTGGAAGGCACCCTACATTGTGATCCTGACCACTCCCACCACTCTCAAGGTCGATGGGATTACTCCCTGGGTCCACTACACCCACGTCCAGCCAGCTGATCCACATGCTATTCTCAAGGACTTTGTTCCAGAATGGAAAGGCCAACCAGACAAGGACAATCCCCTAAAGCTAAGACTGTGCCGTTCTCACTTACCCCACTAATGTTGCTTCCCCGTTAGCCATTTTTAAATGTGCACCCAATTCAGCCTTGCTTTTAAAGTCTTTTAAGGGTTAAAAAGATGGGAGCATCCTAACTGTAGAGAGGCTCTTGCAAGCAAGGGGTGGGGGTTATGTGTTGCCCCAAATGAGGAGTGTTGCTTCTTTACTGACCACTCAGGAATAGTCTGGGAATCTATGGAAAAAGTCAGAAAAGGTTTGGCTAGATGTAAACGGGAGCGAGAACAGCAACAAGGTTGGTTTGAATCATGATTTAATCTTACCCACTGACTTACTCTGAGACCATCCTGGACCCATGGTTGGGTCCTTCCTTAGGTTCCTCTGAGAGGGGGAAATGTGGAGGCCAAGAAAAATTAAGGCCATCCCACCTAAAGTTTAGCATTAGCACAAGTACAGCCATTTTAGGCCCCTGTGAATAAGAGCTGAACTTTACGGGAAAAACTGCAGAATGTCCTCAAAGTTCTTGACAGGGAATCCCATATCAGAAAGAAAACAGAGCCCATGCCTGCCCATGGTAGAAAGTCCCATATTAGAATGAGAACAGAGCTCAATGCCCTTAGGCCCCATATCAGAATGTAAACAGAACTTGAGAAATTCCTCCATCTCTTCTGAAAATCCCCTAGACCAGCCTATAAAAACCCAGCTGTAACCCACTTCAGGGTCCAAGTCCCTGCTCTGCTCTGTTGGGTCCACTTGGACCCAAGCTCGAGCTTGTAGATAAACCCTCGTGCACTTGCATTGGTGTCGGCTCCTTGGTGGTTTCTCAGATTCGCAATCTTGGGCACAACACTGATTTAATTTTTTTAAATCTATAAGTCACACTAGTATTAGTAACCTATTAGGTAGTAAGAAAACTCACATATTGATTACTTCTCATTTTTAATGTACAAGTTAATAATTAGGTTATTGATAAGAGAAAGGAGTCTGAAGATAAGAGTATCTATGACTTCAGGCTCTTATGGAACAAAGGGAGCAGAAGGGTGGGAGAAGAATGTATTGGAATTTAGATTTATTTACTCACTCTCTCTTACTATGATTGTTGGGAAGGAACAGAAGAAAAATTTCCTGAGATATTCATAAGTGATAACAAAATGTTCTGAGCTATTTAGTACATGATGTTTTTTAAATCTTGTAAACAACCTTCAACTTGAAAGCATGTAAAACATCACAATGTTCAAATGATCTAAAGGAAGTTTGTTGTCAGGAAAGGGATTTTTTTCCACTTTAGTAAATGAATTTGAATAGCCTTGCATTTACCTATACTATTATTACATAAATTATGTAGTTTCTTTTGCTACTCTGACAAAATCTCAGAAACCAAGTGTCTACTTTTTCTCCCAGAGTGCTTGCAAGAAATTTGTGACTCTTGCAGATTAAAACAGAAAAACAAGTGAAGCTTGCTTTCTTCCATAACAACCACTGGCTTACTTGATGAATGAATGGCCCCAGAGAACATGTCTTAATTTCTGTTGCAAATTTTTAACTTATACCATGAGATCTTGTGGGCAAGATGAAGAAATGTGTTATGGAAGAAGTGTTGGGATTAATTGGTTAATCACACTGACACAGGCTGATAATAGTGATAAGAATGGCAGCATATCATGGGACTTGGTCTTTGTCTCTGTAATTAAAAATCATTGTCACAGACTTCAGTAGACATCTCGGTGATGCATCTGTCATTAATCTCTTTTAAGACCTTTCCCTTCCCCCTTTCTTCGGTTCTGTCCAGTCTTTCAGAGGGCTGGTCAGCCCCACTACATTTGCCAGATTTCCTCACCATTAGGTGGCACTGGTAGAGGAATGCAAGGAAGGAGAAAAGGAGGAGTGGGGGCAGGGAGGCGGGCAGCATTTGTGTGTCCAGCCCTCCATGTTTTAGGAAACATTTTCTTGATATTTCAGCTCCTTCTCAGTATCTCCCTCTGTGTTCCCAGCTCTTGTCAGAGAGCTTCCTTATGGTTCTAGTTGCCTCCATACAGCCTCCCATTGGAGCTCAAGAACACCATTGATTTCTAAAGGTGTTTCCTAAATTTTCTAATCTCTGAGTTTCTCACTGACACTTCTCTTCCATCTCTTTCAGGCCTTTGCAATTATTTTCCCATATTAATCTCACTGCAATGAACTACTTGCCATGGGCTGTTTTTCTAATTGCCCTTGATCCTTACTAGATATAGTTGCCATGTTCATTATAGTTGTAAGAGGCATGAAAGTAGGATAGTCAAAAAGGGTAGGATTCAAAAACCTTTTGATAAATGTATTTTCTATTTTATCCAGCTAAAGTCCAAATTTCCACAGCCTGTTAAGATTTAATTCTTACATTTGTGCCCAAGAATCTCTATATTTGTAGAAGAAGGGCTATAACTATATGCCATATAAAATGCTTCAAGAATGGTTTAGCAACTCATGCTCAGGATAAGATGGCCTGTGTTACAGTTTGAGTATTTTGGAAGAAGACACTAAGATGGAGTTTGTGGTACCCAGGAATTAACTAACCACTGTGAAAGAAAGAGAAGAAGCAGAGTTGGGCAGAGTAGCTGATAAAAGTCAAATGTAGTGTCAACAGAGCCACAGTAATTTGGAAGGGAACTCTAGAATGATTATTGCCCATTGGATTGTTCTACATGGAGCCTAAATGGCCTGGCCTTTATATCCATGCTTTACTCTTCAGATAAAAACCTCCCCAGAAAGAGTAGATTTCTGTAATTGAAGCAGACCCAAAAGAAATTGGAAACTGAAGGCTATCTGTTCACTGACTGAATTCTCCCTACCCACCCACACACTTCATGTCTCTTCTCCAACACACAGCTGGGTTGCAAGTCTTTCCTGGAAGGGGAACTGAATTATATATTTCCAGATATTTCACAGCCTGGGTTTGAGTTTTGGACCTCACTTTTACAAATTTTATTATCTTGGACAAATTTTAAATTTCTCCTTGCCTCAGTTTATTCCTCTGTAAAGTGAAATAATAGTAGTACCTACCTATGATAGTTAATTTAATGTGTTAACCTAGCTAGGAGACTCTATCCAACCTTATGGTCAAACACTAGTCTAGACACTGGTCAGAAGCTATTTTTTAGATGTGACTAACATTTAAATCACTAGACTGTGAGTAAAACAATTCACCTTCCATAATGTGAATGGGTCTCATGTAATCAACTGAAGGTCTTAAGAGAAAATATCTAAAAAGAATTTTGTTCTCAGTCTGTCTTCAGACTCAATCTTCAGACAAATCTGTAGCATCAACTCTTGCTGTAATTTCCAGACTGTAGTCCTGCCCTATAGATAACAGACTTGCCAGCCCCCACAATTATGTGAACCAGTTCCTTAAAATAAATCTCTCTTCATATGTATACATTCTATTGATTCTGTTTCTCTGGAGAATGCTGACTAATACAATATCTCACAGGTCCATTATATGACTTAAATGTACAGCACAGTGCCTGGTAAATATTTGGGACACAGTAAATATGGCTTCTATTGTTTACAGAGGTTTCTATTTAATAGCAACTCAAGAAATTATAAATGCATTATTTTAGCTATAAAAATAATGAATCATATGTGTATGAAACAAACTGGATTTATATTAATTATTCTTAAATATTTTAGAGTTCATCTAAAATTAAATATACTCTCTTATACTTGAAAGAATATGTTCAATTTTACTATTTTTTTATGGTAATCCCTAGATACTTTGTTTTTCCCAGCAAGTCTCTGAAAATTTATCATGCAGATTACAGTATAATATTAACCACCTTTGACTACTAGGAGACTGTAAAATGCACTCCATGGTGTTTCAATGCATGAAGGTACTTTCAGAGTGCTTTATGTAGCATAATCCATTTACTAAAACTTGCAGGGTCCCTTGTTTTATGAGGTTCTACAAAGATGACAGATGTTCTTTAATGTTTCACCATGGGAATTCTCCCTCAAATAAAGCTGTCTACACAGGAGACTATGAATAGATCCAGTTGTTTAGAGGATGGAAATTCTCCAATTATAATACTATTTATTATGAGTTTCAGAAAAAAATATTTGCACTAAAACAAAATGTACTGGAGTAAGATATGTAACTCAAATTGTCTCTTAATTGTCAAGCAAAGGTTACTGCAAAACTGTATTTCAGTACATTGGTGCAAATGTCTGACCAACGGTGTACAGATGATTTGGAGAGGTTGTTCAGATACAGATTTCTCCATTTTATACATACCTACTGGATTAGAATCCACAGGAAGAAAGCCTCAAATTTCCATTGTAACAATGGATTCTGTTTCTTATCTACCCTACAGTTTAAAATCTACTAGACAAAATAAGTTTAAAATCTAGAAAACTTTCAGAATCAACTACATATTTAGAAATATAATTGAGTAAAATAACTCTTTTAAACTTTTTAATAAACTTTAAACTTCCGATTATCTGCTCTGTTTTTGTTGAGAAACATAGTAGTTATGTGTGGTGTATATATTTTTACATAGACACAATGTCAGAAAGTAAATAACTTATCTTCAGCAAGAAGTTTATATCACCTTATCCTTATTTACTATATTTATATCAATAGATTTTGACCTAAGTCAAACTGAAATCAACAACATACTTTATTTTGGAAATTATTGGAAGATGTAATAATTCAGATTGAATAAACAAGTGTTTAAGTTAGAAATTTGATCATTTGATGTAATCATATGAATTCCAAAAAGCATTTTCATTTTATAATATTATTTATATCTAAACAGTTAACTATTGTACACCTGTACAACCACAAAACAGAAAAATCTGATCCAATGTCATATTCACATTATGGAGGAGAAAATAACCAATTGTTTTCTTTTTCAAAGCACTGCTTCCTTACACATACAATGATAAGAAAGCTGAAATCCATTTTAGTTTATCAAATGTTTATTCAATACCTCCTATGCTCTAGCTACTATTTATTAGCATCAGCCACATAGATTAATAGAATCCTCCTTTTCTTTAAGGGGTTAAAACATCAAATTAAAACAATTTATCCTTAGTGCTTAAGAGTATCATTGTGTACTGCATTATTTAAGAATTATACTCCCTTACAAATAACAAGAACTCTGTATTAGTGTACTATTGCTGCCATAACAAATTATTACAAACTTGGGATTTAAAACAATGCCAATTAATTTTCGTTTATTTCTGGAAGTCAGAAATCCAGAATCAATTTCTCTAGACTCAAATCAAGGTGTTGGCAGAGCAGCACTACTGTTGGAAATTAGGGGAGAATCTGTTTTCTTGTTTTTTTTTTTTCCCACCTCTAGAGCTGCATTCCCTCATGTCCTATTGGCTCATGTCCCTTTCCTCATCTCTAAACCAGCAGCTCCAGGATAGCATGTCTCTGTAATCAAATCTCCTACTGCTTCCTTTTTAAAGGATTCTTTCAACTTAATTGAGTCCACCCAGATAATCAAGGATTATCTTCCCTTTTCAAATTTTTTAATTTAATCACACCTGCAAAGTCACTTATGCTATACAAGGTGATATTCAGATTCACGGGATTGGGACCTCAATATTCTGCCTACCATTCACCCCAAAACAGTAACTCAGATGAAAAAGAAGAGTATTTTAGCATCCTAAAAAGAAAAGTCCAGAATAGAAGATAAAGACTAGAATGACAGGACTACAGTGTTGTCAAGAAATCTCTACACTATCCCTAGGATATGACCCTCTTTCAAATGCCTGAATGATGGCTTCTAGAGTTTTAGCTATTATTTCTGTATTTCACGGGTTAGGAAGAATGAATGACAGAAGAGCAAAAACATATAAATTAGCTGTCTCTTCCTCTTTGGAGAACTTTTCTAGAAATTCTAACGAAAAGCTTTAGGTCACTGCTCACTGGCAAGAACTCAGTCTCATAGTCCTGACTAGCTGTGTAAAAGACTTGGAATTTATTTATTTATTTATTTATTTATTTATTTGTTTGTTTATTTATTTATTTATTTATTCATATTGCTGCCCATATAAAAGTGGATTTTGGACAGGGGAGATGGAAACTGAATACTAGGATCTACTGTTATACATCAATATTTAGTATAATATTTTTGGCTCATCTATTTTGAAAATACATGTATTATTAAGCCAATAATTATATCATGTCTTAGTAAGACCATTGCTTACATAGCAATATATGAACTCTTGCTTTTGAAATACACCATCTTTAGAAGTAGGATTCTTTCCTTTGAGTGTGTCTGGGAAATAAAGGAGATCAAATATGCCATAGTCATGCTGTATCAGAAATATACAGTAGTTGCCATTGTGTCATGTGATGCCAGCTACAAACACTGAAATTAGAATGGAATTGCTGGCAATGAAAATGTTGGAGGAACTGTATATGAAGATGACTCATTTTACTTGTCATTTTGAAAGATGTGAGAATTTTTCCGCCAGGATTTCTGGCTGAAATCTGAAGTGCTATCCTGTTTAGCTCTGTCTCTTAATAAGGTAATTAAGACCTGAGTAATAAATTCCACACAGGCATAAATAGAAGCATTTCCAATATATTTATTTTTTCTGATAAAATATACTATTAAGATGAAAACACTAATGAGTTATGCTATAAGAAATATTGTAGGTAGTAAGACATTTTCTGACAATTAAAAAAAAACACATATACTGTTAGTGTTTTGGATTTTTCTTAAAATATTCTGAAACCAATTTGTTCTCTTTTCCATGCCATCAATGTTATTTATCCTGAGTCAGACATAAGTATACTCTTGTATTTATATGTTATCCTTCTGGAGCTGTTTACACTAAAAATTGCATCCACACAGAATTGCTTCCCTGTGGCACAAACCACATTGTTTTGCTTTGAGGTTTCAAACATCAGAAGTAACTTTGAAGTGTTCTGCTAAGTGCCTTGCACTCAATAATGTGCCACTATTCTCTCCTAGCTCTCTACTATCTCACTTGTTCCTTTTCAGGTGACTTTGTGACATCCTCCCCTCTGACTTGCCTTAATAATATTGGCATTTATCACAGTTATTTTCCTATCCTTCTAGTTGCTCTCCCTGGGAGATTTTATTGTTCTTGTTCTTGTTTATGACTTCCAAATCTATATCCCCATTCCAATCTCTCCTGTAAGTTCTAGCACTGTAGGTTTAAATGCCCACTGAAATTTTCCACATAAATGCCCTATAGGCACTTACAACAAAGACAATTCAGAACTTGAATTCTCCCCAACTTGCTATAAATCTACCTTTGCTCTATTGCTCCTTCTATTAGTGAAAGTTACCGTCATCCATTTAGTAGCTGAAATAGGAAAGGAGGGATTACTGTATGTCTTCTCCAAGTCATTTGTATTCTTCATTTACCAACCACCAGCCATATTTAATGATCTTGCCCTATAAACATCATTCCAAAATTTCTCTAGAATCTCTATACTCTACTAATCCAAATTCCCTATGATCACTTGCATTAATACCCCAACAATTGCTATTCTTCATTAAGTGACAGCTTTGCAACTGGCCTCAAGATCAAGTGTATTGATACATCCTCTTCCCAGTCCTATCACTGCATGACCAACAGAGTCCTTTTCTGAAAGCTTATATCTCACTGTGTTTATGACCTTTTCAAAACTTTTGGGTTAAATTCCAGTTTCCTCCAGATGACCATAAAAGGTTTTGGGTTGTTTTTGTTTTTATTTTTTTCTAATTCAGTTTCTGCTTTTTCTCTCCAGGCACATCTTTTTTTCTAACTCTAAACTCAGATTTACTATTGGTTTTAAATCCTACATATACCATGTGCTGTCTTAATTCTTTGTATTCAATATAAACACACGATCTGTTCTTAGAAACTGAACATCCCTTCAATTGAAATTCTTACTAGTGCTTTGTGTCTCATTTAAATTATTTTGTCCCTTCCTAACTTCCACAATCTGGTAAAAAGTTAATACACACACACAGACACACAGACACACACACACCCCTGACCTACTCTAGTAAAGTTCCTTTGTCTTTTCTGTTCTGCCCTTAGACATAAAAGTTAAAACTCAATATCTGCACACTTGTGTAAATGAATACTACAAACTTATGCTTACTTTTCATATTTTTAAGACATGATTAGTTTCTGAAATAATCTATATAAAAGTGATTTTAAGAAAAGCAACCTCCATTACCTGAGAGCTGAGAACACGTCAGGGAATAGAAATCATGAAGGAAAACAAAATGAAGGTCCCTGAACTCAGTCTGAGAGGCGGAAAAGGGGTGTGTGTATGAAATTCCTCAGACTTCTTGTTTCTTTGATGCAGGAAAACACCCAGAGTGACCTTGAATGTGCAGTTTCATTTTCACACTAATCCGTGTGGTAGAAAACTCCCCCATACTGATTAGTTTTTCTGTTGTACCTATATTTGGAATTATAACTGGTTTTCATGATTGTTTACAAGGATTTCTGAACTCTCCTCAATTCTTATTTATGCATTTTCCTGATAGTTCTCATAACATTCATTATTTTTTTTGCCTATTGTCTTATTTTAGAATATTTCTTTTTTTCATTGTTTTGACATTTATGAATTTTTAAAATATAAGTAAACATTTTGATATATTAGCCTCTATTAGATCAAAAAGAATGACCCTCGGGGGATCCCTGGGTGGCTCAGCGGTTTGGCGCCTGCCTTTGGCCCAGGGCGTGATCCTGGAGTCCCGAGATTGAGTCCCACGTCGGGCTCCCGGAGTGGAGCCTGCTTTAAAAGAAAAAAAAAAAGAAAAAAAAAAAGAATGACCCTCATAAAAGAAATTTAATAGATTAAGAGAGACTAGATTCTAAGGACCAGACTGGACTGAATACAACTTAGGAAACCTAAATCAAGGAAACCATGAAGAACTGTTTAATTAAGGCAATAATTTTAATAATAATAATAATATCAACAATAACAATAATAGATATTACATTCATTATTTTTTATCTTGCTATTTATAATTTACTCTGAAGCAGGCTGAAATGTGAAAATATTCTGAGAATATTTTCTCTTAGCTTATACCAGAAATGTGGACACATTGGTGAAGGGAAGATTACATGGATCATTATGAAATGATCAATACATCACAGATGAGTTTCCAGGTGGCACAATTATTATGGGTGAAATTGCAGTTCCAGCAATGATCTGAGCATACATTCCTTAGAAACTCACATTCTTAACTTCTAAATTTAGCAACAAAATATATTTAATATACTAAAACAGAGCCTAGCAGGACAATAATAGATTAAATCCCAGTCTAGGAAAAGAGGAAATGCCTTCTAAGTGGGAATATTCCACCAAGTGAGGTAAATATGAACTATTTTTACATGTTCCAAACTCTGTGATTTAATATCTCTTGCTAAAGGGTATCACAAAGGCAAAACCATTATTTTCATAATTAATTCAGCCAAATAAAACAAATCAAAGGATGTTAAAACTAATGGATGAAAGTTTGACAAATAATGAAATATTTATATAATATTTCCACAAAATACTTACTGATTACAAAAGAAAAAATAGTAACTCTACAGTGGAGTCATCAGACACCTTCTCAGTCAAGAGATCAATGTTAATATCATCAGTGATCGGGGAAATTAAATTGTGTGCCTGCCATTTTCTCATGGAATGAGAAAAATACATCATTATTTCTATTTTTATGATATTTTGCCAAAGATGCACTACCAGAATTAAATAGTAAGGAAACATCAAATAAATCCAAACAGAGGCCCATTCTTCAAAATAACTGCTGATAATCTTCAGAAGTTTTAAGGTCATGAATGTCAATGCAAGACCATGAAGCTGTTTAAGATTGAAGCAAGCTAGAGACATACCTAATGTGACATATTATTTGAATTGAATCATTTTTACTCTAAAAGACATCATTGAAATATTTGGTGAATCATAAATGGTGAGGATGAATTAGAAGATCATAATATATCAAATTTAATTTCCTTATTTTTGTGTTTATATTTCTATTACCTGAGAATCAAAAGATGACCTCTCTCAGTAGTGGGGCTTTATGTATGCACTAGCACATAATTAAACTCCTCCATATCAAGGTACACTGAATTATTTAGTAGAAGAAAATTATTATACTTAACAGGTACCACTTGTATCAATACAAATAAATATGGATAAATGAAAGCTATAAATGAAAGCTCTTTTTAATAAATGCTTTGTCTTTTTAGAGTATCAGCTTTCCTCTGATGTTAGTATCTTGCACACCTTCCTCCTTTCTAAAATCAACTAAGTTGGTCAATTACAGTCTTAAGTTTTATGCCTTTCTTTGTCCTTGGCATTCTCTTTGCCTCTTTATGGTAACGAGGCTAATCCTCTTTTCAGTGGGCTCCTATGGGGCTGAAGCATCAAGACTCTCAATAAAAAGCTGAACAGTTCAACAATTTTTATTGAGTCTTGATTGAACAGCCCTTAGGGAGCTAAGCATAGAAAGGAAGAGATGGAGAAAAGTAGTCAAGAGTTGTAATAGCTTCAATCTAAGGACGTATAGCACCAGTCCAACAGACCTGGCAATGTCAAAAATTTAACAGCTTGGCATCAATGCACATCTCCTGGTGTCAAATAACGAGGCACAGAGAACAGAAATAAAAGTGGTATCGAAGTTAGATTTTTCTTTTCTTTTCATTACAGAACACCTGAAATTGTAACAAAATTGTGAATGGTCAAAGTCAACATCTTTCTGTTTCTTTTAAGTGAAATCTTAACCTTCAGAAAATAAGAAATCATGTTATATAATAAAGATTGGAAAATTTGCTGACATTGAGGGCATTCCTTCACAACTACTGGGCCTCCCTCAGACTTTTCCAGTCCTGCTCTCACAGGACTCATGCATCCTCTGTCAAGCTGACAGAAGAAATAATATGGGAATGAAAAAAGAGCAGTTCCACCCATAGAAGAGCAAAGAAAGCTATAAAGGTCGACATGATTCCTCAAAAGGAGAATATTTCTTGTAGTCACTAGACAACAGGACCTAGGAGCCATTAATATTCATCATTCCTTAAGGAGTCTAAAGAAAACTTATTGAGAGTTCTTGGTTTGCTGTCGTTCACTAAGATATGTATGCCATGGAAAGCTGTTAAGGAAAACAGCTTTCTATGGTCAAATAACTTGGTAAAACTCCAAGTAGGAAAAAATCAGTATTGGAATTTGTAGAACTCTCTATATTATACAATGTTGTAAACCTTCAAGCAATGGAAAAATATGCAGCATTTCTCAAATTGCATATTTGTTCTTCAAAGCTTTATGAATGTAGAACATGAAAAAGGTAGAGAATAGAAAGGTAAGTTTATCTCAAATAACTTCTTGGGATAACACATCAAAGCATACAAAATGTTCCTATCATATTGCAACTTAATTTTAGTGATGGTCCTGTGAATGAAATCAGACAATTATCATGCATTAACTTCCAAGAGATAAGGAAGCTGAAGCTAAGAAAATGATGAATGATATTATTGTACCAAAGACAAAAATGTGCACATATTTAGATTTCTTTCTTCCACTTCAAGTTTCCAAGAGAAACAATTCTTAAATAGCCTTTGAGAATGACATTCCCTCAAGATTTACTTATTTAAGAATCTCAATTTTAGAGCTGTTTTTCTTCAGTATAGGTGGAAAGCATCAATCAACTCTGCTGCCCAGTAACAAACACTACAGGTTCTAAACCTGGGAATCTATACTCAATTAAATCAAAATTACTAAAGATTCTAAAGTATACCTAATACACACACATGTGCACATTGTACTTATAGAAAGATATTATTAGCTAACTAGCAGAAACATGAGGCACCTTGCTCAGAGATGAGAACCAAGACACTAGGCAAAGTAACTTGGTGGGTTTGGACCTCTATGATAACATCCCAGAGGTGATATACTGAGAGTCAGATGTCATTACCCTACATGTTCAGAAGGATTCCCCTTCAGGAAAGGAAATTAGAAATACCAATGTCTCCATTATATAGAATTGGGAATAGCTACTCTCCTAAGAGTGGAGGAAGGTCTTACGTGTCAGAGGGTAAATATACGTCCTTACGTGTCAGAGGGTAAATATATTTCTCCAGGGGGTAGATAAGACTGTATCTCTGAGTTTACCATTCAGGATTTTTTTCCCTTTTGGAATTGTAAACACATATTTAGAGATTTAGAGAATATTCTAAATCTCTTTGGAGGTCTGTGAGCTATGTAGCCATCCTTTCCCTTAACTCAATATTTTAAAAATATATAAGCATGTGAAATAAAAAGAACCATAAGTTAAATTAGATCTTTTTGTATAACTGTATATCGAGTCCATGGCCATCCTTTTATCTAAGGGAAATTGCATGGAGACAGATATAAATTTTTAGTTAATAATAGGTTGGGAAGTACAAGATGATCCATCTGAGTGCTATACAGAAAATATCATGGCATTAACACTTTAATTGAAATAATTCTTGATGAATCAGACACAAGATGGTCATGTTGTTTTCAATCAGTTTTGTATCCAACAGAGAATAAATACTATTTATGTTAATGGCATATTCTAGGGACTCAAAGAGATATTCAGTACTTTCTTCTGCCACACAGGAAGCAGAAGCTGTCAAATGATTTAAAGCCATAAAGCAGAATGATTATCCTGTTGTGACTCCCTGGGTTTGGGTATGTCACTAGGAACAATAGAGGCTGAGCTCATTTAGGTTGACCTGCTGAGGCCTCACATCCAATTTATGTGGTAAGAGAGGCTGCATCTGGTTCCAAAGGCAAGAAGGACATAGAATCATTCTGGATAATCATTAAGGATGTCATAGAATGCCTTTAATATACTTATATAAAATTGATCAAAATATTATAAGATTAGAAAATTAGTATGATATTTTATAAAAGGACAAGTTCATGAACCAATGGGATAGAAAGGTATTTCTTTTGTTTTTTTTTTTTTTCTATAGTGTATTGATTTTGTTTTTAAAATTATCATTTGAAAAGGAATTTCACTACATCTTCTACCTCATTCTTATGTAAAATGAAAAAAAAAGAGTAATTAAAAATACAGAAATAGAAGAAAGAGTATTATTAAGGGACAATTCTGGGGAAAAAATGTGAATTATTCTTGTCTAAATTCTTACAAAGTACTTTTATCTTTTGTCAAATCTTTATGAAATTAGTTAAGGAGACTCCAGGTCCAAAAGAGGCAACTGAAAGGGGAAGTGTATGGTTTTATTAGAGAAACTATTGAATTTAATGTTATCCAAACATCCAGGATGTCAAAAATCCATTCATCTTTATTTCTTACAAATGCCACAATGACACAGTCTGACATTTTTTTTTCCTGTTGTGGATATATTGTTTCTGACTCTTTATAGACAGCAATCCAAATTATGAAGCTGAGGTCTAGTTAACACTACATGAAATGAAAGAGAATAAGTTAAATTACATTTCTGTTTAAATTAGAACAATATAAATCCAAAGAACTCATCTTAATCCAAATAGTTATTTATGAGAACTATATTGACCTATATTGACTCTAAAAACTTTGTAACTAAATTCACACAGTTTTGAATTTATGGAGATTTATATGAGATCAAAATCTAATTCGCTTTATGGATGGAAAGTCAAGCAAACAGAAACAAATGAAAATATGTTATAAGCAGATTGCACTTTGCATACTTTTTTTTCCATTTCATTTTATTTTACAGATGTTTAACTTTCATCCTCTCATCTCCTAACAAATTACATTCATGAATCCTGTCGAAGATACAAATTAGAGTTTCCATATAAACAGTTCCCAAAGTCATGTATCAATGATGTGAAAGTTTTGATAGTAAGATTCCATTTCTGAATTTAATTTCAATGTACAAGAAAAATAAAATTAAGGTGAAAGCTGGGACAAAGTTGATACATTTAAAGTGACTGTGTCTCTTACCTGGATATATTTAGGGATATACATTGTATCTGACAGGGAAACTATTCCTGTAAAACATAAGGCATGTAAAGCTGCCCTTCAAGCAATATTTTTTTTCCTTCAAGCAATATTAATTAAACATGCTATATGGAGAAAAATAAGGTTTCCTGAGTCCCTACAGTGTAGAATAGAGGCTAGGCACAGACAAATTATCTGTTTGATACCTCCATGTAAAGTATAGACTGGTGCTTATGGACAAAACCTGATAGCACCTTCAAAGACATCAGCTGGAACTTTGCACTAAATATTGTCCATTTGAGGGCCAATTACTAGCTTGCTATCCAACACTAATTGAAACCGCCGCTATGACCAAAGGGCATTAAGCAGTCTTGAAATCTAAAATACATATGATGTCTTGGGTAATATTAGAAAAAAAATTCTCATGGGGAAACAATGATTAGAATAGTTCTATAATAAAATGAAAATGGTTTATACAGGATCATGGTACAAAGGGAATGCAAGGAGGAAAGAGTTATGAGTAGGAAGACTCTTTTTTTTTCTTTAGGACTGACTTTGGAGCAGTGGGAGGAGCTGCCAGATTCTATCATCACATGGATTGTACCCTATGAACAGCATTCAATTGACCAACAAGGAGCTGCTTGGTTTGTGGATGTCAGTTCCAAGGTAAATGGACAACAACCTGTTTGGAAGACTACCATTCTAATCTAAGAAGATGGGCTAATTTGCATGCTTCTTGACATGATGTCTCTGTTTTTACAAACTCATGAGAAGTGGTCAATGGCCTGACCATATTGTCAGACAGAAAGGAAACATAAATGGCCCTATAGAAATCATTATGGGAATTTGAAAGATGTGTTAAAGTAGAACATGTCAATGTCCACAAAGAAAACTCCCTTCTAGCATCAGAAGGTGATTGGAATGATGCAAATTATAGTTACCATATCAATATTTTCCAAAGTTATGTACCAAAGATGTGAAAGTTTTAATAGTAATATTCAATTCTAATTTAATTTAAATGCTTGAGAAAATGACGTTTATCACATTTAAACATTCATTTTGTTCCAAATTTGTGTTATACTTCTATAGTAGTTTGATTTATTTTAATCATATGATAATAGAACTTAAATTATTATTAAAGATTCCTTTATTTAAAGAAAAACATGTTATTACAATAGAGATGCATTTTATTTCAGAAGTATCATAATCTTAACATTTCAGTTGTATCTATAGTTACGATTTTAATTATGTATTCAAAAAGTCCTTTTTGAGGGATATTTATGCATCAGTCATTTTGTTAAGATAATGGGATAAAGCAAACTAAAAGCAGTTTTGTTTCTTCTTGTGAAAAAAGGAAAGGAAGGAAGGAAGGAAGGAAGGAAGAAAGGAAGGAAGGAAGAGGTAGGGAAGGAACAAAGAGAAGAGAATGAAAGAAAGAAAGAGAATGAAAGAGAAAGATAATAAACAACATAAATTCAGATGTTGTTTAGTGCTGTGAAGGAAATAGCTATGAGGAGAAGATAAAGATGGAAAGCAATTGGAAGAAGCCATGATTAAAAAAGATGTATCTGTAGGCATTTTACTACACAGATATAAAAATGGAGACAGGAAGATTAGTTATAAGATGATCCAGATATGATTGTCAGGGCAATCTCAGGAAGAAAGTGAGGTTTGGGGAAACAGCAGTTTCATGCTATGTACTGGGGACCATTCTTGGCACTGATGATTTATTATTAAATAAAAAAAAATTCCTAATCTCATGGAGCTTACATTTCAGTGGGGAAAAAAAGGTAATAAAAAAATAAGCAAATCAAAATAGCTGTTCAGACAAAGGAAGTAAAAAAGAAAACTATAAATCAAGGAAGTTGTATCAGAGTTTAGAGAGAGGTAATAATTTGAAGGATAAGGTTAAAGAAGACCTCATCCATAATATTTGAGTAAAGTATTCAAATACTTTATTAGTATTGTAATAAAGTATCGAGGGGATACATCCTACAGATATCTAAAAGGAGATCATTCCAGATACAGCAAACAGAGTGCAGAAGCCCAGAGATAGAAGTATACCTGAAGTTTGAGAAACAGTGAGGAGTATGTGATTCCAGATAACAGTAAACCAAGAATAATAGATGCATTCAGAAAGGTTATAAAGAGACAGACTGGTTGCTTTAAGTATATAAGTCTTATTGTTAGCTATACGATGTACACAGGGAGAGGTTTGAGTAGAAGGATTAGCTATATGTGTTTTAATCCATTTTAACTACCAGTTTGTGGAATAAACTATAGAGGAAAACAAAAGGAACAATAGGCTATAGCAATAATCTTGCCGTAGGATAATGGTAACTTGGACCACAGGGGTATCCATGTAGATAATAGCATGTGCTTCAATTTTGTAATTCAAAAAATAAATAAAGCTGACTTTATATCCTTACTAATTAGGTGTAACTTTAAGATAAATATTCATTTCGGGCAGCCCTGGTGGTGCAGCGGTTTAGTGCCGCCTGCAGCCCAGGGTGTGATCCTGGAGACTCTGGATTGGGTCCCACATCAGGCTCTCTGCATGGAGCCAGCTTCTCCCTCTGCCTGTGTCTCTGCCTCTCTCTCTGTGTGTGTCTCTATGAATTAAACATAAAAAAAAAAACTTTAAAAGATAAATCTTCATTTCAACATTTTTGAGTACCTACAATACATTAAGCATTTTTCTAAGTCGTGGAGAAACATCAGTGAATAAAAAGAGAACATTTTTGCCCTCTTGGAGCTTATATTCTAGAATATGAAGATTGACATGATACTGTATAAAGAAAACCCAAAAGACTCCACCCCAAGATTGCTAGAACTCATACAGCAATTCAGCAATGTGGCAGGATACAAAATCAATGCCCCAAAATCAGTGGTTTTCTATACACTAACAATGAGACTGAAGAAAGAGAAATTAGGGACTCAATCCCATTTACAATTGCACCCAAAAGCATAAGATACCTGGGAATAAACCTAACCAAAGAGGTAAAGGATCCATACCCTAAAAACTACAGAACACTTCTGAAAGAAATTGAGGAAGACACAAAGAGATGGGAAAGTATTCCATGCTCATGGATTGGAAGAATTAATATAGTGAAAATGTCTATGCTACCCAGGGAAATTTACACATTTAATGCAATCCCTATCAAAATACCATGGACTTTCTTACAAGAGTTGAAACAAACCATCTTAAGATTTGTGTGGAATCAGAAAAGACCCTGAATAGCCAGAGGAATATTGAAAAAGAAAACCAGAGCTGGGGGCATCACAATGCCGAATTTCAAGCTGTATTACAAAGCTGTGATCATCAAACAGTATGGTACTGGCGCAAAAAACAGACACATAGATCAATGGAACAGAATACAGAACCCAGAAATGGGCCCTCGACTCTATGGTCAACTAATATTTGACAAAGCAGGAAAGACTATCCACTGGAAAAAAGACAGTCTCTTTAACAAATGGTGTTGGGAAAATTGGACAGCCACATGCAGAAGAATGAAATTAGGCCATTCTCTTACACCATACACAAAGATAAACTCAAAATGGATGAAAGATCTAAATGTGAGAAAAGAATCCATCAAAATCCTAGAAGAGAACACAGACAACACTCTTTTTGAACTTGGCCACAGTAACTTCTTTCAAGATACATCTATGAAGGCAAAGGAAACAAAAACAAAAATGAACTATTGGGACTTAATCAAGATAAAAAGCTTCTGCACAGCAATAGAATATGAGGATTGATTTTGACTCAAGAGACATTTTTTCCTGAGCAACGGAATAGGTGGGAAGTCCACCAAAGAAGGTCCACTAAGTGAGATTGGGGTGATTGTAGATAGAGATCATTTGGAAAGGAATCTTGGGATTTTGTTTTGAAACACATTAATTCGGGATCCCTGGGTGGCGCAGCGGTTTGGCGCCTGCCTTTGGCCCAGGGCGCGATCCTGGAGACCCAGGATCGAATCCCACGTCGGGCTCCCGGTGCATGGAGCCTGCTTCTCCCTCTGCCTGTGTCTCTGCCTCTCTCTCTCTCTCTCTCTCTCTCTCTGTGTGACTATCATAAATAAATAAAAATTTAAAAAAAAAAAAAAAAAAAAAGAAACACATTAATTCTGAGATACTGTGAAATGTGGAAGAGGCAGTTCAATATAAAATCTAGAAGCCAGAGGGACGCCTGGGTGGCTCAGCAGTTCAGTATCTGTCTTTGGCTCAGGGCATAATCCTGGAGTCCCAGGATTGAGTCCTGCATCACTCTTCCTGCATGGAGCCTGCTTCTCCCTATGCCTATGTCTCTGCCTCTCTCTGTGTGTCTTTCATGAAGAAATAAATAAAATTTTAGAAAGAAAAATCTAGAAGCCTGAGTTCAGGAAAGAAGACTAAATTGAAGATTTAAATTAATGAATCATTAGCTATAAATGACAAGTAAGGTCCTGAAACAGTATAAAAATACCAAAGAAGTGGGTACAGATAGAAGAAAGAAATTAGTTCACTGAGTCATGGGAAACTCCAACATCAGAGGTCTGGGAAATGATGCACCAGTGAAGAAGGAAAATAAGAAACACCAGTGTGGCAGAAAGAAAAAAAGAAGGTTAGTTCCTAGTAGCCATGTGAAGAAAGTGTCTAAGAAGATGAAAGTGAACAAATGTATCAAATGCATCTGTAAAGTTAGATGAAAATTTGAATATTGTGTAAATGGGTTTCAGAAAAAATAAGAAGAGAGAAATGATAGATTGTGAGAATAGACAATTCCTTCAGTTTTTTTGTTGTTTGTTTGTCTGTAAAGTAAGTGAGGTAGATTGAAGGGGAAATAGAGAGTCCTTGGTTTATCTATAATAATTACCTAAAATGCATGATCTACAATGCTGCCTTGCTCTTTGCCAAATGTACATCTCTTCAGATTTCTTCCTGGTTTACATCTCCTCATTGCCTTCCTGAGCAATCCATTGCCTTGCTTTTAGCTCATCAGCAGAGTCTCTTCACAGTCTATTCACTGCACATTTCTCCAGTTTTCTGTCTTGCTACCCAATCCCATGCACTCTATCCCACTATTATCAACAATTCATGCATTACAGTCAAGAAATTATTAGCAATTGTCTGTGCTTTTTTTCCATTCCTCAGGGTGTTTGCTCATTCTATTTCTTTCAACCAAAATATTATTTTTCCCACATTTTTGGATAAGCCAACTCTGATTCAGTTTTTCTGGATAGCTGAAGAACAGGTAGCTTTCTCCACACCTCTGCATCAATATTTCTTTTCTGTAAGGTTATAGCACAAAGTAAAAATTTCTGTTATAATGTACGTTCAATATAATGAAACTGTCAATATAATGAAACTTCCCCTTCAAATTTAATAAATCCCTTAATGACTTAAGCATCCTTTGATGAAATGGCTATGTCTTCCATTTACTTAAGATTGGCATCTTATGCACATGAGAGCTCAATAATGATGTACAAATGAATGGGAAAAGCTAAAAACTATTCAAGAAATCACTCTAGAAAGAATGTTAATCTCTGGCTACCCTGAAGCCTCAATACTATGTCCCAGAGCAGGAGAGCAGAGGCTCTAAAATGGAATTAAAGGTTAGTTAGAATATAATATTTTTTATCAAAGTCTGTGCATAAATCATATTAGAATATGATGAGTGGCATTTGCAGATTAATGAAAAAAGTATACAATTTTATCAAAGTTTAGGTGTTTTAAAGTTTGCTTAAACATATATAAAATACAAAATAACACCTATATGTATATACAGGACATAAACATAATTTTCAGCATTTATTTTGTATCTATTTCACTGAAGAGTTATGGTCATTAAAAGACAATAGAAATATTAGAATTAATATGTACCTTAAAAATATAACTACATGGTAGAGAGAAAAGAATATACTTTGAATTGCAAAAGTTGTGGCACGTGGCAGTAAAAATGTGATAAAATGTAATTTTATTTGGACTGAGATAACATTTTCCAGACAGACTAATAATATGATGTCATTGAAAACCAATATTTTTCAACAAAATGTTGATTTTTGCTTATGTAGTTGATTTCCTCTCCATTTCATTTTAAGTTTTTCCAAAAACCTAAACAGATTGCAGACTGAAATATTTAAAGTTTTGGGGCACCTGGGTGGCTCAGTCATTTAAACGTCTGACTTGATTTCAACTCAAGTCATGATCTTAGGGTTGTGAGATGGAATTCTGCATGGGGCTCCCTGCTGGGTGTGGAGCCTGCTTAAGATTCTTTTTCCTTTTCCCTCTGCCCCCCCTTCTTCACTTCCTTTCAAAAAAAAAAAAAAAACTCTTTAATGTTTGTAAAAGAAAAATCACTCATAATACTCATTTACTGTAAATATCATTAAACCAGGAAATATTTATTCACATTCTCAGAATTTTGGTTGACTGGGAGTTAACAGCCCTCGAGATTCATGGACCTTCTTATTATACCAAACTTTAGCATAGGTGATTAGAGATTATCTAGTTTTTGTAGCTGTTATTGTTGTTTTTAATTTTAGAAGACGTTGTTTATTCAGTGGTATCAAGCTCACATAGAAATTTCTGGTCATGTAAGGAGCTACTTGTTGTAACTAAGAGGACTGTCAATTTCTTTCTTGTTTCTATAGTTGTTGAAGGTAGTCTCATATCTTAACGCCGCATGTGACTTCTTGTCTCATCCAGAATGAATGAGCTTAAAAAGGAATTATGATTTAATTTTAGACAGCAAATAAGGGAGACTAAGACTTTTGCAATGCCTCTAGAGGAAAGAGGGATGAAACATTAGTGAAAAAAAGAAATGAGGAAAATCAGAAAAAGGTGTAACTCAGAAAAACAGAGAGAGATAAAAAATGGATTCTTTTAAAATGGCTGAGGATAGGTGGTATATGACTCCATCTCTAGTGTGTGGGTTGTAGTCCAGGTACAAAGATCCATAGCAGGACATGAAACAGGTTGGGTGAGATTAAAAGGACTATCAACATTTTAAGAGGACATACTTAATGGAAAAAGATTGGTTTAAAAAATATTTAAATAAAATTGTTAAAATATACAAAGTTTTAGAGGAATATAAAGAGAAAGAATTATATATTAACATTTTGATATATAATGTAGTCTAAGTCCTTGTTAACCCACATGAGAAGAGAATACAAAAGTATTCAACTCAGTTTTTAAAGGATTCGAATAATTAAAAGACTATAATCATTGCAATCCGATGTTAGATAAAAGTTATTTTTTTCAGTCTAATTCTTATTTATTTAATATTTATTTATTTATTTATTTATTTATTTATTTATTTATTTATTTATCTGACACAGAGAGAGAGTACAAGTAGGGGGAGTGGCAGGCAGAGGGAGAAGGAAAAGCAGACTCCCCACTAAGCAGAAAGCTGGAGGCAAGGCCAGGTGCCACTTTGTCAATCTAATTCTATCTCTTCAGAAGAATATACCAGAAAAAAAAAAAATCTATCTTCTGGTGTATGGAATTGGATTGGTAAAGCTGACTCCATTTTTGTTCTGAAACAACTGAGAGAATATTGTTGTGTAGAAATCCATAAGTATGTGCAAGGTTAAACAATATCTGCACTAGCAGTGATCTACTTCTTTTCCCTGGTTAAAGCCTATGTCAAGTCTTGTCCCACAGTCCATAGCTGACGTTGCACAGAAATAGGGAAAGAAGTGTGCAAGGGATCCTTGAACAGTCCCTGTTATTTTCTGCATGATGAATGCAGCTCTGGACTGAATATCCCTTGTCCTCAATAGCATCAGTAAGCATCATTACCAGTTAATTCTGCACATCCGTGAGAGCTACTCAGATGTAATATACCACAAATTTATCTTTCTCCTTCAAGAGGATTAATCTCCTTGAAATAAAACCTGCAGTGACCCATGGCAAAAGATGCTTTCTATAATAAAATAACCCAAAGCCATGGCTCTTTTATGCAGTTGCAATCATTCAGGAAGAGGCCAATGCCCTCTGTTCATCCATCAGAACTAAAATATAGATGTTAAAATTACTTGTATCAACAATGAGGACATTTGATTTACCACCTGTGATATGTGTGGCTATAAGGCTAGGCACTGCTTCACTGATGCTGTACTTGAGATGTTTTCCAAGTGTTTCTGAATAGACAGACAGGAAGGCTGCTGAAGAGGGATAGGACCAGTCATCATCACTCTTATGTAGATTAACTATGCCTGTCAGTGTCATCTCGAGAGACTATTCAGAGAGCAAAGTAATTTGTAAGCTTCCCTACCATTTGTCTATTTATTCTCTCCCTCTTATCTACTATCTATCTATCTATATCTATCTATCTATCTATCTATCTATCTATCTATCTATCATCTATCTATCATCTATCATTATCATCATCTGTATCTGCTTTCTCTTTTCTCCCATCCTAGTTCTCTCTTTCTACTCTTTTTCCTCATATCTCTTTTGTATGACATCATTGTTAAGAGCACTGACTCTGACTAGGTGGTCTAGGATTCAACCTAAGCTTCCCCTTTAATACATGGGTTTCCTTGTGCAAATTATAAAACTTCATTGCTCTCAATGTTCTCTTCTTTAAATTGGGATTAATTAAGAGCCTTAAGTAAATAATACATCGGGTACTTAGAGTCTTATAAATGTTATGGAAGTGTTTGTTATTCTTACCAGACTCCATTACTCATTGATACATAACAAATTACCATTTCTCTTGTTCTTTTGTAGTAGCATTACTACAAAAAAAGTCCACCTTTATAGACTGAGTAAATAATATTAGCTTTTATCATTACATTTTGAGAACTGCAATTTGCAAGTAAAATGTGTATATTATCAATGATTTATTTAATGACATATGAGTTCTAGTTGTGGAGGATTTCATTTCCATAAATGGCATTAAATATTCTCTACAAAATTTCTAAAAAGTAATTTTAAAGTATCATAAAAAGACTTTAGGAGCTGTGCAGAATCCAAAGACCTTTTCTTTCTGTCCAACTCAACCTGTGGGTAAAAGTTGAGTTTGCCTCTGGATAGTCATCTTCATTGATCTAGGACAAAATTTGGAAGGCTATGTGAAGGCATATTGAAGAGAAAAGCCAGATGTGGAAGTAGGTAGCAAACTAGATTATGCTTTAAATTGCAATTAGCAATGACATTATTAACTATCTTTGACATTCTGTGGTTTACCACATTATATAACACATTCAGGTTTTTATTATGGTTTTTGCTTTTCAAACTCAGTTATTTCTCTCTTTATTTACCTTGTATATTTTGTTTTTCTTTAAACATTACAGTGGCCCAGATGTGTTACAAAAATATAAGTAGATGATGATTATAATGAAATATAATTTCTAAAGAATAAATACCTAAAAAGTATATCTTATTATGATACTATCTTAATACTTACCTTACAAATTCTACAGTTTAATCTGAGATAGACACAGTTAGGCTAATTTTGGTCAACTTCATCTAGGATTTTATTGTTATTATTCCTCTTGTTAAAAACAAGTTACTAAAGGATTTTAGATTCCTTTTACTATGTGAAATGAAAGTTATGTTAATTTATTCTGAAATGTATAGCTTCTCACAAGCAGCAGCCATATATATTAATCATATTTGTATATTCTATACCCGTTACAGTTATTTACTCTAAATGCACACTGAAGAGTGATATGTGAATTCCAGTGTTTGTTTAATAATAATATATGGGTTGAGGTGAATCTAATAAAGTTCTGGGCACAGGACATGGAAACAAGTGAAGACTGAACACTTTCATGTTCCTGTGTCCTGTTTTGTATTTTATCTTCTTCCTTCTGTATTTCCATAGAAATGTGCCAGGTTCTTCAGCTGCAAACATTAAAGATACTTGGAAATTAAAAAAAAAAAAAGAAATTTCAACAAAAATGAAGAAAAGCATAATTAAATCATCTATTCAATATTCATTGTACAATCCAAAGACTGTGCATGGACTCTATTTTGTATTTATTTCAGTCACAGACTACCTTTGACCAGAGTTAATGGTTAGTGAAAAATTAACTCAAGGTGATTTTTTTCTTGCTTTTTAGTTGATGATTTATTCTTTAACTAAAAGTTGAGTAATTTCCATTGAAGCGATGTGATGTCCACATCTATTTTAAATAACCAGTAGCATTAATCTTTAGTCCCATTAAATAAGAAAATAAGAAATTTTAAAAAGACTTGAAAGTATTCTCCATGAAATTAAGAAATTTTTAAAAGACTTGAAAGTATTCTTCATGAAATTTTAGTTTATGTATTATTATATATGTGTACAGGAAAAGAAAATGCACAGACCAAAAGCCTCTAGCTAAATCTCTGTTAAATTATTAAAACCTGAGAAAAACTCTAAAATAACTGTTTTGCAGAAAGCAAAGAATTTAAAGATTTTGTAGCACAGATAGGGGAAATTTGGTCAGAGTACACTTTGTTCTGAAAATTGTTTGCCATTGAATTCCTCAGTAGATATGGGGAAATTGAAGTTGTATTAGTCATGGGCCAAGATAAAAATGTAGCAAGACTAGCCTCAGTTTAGCAGATATTGCTAGGACAATATGAGGTTAACAAAAGTATCATAAATGAACAATTAAGGGTGGCCATTGACCAAATATTTGTGTCTCTCCCGAAATTCATATGTTGAAAATTAATGTCCAATAAATGGTATTTGGAGGTGGGGTAATTAAGTCTGAGGTTGAGCCCTCATTATGGAATGACTGCCGTTTTAAGAAGAGACACTAGAGAGCTTGCTTCTCCCTCTGCTGTCTTCCATATGAGGAAACAACAAAAAGAGAGCCATGTGAAAACTACAAAGTAAGCTCTTATCAGACACCAGATATGTCAGCACCTTGATCTTGGACTTCTCAGCTTCCAGAACTGTGAGAAATCAATTTCTATTATCTAACCCATTCAATCTATGGTATTTTTGTGATAACAGACAGAACTAAGACAGGGCTAAAGTCCTGCAAGGCTCAGTGGGGAAATTTTTAGTTCTTCAAGGTCTTTCTCAGACTTTCTTTTCATCTAGCATTGGGTTCAGGGCCGACATGCTTAAGAAAGAGTCAGAGTCCAGATTTTCTCTGCTACTTAATATATATGTTTGAAAAACTGATGAGATCCATAAGCTTAGGAATAGTTGAGTTTTGAGTGAGATCCTATATTCTTGTATGATTTCATTTGTGTGTGTGTGTGTATGTGTGTTGACTTCAATCATATATTGAGTTTGCTGTTGTGTAGACACAGAACTCAATGAACATAGGACTAAGATGCCAAGGATAGCAAGTTGATTTGCTAAAAGGCTTTAAAATGTTTCCCTTAGCAACCCACCTATATTATGTGTTCCTAACAAAGAACACCAACTCCATCCTTCATCTGAACTTATTAACTGGAGGACCCAGAAGTTGACATAGTCATCAATTTATAAATTTAATTACATTTTGTTTTAGTCTTTATCGTATTTGTCAGATGTTGATAAAATACCAAGAATTAGACTTTGAAAATCAAATCACATAATTAAAATTAAAAGTTTATATCATTGATAACTAATAATCTAGAAATTTGAACTATAAGAAATTAAGAAGATACCTATAAAAAGAAGGTAGATACAAAGAAATTGTTTGATAGTGGCTCTTGGCATTGAAGTGTCTTTGTCTGGGAATCTTGAATGGAAGCTCTCTACATATGGAAGTCTGCTGCTTAATCTGAAGTTTTGGAGAAAGTTCTCTCCTTCATGATGCCATCTGTTCCCAGAGAATCTTGAGAGATCTTCAGTACAGTCATACCTTATTTTATTGCACTTCGCAGATATTGCATTTTTTACAAATGAAGTTTCAAGACATCAGTGGAGGAAGTAAGTGCAGATGTGGTGAAAATAGCAAGAGAACTAGAATTGGAAATGGAGCCTGAAGACGTGACTGAATTGCATGATTAAACTTTGATGGATGAAGGAGTTGCTTTTTATGGATGATCAAAGAAAGTGATTTCTTGAGATGGAATCTACAACTTGGGAAGATTCTGTGAAGGTCATTGAAATGACAACAAAGGAGTCAGAATATTACATAAATTCAGTTGTTAAAGCAGGGTTTTGAGAGGGTTTGAGAATGGCAGAGTTTGAAAGGATCGACTTCAATTTTGAAAAAAGTTCTACTATAGATAAAATGCTAAAAAACAGCATCCCATGCTACAGACAGATTGTTAATAAAAGTCAGAATCAATGTAGTGAACCTTATCTTAAGAAATTGCCTCAGCTACTCCAACCTTCAGCAACCACCACCCTTATTAGTCAGCAGCCATCAACATCAAGGAAACACCCTCCATCAGAAAAAAGATTGTAATTTGTTGAAACTTCAGATGATGATTGACATTTGTTAACAATGAATTATTTTTTTAATATTTTATTTATTGATTCATGAGAGACACAGAGACAGAGAAAAGCAGAGACATAGGCAGAGGGAGAAGCAGGGTCCATGCAGGGAGCCCAGTGCAGGACTCGTTTCAGGATACCTAGGATCACACCCTGGGCTGAAGGCGGCGCTAAACTGCTGAGCCACCCAGGCCACCCAACAAAAAGTATTTTTAAATAAAGTTATGTACATTGGGATTTTTCAGAGATAATGCTATCGCACACAAAATACAGGATCATGAAAACATAACTTTCATATCCACTAAGAAACCAAAAAATTCATTTGGCTTACTTTTATGCGGTTGTCTGGAATCAAACCTACAATATCTTCAAGTTATGCCTAATGAAGTTTGTGAGAAATGACGACATCATGCCATTGGGTCATGTTTTTATAATTATGAAATGTGAATTCAAAGATCTCTGTTTTTAAATTAATTACTGGTTAGTAGATGAGAGTTCCTGATATGAGTCATTCCAATAAGGCTCAACAGCAGTCTAAGAGCTGATGGTATGCAGGAATGCAGGAGTTTTTGTACTTAAACATGGAATAAACTGTCTATACCTTTAATAAAAAATTATGTATATGGATTTAATAATTTATAATAACTCTACAAATAAACTCACAAGTTTGACTTCATGGACTCATTTTCTCTTAATTTTCATTGATGACCTACAATGATAAGTACAATTCATTTCTCTATAGTGAGCAGTGTCTTACAAAGCTTATTGATCATAGTTTCTATCAATGGGCAATTCTTTGACTTGATAAAGTAGTTGCTATAATAGAAGTTGGGAACAGAAGTCCTAGAAAAAATTTTTAAAAGTTTGATACTTTGGTTGTTCATTTATTTTCCTACCATCTGTGTAGCTGTCTTTTGATAAGAAAATCTTCTAGCTGTGAAAAATATAGACAGACAATAGCAAGAACATATTCATATCCATTCAAGAGATAATTGATAAAAAATCCATCTGCAAATATTTAAATAGATTTTAAAGCTTTAGTTCTTACCCAAGTCTCACTTTTATAGTTTGGTTGGGGTTACAAGTTTGGCATATGGGACCTAATCCAGAAACATCCTCAGTGGTTTTGAGTAAAGTAGGCCTAGCAATGTGGTTTTAAATTGAATGTCAATTAATCTCTACTATAAAGATAAAACTAACAGTCTTGGGTAATAAATTGTGTTAGCCAAAATTATTAGAATGCAAGGGAATACCCTCTTGAGATCTAACACAGTAAATGTGGAAGGTGATTTCATGATTACCCAGTGAGGATATTAGCAATTTTTCAGTGACATTTAATTTATACCATAAAACATACCACAATTATGTCTTATTAACTGACAGATGCATTAAAATCCAGAAACAAAGAAACAATGTGCAGTTATTGTATTTGTAGACAACTATTTGTTACTTTAATATAAGTATATATCTTTAATTTAGAAAGTGGCATTATATATATGTATAATACATATATATATAAACATAGAGAGCTTGTACACAAATATATGATGAAAGTATGAACACTAGATTTTCAATATGTAATTTTTTATCATTTTTATCTTATTTTGTTAAACAAAGGCTATTAATAATAGTTATGAGTTAATTATAACTTGGCGAATGCCCCTAAACCTAATTATTTTTACTATCCTTTCTTCTACAAAATGGGGAAGCAAATTATTATGTTAACTAGCAGCCATCCCAAGAAACACAAAAATGATTTTAGGAAAAGAAACTATAATTTACAAGAAAATTAAAATAGGAAATTCAGAAAAATTAAATAATTAAATTTCGCTGGAGCTCATAAAGAGTAAAAATGAGTGGTGAGACTTTCTGGCAAAGGGAGTAATGGATTTCAAAGAGTCCCAACAAAACTCTCTTCCAGCATGTTTTTGCAACATTGTGTGAGGGAACTAGGATGGATAGAGGGCCTAGCCAAAGTTCTTGAATTAGTGGTTTAGGTAATCAGAGTAAGGAGGCTGAAAAAAGAATCGCCCAATAGCTACAGATTTGTAGAAAGGAGCCTATTTATGATAACAGAAAATAAGTGAGATATTTGTTTATTGTTCTATATCTCCTGCAAAAACCCAATAGTGCTTTATTTGTTGAGATATAAAGGAAATATTACCAAGTTCATTATAAAATTCATATGGAACAATAAAAAAGTAGAAACAGAAAATGTCAGAAAAAAGTAAAGGATGGTAGAATCTAAATTGACTTGACAATAATTTATATTATAAACATTTTCATTAATTAAAGAACATATTAATGGAAAAGGCAATATACATTATGGTAAAAGTAGAATATGAAATTGCCAGGAAAAAATGGGGTATTCGGTTCCCTGCATGGAGCCTACTTCTCCCTCTGCCTGTGTCTCTGCCTCTCTCTCTCTCTCTCTCTCATGAATAAATAAATTTTTTAAAAAAATGAATAAAAAGAAAAGTGGGGTATTCAATAAAATGAGGTAGGATATCTTGGTAGCCACAGGGGGGAAAAAACGTAATTTCTATCTGTATCTCACGCTGAAAATCAGGAATAATACCAAATGGCTTACAAATTCAAGTACTTTCCATTTTAAAAATTGGAATATTTTTCTACGTATTGCTGTCAGAAAAATTAATGTGAGATAAAAGTCTTACTAAGGAACTTACTCATCAAGACAAACTGTACCATGAAAAAGGAAAAGTGTATTTATTGTACCTAAATAAAATAAATAGTAAAGAATTCTAAAATCCACTGTATGATTGTTATATCTATAATGTCTCTGAATTATAAAAACAAGAATATGAGTGTTTCAGAGGTGAGTAATAAGCCTAAAATATTTAAAATAGAAAGTGATAAAAGAAAAAAAATTAAAGGAAGAAAATACATTTTAAAATAAATTTATGTATATGACTAATATAATATTATATAACTAGTTTTATAATTTGGAATTTTTCAAGAGACTTAGACTTATGATCAGATTATTTTATAAGTGAATATGCACATATAAACATAAGACACATATATATGACTGCTTTCATATTTAAAAAGATGAGTATCAAATAATGTGAGATGATATTTCTAAGATTAATTTCACACATTTTCCTTTGAAGGGGAGGAAGAGCATTGAGCATACATGCTAGAGGGATGAAATCAATGGACCATAGACTCTAAGTAATTAAAGTTAGAAAGGAGAACATGAGGAGAAGAATAGCAAAAAGGTAATAAAATCAAAGGTTTAGACAACCTGGTGGGATTTTTTTTGGCGTGGAGAAAGTAAAGGAAGGGAGCTTCCAGATTCTGATGACTTCTTGTGTTTCCTTGGCTTGTGGCAACATCACTCCATCTCTACCCGTATAGCTCATGGCCTTCCTTGTGGCTATGTACTGTGCTCTTCTTATAAGGACCCTAAGTTACTAGATATAGGGCCCACTCTAAACAAGAATCTCCTTATTGTAACTAATGAAATCTAAAAAGATCGTATTTCCCAATAATGTTGTATTCTGAGGATAGAGTGAACATAAATTTTAGGGAGGAAAGATGATATTCAAAGCATTGCAGCTAATCAACAGACTTTACCACTGGAATGTGGCCAGGTCAGCACAGTGGTTTCAGACTTGCAGCTCCGAGAATGAGAGAGAATAAATTTCTGTTATATCCATCATCCAGTTTGTGGTAATTTGTTACAGCAGTCCTAGGAAATCAATAGAGTTGCTTTTATGGGGTTGACAATTCTGGTATTTGTCTGATTATATATTTTAAGCAAGTATATGAATCAGAAGCTTGTAAACTGACAGTGAAATGTTTTTGGAAAATGTGATTTTAGGTTGGTACTATGTCTGATACTGTCCAGGTCCCCAGTGAGGTAATGTTGAGGGTGTGACTGAAAAACAAGAAAAAGTCAGATGATGACAGGCAGGTGGAGAAACTTGTTGGAGAACTCAAATAAGAGTGAGCTTTCCAAGAATGGGAGAAAGGTTAGCTTAGAGAGTTTGATGATGAGATAGGTAAATACCTCAAAGAGTGAAGAAGAACAATTTTAAGCTGACTATATGGAAATGAGAATGAGGAGACATTTTGTTCTTGGAAGCAGATGGAGAAACAGTTTAAAGATGGCATTTATTTGTTTGCTTTTATTTAAATTCCAGTTAGTTAGTTCACATAGTGTAATAGTAGCTTCAGATATACAATTTCCATACAACACCTGGTGTTCATCAAAAACTGCCCTCCTTAATACCCATCACCTATTTCACCCATCCCCACCCCCACTCCCATAAGTGTTCTCTATAGTGAAGAATCTGTTTCCTGGTTTGCAAAGATGATATTTTCTACTTTCATTTGCCTTTAATAGATAAAGCAGAGAAATAGTATCCCATAGTCAGAAAAGTAGGTTCTTTCTTTTGCTTTTGCATTTCTTTCCCATTCTTTTTTTCTTCTTTTTCTTTTCTTTTTTATTTTTTTATTTTTTTATTTTTTTGTTCTTATAAAACCTACTGGCAAATTGTAGCTGATACATTTTTCCAGTGTTCTAGTGGCCTCTTTTTTAAATTTTTTTTTCAATCTCCTTAATTGGAAACATTCTTCTTTTAGACTGGGCATTTAACCCTTTCCAGCCTCAGGCACAATTAGATAAATTCAATGAAGTGCTTTATTTTTCACTATTCTATAAATTCATTTATGTTGCATTAAATTTGAAATATAAATAATGATATCACCAATAACAAGATGTTGAGTTCCACAGGACAATATTCTCCCTTTTGAAAAATTTTAGTTTCTTTAGAAAATATTTACATATGTGACAACTCAATTATTATCATTTGAGCACTCTTCATGTGAGATCGATCATATATTCAGTGCCTATCGTATAATGGGATATGTCCAAAAATCATCAAATAAGAGATAACTAAGAAATAGTCCTTGTCCTGAGGTTGCTAATAAAAGCAATATACAAAGGTATGAAAATAGCATTTGAAACACCAATATTAATAACAATGTATAAGAGAGATATGGGAACAGAAGAAAGGTGTGATTCACTCAGTCTTCATGCTATGTGAGAAAAGTTGCACAATATTAAAGAAAGTGTGATCCCTCAAAAAAAAATTGATTTATTTTTCCTTAGGATAAGTGAAAAAGAAATTCAATGAAATTGATTTGAAGGGGGAAAAAAAACCTGATAGTTCTTATACATGAGTTTTTGGACTAAAATACATATACTTCTCAGTATTAAAGATCATGAGTTTTCAGAGCACATCTTTCTTTCCTCTATCTTCTGATTTTCTGAATTACTATTCATATATTTCACTATGTATCTGAAATTGTGTTCCATTAATCTAGTTGTCCTATTTTTTTAATCTTCAGACACAGAATCAAAAGTAATAATTGAAATATTTCCCTAATATCTTTTTTCTTAAGCTTCAGGTCCCTAGCAAAAACTACATGGTAACTTTTCTTAAACCTCATTTGAAAACCAGTGTTGACTCTAATGGACTAGGTGATATTTACATTAGTAAATCACCCTGGTCACTAACATTACACCCTTCCTATGCCCTATAGTGGGAAGGAAAACAGAAACTACCAGCACAGGCATCCTTAGCTCATTCCCAATCCTGTGCATAGCTTTGTATTAGGCATTGGGGGCACAAAAAAAAATATATAATCATTCTTATCCTTAAACAGACAAACTAGAAATTCTTAGTTGTTACTGGGATAAGCTGTGATCCCCAAATATATAAGATTCAAGTAGCAGAAGAAAAAAAAAATGGGAAAAATCTGATTTATACTGGAGAGTCCCAAATTTTGCAATTCAAACATAACCATTTCAGCTGGGAATATTCTAGACAGTGTTTAGCAAAATGTGCCATAAATGTTGAAAGAAATCTTCAATAGGATATGTTTTGAAAATACCAGGTTAGACAAAACTAAATAAATTTGCTTGTTAATGAAATAAACTATTTAGCTACAAAGAAATATATTTATGTGATGCTAAAAGGACAAAACCTAGGGTGCTTCCAAATTGTTTGTGTGTATTTCATTAACTTTTTATTCTGAGATCATTGTAGATTCCCATTCATTGTAATAAACAATACAGATAACATCCATATAAATTCCATACAGTTTCCCCCAATAGTAACATCTTGCAAAACGTTAGCATAATATCACAACCAGGAAATCGAAGTAATAGGTTTATTTTCAAAGGTGCCTCAGTCTTTAGCATTCCAGTGATTCTTGTGATGCTTTGGGAAGCATAGCAGTAGTAGGCAAAATGCCTAATTTTACCTGCATGTATCACCTTTCATTGTGTTATTTTTTTTTCCTTAAGTAAATAAGCCACGGCCAGGAGATTTGTACTGTATGGAACATGCTTTAGAAAAAGTTCCCATAGAAATACTGTCGTGTGCTACATCTTTACACTCATGTCCCACAGGCTATCATATATAGGTAACAATTTGAGCTTTATGGGTTAGAATGTGGGAGGTTGTCTAGACATTAAAAAAAAAATGTTGTTGGGATGCCTGGGTGGCTTAGCAGTTGAGTGTCTGCCTTCAGCTCAAGGCTTGATCCCGGGGCCTGGAATAGAATCTCGGTCAGGCTTCCAGTAGGGAGCCTGCTTCTCACTCAGCCTATGTTTCTGCCTCTCTCTCTCCTGTGTCTCTCATGAATGAATAAATAAATCTCAAAAAAAAAAAAAAAGTTGTTAAAATGAAAGGTTGTTTAGACACAAAATAAATCAACAAAATGTGTAAGAAGTAATGATACTTTAGTTTACAATATTCAAAAAGTGAGCAATGTTCTAATTTTAAGGATGATAAAATTCCCTAAAAGAAAAAAAATTTTGAACATATTATAACTTCAATATAATGTTCTTTGATTAGTAGAATTCAAAATACTCTGTTTCTTTGTAATCAAGTATATATTTGACAAGCGTTTTTAAAATACCCAACATGTGTCAGACTCTTCTGGGGGCTAAAGATATAAAGAGTAAGATTTAATCTTTGCCCTCAAAACCCAGGCTAAATCAAGTGGCATTTAAAATTATAAATTAATAATTGCAGACATTATGCAACACTATTTTTTCTATAGAAAAAACATTTTTTTTTGTTTTATACTTAGGTATGGAGTTAATTATTTGACAGTTTCCTAGAATAGATTAGTAGTCTCAATGATATCAATATTTTATCTACTACTAAGGAACTATTTTATTAAAAGGAGCTTGAGGCAAACAAGTATTGAGAATTAGTGAAGTATAGGTCATTTCTATATGGAAAAATTCAGTGGAAAATTTACTGATATACAGCTGGATATATAAATAAGTAAATAATCTTGGTGATATATTTCCATAAGTGCAGAGAAGTTAATTTGAAAATGTCTTCTGTCAGAAACAAATCCATATGATTCTAGCTAATTTGAGAATAACCCTATTCTATTAAGGTCCGACTCACAAGCATTCTTTTTCATAACACCTTTATTGATATATATTTTAAATACTATAAAATTCAGCCTCTTTAATGTATATAGTTCAGTGGCTTTATGCAACTATCACCATTATCTCATTTTAGACTATTTTGGCACCCTCAGAGAAATCCTACGCTCATTTAGTTGTCACTCCCTATTTCCTCTTTCCCTAAATCCTGGCAACTACTAATCTACTTATCTCTATGGATTTGTTATTCTGGACATTTCATTTAATGCAATCTTACATTTGTATAATTTTGTGACTGGCTTCTTTTATATAATGTATCATTACTTTATTCCTTTTATGTTGAATAATATTCCATTGTATAGATATAATACATTGTATTTACCCATTCATCAGTTAATGGACTTTTGTGCTATTTCCAGTTTTTGGCTGTTAGGTATCTTCCCAAGCCTTTTAATGCATCTTTGCCTAAGCCTGTTTATCTTAATGTTTCAAATTTGAAATAGTACATCTCTCTCTCTCTCTCTCTCTCTCTCTCTCTCCTATGAAATAGATTATAAGGAGAAGTTGCTGATACAGTATGGTGCTTAACCGGTGGCAGTAGGTTCTGTTGCTCCAATACTTAAGATTTAAAATTTACATGATCCTCCAAGCCTAATTTAATTGTCACACCACTGTGTTTCAGACAGCCTGTTTATTTAATTGCATGCATGTCTCTAGAGGTCAATAAATTATCAAGAAAAATGAAGTCAAGCCCACATTGGAGAAGAACATGCCATCTGAAATACGGAAATGCCTTCCTCTTTCATATACGTTATAAGTGCTGTAATTTGCAAAGAATGCTTTGGTGGCTTTCTGGTACAATTTGGAGAGATCAGAAATAGTACAGGAGAACTATTTCCTTTTCACCACTATTCCCTTTGTGTTAGTTCAAGGTTTACCATTCAAAACTAATGCAGAAAGAAGGGACTTAGATATGGTCTTAAATTCTCCCAGTAACATTCTAATAAAGCATGCAAGTCTAATTACACAAAAGGTTTTTGAAATAAAATGATCTTAGAGTTCATTTTATTCAATCTTTATCCAATAATTTGGCCCACACCATTATGTCTCTAATGACATATTATTTACTCATTAATCTTTTTTTTCTTTTGCTGGGCAAATATACACACACCAAATCTAGACAATAAGGTTACAACACAAATATGGTTCTTACTTATACCAAACATACATTTATGTGGTGAAATTAACTAAGTAAATAAACAAATTGCTGGTTTTGAAATAAAGAATGACAGCATGACTAGGAAAGGCACAAAAAGGAGATTTATGGTGATATATGAAGGATGAGAAAGAACCAGCAATAGGAGGATGAAGGGAAAAGAACATCTGGCAGAAAGTAATTCCAATGACACTATATGAGAATGAGACAAGCATGTTAATCACATAGAAAAAGTTGAATGTGATTCAAGTGCAGTAGGAAAGGATAGGGTGCACAGAAATAAGAGGAAGAAATGGTAGAGGATCATGCAAGGTCTTGTTGGGAGTTTGGGTTTCTGTCTAAGTATTTTCTTTTAAAGGGATAAAATAAATCAGCAACTTTGTAAAAAGTCATTCTTGCTGCCATGTGACACATGGTTTAAATAACCGGATGTATTTACTGGCTTTTAGAGTCTTCCAAGGAGAAGTAACAATGGCTAACCCTAGGTATATAGCAGTTGAGATGAAAAGAAAGAACGCCAGCTTCTAGTTGAATAATCCTGAAAACAGTGCCTCCAAAGTTTTCTTATTTATTTCAAAGAGGTTGGATTGTTAAATGGCTTTTCTGGAGAATGAGTCTGTTTTTTTGCTTCATAATAAGTACTCTCAAATCTCATAACAACAGCAAACCTTTATTTTCTTCTTGGTGGTATGCAGGTCAGCTTGACTTTGCTAGATTTGGATGGACTTGGCCCAAGATTCTGGGCTGAGGCCAGGTATGCTTTGTACATTCCCAGGATCCTTGTAAGGCTGGTTATTCAAGAAGTGTTCTTCTCATGGAAGTTACAAAAAGTACCAGAGGGCAAGGCAAACTGCGTTAGTGTGTTTGAATTTTTCCTCGGAACTGGAACCCTGTTCCTTCAAACCACTTATCTTCCATAGCAAACTCAAACTTTTCCGAAGTTTGTCTATTATCAAGAAGGCAGAGAACTATATCATCTACTTTAAGTGGAAGGGCTGCATGGACACATGGCTAGAAGTATAGAGGTATAATTCTGATATAGAAAGTAAAGAATTGGAAACAATACTCCAATCTACCACATCTAACAGCTATAACTTTTGCTTCCTGATTCCTAAATTTCTCTCTGCAGCCATAACAAAGAGCTATTTCTTTAACAAATAGATGTGTAATCATTTAAAATCAGCTTGTAATACACAAACATATAAATATTGTTCAAGAAAAAGTATTTAACTATTTCTCTGGTGTTAAAATCATATCAAAATACTTGAGCTTCAGGCCCCAAATGTGCTTTCCAATCTTATCTCCCACCATGCTTAAACTTTTGTCCACTTCTTCAATCACATAAGCCATAGGCTGATCCATGACTCCCTAAATACATTATGAACTTTCAACTGGCCCTGCATCTATTCTAGCTATTTCTTTGAGCTAAAATATTCCACCTCCACCATGTCATCCTCATAAAATCCTTTTTCTTTTTTTCAACACTGCATTCAAATGTCAAATCTACTGTAAAGCCTCCCTGATCCTGCAGGCAGAATTAATAGCTTCTTCATCTATGATTATTGTATTTTTTTAGTGCCATATGTAATGTAGTCACTGGAGGTAGAATGTCTTTTCTTCTCTCACCCTCTCAATTATCCAAAAGAAAGAAATTTCTTCTCATTTATGGCAATAGGGAGAGTGCATCTCTCAACATACTATCATTTTTCATTCACTGAAGAAAACAGATGTAATTCTAGTATTTCAGACAGAAAATGGCACAAAAGCAAGAAATAGATGCTTAAATAGTGTTGGACATGCTGGAGTAGCCCAACTGATTAGGTGTCTTGACACAGTTCCCAAAATATCAAAGAATTAACCTGCCAGAGGTTCTACTCCCTCTGCCCGAAGAGGAAGGAAGGGAATCAGAAAAATGCTACTGGCTGCATTAGCTTAAGAATACACTGCTGAGTTTAGGGGTTGCAAAAGGTTAGGAACAAAAAGGTTATCAGCTATTCCAACAGCCACACAGGAGCTTGGATCTAGCAGTGCCACTTCAGAAAATCTCACATCTCTGCAATCTGGCTTGCCAGCAGAAACCTGCAAAAAGCAGCAGGAATATTGCTTCCATCTACATTCCACCTTTCAAACCTTGCATCAGTGCATGGTTTGAAAGCCTATTTACATTCATATACCTAATCAGAGAGAAGTCAGAAAAAAGCAGAGTTTTTAGCTGTGAGAATTCATGTTGAGTATGAAATACACCATATATCTGATGGTCTATTTCACTTCTTACTCTTCCCGCACATTAAGAGAAATATATAGTAGCTGATGGATGAGCTACATCAAATTTGACAAACATCGGTCCCATTTATCTGTCCGTGTAGACCTAGCGTAGTAAAACAGTGAGAAACCATCCCTCTTTTGTGCTCTTTGAGTCTTCACTTAACAGAATGTGAGGCAGCAGCTGTCCAGCTAAACTTTCTCTCTGTATACACCCCTTTATCCCTGATCCAATTCCTAGTTCTGGTACAGAGGAGAGTGTTCCAGAAATCCAATCCTATTTTGCCTCTCAAATCTAAGCAATTCTTTCAATCCTGATTTATGGGGAGAAGAAGAAGAAAAAAAAGCAAAACAAAACAACAAACAAAACAACATAATCAAAGGGGAACAGATTAGGATTATATTATCATTCCCTAATTCCAGGATTTATATGTTTGGAAGTCAATCCCCATGGCAAGATCATAAACTCCTCACTGTAAAGAGTATTCTCAGTGCTTGAAACCTGACAGACTTCCAAATATTTTAAATAAATTTAAGGGAATATGATCCTCACTTAACATTTTAAATTTCATGTAGTGAAGGGACAACATAGTCCCCCCCCCCCCCCAGTAACAGTCATTGACAATCAGACAGGTATACATTCAAATTTGGCTGTAACTCTTTTTTTTTTTTTTTTTTTTTAATTTGGCTGTAACTCTTAACAAATCTTTGACCATGACCCATTATCTCAACTCCCTATTTCTCTGTTTATTCACCTATAAATAAGATAAAGTATTACCTATCTTGTAGGGCATATGCAAATGTAAGTGGATAATGTTTATGAGAAAATGTGGTAATGAGTAGATAATCAGTGAACAATTAGTTTGTTTTTTGTTTTGTTTTTTGCTTTCCCTCCCCTTCCTGGTCTCTGCTTTCCTTAAAATTCTTGTTACTAGTCTCAAGACAATATCAGTACATTATATTTCCTCTCAAGTGTGATGCCTGGAAGTGAACACAATGTTTCAGGTGTGGTTCATCTAACACATCTATAGAGGGGGAGACTATCACAATAAGTTTAACTAGTTATACCTGACATATCAATTAGAATATTTGAAAGACAATTTGCACTATTGATTTATATTTCATTTAATCAATCCCTTTGGTTTTCTTTTTTTTTTTTTTTAATTTTTATTTATTTATGATAGTCACACAGAGAGAGAGAGAGAGAGAGAGAGGCAGAGACACAGGCAGAGGGAGAAGCAGGCTCCATGCACCGGGAGCCCAATGTGGGATTCGATCCCGGGTCTCCAGGATCACGCCCTGGGCCAAAGGCAGGCGCCAAACCGCTGCGCCACCCAGGGATCCCAATCCCTTTGGTTTTCATACCAACTGCTTTAGGAGAATTCCTACATTCTTAATGCATTCAAAGTAAAGAATATATATGTTTCATGTATTAAATTAAACCTATTGAGGGATGCCTCAGTGGTTCAGTGGTTGAACATCTGCCTTCCACTCAGGTCCTGGGATTAAGACCCACATCAGGCTCCCTCCTTCTCCCTCTGCCTATGTCTCTGCCTCTCTCTCTGTGTCTCTCGTGAATGAAGTCTTTAAAATAAATAGATAGATAGATATAGATAGATAGATGATAGATGAATGAATGAATGAATGAATGAATAAATAAATAAATAAATAAATTTAACCTATTGCCTCTTATTTACCTATTATCCAGGTTTTCTTTTATGCTGACTCTCTACTTCTATATATTTGTTATATTTTTATTTGTGATATTTTAAATTTTTTTGTCATCTGTAATCCTTTTGTATACCATCATTATCCTCACCAAAGTATATACAAAAATTATTGATTAGGAAAAGCCTGAAGCAGAGACTTGGATTGTCCACTAGAGATCACTTTCTAGATTGACATCAACTTTATGGGTACTGACTACCTAATTCATCATATTATCAATTTCCTTAATATTCTCATTCTCTTCACTTTCCTCAACTTATTTCACAAGGGTATCATGATATATTGCTAGATAATTTGAAGAAATAGAGACATACTTGGCATAAAATATAGCTATCATCCTGTTTGGAAGAAAGAGAAAAAAGTCCTTTAATATCCCAATCAACAGAACATTGATTTGAATTTATTATTCACATTTTTTGCATATTTGATATAGTAGAGCATGGATCTTTATGAGCCAGTTGTAGTGGTATAGTAATCAGCTATTCCTTTGATACATATTGTGCTTCCAGAGTTGAATTATTTAGCTGTTATCTTTTGAGCAAAGTACAATTCTTGGACTTTTTTGGATGTAACTCAGGCTATTAATGATTAAATAGAGCCACTTTGCTCATAATTAGCATTATTTGAAAATTGTTCAGCCATATAGACAGCCCTTGACTTACAATAGCTCTACTTATTATTTTTTGACATTACAATGGTGAAAAAGTGTTAAACATTTAGTAGTAGAAACTATTTTGAATTTTGATCTCTTTCCAGGCTAGTGATTTACTACTGGTATGATATTCTCTCATTTGCTGGGCAGTGGCAGCGAATCATAGGTCCCAGTCAGCCACACAAACCTGAAGGTGAAATTCAACCAATATACTCAGAACCATTCTATACCACACAACATTCTTTTTTTCAGTTTTAGTATAGTATGCAAAAATTACATGAAATTTTCAACAATTTATTAAACAGCTTTGTGTTAGATGATTTTGCCAAACTCTAGGCCAACATACATGTTCTGAGCACATTCAAGGGAGGCTAGGCTAAGCTATGATGTTCAGTAGGTTAGCTGTATTAAACACATTTCAACCTAATGATATTTTCAAGTTACTGTGGGTTTATTGGGGCATAAACCATCATAAGTCAAGGAAGAGCAATATTAAACATTGAAAGGCTAGAACTCTATGTTTGAATTTTTAAAGTTGAACAAAATGAAATATTTACCCAAAGTAGCTTACTATCAGTACTTAATCTTCTATAACAGTATGCAGAAAGTCAGTGGTAATTTCAAGAAAAATACAAACATCCTAAAAATTTTTAAATTAACCTAATTTTCTACTATAAGCTCAGGTTTAGTTCACTGACCACATTCAGATATCACAATGTGTATCTGATGAACTTAGGTATCAGGGTGACCCTGAAGCATCTATTTCAGTAAATTAATTGTAAGAGTTTAAAGACCTGCATGCTAGAAAAAGTAGAGTAAAGCAGAGATTATTTTTCACATGTGTCACATCCCAGACCAAACCTTGAGACTCTTACTGAGCCTCATGGAGAAAGAGTTAACACAGAATCTGAAGTACCTTTTGTCACCTTGCACCCTTTTGTTTTTTCTGCAGCTTTGCTTCTGTATTCTGCAGTGTGATGGTTGGTCTACTTTTGAACAGGCCCAGAAGCTTTAACATATTGCATATGCCAAAAACATAGTGACAATCTGGTACTTTTAGAGGTATGAGCATTTTGTGCATGGAGAAGCACCACCTTCACATAGCCATCAGTGTTTATTGAATTGACAAAAGTTGCAACTAAAGGGCAGAGGACTTTACAAGCAACAGATTGAAATGAAGGACTAGAACAAGAGATTAAGACCATTTTATATGCTCTTGCTGTAACTACAACCATAAGTATTCTTTGTGTGTACACATGAGACAACACTTGGGAATGTTCAGAAATAACTAATATTTTTAGGATATCTGGAGATATGATATAAGTAGCTATAGTTAGAAAGTAGCACATTTTGAATAGTACTGTTAACATGATCTATTATTAATTTTATAGGCCCTCAAGTGCAGAAGAAACTAGGTTTCAATTGTAAATTATTATTTACCCTAAGATAAAGTTGTTATACAGTGGTTTTCTTTTAGGTTATATCTTATGGTCCATCTTCTAATGCCCTTACAAATATTTAATGCATTTTGAATAAATATAAAGCAGTCAAAAAAATAAAACAGTCTGACATATTTTTTTTAACTTTTTCAGAACAGGAGCCATATTTTATTCACTTTTGTTTCAGTCCTTACAATATTTTGGAGTACAGTGTACACTCGATAAAACTTTTTGATTATAAATATTAAATTTATGACAAAATTGTTGAATTCTTAAATCATTGTGTTTTGGTTAAGTTTTGATCAGTAACTCTGTTTAAAATAAACTAGTGAATTTTTCTCTGAGTCTACTTTGAGATAGACTATTTTGGGGATATTAGATAATCAAAGTTTTCCACACCACAGAATCATCATATTTTAGAGATAATAAATGTGGATAGTCAAAATTCCTTTAAAAATAAACTAATGGGAAAAAAAATAATAAATAAATAAATAAACTAATGGAAATTGGCTTGTCAATAATACACAGCTCAAGTTTGAACTTTGAGATTTACATTTGATAAAATAGGTTTGCATTTCTAAGAAAATAAATGTGAGCCTATAATGCTGAAGTAAAAAGACAAAAATTATAAGAGACAAGTAAAAGCAAAAGGCTCAGCTTTTATTGATAGTTTTTTGTTGTTGTATTGGTGTATCTATCAGTAGTAAAAATATATATTGCCTCCCCTATGTGAGTATTCTGATGTGCTGGGTCAATTTCTATGATCCTTTTCCTAAATGTCTAGAAATAAGAGAAAGGCAATGAGGACATCCCACTGTGAACATGAAGGATTCTTTAATTAACAAAACAAAACAGACAATAAAGGCTTCTTTTAATTCCATATTTTTTTTTCATTTCTTCTGGTTTTTATTTATATATGTATTTATTTATTATTAATTAATTAATTTTTATTTTTATGAAGTCACATAAGATGACATTTGTTAGAACAGTATTTTCCCAACTGGGAAAAATATAGTAAGACTAGACTACAGGACAAAAAATAATACATACTTTGTTTTCCATTCAGGATCTTAGGGGCTTTTTTCCTGGCTCTAGAACTCTCTGTTCTGTTTTGGTGACTTGCCAAAAAAAAAAAAAAAAAAAAAAAAAAAATCCCAGAGCAGTGATGGTTTCTCAAAGTAACTTCTGTTTAAAATAATACTTTTAAGGAAATAAAACATCTTTCTACATAATATTAAACTATTTAAAACATCTCGATCATAACAATACATCTTAATATCTCAACAAATTTGATTAAATTTCTTGATAGAAAAAATATGGTAAAAAGTTTCTAGAAGCTATTTACTCTAACCAGAGCAGTTTTTGAAGAATTTGAAGGTCTAATGGTAAGTCTAGTTAATGAAATATACTATCAGTGTATCAACAATTAAAAATTGAATTGAAAGAGAAAAAAATATTGAAGTCAGAAGCAATGGAGAATCTGTCTGTAGTCCAATTATAGGTCTGTAAACAATTTATATGTTTGTGTTGGTGCACCTGGGTGGCTCAGTGGTTGAGGATCTGCCTTTGGCTCAGGCAAATCATGATCCATTGGGATCAATCATGATCCATTGGGCACCCTGCAGGGAGCCTGCTTCTCCCTCTGCCTATGTCTCTGCCTTTCTGTTTCTCAAGAATAAATAAAATCTTAAAAAAATATATATATATGTGTGTGGGTAATGTATTCAAGCAATCAATCCATATTTTCATATGTAATTTCATTTTTTGATGAAGATATACAACTTTAAATTAGCCTTAATTTACCTGATTGAATTTTAATATTGTCATACAAAGTATCTGAGACATTGTTTTTTTAGAATAAGAGGAAATATTTTAAAGTATTATAAATAATGCAATTTTTATAATCAGGATTATAATACCAAAAGAAAAATATGATGCTAATAAATTCAAGGAGACATAATTATGAATGGAGCTAACAATAGTAAAGAAACATATTAACAACCTTTAAGTTGTTACTTAAACAAGAAAAATCTTAACAGTGAAACTAATAAAATAAACTGATTTGATCATGTCATTTAAAAAAAGTATATGTTGAATTTCATATATATTTCCAAGTAAAAAAGATCTCATTTTTTGTAAAACCATGCATACTTGTATAAAGTATTTTTAAAAAGTTGCACATAACTAATTTTGATTTAAATAAGATCTGATTTATTCAAATTGGTCCAATATGTTTGTTTAATGTAAATACCCACTTTTTAACTTCTTGAAGCTGTATTCAGGGTACTTGGGACAAAATTAAAATATGAAAAATACTACTCTTTATATGACGTTGAAGTCTGATGCCAGAACTTGTAAAGTCCAACTTCTAAAAATGTACTAAGAGATGTAGGGGGAAAAAAAAACATATAAATATTTGAATCAGGTACAAGCCTTAAGACAAATGATCCCTGATGTTTTAATCCCATTACACATTACCAATATTGTATCACAAATGTACTATTCTTCAAATGTGACACAGACAAATTCAGAAATGAATTTGAAGAAAGGCAAAAAAGGCTTCACTGCCAGGAAATTCAATAAGTTAAATGCTTTCCTAACTTGTCATAATTGCCAATGATTCATGATTTATAGAGTTTATTCAATGAAAACTACCAATAATGAATGCTTTTAAGAAATAATAATTAAGAAGCTAACAGAAAAGATGTGCAAAAGTAATTTTCATCTAATCTAAAAGTATTTCTTTCAAAAACTAGTTTTTCGGGGTAATAGATCCTGACTCAGGGCCTCCCCAGATTCACTGGGCCATAGTTTTCTGATCCATGCTTCCAATGACCTTTGTCAAAGATAAACAAAGATTGATACTATTTAAAGCGGTAAATACAGATTTTAATCAGTAAGATTCTATTGCAATAGAAAACAGATTGAGGGATCCCTGGGTGGCGCAGCAGTTTGGCACCTGCCTTTGGCCCAGGGCGCGATCCTGGAGACCAGGGATCGAATCCCATGTCGGGCTCCCGGTGCATGGAGCCTGCTTCTCCCTCTGCCTATGTCTCTGCCTCTCTCTCTCTCTCTCTCTCTCTCTGTGACTATCATAAATAAAAAAAAATAATAATAAAAAACAAAAAATAAAGAAAACAGATTGAAGGGTAAACTGAACTCAACTTCAATTTTTACAAAGATGGCAGAGAGTCTTAAAGGGAGAACAGGAGAATAAGAAGGAAGTTGAGCAGGTGCTCACTGGGTCAGGAAAATGAAAAAAATTAACAAAAAAAGGGAAAAGATGTTTGTTGATCTAGGTAAAAGCCATCTTGCATTGTTAATTGCTGCTTATGGAATTTAAGTTCCTATGCTCTCGCAGGGACTGGGATGTAGGGACCCACTATCTTTAAGTGATTTCTGGAAGAAACAGTAAATTCTTCTGGTTGCCTTGAGTTTTCTGCTTCCTTTTCTGAAGGAGGTCAGGTCTTCTGAGGGATGTGGCCACTAGAAACTATGTTAGAGTTCTGTTCAAGACTTTATAGGCCAAGGTTTAGGCCTAGTTAAGAAGATAGGTCCAATAAGCCTGGCTAGACTTTGGTGAAGGACAGAATCTTTCTAACCTTCCAGGAAAATCACTTGGCAACAATTACATTTGCATAGGCCAAGGCAGAGATGGCTTCACATGTGTCTCACCTGTGCAGTCATAGAGGGCTCTGTGCTCAGAAGGACCCTGGGCTAGGTTCATATTCTGTTGTGCCATGATGAAATTCTTAATAATTTTTCAATAAGAGGTCCACATTTTCATTTCACACTTATGTTCACAAATTACGTAGCCATTCTTGGGTTACAAAGTAGAAGTTTGGATTTCCACGACACAGAGACAGACTTATTGAGTTCTGCTACTGCCTTCAAACATCACGTATTGTAGCTCTGCTCCCACCCTCAGTGCTTCTCGTTTTCATGCACGTGAACTTCAGTTAATAGGAAACTAGAAAGAAGAATGGTGGATACGTTGTTCTCCCTTCTTGGATGCTGAGGAAATGATTTCATATATAGTGTTTCTAAACAACTCCTGCCGCAGCCTCCTGTGACAGCCAACAAGTGTGTTTCTTTATGAAGCTAAGGGTTGGTAACACACTTCCTTTTGTTGTTTTCCTTCCTTACCTACCTAGGTCCTTTTTGCCCTCACTCTAGGATTAGACCGTGCCCCCACCTACTGCAATAAATCAATTGCATGTATATTTGGGTTCAGGCTAGTTTTTTAAGGTACTCAAACTAAGATACTGAGAAACAGTGAAAACCACCTAATTTTTCTTCTTTTTAAGTGAAATATTTAAGCATTAATAAAAATTGCCAAAAATTATAAAAGAATAATTTCTAATCACTTGTTATGGTAACAAAACAAATATTTGTCTATAAGTTAATTGAGACAGTTTAGTTTCTGAAACATCAGCTCTTTTTAGAGACATTCCCTTGGACAGCTCCTTGATACTTCTAATCATTCAAATAAACTTAACAAAAGACAAACATTAATTATACGTCACAACTTAAAATATTTTCCACAGGTTGCATAACATTTGATTAATATTTTTAAAATAGTAATTTAATAATTTAGATATGTAAAACATTCAGTTAATGGGGCAGAGCCTATTCATGTTAACTTTAACATATAGTCTTTCTGAAACAAAAATATAATAATAGAGAAATGTCCATTTTAACCAATATATGTAAGACAGTAAAAACTATTTTGAAATTTGAACTACATTTCTGACATATATACACATATATTATGCCTATTGGCTATGTACATTTCATCTACTCTTATAATTTGGCATTATTTTCTAGAAGAGTTCACTACTGTGTCTCATAACTTTCTCTTAAGCAGCATGGTAACATAAAGTGTTTTTTTTAACTCAACTTGTCAAATTTTTTACCACTGTTATTTCTTTTGATTTCAAAATTGTGCCAAAATTTAAAATAAAGCCAGTTCTTATGTTCTTTTAAATTGTGCTCATTTGTGAACATTTCTTTGCTTTTTAAGACTGTAAGATGTTCCAGGCTCATCTTGAACATATCCTGCCACAGACCTGGGGTGGTGTTTAAAAGTCAAATTCTAACCATTAAGGCACTTATAGCAACTGTAATTTCATGACTTTTATTTATTATTTTTTGGAGGGTAGAGTTGAAATATATGCACATTCATCAGGAAATAAATCTGACAATTCCATTAAAAGTAATATCTCAGGGATCCCCCATACCGCTCTATATCTCATATTTCATTCTCTTCATCGTAGTTTGCCCTTAGAAGTATGCAATGTAAATACAATATATTTTTAGTATCTCTATCTAGAAGTTGAATCCAATCATTAGGATACAATCCAGACATGTAGCTTGAACTCTTCATGATGTCAATAGTAAGAATCATATATATATATATGATTAATATTTTATATTAAAGAAATCTTAAAAAGCTGTGATATCAAATGCAATGGAGGAGCTTTAAGAGAATCATAGATTGCAAAAGATAAAAAATGAACAAGTAGATTTAATAATGATAGTAAATGAAATTTGAATATGATGCCTATACCACAAAATATTGTATCTTTGCAGTGATAATGGCATGAGGTTATGTAGAAGAATGTTCTTGCTTTTGATATTTTGTAATACACATGTTTACATTAAATAGGAAGTAAAGTGGATTGATGTCTACCATTTTCACTCAAATTGTTCAACAAACAAGTACACACATACTCATACAAGAATAGATAAAGCCAAATATATGCATAGGCAGGATTTCCTATGAAACTCTAGTTCAAAACTACTATCTTAAATGACTACATTAACTATTTGCTTTATAATCAAATCACAAATTATATAATATTCAAAATATTGCACTTAAAATATTTTTGAAATAGAAGTTCAAAATTGTCAAAAAGACAGTAAATGAGAACAGTCACCACAATCGGCACATGGAACTGAAATAAGACATTTGAAGATCATATATGTCTGTTGGGAAAATATATATATATATATATTTCTTTCAAGTTTTTATTTCAATCCTAGTTGGTTAACATTTAATGTAATATTAGGGGACGCCTGGGTGGCTCAGTGGTTGAGCATCTACACTTTTGGCTCAGGGCTTGATCCAGGGATTCTGGGATCCAGTCCTACATCAGGCTCCCTGCAAGGAGCCTGCTTCTCCCCCTGTCTATGTCTCTGCCTCTTTCTGTGTCTCTCATGAATAAATAAATAAAATATTTTTTTAATGTAATGTTAGTTTCAGGAGTAGAATTTAGTAATTCATCACTTACATACAAGGAAAAAAAATATTTTTAAATGAAGTATGTATTTGTTTTTTTCAAGTTATATGTCATTTATCTTTTAAAGCTGTCAGTGTTTCTACTGTATAGTTTACATATGCTATGAGTTCAGTAGGTCTCCTTGTTGCTTTTATAGTTAAGATTATATGAATATGAAAGAACAAGGCATTTATTTATCATATAAAAGTCTGCTTCTCTAACGATGCTATATCTTTAAATCATAATGTTAAACAACTGTATTAATCATGTCAACCACTAATTAATTAATTGCCAAAATTTCAGAAAAAAACTTCAAACTCCAAATTAGAGGAGGATTATATATGTATGTAATAATATGTATGTAATGTATATATGTATATAATATATATAATTTATGTATAAATATATTTCAAATATTTATATATGTAACTTATATTTTTAATAACCATATATATAGGGCCATATGTAAAAAACTTTTAATGGTGGCCATTTTATATATAAAATTTCTTTTTCTAATTAGAAAAAAATTTATAAATAAACTCCATATGATATAAACAAACTATGACATATCAAGCTTAAATGTTTATAATTTATGACCATTGCTAATTATTTACTCAAAATATCAAAAAAGAAGAAAGAGAAGGCTTTCTTCTTGTTTACAAATTGACCTAGGTAGAGATAACATCTATGAGTTTTTCTTGCATTCAGATGTGTTTGACATATTTTTATCTATGCTCTGTAAACTCAAAGCACCCAGCTAGTTCTTCTATGAAATCATGACAAAAATTTCCCTGGATGAAGCTTGAATCTGTCCTTAAACCGTCTGTAATATTCTTCCTTACATAAACCATAAAAACAACCACTAAGATTATACATTTCTTGTGTATTTTATGGAATCATGGCAAATGCAACCTCAAATCCATACCACTGATGTGCTGGAAGAAACTTCCATGGGTAGTGCTTTCAATAAACATTAGAAAGCTCATGAGATATTCTGAAGTTATGAACATCAGTTCGAAAAGCCAACAAAAAATCTTATTAGAAGGAATGTAAAATATACAGCAATTGACTTAAGATCATCCAATGAGATAAAGAAAAAACATTTAAGAGACAATGGAATAAGTATATGAAAATGTAAAAAAGAACAAATCTGAAATTTTAGGAATAGAAATATGGACATGATATTTATATAAAATGAATAGTTTGTTTTCTAAGACTATAGACTCGATGAAGCAGAAGAGAGAATATCTAACTGTAAGATAAGACTGTGAAAAATTTTCCAAACTTGGTAGAGAGAAAAAAGAGTTTAACATTTAAAAGTTACCCAAAATAAATCATAGATAATCTCCAAAATATATGTTATTGGTTTCCAGTAAGAGAGCAGATAGAAGATTTGACTATAAAAACTCTGAGATGAATAGCATTTATGAATCCCTTTTATTTTCCAAAGTATCATTAATTTTATTAACTTCATAAGGTGTCTCAAATGGCAGATATTTCAATGGGTCCTAAAGGTATTATACCTTGACCAGATCATTTCTACCAATGCCTCGACTCCTGAGATCAGAAAAGCCTTTCTGAACTAACCAAATTACCTCTATCTACAATTAACCTATGTAAAATAGGAATTTAAGTTGAAGTGTTTTTGTGTAGTTGTAAACATGTATGGTTATCTTCAGGTCAGTATTAATATGTAAGTCAAGATGTTTGACCAATAAGTTATAACTCTCATGTTTTGGGGATTTTTCCCCAAAACATTAAAGTATAACATCTTTTTGTTACCACTAGGAATGCAGACTTGTACTAAGGTACACTCAAAGCATGTGAATTTTACCATTTAAATGTAGTCCTAACTACTTAGAAGACACAGGCAATTTGTGTTTACATTTGGGTGTATCAGAAATCTGGACTGAGCAGAGTGTCTTCAAATTATCTCAGAAAACTTAATGTAACAATCATTCTTAGATGTGTCCTCTGGGGATTATGTTTGGCTCTTCTGAATGACAGGGATGGTTTACAATCTATTGTTCTTGTTTAGAAATTTAAAAGTAATTATACTTTATTTACAACTTTTAATTAAGAGAGTAGTTAAAAAAAAAAAAATAGGGATGCCTGGGTGGCTCAGCAAATGAGTGTCTGCCTTTGGCCCAGGGCATGATCCCAGAGTTCTGGGATCGAGTCCTGCATCGGGCTCCCTGCATGGAATCTGTTTCTACCTCTGCCTCTGTCTCTGCCTTTCTCTCTCTCTCTCTCATGAATAAATAAATAAAATCTCAAAAAAATAAAAAAATAAAAATATAGTCTTCATTTCACTCTTATTATCACTTACCAAAAAATAATTGTAAACTACAATTTGATCTCTACTCTTGAGATTTAAATAGATATCTTTCTTGAAGCTCTAACATATACAGTAATCAATCATATAAAAGATTCAGATACTGTTAAAAATACTTAAATTTTGTCAAAGGCCAATGATCAACATCCCTTCCATATGGGCCAGAGCATTTCATATAATGACATTGTCTCTGGAGAACTCACAGGGCCCCTTGGTCTCCCTGTCATTCTCTTCCCCTGTACTGTCTCTGTAATGTTGCTGCCAGCTGTGTACAATCATTAGGAACCACTGCTCATATACTGTTAAATCCACCCTGATTGGTTCCTCTACTTGGCCAGCAGAGAAATTCTGAAATGTCAGATACCAAGCATTTTCACATAAGCATGCACAGATTCCACTATACCTGGAGTATCTGCTTTTGCTATTTTTCTTATTTTGGAGTGATTGTAATATTCTCAAGGTAAAATCTTCATCATGTGGACAATGCTCTGTGACTTTATGGAAAACATTTGAGTTTCTAACAAGAAGCATGTGGCTGGGCCTGGTTTCACTTCACTGATTTTTCTTCTTATGCCTTGCTACTTTGATGCTCTGTTTCTTTGGCTTGACTTTCTTATTTAACCTTTAATCTCAATTAAATAGAAAGACTGAATAGGTAATACTCTGGAATGCATTTCTGGCTCATTTAGCAAAATTGTACATAAGTAACATACCTATGGATGGTAGTAAAAACAGAATTTATTTTCCATTATATTTATGATGCCTTTCCAATTAATGAGTTTAATTAGGAAATTCATAAATCTTCCAAATTGAATGCTGTGTCTATTGTACGTGACTGTGAAACATCATGTGGTCTGCCTTTGGGGGAAAAACTCAGAAATATGTCAAGAATAGGAACATTATAGGGAAAAAACAGACCGAAAAAAATCCATGTATCAAATTTGCTAACATTCTTATAAAGAAAAGGGTTACATGAAACAGATTATTGAGGTCAACAGAGAAATTCTTGACAGATAAAGAACTCTGATTGATTTAACTCCAGACTTTCTAATACAAGTATATTTCATGACCCTTACTAGATATGCCAGAAGAGTTATGGTTTAAATATTCTTCTATTGGGCAGCCTGGGTGGCTCAGTGGTTTAGCGCCATCTTCCGCCTACGGTGCGATCCTGTAGACCCAGGATTGAGTCCCACGTCGGGCTCCCTGCAGGGAGCCTGCTTCTCCCTCTGCCTGTATCTGTCTCTCTCTCTCTGTGTATCTCTCATGAATAAATAAATAAAATCTTTAAAACATAATAAAATAAATATTCTTCTATTTAATTTCCTATGGATTTTCAGAATTATTTATTTCTCAAAAGATGTGGGGTGCATCTAGTTGTATATACTTAATAGTTTTTTATGTAGAATTAGCATTTTTCTTCTCCTGGAACCACATCAAAATTTACCATCTACCAGTACCAACTCTCTTTCTCTCTTTTTCTTTTGTAATACATAAACTGAAATACTAATGAAATTTGGATTCCTGAAATAGACTCATGAGATTATATAAAATGAAACTTCTTTTCCTTCCTAGCCCACTACTGCTACCAAGTGCTTCCAGTTTAAAGAAGCATGACACACTCTGAATTTCCTTGACTAATAGGCGTCAGGCAGATCTTTACATTTAGCAGGTGTATCTAGTAATCACATGCAAAATTTGACAGCACATTCAAAAACTGTTAATCAAATATTTTTACCAGTTTTATAGGCTAATTATACAATCAGAAAATTCACGACTCATTTTCATCTTAAATTTAGAACAGTGAAGCAAACTAGGAGGAATAGAAAGGGAAAGATGGGAAGTAAGGACACTGCTCTCAGCCTTGTTTGTGGTAAGTAACCTTTCACTAATGAGGAAAATTTGCCCCGAGAATTTATTTATTTTTTAAAGCATGCACACTTTCTGAGAAAAAATGTCATACCTCATTAAAAATATACACTGTTAATATATCTGGCATTGAGTAACAATGCATATTGTACTTGGCAGAGTTCACAATTAATTAGCAAAATTTTCCATCCGCCTCCTTGATAATTGTGTTTGTACTTAGCACTTTTTACTGACATCGGAGTAGTTTTTCAGTACCTAAGACTTTGGAAAAGCAAAGGAAAAATCTAACTCAGAAAAGAGAATTACAAGTCAAAAATCAGAATATATTTCTTATTAACTGTAGCTGTGGAAGGAAAACAGATGGTTGCAAAATTAAGGCCTTATTCATATCTGTTCACTGGAAAAGCTCAAAGCAAATTCTAAGTAAATGTACTAGCATTTACGTCCTTCAATGTAATAACAGCTTTAGAAGAGTGATTCAGAGCACCTGAGGGAAGTGAACCAAAGTTCCTCTTGACTTTTATTTATTGTACAGTAGAGAATGACCACAGATAGAAAAAGAGAAACAAGTCTTTCCTGCAGGGTAAAGAATGAAAAAGCCAGTGAATTTATTAATCTTTCATGAGACCAAAAGCCAACATTTAAATTTGGCTAACATGAATCTTAGGATAGAATTGGTTCACTTAACAAAAGTGCATGTATGCGTGTGCGTGCACACACATACACACAAACACACACACACTCCCTCTCTCAAAACTGAAAATGACTGATGCTACTTTTTTATCCATAAAGCTGTATGCTTTGGTAAAGTTTGTTAGGGTTAACTTACTAAACTTTGGATATGTGACTACATTTGTAAAGATATGTGTAATAATTTTGTATTTCAGTTTTTTAAATTTTTATTCTTAAAGATATCATGTGTAGTAATTTTATATTTCATCCCCAAATACAGGTATGATCTGCAATTTTTCATACAGTTCTATTTAAATAAACTTTCTGTGTTCCCTATGCACCAGGTTTATACAGATTTTATTTTTTCATAGAGATTTTATTTTATTTTTATTTTTTTTTTCATAGAGATTTTAAACTCAGACATTTTTATACATTGCCAGCCCTGTATGACAAGGTTTGCTCTTAAAGATGTTGTAAAGTAGCTGGGAAAAACCACTGATTATATATCATTGCTCCATCCTAATCTTACTTGAGATAGCCATTCTTCTGCCATATGATTCCTTCAGACTAGATGACCCTGTACTGATTTGGGGTCATTAGAGGGACATAAGACTCTATTTTGAGTCTGAAATATTCATTGCCTACAATACATTTTCTTGGCTGTTAAAGTTAGCCCGTATCTCTGAGGACTTGGTGTCTCCCATGACACTGCCTACAATATGCTGCCCCGGCTTCTGGTGCTTATAGGACTCACTGTTTTCTGTCTTCCCAGTTTGAGACATCTCTAAAAAAACATTAACACTTCAGAATACTTTTAAATCAAAGTTCCTAGCCATTTGCGTGCCATTGACCCTTTTGACATCCTGGTGATGCATATGAATCCATTCTCAGAATAATACTACTAATGCTTTAAAAAAAAAAAGAAGGAAGACCAATTATATTGAAACACATTATCAAAATATTCTAAACAATTTGTGATATGATATTGAGTACCTTCATTAACATAGTAACAAATATAATATAAAGATGGTTCTTATAGTGATTTTGAAGTCATGATAATCATCAAAAGTATTCTGAGGTATCTGCAACAACTATGACATGATAGAAAATATTTGTAATGTCTATTGGTAACAAAGTCCCAGGTACTGTTAGTATTGTTGACATTCATAATTGAAAGAAATGCTAAATTGTAGTCAAGGCTAACTGAGACAAAAATGATGTAATGTTTTCCATTTACATTCACAGAAGCTGTAAGTTCTCATCTATGGGTCGAAATTAAGAATTTCCTCTTTAAAAAAATAATTTTCTCTTTATATAATTTAGGCTTTTTAAAATGTATAATATTTCAGAGACTTCCTGTTTCTTGGCACCCTGAAAATATTACCTGGGACAAGCTATCACAAAGCCTGGACTTCCAATTAATCAGTAAAAAGAGAATTTCAATGAAGACAAAATCAATTTAATAGCTTGCTATATAATTTTGCCGTATATATTTTCATTGGATTAAGATCCGATCTATTTTCTTCCTCTCAAAAAATAATCCGTCTGTTGTATAGCTCTAAATTCTGAGATATGCCAGACTCAATAGAGCAAAATATATCTTTAGAAAAAGTCAAGGAAATAAGCAATGTTAAACAATCCTCTCTCAGCACAGCTCTGTTGCATAAATCCTCAAAAATCCCATGGCTCTCCAATTTCTCAAAGTGCCTATTTCTCACATGGCTTCACACATGGTCTTTGTAAACTATACTTTGTCTCTGTTGCCAGAATCCTTGTCATCTTCTCCATGTTATTCTCCCTGCACCTATATATCTCTCTGACTGAAAGGGCTACCACAGAGGAAGACTTTAACTTCATTAGGAGTTTGGCATTAGCAGAGCCTTGGTACAGAAACAGGAGGCTCTCTTTTTTTAGTCTTACCCTTCTAATTACACCTCAACTGCCTGCAAATTCAGTCAAGGTTCTAAAGTTTATTACAAGTTCCTGAAATGCCAGTGGCCTTTGGAATTTAATTTGTGGCTTGCATTATAAGTATGGTAAGCTTTATATATTCAGAACCTTCATTTCTATATTGGTGTTCTACTTTCTCCATAACAATCACTTAGGCTCTGTTTCTTCATAGAACCAATCCCCACTTAAATATATGGATGGGCTTAGAGTTGTCACTATCTGGTTTTAAGTCTTAGAGTTCCCAGTAAGAGTTTTCCACATCCATTCTCCTATCTTAGAAGAAATGTTATTCTAATTTTCTATTTAAATTAGCATTTCATAAGAGTCTGTATAATTTTACCAAAATGTAGATGGGAGTTGGGTCTGATGTGATGTGGGTACCATGGATTGGGGTGAGAAAGACAGAATAAAGATGTCAGAACTAAGAATATCCAAGCAAAGATTACTTTTCTCCAAAAAATATAAATGTAAAGAAATAGAGAGTTGATGTTGGAGATTTTTTTTTAGTGAGTCAGATGTTGACTCATTTCTTGTTATACTCATTGGCTTGAAACTATCACAAAATCAACAGTGGAGAAAATTCTTAAAAACATTTTAGGTCCTTTTTCCAATACAAAATGGAAAGTTTTTCCAAAAATAGTAGTAGAACCAAGAAATATACATGATAATTAACCACCACTGAATGAGGAAAATGATTTAAATGCAGAAGTACTAGACATGAAAAAATAAAATAAATGAAGAGTTAGAATACTGATTGTTCTATACAAAATAAGCCAAGCTGAATATCTTCATTTTTAAAGACTTTCTTTCTTTTTATTTTCTATAGAATAGTTTTCTTTTTTACCCTCTAAACGTATATTAGTTTTGACTTACTCAAGTGTAAAGGAACTTCGTTCCACTTACAAGCTTCATTTAATTGTAGTCCTAGCAGACGAGAGGAAATATAGGGTCTCTCACAGATATATTTGATAGTTGATTTTAATCGTGTCTCCATGATGCACAGTAGTCCTCTTTATCTGCAGCTTTGCTTTCCATGGTTTCAGTTACCCATGGTCAACTGCAGTAAGCATAGTATCATCCTTCTAAGGTATCATCAAGTAGTCAATAGTAGTCTAACAATTTGTCACAATACCCACATCATTTACCCCACTTCATCTTATCATGTAGGCATTTTTATCATCTCACATCAGCACTAAAAGAAAGGTGAGTAGTATACAATAAGACATTTTGAGAGAGAGACCACATTCACATAACTTTTATTACAGTATATTGTTATAATTGTTTTATTTTATTATTGGCCATTACAGTTAATCTCTTGCTGCACCTAGTTTATAAATTCAACTCTGGGCACCCGGGTGGCTTAGCAGTTTAGCAACTGACTTTGGCCGTGGAGTGATCCTGGAGACCCCGGATCGAGTCCACCATCGGGCTCCCAGCATGGAGCCTGCTCCTCCCCCTGCCTGTGTCTCTGCCTCTCTCTCTCTCTCTCTCTCTCTCTCTCAAGAATAAATAAATAAAATCTTAAAAAAAATTGGACTCTATCACAGGGATGTGTGTATAGGAATAAAGCATAGTATATATAAGTTTCAGTACTATATTTAGTTTCAGGCGTCGGCTGAGAGTCTTAAAATGTATCCCCCATGAATAAGGGGGCCTACTATGCATGAAGCGTTACAACCAAAACTGCCAATGAAGCATAAAATAGCCTGCACTTTCTGCTTCATAAAAACAGACATGATAGATGTGGACAATTTCATTCACAAATTGTGCCTTTGACTTTTTTTTAATACCAAAAAGTATAGAAAATAAAATAAAGAGAAGTGCAACAGAGCACTATTTGCAGTAAATGTGAAATGTTCTGAGGTGATTATGATTTAGCATCATCAACAGAGTGTCCAAGAAACTGTCACAACTAATAGCAGCATCCTATGGAAACAGATCCCTGAAGTCAGACATGTCCTCTGCCTCCAAGTTGTTTACTCCACTCAGTATTTTATGAAACGCTCAGATTGTAATTGTTTCACCAATCAGTATGTAATCAAACTCGCCTGAAAAATGAAACTTTATAATGGCTACAACAGATAGCTATTTAAATTGGTAGAAATAATGATATTTTAAAGGATGACAATGATACTGCAACATTTTTTTAGATTTTTTTTTTTTTTTATTTCTACTTAGGTAAAATGCCTAGAGCTAATACAGGGACATAAGAATGCTTTCATTGTCAGTCAGTGCAATGAAAGATAAAGAAAACTAAAGAGAATTATCAATGTGAAGGGAAAATAAAATACTTCCTGAGTCCTACACAAGTTTCACTGGTTTAAGTTAAAAGGAAAAAATAGAGTGGATTAAAATTTCCATCTATAGTTTCTAATAAGCTCTAGAAATCACAAGCCTAATATTAATTAACAAGTAGTGACTGTAGTACCCCCAAAATGGCCATTTATAGTAGCAGGGAAGTCTTAAAAGTATCTTATAAATATGGAAGTAAATAATTTTCACTTGTGGTATTCATCAGTAAAATTGTATCAAATGTGATAATTTTCAAAATATAGACATATTTTGCAAATAAATCTGAGACATGCTATGTAGGAGCTAAGAACATATTAAGATAGGATAGGATGATAAAGAATCTGATGTACATTCTGTTTTTCATTCCTTTCCACCTTCTTTCTTTCCTTCATTCTATTCTACTTTCCTTCCATGTTCCCCATTTCTTCTCTCTCTTTTTCTCTTTTTAACTCAGAATTCATTGATCATTTTTATTAGTCTAAGCTCTAGACTAGTGATTCAGAGAAACATAAGATATAGTGCCCAATTTTGAATAACTCAATATTGTGGCAGAGAAAGACTTACAGAAGAGTATTTGTGAAATTCTGTGAGCTATATTGAAGCTATCTGCAGGAAGCTATGGGACACAGAAAATGGAAGAATGATAAGTCTGAAAGGTTGAGAAAATTAGTATTTAATGTAATAATTAGAACCCTGGTTCAAGATGTCAAAGATTGGTTTGAAGTAAGATTGCATTATTCAGATAATTACAAAGAGTTCAGCATGTTTAAAGTATTTTGTGAATAAGGACTTCTGATCACCAAAGATGTGAAGACAGAGGTTGGCTGCACAATATCTGAAAGAGAACTAAATAAGTTTGAAGGGTTTTAGAGAGGGAAATTCATCCATGAACTAAATTAAGTAAATGAGTCCATTAGAAATTCAATTTCGTTGAAATGATTATATGTCCCTGTTAGGTCATTTTCCTATCCTTCCCCCCACACACAAAATGTGATTATATGTTCAATATTCATTTACTTATTAAGTGAAAGATTATAATTGAAGGCTTTTGTTAAGTAAAAATGGGATATTTATATTTATATTATATATGTATATATTAATATTAAATATATTATATATTTATTTATATTATATATATTATATATTTATATTATGATTGCTATATCACCAATATCGATCATAGTATCTATCGCAGGATAGGTGATCAATAATTATTTACTAAATGAATAAACAGATTATTTTAGTCTGAGTCTGTGAGGAATTTCTAGTTATATCCTTAAATCGTAGGATAGGTGATCAATAATTATTTACTAAATGAACAGATTATTTTAATCTGAGTCTGTGAAGAATTTATAGTTATATCCTTAAATCCATTGTATCTAAAGTTTTGACATCGTGGATGACAAGAATAATGTGAAGGGCAGAATTATAAAGTTATTCCCCAAGATTTTTGTTCTCTGATTATCTAGTCAAATGCTAATCTTAATAAATCTGTGAATGGACTTTGCTGATATAATTAAGATGCCTAACCAGCTCACCTTAAGATACGGGATTATTTTGGGTTGTTCAGGGGAGCTAAATGTAATCACACGGATCCTTAAAAACAAAAGAGGAAGACAGAAGTCAATCAGAGAGATGTAGCAGAAGGAGAAGTCTTAGAGATTCAAAGCCTGAGGGGGACTCAACCTACAGGTATCAGAAGGAAGCCACATGGAAAATATGATAAGTAGTATGAGCACTCTCCAGATGCAAAGGCTGGCCCCTTGCTGATGGCCTCCAAGGAAACTGAGACCTCAGTCCCATAATTGCCGAAACTGAATCAGGCCATCAACCAGAATGAGTTTGGGAGATTAATCTCCAGAGTCTGCAGAAAGGAACATCTTGAATTTGCTCTTGTGATATGCAGAATAAAGGAGCCAGGTAAATTGTACCATGCCCAGACTTGTGACTCACAGAGCAGTGAGATAACAAATGGGTATTCATTTAAACTGCTAAATTTGTGGTAATCTGTTATATTTGAAATTAACTAAAACATATTAGTATATTTGAAATAAATTAAAACAAGCAGTTATAATATTTTTCCTTAAAATAAATATTATAGGAAAGAAACTTTGAATGATATCTCAGATACTTAAATTTTAATTTATTTCAACACATTAAATAAAAATCTATCATGTTTTCAACATGATGCTTTTCAAAATGAGAAAGAAGAAAGTATTTGAATGAGAATTAGACTGTCAGAACTCAGGGGACATTACTATTATCCCTTTTAAGCATCCTGAACACTGTATTCCATCATGGACTTACAAATATCATGACTACTGAAAAACAAAGGGATAGAGTATCTATTTAATGTGAAGAGGAGGGTGAAAAGAGGGAGGGCTTGTCTGGTGGTCTCAGAGGTTTCACTGAAGTACAAGATTTTCTGTTGAGTATTACACCGTAGGAATTAAGTATGGGATTTAAGCAGAATCTGAGAAAATAAAAATAACAGTGACAAATAATAAAGGCTTCTGAGAGTTCTAAAGAATAAACTCATGACAGAGTATTTACCTATTACCCTTGTTGTACCTCTCTCATCCCAGAAAACTCAGGAATTTTAACGAAGTTTTTGCAAAATTGAAGTTATTTTTTAAATTTCTGTTTCTGTTCTGTTTTAGCAAAAGATGTTTATGTTCTTTTAGGAAAAGATTACTTAGATCTTCTATGTTGATCCAAATTGCTTAGATCAATAAATAGTCCAAACAAGCACAAAACTAGGATTCAACTCCTAATGTTTAACATATTAACAATTATGTAAACAAAGTCAATTCACAAAAATCTATAAATATTATATAAAACAAATACAATGTACATTCATCGCAAGCTTCATGTGATTGATCATATTGTTTTGCCTAATGAAACAACTTACCATAAGATGAATTTGGCACCCATGGCTTTGGAGTTTTGGATTTCATCCTGACATGCATTTACATGTGTTCATTCATTCTTCACAGCTTTGCAAAAGCTATATGGGACTTGCCTCAACTGGAATATGTTATTTTGAAGCGACTAGTCATTTTATTATTTTCTTATTATCCTATCATAATTAAATACAGACTGCTTTGCACCAACATATTTGTAAAGGTACAGGCATTATATCATCTGCATATAATAAATATGCTTATATTAATTTTAAGCTCAAAACTATATTTTTTATTTTAAAATAAATTAATAAGGAGTATATGTATCTAATCAAACAAACAAATGAGAAACAAATAAGCAGCATAAAGAATATAGAGCGAGGGCATCCCTGGGTGGCTCGGTGGTTTAGCACCTGCCTTTGGCCCAGGGCATGATCCTGGAGACCCAGGATCGAGTCCCACGTCGGGCTCCTGGCATGGAGCCTGCTTCTCCCTCCTCCTGTGTCTCTGCCTCTCTCTCTCTCTCTCTCTCTGTCTATCATGAATTAAAGAAAAAAAAAAAGAATATAGAGTGACAGATAACTCTGCCTCCTGCTACTGACTCCCCAGTCTTTCATCCCCTACACTCAGTCAACCATTGCAACTATTTATTATTCTAGAAATCATTTGTTTATGTATACGTATGTGCAAGTGTGTGTATCTTTGACTAATACATACATATTTCTTTATTATACAGGTGAAAATGGCTCTAATCTTGTTACTTCACATAAGAAGTCAATCACTTTTTCTTATCATTTCCTGAAGATTCACTTTATTGTCTTAGTGGCTACACATTTTTAATGAGATGTCATAATTTCTTTATTTCCCTATTGATGACCTTTAATTGTTTGCTACTACAAACAATGCTGTATCAGATATTTAACTGTGATATTTAAGATTTCACATTTTCCTTTATCTGGTACCACTTTAAAACAAATAGACTTTAAGTTCACAGCAAAATTTAGCAGAAAGTACAGAAATTTCCCATATACCCCTTTCTCATGCCAAGCCCCCTTACTATCATTTCCCACTAAAGTGGTACATTTGTTACAATCTATGAGCCTACATTGACACATTATTATTACTCAAAGTCCATAGATCATATTACACTCCACTGGATGATGTACAATCTATGGGTTTGAACAATTGTGTGAGGACATGAATCCACTATTATAGTATCAGAGAGAATATATTCACTACCCTAAAAATCCTCTTGCTCCACCTATTTAGCCTATATTAATTCTTAGATCATCTGCAGAATGAAAAGTAATGCAGAAAACTAAAGTAGTGTCCTGGGAAGGAACTTTGTGAAATACCTTTGGACAGGTTCTAGAGTGGGTGAAGTGAAATTTCACTTTCAATGTAGGAGATGTAGATTGCTTCAGAGCAAACTGACAATCACTGTGATCCCTTAGCAGAGAGGGGGCAGAGAGAAGTGGGTAGGCAGATCTGGCCCTAAGACCATGGGTTTCCCCATAGACTGGTGGACCCAGTTAAGATCTCCTGGTCCACAGTAATCAGGAAGAAAAAAAGCATATAAAATTGCTCTCTCCTGGAGACAGGAAAGTCATTTATTTAGAGGCTTTTGTAATGTAAAGGATTGAAAAAAGGAGATGGAAGAAGGCTGAATTAAACAGAGGACGAAGAAAGATCATTTTTAAAAAAGTAACAAGTGCAGGAGAAAGGAGAAAGCTAAATAAAGAAGTATAGAGGAGGGACAAAAAAATTGGAAAAGAAAATGAAATTCAGGGGCACAGTCTTGGAGTTTAGTGATTGTAAAAAAAAAAAGAAGCAATAGCAAAACATTGGCCAGATTTTAATATTCAGACAGCATCAAAATAGTTTTCACTTACACTTTTCATAAAAGTTATGGTTTGAATTCAATATCTTCTATAATTTGGCTGCAACAGTTTGGAGTTCTTAAATTTCCATTTCATTTACAGGTTTTAAAGTTGGCTGTAAAAATCTGTTCCCAAACAAAACTCAGACCTACCAAAAGAATTAAACATATTTTATGTACTCTCAAGACAGTTTTATCTCTCCTCAAAAAAATAAAAAAATAAAAGTACAATATTACCAGCCTCCTACTCTTACACATGCTTAAGATGGGAAAAGATTTTGATGTCAAGTATTATGTATGCCATTTACCCTTCAGTAAAATAAAATAAACATTTACCAGATTGAGACAGTGATGTTTATAAAGAGCTTCATATATTCTGGCATTTTTTAGATGTGTTTTATGATGTATTCATAAATAATGGATCTATAGCATGCAAATATACTGCTGAAGTATATTTCTAACATGTTTAGAAAGAGATGCTGTGCTTTACTAGCACGTGTTTTGAATTTTATTAATAATAACACAACATGTGGTGAGCTATGTATTACCTACTTTATAGAGGGCACTTACTAGAGATCTTTTATTCTTACTTTATAGTTACATAAAAAACTAAGTTTGTGCACAAGAAATAGTCTATCAAGTCATCCTGTATTATTATATGGGCTAAAATTAAAATGACTATCTTTATTCTTTGGAAATAATAATAGTAGATATTTATAGGTAAATGATAGGCAGATAAAGGTATATAGATATATTTATGCATTGGTTAATACATACAATATATGCTTCAGATTAAACAAAACATACTGCAGTTGATTATGTTTAGTAACGTACATTCAAATAGATATTATGATTCAACACTGCTTTATTAAAACAAAACTTGTTATTAGGTCAGAATTTCATTTACAATAGGAATTTATCTACATCCTTGCAAAATTTCTGAAGTATAGTGAGAATTAAATAAATAAATCTTTAAAATTGGAATAATAAAATGTATCCTAATAGTTAACTTTCTTAAATTACACCATCCTTACTAAAGCATAAACCTTTTATTATTAATAAATAAAATCTTTAAAAAACTTTTATTTAAAGACAGCAATAGAGCTTAAATATCTGGGAAATTAATTTTTATTAAAAAGATTAGCAGATAACTATAAAATAACACATATTATAAGACAAGGTGTCCTTAATGCATACAGGTTCAATATAATTAATATTCTGTGTTATTATTCATTATATATAATATAATTTTAAAATGTAAAACATAAATAATAAAGTAAATTTTATATTTTCTTTAATGTTTTATATTTACTAGTTTAAAGGGGACAATATTTTATAGATACTTTTTTTTTAGATTTTTATTTATTTACTAATGAGAGACACAGAGATAGAGGCAGAGACATAGGCACAGGGAGAAGCAGGCTCCATCCAGGAAGCCTGATGTGGACCTCCATCCCTGGACTCCAGGATCATGCCCTGAGCCAAAGGCAAGACACTCAACTGCCTAGCGACCCAGTTGTCCCTATAGATACTTTTCTGTCATTGATTTAGCCAACCATAGTTATTATGTGTCATGGTTTGTATATAATTAAATGTGTAGATTCAAAGAAGTCAGTAAAATATTAGAAAATTGGGGTCCTGATCAGCTGATTTTCATTGCTTTAAAACTATTCTCATGTCTTCTCTCTTTTGTTTATTTAAGCAAGGGATTATTCATTCCTCCAAAAAGATAAGATAATGCTACTTAAACGTAGTAGCATTCTTCCATACCTGCTAGCTTACGTGCACTGATCCAGTATTTCCTATTTGTTTTGTATCCTCTTTGGTAAATTAAGTAAATTTTTGTTTTGAATGGATACATTCAAATGTTACAATAATCATGTATATATTACATGTTACAAATAATCATGTATATATTTAATATACTTTAAAATCTACAACAAAATTTATCAAATTTTCTAAGCCTCTACTTTAAAAATGTAAAGCAAAATAATGACCTATGAGAAGTTTGAATGAGGCTTTTTTTTTTTAAGATTTTATTTATTTATTCATGAGAGACACAGAGAGAAGCAGAGACATGGGCAGAGGGGCAGGCTCGATGCAAGGCGCCTGACCCGGGACTCCATGCTGGGACTCCAGGATCATGCCCTGGGCCAAAGGCAAGCGCTAAACTGCTGAGCTACCCAGGAATCCCTGAATGAAGCATTTTTATATTTTGTTTTTTGTAATCTATTCATAAATCAAGTCTTGTTCAAATATAACCAGTAATATTTCAAAGATTACTTTTATTGATTTTTATTACAAAAAATACACAAGTAGCATATAATCTATGCAAACTCCAAAAAAAAAAAGGAAAGTATTAAAAAAAGGGGTAGCCCACCAAAACCCAAATATAATTAACATTTTGATTATATGTCATTCTTGATTATATGTTTCTGCATCCTTTTCAGTAAGATTGAAGTCACACTCTTTTAACAATAATGTATAAGTCTTTTGAATCACATAAGAGAAACATAGAGGGTTTTTTCCAAAGATATCAAAATTAATGAAATATTTTTATTTAAAACATTAGTACACATACTTAAAAGTAGAATATCTCACACTGTAATTATTATACACTAAAGATGAGTAATTACACTGTAATTATTATACACTACATATCCAGAATTAAGTAGGCTTACATATTTTGAGCTTTTGTGATTTGATCATTGAAAAGTGTACCTTGGAGCACCTGGGTGGCTCAGTCTGTTAAGTGTCTGTCTTTGGCTCAGGTCATGATCCTGGTGTCCTAGGATCCAGCCCCATGTTGGGCTTCCTGCTCAGGGTGAGGGATAGGGGAGGAGCCTCTGCTTGCTTTCTCTCTCCCTCTCTCTCTCTCAAATAAATAAATAAAATATTAAAAAAGAGAAAACTATTTCTTATTACAATTTCAAAATGATTTTTTGTACTGACATGAGTAATTTCCTATGGATTTTAACCACTGGTCTTTATGTTATGTGATTTGTTCACATGGTTCATGCCAAATTATTTTTTAAAAGAAAATGGAAAAGATGGAAAAGGAAGTGAAACAACCTTTAAAAAGTGCTCATCATCACTAATCATCAGAGAAATGTAAACCAGAACTAAAATGAGATATCTCCTCACACCTGGAAGGATGTCTACTACCAAAAAGGAAAAAAAGATAATGAGTGTTGGTGAGAATGTGAAGGAAAGGGAAGGAAAGGGAACCCTTCTATACAACAGTATACTTGTATACTGTTGATGAGAATGTAAACTGGTACACTATGGAAGTAGTATGGAGACTCCTCAAAAAGAAAAATAGAATACTACATGATCCAACAAATCCATTTCAAGTCATATTTCTTATTTATTTTTCATTATTTTAAAGATTGTATTTATTTCTTCATGAGAGACACACAGAGAGAGAGAGAGAGAGAGAGGCAGAGACATAGGCAGAGGGAGAAGCAGGCTTCATGCAGGGAACCTGATGTGGGAGTTGATCCCGGGCCTGCAGGATCATGGGCTGAAGGCAGGTGCTAAACCACTTAGCCACCCAGGGATCCCAAGTCATATTTTTTAGACTATTTTTATTTATAGTATTTTCTTTAATTTTCCTGGGCAGACATTAATTGAAGAAAAATACTGTATTATGTAGATGTAAAATGAATAATTAAAAATAACCCACCTTTAACATTAGGCTAAAGAACAAAATTATAATTTTTTAGTGAAGTCTTAGACTAATTTACATTGCAGGGTGTGGAGCTACTAAAAATAAATAAATAAATAAATAAATAAATAAATAAATAAATAAATACCATTCTATAAAAATAAAGATACTTGTTACATACAAAGCTGTTTGATGTTTTCTTATCAACTTTAATTATATTGTTCTAAAGTACTTCAGCAATATTATTTTCTTAATTCTTTGATGTATAATAATTTTGCTTTTTTGATCTTTTTTATTATAAATTCTAGCTGATTATTATCACCATATAGAAATATAATTAATTACAATTGACTGATTATAATTCATTTATTTTGTAACCAGCCACTATACTTAACTTTATCTTCAGTATATTATGGCATTATTAAAAATGATAGAATTACCTCTTCTTTCCCATAATTTTATAATGTACAAGGAAATTTATTAACTTATTGCATTATCTAGAACTTCTCTACATTGTGATATAGCATTTAAGAATAGAGACATTTATATTATCACTGTATCTATTGCTGGTTACCTCTGGATGTTCAACATTAAATATGATTCTAGACTTTGATTTTAAATAATATTTACCATGCTTAAGAGATATCTTTTGATTACTAATTTTCAATAAAAAGTTATCCTTTTTCAGGGTGCCTGGGTGGCTCAGTCAGTCAAGCATGGGACTCTCGATTTCAGCTCAGGTCATGATCTCAGCGTTCTAGGATGGAGTGGGCTGTGCACTCAGCAGCGAGCATGATTGAGGATTCAATCCCTTTCCTTCTGCACCTCTCCTGCTCATGCACTCTCTTTCTTTCAGTAATAAATAAAGAAATCTTTTTAAAAATGTATCCTTTTTTAAATCAGGGGAAAATACAAAATTTTTATTAAATACATTTTGTGATATATTACAGATGACTAGTTGGTTTTATTCATTTAACCAATATGTGTAAGGTATTAGATTATTAGGTTCCCCAGTGCTTTATTTTGGGGTAAAATGTTTTCTCTTAGATTATTTCTGGTGTTTTATACTTGCTGTTATTGCTGATGTATTATTATGTTTTTATTTTTCACATTAGTTTTATAATATTTTATTTAATTTTATTCATCTATTATCTCAAGTATTTTACTTACAAATATATTTTCTTGCATTCTTCATATACCATGATATATAGGTGTTATGAATTTCTTAGTGTATAGCATTTAAATTACTAATATCATTGAGATTTCTAAGTATTTTAATATAAATTCTACCTAATACTTTATGTGATCATGTTCTATTAATATTTATATAACATCTATATCATTTTTAATTTAGATCTTTATGTTTTCTCTATATTTCTCTATTTTATTTCTCTATATTGTTATGTTATTCTCTGTATTATTATATATTTTACCATTTATGAATATGGCATGTGTTTATTACTATTATCTAAGAATGATAATGCTCTATGATTCATATCCATACAATACTTCATATCCTACATTTAAGCAAATATTTATATTTTTGTGAAGTTTTATAATATTTATTAGAAAAATATAATTGCAGTAAATTTATGTCCTTAAATTCATTCGTAGAATAGCACACTTATGCATTTATAAAGTCATTTATATTTGAATTTTTCAGAGGATTTATAATTTGTTAAGATAGATAATTCTTGAATGAATAACAGTCTATATTAGTCTACTATAAATTATGATTTTTGTTTTGGATATATTAATGGAAGTATATAAATGGCTCAATTTTATTTTTTTATTTATTTTTAAGATTTTATTTATTTATTCATGACAGACACAGAGAGAGAGAGAGGCAGAGACACAGGCAGAGGGAAAAGCAGGCTCCATGCAGGGAGCCCGATGCGGGACTTGATCCCGGGACCCCAGGATCACGCCCTGGGCTGAAGGCAGTGCTAAACCGCTGAGCCACCCGGGCTACCCAATGGCTCAATTTTAATAATGAACACTTAAGGGTCTTGACACACATTCCAAAGTGACTTCCAAATAAGTTAAGTAAAGCAAAGCATGAGAGTTTCCCTTAAATCATTTCATTAGTTTTATTACTATTACAAAAATGCCAATTGAAAATATCAATGAGAATTTTTTGTTCTAATTAGTATTACTTGAATTATCAACAAGATTAAAATGATTTCTTAAGATTTTCTATTTGTCCTTTTTTGAAAATTTTTCTGCACCTTAATTGGCCCATTGTTAGTTATATGTGTGCAATGTACTTTCTTTAGGAACTAGCCCATTGTTTTCAGCACATATTCATAGAAACTTCATAGAAACTTCAAAGTAGATACAGGTTTCAGTCCTGCAAACATAGTACACCGCCTTTTGTAGTACAGAGTATGAACTTGTTATGAAACAGGGCTAATCAAAACTGATCCCTGTACTTAACATAATGTTGATAATATGAGGACTTCCCAGGGTTAGTAAGTGGAAAGGATTAATATTTGGTACCTTTGATGGACCAACTTCAAGGTCAAGTGGAGAAGGCTAAATGTACTATGAGAGTGAGTGCAACACAGAGAAGAAAGTAAAGCTCAGAGGGGGCAAAGGAGAGGAATTGCAAGAAAAGGTAGAGAAACAGAAAGGAATGAGAGACAAAGGCTTGATTCCATTATTTAAGCTTTTCATTCTTCTGGATATGAGGCTACACCTACTGTTGCAGTAGTAGTTATATGGATCAATAAGTTCCTTCTGTCTTGAACTAGTTTGACCTCAGTGTCATATATGGGTAACAACCAGTGTCCAAAAACATACATAAATTGCCAGCAGAGGCCCCATATTGTAACAGCAAACTCTAAATCGTACAACCAGAAAAACTGAGTTCTTAAAAGTAGCAGAAAGGATTTCCTATTTGACTGGGATTATGATAAAACTTTTTATATAGTCGCAAACAAGGTGGTTAAATTTCTATCTTTTTCAACTTTAAATTTAGATGATACTAGAGGTCATCTCCTCCTCCTCTTCCCTCTTTCTCCTTCTCCTCCTCCTTTCCTTCCCCCTCCCCCTCTTGCTGCTGCTGCTTCTTCTTCTTCTTCTTCTTCTTCTTCTTCTTCTTCTTCTTCTTCTTCTTCTCTTGAGTATAGTTGACATACAATTTCCCATTAGTTTCAGGTGTATCCTTAGTGATGCTATTTTCATTCAATCATTTAAACTATGTAGGTTAACTCTTATTAAGAGGAATAACAACAGGATACTTAAGAGAAAGAGGACTACCAGATTGTTCTTAGCAGTGATCACAGTACATAGTAAAATCTTTCACTAGAAATATAGAGGTTGAAGTTCAAAAGAAATTGCTCTGCTGAGTATTTAAAATTGGGTCTTGTATCTAATGCATTATCTTCATATTTTATTGGAGCATTCATCTTATTTTTTAAGATTTTATTTATTATTTGAGAGAATGAGAGAGAGAGAGCATGAGCGGGGTGTGGGGTGTCAGAGGAAGAGAGAGAAGCAGACTCCTCACTGAGTGAAGAACCAAAGGTAGAGCTTAATCTAAGACCCCAAAATCATAACCTGAGCCAAAGTCCGATGCTTAACCAATTGAGCCATCCAGGCAACCCCTAATAATCTTTTATTCACTGATAAACATTTACTCATTCACCCACAGCAGAAGCTTTTGTGATTAATTTAGTGGTTTAAAAAATACACTATACACAGACCTTCCAACCTCTTGAATAATTAATTCAAAATAGATCACGGGCCTAATTAAAATATAAAACTGTAAAACTCCTAGAAGACAACCTAAAGAAAGCCTAGACAATCTTCAGCATGGCAATGACTTTTTTACACAGCTCCAAAGGCATATCCATGAAATAAATATTTGATAAGCTGGACTTTATTGAAAGTAAAAACTTCTGCTCTGTGAAAGACAAGCCACAGATGTGAAAAAAATATTTGTAAAAGATAGAACTGATAAAGGTGACAGAGAACTGTTATCCAATATATACAAAAAAAAAACAACAAAACAAAACAAAAAAAAACCTCTAAAACTAAACAATAAGAAAACAACCAAACTTTTAAAAATGGGGCAAAGATCTTAACAGAAATGTCACTGGGATCCCTGGGTGGCGCAGCGGTTTGGCGCCTGCCTTTGGCCCAGGGCGTGATCCTGGAGATCCGGGATCGAATCCCACGTCGGGCTCCCGGTGCATGGAGCCTGCTTCTCCCTCTGCCTGTGTCTCTGCCTCTCTCTCTCTCACTGTGTGCCTATCATGAATAAATAAAAATTAAAAAAAAATAAAAAAATAAACATAAACTATTAACAGAAATGTCACTAAACAAGATACATAGATGGCAACTAAACATAAAAGTATGCTACACATCATATGTCATTAGGAAAAACAAATTAAAACAGCAATGAAATACCACTACACAACTTATTAGAATGGGCAAAATCCTGAATGCTGACATTACCAAATACTGGCAAGGATGTGGAACATTGGAAATTCTCATTCATTGCTGGCAGGAATGCAAAATGGTACAGTCATTTTGGAAGAAAGTTTGGTGGTTTCTTGCAAAACTAAATATACTCTTACCACAGGATCCAGGAGTCACATTCCTTGGTATTTAACCAAAAGAGATGAAAGTTTACATCTACACAAAACATGCACAACCATGTTTATAGAAGTTTTATTCATAATTACCAAAACTTAGGGCCCTCTAGGAATACTTTTTAAAATGAAAGTCTCTTGTTCTTAGCACAATTGGGTAGCCCACAATAACACCTCAATTATGAATATTGGTTTCCATTATTTTCTAATTTATTGGCATAGTTAAGATGAGATTTCTGGATATACTGATGTAGCTAAAAACAAGGTCATTTGAACTGAGGGTATAACCCTAGATTGTAGTAAATATTATCAAAGTTCTGTTGGAGAACACTGATCTCTGATGCTGCAAGTGTGTGTTTAAGAAATGTAAATACTAATGCTATATTAAAATTTATGAATAACTTCCAATTTCCTGTGAAAGTAAAGCAGACCACTGATTTGGCATTTTGGCAGTTAATATGGCAACTTACACTAACTTTATTGTCGTTGCATAAAAAGGTAGCTTCTGGGTCCTAGTTCAATTTTACAATCTTAGAAACAAAACTTCTATTTCAGTAGCCATACTTAGGGAACAGAAGTGTAGACAGTTTAGCCAATTAGATTTATTTAACAATGCTAATAAGATTATTGATTTGCTGCATATTTTTGTTTATATAAAAAGAAAATAGCCATATATTTATTTTTCAAATAAAATCTACTAGAGCTAAAAAGTTAGATTTGATGCTTCATTTTATTTCATTAAAGGCATATTAGATATAAAATATTGAAATAATTAATACAACTATTATTTATTTATATTACTCTTTTTCATAGGATTAAACTATTTGTCACTTGGGATTTAAAAAAAAAGATATCTCTTCAAATTGGTTAACATGAAGATTGGTTAACAGGAATATATCTCTTCTTATATGGTTAACATTCTTTGTCATTTGTGCCTATCAAATCTACAGGAGAATTCTTCATCTATCACAATTAATGGCATTTAAAAATACATTGCATTGTCTTTTCTACTGTATTTGTCTACTGTGCCAACAGATAAAAAGTTTCTACCTATAGGAAGCCTTTTGTTGTTGTTGTTGCGTTACAAATAAATATTAAACTTCCTACTGAAACAACAAATAATGTCTCTGAAAATGAGAATGTCATCTTTTTTGGCCTTGCAGCAACATTACCACTACATAGCTTTTTAATTTGGGCCTTATTCCTTATGAGTGGTTGTGACCTGGCTTAGGAATGCCAAGTGTCAGGACAGTTCAAATAAAAATAATCAGTAGGTTCAATTTGAGTCAAGGATCTATTAAAGTGTGTTCTTAAGTATTAGCTCATACACACGTTTTCTTTATGAATAGGCATACGTATGTATTCAGATTTAATCATAACTATAACTAACATTTATTTTAGGAAAATATAAATATTAGGAAAATAATTATTGGATAAAGATTATTAAGGATTAAACTTTATTTGCCAACTATCTGGAATAATTTTTTTAAGCATACTATCTTAAAAAAAAAAAAAAGCATACTATCTTGATGAAATTTAGAAATCTGGGACCTAGATCAGGATTCGGCTTAAATCATAAATTTTTGTTTACTAACTTGTACAATCTCTGATTTAGAGAAATAGAAAATGGAGGAGGATCAGTTATTGCTTTCAAGATTTTGATACATAAGGGAAACGAGCACAAATAATTATAAAAACCAATGCCAGAAGATAATTTCAACCAAAGTCCTATTCACATTGAAATTTTATTAAATTGGCAGGCACTGGGGAAGTTTTTTATGAATGAATTAATATTTGAAAAGGAGCCTGTGAGCAAGATTAAGAGAGAAAATGATGGAGAGAGAAAGAGACAGAGGTAGAAGGAAGAGTCAGAGCAAAAGAATTTGCTCCACAGAAAGAGATCTAATGCAGCAAGAGTGATTAAAATGAAAAAGGAGGAGATTAAAAGGATCAAATGCGAGAGAGGCTAAATTGCAGGGAAGGCACAGCTCAGTATGGAGAGCATGGCTTTTACGCAACCCATTTATTTCATTCATATTTGCTAAAATACCTTGCTAACTAAACCCACAAGATATTTTCTGATAAACACAAATGTCCGTCCATTAAATCTGTTGAATAGGTCTAAATACTTAACCTGCTTGAAAAATACATTATCATCACTTCTAAAAATTCCTTTTAGGAAGTCAAATTAATTTACAAATACTATTGGTAACTTAAAATTAACTTAAATATTGGATCTTAGATATTTGAAAAGACCATTAAGTAATATCAAAACCAGATATGTGGGTCTCATTGCAAGATAAACACCTGAACTGAAATGCTCTTATTGCTATATCACTAGTGTCTTGTCTCTTGGCAGTTTCAAGAATTGCCTTTAAATATTCTAAGTTTTGACTCTATTGGAGCTTAAAAATTTATTTCTTCTCTAAATATTCATTTCATATATTATTACTTCAGAAAACTGGTTACTAGATACCAACTTATCTCACTTTTATTAAATTCCTATTTTCTATAACATATATTATATATAAAGCATAATTTAAAAAATGAAGAAATGCAGGAGAACATGTTTATATAGTACATATTGAAAATAAGATAGGAGTACTATTGAAACCCCTGGATCTACCACTCCAATTGAAACACTCACTGTCTGCATGCCAAAAGTATTAACTAACCCATATTTTCTACTCATTTTCCCCTTCTTTCCAATATGGTTTTATGTCTTTATACAGTTTTCTTTAAACAATGCCTATGAAGTTTTTAGTACTTTGGAAATTCATAAATGACGTTATAAGGCACATGTTCCTCTGCAACTTCTTTGCTTATTAATGTCATGTTTGTGAATTTTGCTTACATAACTATTTCATTCACTTCCATCTCTGACAAGTATACTACACTTTATGCATACATTCTTCTATTTATGCATACATTCTTCCCTCAAGACATGTAGAGTTATTTTTAACTTGTTATATTTTCCTATTAGAATGTAAGCTGCTATAAATATTCTCATATGGATCTCCAGAGCATCTGAAATTGCTTGGAACATAGTTTTCTAGGACATCTGCCCAGGAATGGAATTTGTGGGATTATATATTTTTATGTAATTTGAATTTAATATTCAAATTCTTTATTAGAACATTACTGTGAATAATGTGAATGAATTTTAGGTTTTGCTTTTTTTCCATACTCCCTATTGTAATATCTTGGTCTATTTTCCTATTCCTGTATAACTTTACACTTGGCTTATATTTGCTTTGAAATAGATCAAGAAAATTCATAGGTGAGGCTCCTCTCTACGTTCCTCTACTTCTTCAGTAATATGTTATCTCTGGTCCTTTGTATTTCTATGTACATTGTATATTCTGCTTATCATCTATCCAATTGATAGGATGATATTGAAAAATAGACTTATTTGGGGGAAATATTTATCGTATCTTAATGATATTGATCCTTCCAGTTAATGATTACGATCTATCTCTTTGTTGTTGTCTTTTTTTAATGATTCCTCAATAAAACTTTTGACATATAAATCTTACACAGTTCTGATAGAATTAAACTAAAATAACATAGTTTTGTTTTCAATTTCAGTTTTGACATTTTACAGACCTAATTTTAGCTTTGTTGATGTTTGGGTTTATGATTGATTTTTGTGTGTTGATTTACAGTTTTTCTTTTATTTTTTTTTAATATTTTATTTTCTTATTCATGAGAGAGAGAGAGAGAAAGAGAGACGCAGAGACACAGGCAGAGGGAGAGCAGACTCCATGCAGGGAGCCTGATGTGGGACTCGATCCTGGGTCTCCAGGATCATGCCCTGGGCTAAAGGTGGCACTAAATTGCTAAGTCACCCGGGCTGTCCACTTTTACAGTTTTCCTACACTATTTTTTCTAATATTTTGATCCTAGATTCTTTGGGGTTATCTATGAATACAAATATATTATCTCTGAAAGATGAGAGTTTTCTTTCTTTCACTATTTTTTTATTTACCCAATTCTTACATATTTTTCTTTTCTTACTGTATTGTCTTGCATTACAATGATACAGTGACATTTATCATGCCTACTTATGTTCTGATATGTATGAAATTATTCCTAATATTCACCTCTATTATGAAGCAAGTTACAGATTATTTTTGTAGACACATTTAATCAACTTTAGAAAGTTATCCTTAATATTTCATTTAGGGCTTTTATCATGAATGGTTGTTGAATTTTATCAAAGGCCTTTGTTTTTGCAGTTAAGTAAATCCCTTAGTTTGCTCCTTTCTTATCTAAATATTAAAAATTCCATTTTTGCCCACTACACATCCACACATTTAGCTTTATGAGTGCTTTTATCTCTGACTCTTTTTTGACTTATTGCTTTTGTTTTGAGCATTTTTAAATATTTTGTATAAATATGGACATATTAGGATGTGTTCATCATGTTTACTATCGATATCTACCATTAATTCTGGAAAATTACCATCAATTTCCTTTTAAGTAGTATACTTTGAGACAGTCTCTTAATCCTTTCTCTCTCTTTCTTTCTTTCTCCTTTTTCCTCCCTGGAATTTCAATAAGATGTTGAGCCTTAATAGTCTATCTTCCATATCCCTATCATCTCATATTTTCTATTTCCTTTCTTTCTGTAAATTATTCCAGATAATTTCCTCACTAATTTCCTGCATTTTGCTTTACTTTTATTTATCTGGGTAAAAATGATAGGATTAATCTTTTTTTCTTTTAAGATTTATTTATTTATTTTAGTAGAGAGGGAGGGAGAGAAAGAGTGGGAAGGACAGAGGGAAAGGGAGAGAGAATCTCAAGCAGACCCCACATTGAGTGCAGAGCACAATGTGGGGCTCAATCCCATGACCCTGAGATCATGACCTGACTTAAAACCAAAAGCAGATGCTCAACTGACTGTGCCACTTAGATGCCTTAATATAACTTTTCTTTGTAGTTTTGTTTCTAGTTAGTCTTTTAATTATTAGGATTTATTTTTTTATTTCCAGAAATTTTATTTGGTTCTTTCATATCTTTTTATTATTTTTATTTTTTATTTTCTATGTTTAAGTATTGAATGCACTATTGTTTTATATTTCCTATATGTTCATTCAACATCCTTGAGATTTAAATCTGTTGTTTCTTATTTCAGCTAATTTATGTTCATGGTGTCTTGCTTTTTTTGGATATGTTAATTTTTATTAGGAGATCATATTTGACGAGCTTACATTTGAGAGCCTTTTAAGTGTCTATATTTCAGATGCTTATCTCCAGGCATATCTTTTGAATGTAGATGCTTAAATTTCCAAAATTATCAATTACTAGTGCCTTTATACTTATCACTTCTCTCAATCAATTTTCTATCTTTCCCTCCATATTTCACAATAAGTAACAAGAAACCAGGCTACACCTTCAACAATTTCCTTGGAAATTCCATGAATTACCTACTGCCTAGAAATTTTCCCTTCCTTGCAATTGTAGGAAACAAGACCATGGTAGATAAAACCTGTGCTATCTTGAAGAGTAGATATAGTCATTGGAATAGGAACATTAAAGGCACTTGAGTGAGGACTGAGAAGTAAATGAGAAACATGTTCTTGGAAACTGAAGGAAAGACGATCTTTATTATTATATAAAACTAATTTAAAATGGTTCTTGCTTATTATCCCCTTTAGTGTTACCAAACAAAACTGTTTCAAGTAAAGTGCTAGATTATGGTATGCCAAGAAATGAACTTTTGTTGCATACAAGTGAATTAGTTTGGAAATTACTTTTAAAAATATCTCTTAAAAAATATCTTTAATTAATCTTGTTATGCAAGTAGAAAATAAAACAGAAATGTTAACATACCATGCTATGTTATGTACATTTCAAGTATACCATGCCAATAACATACATTATCTTAGTTAAGGAGTTTACAGTTAAATTTAGCTGTCTCAAATTTTCCATTAACATTTTACATAAGTAGGCTGGAATTTAGGTCTCTGAGTACTACAGGCTTGGCATGGTATCTGTAATTCCACACCTTTCTGTCTCACTCAGAGATTATTGAAATGTAATAGAATATGAATGAAATTATATTTGAGATATAAATGAATGCCTTATTACAATGACAAAATTACAAAATAACAATAACAATAACCTAATGATTAGTATTAACAATGAATTGGCAATGCCTCCTGATAATCACAACCTCCTGTTGAGTTATAACCCTACACTTGAGAATATCTAGTATATATATTAAATTTAAAAAATAGTAATTAGTGGTAAAATTATTAAGGAACTATAGACTTTAAATGTTTTAAGTCTCTTATATATATAATATATATTTATTTAGCACAATATGGCTCAGATTTGCTTGTCATAGAATATTAGAGCTGCTAGATGAGAACTCTCTTTAGAAATAAAGAAACCAAGGCTCAGATATGCATATATGAAAATCACAGTTTTATCCTGTGCAATTGTTATTCAAACAATTTTCATTAAACTAAAGAAGTTATATTTGTCAATTTTATAGATGAAAAAAGCAGAGGAAGACATAATATGATAGACGGCAAAATTAAAATTCAGAAAGTTTTTGACAGAGTAGATTGATGTATAGAATTCAAGGGAATTGTGTTCATCAAGAAGAAATGTAAAATAATGCATTTAGGTTAAAAAGTTCTTCAAGTACAAGAGTTGGTAAGAAACAGATCCACTGCAGTACTTGTTAAAAATTTTTAAAAATCTTTTGCTGAATATAGACTGGTAATGTCATGTGGCTTTTAAATAGTAAATGGATTAATTGACCACAGTGTCCAATAAAAGAAAGATAAATTAGTGAAATTGGTCCTATATAAGCCATATAAGATAGTGTTCTTTTCTTGAGCCACATTAGAAGCTCTGATATATTGGTTTCTTTTCTGAGAAGAGTTCAAGAATCTTGAGAAATCAGGTAACTGAAGAATATTTAGATAATTAAGGGAGAAATGCACACTTGGTCTTGAAAACCTGCATTGCAGAGTTATCATGAGGGATGTGTCAATCAAGGAGATTCATGTGTTAAGGAGCCCTAATATAGTCTCTTTTTATGATTAAAAAAAAAAAAAAAGAAAGAGTCTGAAAAGGTTAATGGTGAATTTAGCTGTAGGGTGTGGGGTAAAATGAATCCTGATTAGAAATCAGAATGCCTGGGGTATGCCTCAGCTTGCAATTATTGGATATAACATCTTAAAAAGCTACAACATTTCTCAACCATGATTTTATCTAAAAGCTGGTGATAGTAATATCCACCTTGTCTATTTCATAGGTCATGATGAAAATAAAGTAAAATTATGGATAGAGGTATTTTAAGTAAATATATGTATATATATATATATATATATATATATATATACCAAGTATACCAAGTTTGAAATAACTTTGGTTCAACAAAGAGGAAATGAGAATGGTTTTCTTAGATAAAACAGCATAGTGACCTCTGAATGCTTTAAAGCAGAAACCAGATGTCACATGTCCAGGATCTTTTATAAAGGGAATCTTCTTCAGATAATACAATGTATTAGAAGGTATTTGGGGTCACTGCTAAGTCTAAGATTCTAATTTCTGAAGGGAAGAATTAGTTACACCTTTTATAAGATATTAAAGATATTTGATTCTGGATGAATTATTTTTTTTCAATAAGTGATCATACTTATCTACACAGAATTCTTGTCAAATAAATTTTATTTTTGTCCACTTGCTTTAGCCACGTAGTAGTTCTTATGATATAATAATTTTCTGTTTATTTGTGCAGACTGATATCATATAAATCTAACTTCTAACCCTGGTAATAAAACAAATATAAAGAGAGAAGTTAATGGGTGGCTTTTAGCTTCCAATAACATTTGAATTGAGCGTAGATGATCAAGTAGGGTGTTGGCAAATACTTACCACATTAATAGTTGAATCATATTCCAAAACAATCAGACAGTAATTTCTAAAAAATTTCCTGCACATATTCAAACACTTCAAGGACAGTCTGTGTTGTTTGTTATTTGTATATTTTGAAATCATGAGACCTGTTTTCTAGGAAATGTCAAAGTCTATTTTATTCATGACTATAAGTAAGTACTTCACTAATAAAGTTAACATATTCATGTATTCTTTACTTATTAGTGATATTCTAATGCACATGTTAATTAACTGGCAAAAAACAAAAACAAAAAAATGTTGATTTTTTGTGTAATATTGTGAACTAATTTTGTTGTTGCAGTGACACACATAGGTGGAAACAGGGAGAAAAGACTACAAAAGTTTTCTAAGAACTGAATGAATCCAACATGCAAAACAGATTTCACTTAGGATCAAAGATTAGGGGTATTGAGATTTTAAACTATTTAGAGAAAGTGGTAAGAGGTGAATAGTATGGATAATAGGAAGAAAATGTTGAAGAAAGAAAGAAAGAAATAGGAAAAAAGAAAATAGAAAAAAAATTAAGAAGAAATAATATTTTTTAATACTTTAAAGCATTTAATTATATAACAACCCTGCAGCCCTTAGGCCAACTCCTTGTACATTATATTCTCTTCTGACAACCTCACTCACCTGAAATAATAAAGCTCCCCCATACCCCATTTCTAATAGGCTTACATTCCTTCATGTACTTCGCAGATCAGTAGAAGTGTTAAAGAAAAAGGAAAAATGTAATAAGAGCTTTGAAAGTTTATCTATCTCATCTTCTTATAATAATGGCTAATACTGAATATTTAGCACTGTGGTAAACATTTCAAATGTCCTCCAACTAATTTTACAGAAATACACTTGGTAAATGGTTATAATCCTCACTCTATGGATGGAAAAAATGGACCTTTAATAGAATGTTACCAAAACTCAAAGAACTGGTTAGTTTTTATAGATCCATAACATGAAGCTAGATTGTTTGGCTTACAAACGTGTGCTGTACTGTTCTTTGCATTCCCTAAATGGTCAAATGTCTTTTCAGTGAAAGATACTGAAGGTGAACAGATGAAATCTTGTATCATTTAACAATAGTGTATAAATTGTTCCTCCTGTTGCTGATTATTGCAACAGACCCAGCAGAGAAGTGTTAAAGGTGTGATTTGAGAGGATAACTTCCAAAGCCAGACTATTTTGGTTCAAATCTTGGCTCCTTCACTTACTTGCAGTTGATTTATTTTTCTGTGTCTTGTCTCCTCATATGCAAAATAAGGTAAAAATAGTACATGCAGCTTAATTAATTTGGAGAATATAAAGAATTAATATATGTAAAGCAGTGTCTAGCCTAATCATCCCGTACTATTTTCAATGTTTATTGAACACATGCTGAATAACCTATATGTTTTAAACTTAAAAATTGAGCCCCAGACAAATACCAGTGTAGATAAGTCTTGGGTGGGGGCAAGAGGGTTAACCTTATTCTTAAAATAGACACAATGCAATTACTCTGTAAGCTTTACATATTGACACCACCTTATTATACCAAGTAGTCTTTCTGAGGTTGTCTAAATGTTAGTAGTGCTTAAGAGGTAGCTAAGTCAATTCAATACTTGCATATTATTTCAACTGAGGAGTGCAAGTTCAGCCTGGCTTAACGTCTGGTTTCATTCTCTGCAATAACATCTCTAAAGATACAGAACACATTGCAAATTTTAAATAATCGTATTCACTTGTTTATTCAGTTTTGAAAATTGGTATATGGAAATGAAGATACAGTTTATTAGTACTAAATTTCTTGTTTGATCATAACCTATCACTGTAATAACCATTTAATGTATAAAATAATAAAGTATATACAATTTTGATGTTCAAGAGTAGAATAGAATCTATATCCTAAGTCTATATACTGAAACCTACCAGATTTAATGGTCCAATTGCTGGATGTCACTCTTCTTCCATTAGGTAGTTATTAATTATGTTTTTTAGGATAGTCATAAAATATACTCTTAAAAATAGCAAATAAATATTAACAATGTCCAAAATTCTCTTTTGAGTTTCATGGAAATATTTATCAGTACCTAAAATATAGTATTTAAAAATATATGAGATACTAGTAAGGCATAAGCATAATAGTGAAAAATCAAATAGGCTTTAAGTATTTTTGAAAAGTATCAGCCAAGTGAAATATTAAAACGTGAGGCCAACGCACTGAAACAAAAAAGAAATGCCGAAGAGCTAAGGTAAGAATTCTACATATGGAAGTGGAAGTGTTTCAGCCTCCAAAATGCAAAATAAAATGCATAGTTGAGGAAGTTTTCATTTTCATTCTGAACTCACTCTAGCTTCAGGATCTGGACATTGATGCTCAATATAAGCTTCTTAAAAGTGTGAATTATTACTTTCCCATATTTTATATCTTATAATACTTGGCAAATAATTTGTGCATAGACATTGCTTAGCAATTATTAAATTGAATTCAAGGACTTTTGACTAGCTATAATAATATCTTCTCATTTATCAAATTCACTTTTTGAAAATCATAACTGTATAGCTCCTGATAACTTCAGTACTTTGATGTGAAAGGAAGCATGAATTAGTATACCTGCTCCTGGATCTCACAAATTTCTTGTGAATACAGGATGAGTTAAGTAGCCTGGTTAACCTGTCAAGAAACACGAAGATCCTTCTTTCTTCATTTCCAAGTGTAATTTCTTCCAAGTCTTGTGATTTTTGAGATTGCTGAAAACACATACGAAGGCAATGTAGCAAGTAAAGTCTAAATTGCTTTTATCTTCACAATTATATTTCTCAGGTATTCAAGCTAGTTTCTATGTACTTGGACCATATTAATTATTCAGCAACTACTAATAATATAGCATCAATTATTTATGATATGTGTTATAATGTATATGGCTGCATTATTGCCATTCCATAATTATTATTAATATTAAGGAAAATGATTAATTATAGCAATTTTCCTGAGGAAAAATTATAGATACCTTTTCCCTACAGATATTATAAAATAATGAAGTGGCACATTTATTCTAAGCTGTTTTATTCACATCTGTCCTAGAAAAGGAACCAAGACAAACTAGCTTTTTTTCTTTTGACAAGTAAATACCTGCATTTACTTTTCTTCTAAGGTTTGTGTCTGTTAGATTAAAATTCTGTAATATCTCCATTGTCATTGGCGAACAGAATGTTCCTGTTTCATTACTGGGTTTATTCAATTTAAAGATTAGCATGATTAAGGGAATCATTAACTTTCTAATTTTAGCAAATAACATTTTGATGTGATATTAATGCAAACTAAATATACATTTTGTAAATGAATTGAATGATACTTGAACTTCAGTGCTACATGAGGTAGTGCTTACCTAGGAGTTCTATTTTTGAAATATGTACTAAATAACAATGTATCAAGAACAGTGGGTCCATTCCTAATTAAAACATACATTTTACAATGATCATAGTAATATCTGCCTGAAGGGTGTTTAAGATTCACAAAATTTTTTCACATGTGTTACTTTGTTCAGTCCTTAAGACAGACTTATGAGATAGGATTTATTACATTTTTGCAAATGTAGAATCTTAGGGAGATTGCAAGTTTTGCCAGTCTTTTGCAATGATGAAACGACGAACAAACTGTAGATTCATATATATGTCTCATAACTGGGAGAATTCATTATACAAAAGTATGTCCTAGAAAAAAAAACATGAGAAAACAAAAATGATTTTAAATGTTGGATGCACCATTAGTAATAGCAAGATTGTTACAGACATATTAAACAAATTATTATTATTTTATAGCCTTTATAAAGCTATTATAACAAAGAAGAAAAAATGTGCCCTGAAATTTTAATATTAAATGTAATTCTTACAAAGGCAAATACTGAGGATATAATTTTATGAATTAAATGATATGCTTAATTTTGCATGTAAAAATAAATGGTTATACTAGTATTAAGGCATAATAGACGTATTAAGGAGATTCCAAAATCCTATTTACTTTGTTCCTATATACAATTTCTACAGTCTTATTATAATAGATAGAGAACTGTGACAACCCCTTTGATAACTCTGCTATCTTCAGTTTTTCTTTGGAGGAGGTGAAGAATAGTGTGCTTGTTCCTGGAAAGAAAATTAAAATTTCACTTTTAGTAAAGGCTGTTTGCATTATGTTTTCCATTAAGTTAATGTCTAAGAAAGTTGATTAATGACCAAGACAAAAAAACTGCTAGGGAAAATGAATTTGAATTAACACCGAGGGGTAAGACTGCAAATGTAATTTGCCACTTTTCCCCCTCACTTACTAAATGCCATTGCTTCTCAGGAGGCATTTTAAAGTGCTCTACACTAAAACTAAAACAAACAAAATTCAACCAAATATATCTAATACTTTCTGAGTGGTTATTCAAAAGAAGAAGTAAAAAATAACACATTTTTGGAGTATAGAAAAGTTATATATATTCCACACCTGAAATTAATATAGCACAGTATGTTAATTATACTTCCATTAGAAACAAATATTATAACCCTTGGATGTATTACACTTACACATAGTACCTTATTTTCCTATCTTTATGCCTGAAATTGTAACTGCCCTCATTCCAGTGAGTTCTGTAGTGAGCTGGTCTCATATCTCCCAATGCCATCCTCCTCACGGGAATGAATCACCATGTTGGTACTAGAGATACTGACAGAGGTAGGGTAATGAAAAACACTCTCACTCTCAAGTGGATCTGAGAAAATAAGAGAACGTTATTTAGACTCAGAATCTCTGAATATTGGGCAGCCCCGGTGGCGCAGCGGTTTGGCGCCGCCTGCAGCCCGGGGCATGATCCTGGAGACCCGGGATCGAGTCCCACATCGGGCTCCCTGCATGGGCCCTGCTTCTCCCTCTGCCTGTGTCTCTGCCTCTCTCTCTCTCTCTCTCTCTCTCTCTCGTCTCTCTTTCTCTCTCTCTCTGTCGCTCATGAATAAATAAATAAAATCTTAAAAAAAAAAAGAATCTCTGAATATTCATTCTTAGGTCGTTCAGTACCCATTTAATGAACCAACAGTTTATGCCATTTGTATTCAACTCTGTATCATCATTTTGTCCAAGTAAATGCTTTATTTGTATTTAACATTTTTTTCAAAAAAAAATGCCTTTCTGAAAAGAGTCTGAAGTTTTTGAAAAGTGAACCACCCTCATAAGTAATTGTAATGGACAGTAGTTGGAATTGTGATTATTTTTACTTTGCAAATGGTATAGATAGATAGAAATTAATAGTTGCTATATTAATTCCTATACTTCAAACTTTGAAGTTCAATTATATACCTCTAACAGGTTTAAGATCAGACTGAAGTTTCAAATTTTCCCTTAAATATTGAAACTGTTGTATAAAAATCTACATTTAATATTGCCAGAAGACTTCTTTTTTTTTTTCTTTCCTTTTGTAAAGGACCAAGAGTATTTTAAGCTTTGCTGTCCATAAGATCTGTGTCACAACTACTGATCTTTGCTGTTGTAAGGAAAAACAGTCACAGATTGCAAATTAATGAATGGGAGGAGACAGTTTGGGCACGTGAGCTATATAGTTTGCCAACCTATGTTTTAAATCATATGCAGTTGAGAATATATAATTTTTTTGAATATATAAAAATTTTAAACCAACGTTCTTGACAATTTTCTTTGCATAAAAAATTCTCTCTCATGGAATCTTAGCCAAGTATTATTAATCATAGCTGTTTAAAGTACTCTTTTGTCTGAATTGTGTATAAAGTAGAATTGCCTTTATTTTTTAAGTAAGAACTTTGTTTAAATTTAAGTGGTTTATTGTTCCATATTAGAAATCTTATTTCTCTTTTTTTTTCTATAATAGTGAGAAATTGTGCCATTAAAATATTTATATTTAGAGTTAACAGTTGCATGCTCACAAAACAAGCATCATCAATAATTTTCACTTTGATGCTTTTTATGATAATACACAGTAATTGGATTCAGCAGTAAATCCAAACACGGCTCTCAGGCATTGATTTTCCAAACAGTTCTGTCAAAATTATGCAGGAAGAAATGAAGCAGTGGCTTGATGAGGCATACCATGAAATGATTTTAAAACATGCTTATTGAGCAACATAGATAGTTTGCTTCTTTCAACAATCTTGGCAATAGCACTCAGGTTGTTAACAAGAGTAGTTGTCATTTCTTTATTGATCATGATCCTGATTTACCTTACCTAAATTTAAGCAAAAAAGTGATCAAATCATGTAACCAGAAAATTGCAAAATGTCCCATTATATGACATTTTTTCTTGTAACATTCTATCCATGCCGTACACTATTTCATGCACAGTGGAAAAAATGTAATTAATTTCTTGAATTTTCTTAAGTTTATCAAAGTTGTGGATCCTTTCTCAATTGGCTCACTCCTTTGCCATACCTAACATCAGAATTTGGCTACTTGATATCCTAATTATCCTTAATAGGTGTTTAAAAAATACCTGGTGAATTCACTTAAGTAACTAACATCAATTACATACATCTTAAATTTGATTGGAAACAAGCAGGTCAAAAAAATAAAAATAAAAATAATTAAAAATTAAAAATAAATTTAAAAAAAAAACAAGCAGGTCATTTTTAAGAGAACCTACATTGACTAAATTTAACTCCGTTGACATCCTTACCCACAAATTTTAATTTATAAAGGTTAAAAAAGTTAAATATGAAAATTTTATTTGATCATTGTAAGCCAATAATTACATTATTTAAGAATAAAATATATAAGTTAATAATCACATTGCAATAAAATTTAGACTCAGAGTGACTCAGCACAATTTTGCTTATGACATTGAAAGGTTGAAAGCAATCACATTATTGGAAACAAATAATTGATTAAATTATGATCACATTGTGTTCCATTACATAATAATACTAAAGAAAAAGTTCATTGGCATAAAAAATTTTAAAGATTCAATATAAAACAAAAAAATATTTTTAAAAACAGCATGGTGGGATAGAGGATAATCTTTTGTATCCTACCTTGTTAGAAGAAAAAAAAAATTGAGTTATTTAAATTTATGTGGTTGGCACGTCATAAGTGCCAAATCAAATGTTTAGTATTGGGGCCTTAAAAACTGGAGCTATTAAAAATTCCCAAACTTTTATGTATCTAATCTCCTATAAAGATCTCTGAAGTAAAGATATTATATAAATAATAAAAGATATTTGCAAAGTGTTTGTGAAGTGTTCATATCCATGTAATCATTACATCAACAATGTGAAATATACTATTCTATTATATAAATGGGGGAACTAAATCTTGGAGATGTACTAAACTAAGCAAAAGTCTCCCAGTTATAAACTCAGAGCCTAGATTTAAGCCTAACTTCAAAATTCTCATTTTTCAGTTGTCCAAAGATGGCTCCCTTGGAGCTATATCACTTCCTTCCAATGTCATGAGACATCCCATTCCAGTAACTTTTGATATTTTGCAATATTAAGGAAGAAATGAGATTTCTTTTAGTCTAGTTTAATTTATAAACTGTATTACTCAACATTCACTTGTGAAAAGGGAAGCTACTCTAGATATTTCAGCAGAGAGGTGTTTTTTTTTTAAAGATCTAATTTCTTCGTTTCATGAGAGACATAGAGAGGCAGAAACACAGGCAGAGGGAGAAGCAGGCTCCCGCTGGGGAGCCTGATGCAGGACTCAATCCCAGGACTTCGGGATCACGACCTGAGACAAAGGCAGATGCTCAACCACTGAGCAATTCAAGCATTCCAGCACAAAGGCATTTAACAGACCTCATTGCTTACAGTTATTAATGTATTAACATTTCTGTACAATCTTATTACTTTTACAGTATCAATATAATAATTATTACTATGTGCATTTTAAAAATTAACTCACACTTTTACTTAAAAATATTTCAAAAAGAGAATAAATGGATGGAGTGTGAATAACAAGATCCTCAAAGAAAGCCACACATCAAATGAAGGCAGAAAGAAAGAAATATTGGAACAAAACCAGGAGTGGTGGGTCTTAGGTAGGTGGTCTATATCCTAAGTCTGAGGATGGTAGTGAATATCAAGCAGGACCAGCTACTGAATCTATGGAGCTCAGTGTGAAGTGAAGATGCAGGGCTTTCTGTTCTTAAAATCAATTAAAAAGTGTTGGTAATGGTACATAGAATTTTTTTTTCTTTTTATTGTTCTCTGTCTCTCTTTCTCTGTCTCTCTCTCCTCTCCCCTAGTTTGTCATTGGTTTTATTTTCTCCATAATTCTATTCTAAGTAAAGAAAAATTAAAATTTTTATTAGCTCATTTCTATATCATGGCTCATCCCTGGAGGAAGACCCAAGCTGCAAACCATTTAGAAGGAGGAAGGACCCATTTGGAAGGAGGAAGGACTCTCTTGCAAGGCAGAAGGAAGGATCTGTTCAAGCAAGTAACAGAGCTGGCCTAGGGACCTACTCATGTGCACAGGTATACTTGCAGAAGAGCACTACTCAACAATGGTTAAGTCTCTACACTTGGATGCACTCCATACCTGAACCGGGGAGGGTAAAAGCTTCAGTCCCACTGAGGAGCAGCCTCCACCCTTCTGCTGACCAGATGCCCTGTGAAGCTGCCAGGCTGGGGCACCTATGCCTTTGCTCTGTCACTTCTCAAGACTGTTGGTTTGCAACCTTGGGAGCTTCTGGAGTGAAATCTGATAACTCTCCCCATACAAGGAGGTTAAGGAAAGACCAAAGAAAGAGGCACAGCACTCCAGAGTGGTAGGTTGCAGGGTTTCTTTGTTTTTATTTTGTTTTGTTTTGTTGATTTTATTTATTTATTCATGAGAGACACACAGAGAGAGAGAAGGAGAGGCAGAGGCATAGGCAGAGAAAGAAACAGGCTCCCTGTGGGGAGCCCGATGTGAGAACTTGATCCCAGGGCTCCAGGACCATGACCTGAGCCAAAGGCAGATGCTCAACTACTGAGCCACCCAGATGTCCCTAGGTGGCAGTTCTTTTGTTGTTGTTGTTTTGTTTTGTTTTTTTCTAGGTGGCAGGTTTTTTTTTATCCTTTTTTTTTTTTAAATTTATGATAGTCACACACAGAGAGAGGAAGAGGCAGAGACACAGGCAGAGGGAGAAGCAGGCTCCATGCACCGGGAGCCTGATGTGGGATTCGATCCCAGGTCTCCAGGATCGCGCCCTGGGCCAAAGGCAGGCGCCAAACCGCTGTGCCACCCAGGGATCCCAAGGTGGCAGTTTTAATAAGCAAGGGAATTGCATATAAAGCTTGTCTTGGATGGCAGCAAGACAAATAGATCTCCTCACTGACTCACCAAATGTTAAAAATTTATAGAGAGGCCTTAACTGGGTTGGTCGTGTACACTGTCCAGAGGCTCTTAACAACACATTACTTGTTCAAGTCTGTGTCCTTAATAACAGGTTCTTACTGTGGGTGGAAACTATGGCAGAATGTATGTTCTAGGGATAGGGGAAGAGTTCTAGGGATAGGGGAAAAGTTGAGGAGCCTCTATTTTCCCAGGTTCAGCTCACAAGTCAACCAATGGTCCTCTCAATGACTTACTTCAACAAGGATGCAAATGATGTGGTAATCTGACCCTACCCCTGCCCACACATATACCTAGGCACATCTGCACATGTTGGCAGCCCAGAATAGGTCCCATGGTGGTCACAGGAGACTTTCATCAGCCGAAAAATGGACACTTTGAGCCTCTGGTACATGCTTCATGGTGTCATTACAGTCCACTTAGAAAATATAAATGCAATGATAAAATTATTAAGAATCAAAACAGCAACTACAGAACATTAAACCTCAAATGCAGGAGAACTTTGAGCTCAGGATCCTACACAGTAGCTGTATTGGTTGGACACCAAGGCAGCAGACTTTGGCAGCAAGTCTTTGGGGTCATACATGGAATAGCCAGACATGAATTATTTGGATCTGCAAGGTAAAATTGTGAAAAGAGATTAAACGTTAAAGATAGAAAATATGAAATGGATACTGGGAATCTAAAGCAAAAATTTTCAGGTAAGACGTGTTAGTAACTGAAGAAAAAATGTTGGGTTCCTGATAGACTGGTAGGGCCTAGAGAAAGATAAAGGTATGACAGAAATAATAGTAACTGGGTATTGAGATCAAGGTAAACAAGGCTTTAGGAAGAAGGATCTGGCAAAGGAAACCCCAGGAAAGAGGAAATGAGGAACATTGGAGGGGAAGTCAAAGGAATAGTCATGACACTAAAGGATTGTGGGAACCAAAGAAGAAGCATAATGAAATAATTATATATTGCAAAGGATATTGAGCACTGGATACCATGAGATGAGTAGGACCCACAGTGGAGAAAGGAAAATAAATGTAGAATGAAAAGGTTAAAGAGAATTTGGCCCCACCACTAATTATTAGTGTTGTAGCTCCATGGGCTTGAAGGTTCAGGAAACATCTAGCAAGTAAAGTCAACATGTCTCTTGAATACTAGAAAAAAAAAATATATATATATACATATATATATATATATGTATATATATATATATATATATATGCAAAACAGGGGTAGAGAAAGGCCTAGTTTAATTCTGAACCACTTTCTATTCTCAGACAATTACAGCAGATCCTATGTAAGATATATTTTAAAAATCATAGATAAGGGATCCCTAGGTGGCTCATCAGTTTAGGGGCTGCCTTCAGCCCAGGGAGTGATCCTGGAGTCCCAGGATTGAGTCCCACATCAGGCTCCCTGCATGGAGCCTGCTTCTCCCTCTGCCTGTGTCTCTGCCTCTCTTTCTGTGTGTCTTTAATGAATAAATAAATAAAATCTAAATAAATAAATAACACAAATAATAGTTGGTTTTTTCTGCTTTCTTAGTATTTTTTCAGTCCACTAGACATCCTAACCTAAAATGTCTACTGAAACTTTTGAACCAAAGTAGTGGCACTGATGATCTCTGCATTGACTTCACAATAGTTTTTCCTTTTTCTTGAAGAATAGATGTTCAGACAAAAATATCTGTCATCCAGTTCTATCAAATCCAAGAAGCCTTGTCCCATCTCCACCCCTTCAGTTAAATAGAATCCTGCAAATTTTTGTCAAATGATTGTTCAGCCATACCCTTAGTGCCCTCTTCAGAACAAGCTTTCTTACTTTTTGCATAATGGAAAAGCTGAGCAATTCCCAAATCTTCAACATCTGGTTCTTTTTTGTTTGTTTGTTTGTGTGTGTGTGTGTATGTGTGTGTGTGTATTTATTTGTCTAACAATCCCTTCTTGAATTTATTTCTTGTCTTTTGCATTTTACTATAAGCAGTTAGGAAAAAACAAGCCATTCTGTCAATACTTTACTTAGAAATCTCAATTAAATCCAATTGTATCACTCACAAGTTCTAGAATATACTACAGCCAAGTTCTTTGCCACTTTGTTGCAAGGATCACTTTTCCTCCAGTTTCTAGTAACATGCTTCTCATTTCCATCTCAGACTTCACCTAAATCCCTCTTAATGTCCATATGTCTAGCATGTACCTCAAAATTCACCCAGACTTCACCTATTACCTGGATCAAAAGCTACTTTCACATGTGAATGGCCACAGACTAGCTAGAGTTACTAAACCAAACCAAGCTCGAACTTGCATCCCTCATTTACTCATAAGGCTCAGGAGCCCAAAGGGTAAATAGTTGGTAGATGCTTGAGAAAGGGCTTGAGCAGTGGTTTCCGGAGCTTGCTTTCACGTGATCGCCCACATAATACAATCGATGTAATGTGTTCTAGCCTGGTGGTAAAGTTAAATAGGGGTCTGTGCTATTCTTACTGGTCTGTTAATCATATCTATTGTCCTTTTGAAAGCATATGCACCTAGAATAGCATTTTTATCTATTAACTAGGACCCTCCTGGGTCAGTAGACTCTGTCATGCATGTATGTATTCCTTTATCTTTGTTCTGCTTGTGCTATATAATACCGTAAAAACCTTGAATAAAGTTGACACTGCTTGGACATCATCCACTGTGCCCCTCCTGTCCTCATCTCTTTACTTTTCTTTTATTTCTTCATCCCCTTTCCCTCAGGACCCTGATCGTGTTGCTGCAGACCGCGCAACATTCACATGTTTAGGTATTTGATACAACAGCACCTCACTTTTCAATACTACATCTCGGGCTGCCATAACAAAATACCCTAGAGCAAGTGAATTAAGCAATAAAAATTTGTGTTTCTTTGTTTTTTTGTTTTTCACATTCTGAAGGCTGAAAATATAAGGTCAGGGTGCTAGCATGGTCAGTTTCTGATGAGAGTTCTCTTTTTGGCTTACAGATGGTTACCTTCTTACTGTGTCCTCACTGATGATAGGGAGAATTGTTCTCTGGTGTCCATTCTAATAAAGGCCCTAATCCCACCCTAAAGGCTCCATCATCATGACATCATCTAAACCTAAATATCTCCCCAAAGCTTCCTCTGCAGTCTCCATCACTTTGGGGATTAGTATTTCAACATATGAATTTTAGGGCTTCAACATTTGAACTTTTGGGGGCACAAAAAGAAGTCTATCTATAGCAAGCACTGTGCTGATATTTTTTGTGTGTCTACAAGTACAAAGTAAGATTTCAAAAAAAAATGTACCTTTAGAGAATTCATATTCTCTGTCAGAATCTAAACCAAACTCAAGCTGGTAAATTAAAAATAAATAATATTTTTTAGAAATAACACCTACCACAAGCAACTGAAAAACATTCTACTTTTTAACCCATTTTTTTAATTACACTGTTCATAAACTTGAGCGTATATGCATATCTTCTGATTTCCATCGCATAGACTATTCATTACTCTTCCTAGTAAAGCAAGAGGCAGCTTTCAGATTGTTTCTTTAGAAATCCGCTTCCATTTATTTTTATGTAGGACAATAAATTTACTTGAGCCTCTTGTCACTAATTCAATTAGCTTGATTTTGATTATTCATTTAATTTAGCAATATCTAAAATATACTGTAAAGTCATGCTTGGGTTTGGGGTATTTCTTTTTTGTGGAGCCATAAATAAGTAAGCAAGAGCCTCAGACTGCTAAAGCTTCCACATGTCTTCTTTCTTCAACTGGAGGAAGATCTGTCAAGCAGCATCTTTATAAAACCTTAAGCTTTTCTTCCATTTCTTCTTTGATTAAATCAGTTCAATTTTTAAAATTTACAATTGCTTTCAATTCTGAAACACAAGAGGTATAGCAAAATGTTTAAGAATTTACTCTATAGAGACTGTAAATTTTGAGTCTGGCTTTTTTATTTACTTCCTGTGGTTCTGTGATCTTGTTGAACTTACTTAAGCACTTTCTACCCCTGTTTTATCACCTGTAAAATGGGGATAATTATTCTGTGTAACTGATAAGATTGTTGTAAGCATGGAAATGACTCATTATATGTAAAGCCTTAGAAAAATTCCTGGAGCACACACACACACACACAAGTCGTATTAGGTGTGCTGTGATAATTATGAAAACAGAGTCATCATTTTAATGATAATATCCTATTTTGTTACTGTCATTCATAGCCAAAATTTGATCAAATAGGCTCACAAATGGCACTAACTTATCTTAGCAGTTATTGTTAAAAATATTGTAAATTGTCATATAGTTTAAAGCACTATTTCTTTCAGAATTGTATGTATTTTAACTGCCAATCAAAAAACAGGATCCATCCAAGTATATGAACTTCTTATGCAGAAAACTTGCCCCAGATTTTGACTAGTTAGGTGGATGTTGAGAAAGCTTGAGAAAATGCAGTCTCAAGTTCTGCCAAGATCCTCAAGTGCTTCTTAGGCATCCTGAAGTTTAAGTCATCTTGCAGAATAATTATCTACCTCATTTATAACTAAAAAGAGAACAAATGAATCTGTTTAACTAGTGAACATGTGTGGAACTGAGCATATAATAGAAAGTTGATTTGTTTTATAAAGGTTATCTTTCAATAAACTTTTTTGTAATGTATATTCAAGTTCTTGCCAAGTGAATAGCTGAAAACACATTGTTATACTTTTATGCACTTATGTTTAAGAAGATATAATGACTTGGAGTTCACACCAGTTTAGTAAAGCTTTAAAAGAGATTATGCTATTCAAATGACTTGTAATTTAGTTTAAAAATATCATCTAGGAATATCATCTAGGAATGTTCCCCCTAAATGATTGATCATCTCAATGGTAAATCTCAAAAAGATGGTTAGCTATAATTGGAAAGAAAATTTTAAATATTCCATCTCAACCATCAGACTATCTCCTTCAGCTTTTCATTATTCAGACCAAGTATTGTCATGAAAATGAATTCATCAATGTAACAGAGATAAATGAGCCAACACAGAACAGTCAGAACTATCTTCCGGTTCTTAGGAGGGAAATTGTCTCGTTGCCCTATTATATCAGTGACAAAGATGTCTGGACTTTATGAGCATCTCTTTCCATTTAGTCTTTTTTAAATATTAATGACACAGTGATTTAACCTCAAAAGTAAGTTCAAGAAAGTGCTTAGAAAGTACTTCCAAGGTTGAAGACTTAAGATAAAACTAATCAAATTATCTGAAAGATTTGGATAGTTAATGCATACTGAAGGATATTATTAATGTTAACTTGAAAACTGTAATTTAAATAAAGCAACTTAGTGAATCACAATATTCATATTTTGCATATAAAATACCTACTAAGAAAACATCTAACAACATAATCAAACATGTACTCTCTTATATACATAATTCACCATAGAGGGTATTTTTAGCTTGAGGCCAAACACTATTAGCTGTTCAGATTCAGGCATCTGTAAGCATAACTGAGAAATGGTACATTGAAACCTTATAGATCCTATTTTCATAAAGGATTGATGTGTTTTCTGGAGTAAAAAATTTAAAGGAAGTTGAATACATATTCAAGGAGTTTGGGTTATTATCAAAGTCTTGATTGTCAGAAGGGAGGACTGATTCTTAGTGTAGCAAGGCTCTGACATTAACATACATCACCTGTTTAGGGAATTATTTTTAGATCATACAGAAAGAAAGGTCTTTTTTTAAAAAAATAGATTTTATTTATTTATTCATGAGAGACACAGAGAGAGAGAGAGGCAGAGACACAGGCAGAGGGAGAAGCAGGCTTCATGCTGGGAACCCAATGTGGGACTGGATCCCTGAACTCCAGGATCACGCCCTGAGCCTAAGGCAGACATTCAACTGCTGAGCCACCCAGGCATCCCAAAAGAAAGGTCTTTTAAAAAGATGTTTACAATGAAACACTTAAGGTAACTCAGCAATGTATTACAACACATATAACTGAGTATAAATTCAGGAGTGAGGGATCCATAGAGAATCTTGGAGTGTGGTAGCCTGAAGTTTCCAGATCAGTGGGACATTCATAATGGAGAATGGTCAGAGACTGTGGTTGAAAGCTAAAAAAAAATCACTGTTCCTTCTGAAAAGGAGATAGTATAGTTCTGAAAGAAGCATCATGGTAGCTGCTTGAATTTATACATCAGAACCAGTAAGGAAGAGGTTGGACTGTATTCGGTATGAGGAAGTAAAATCAAAACTGAATAAAATATGATAGTTATCAATAATGTGTTCAAATTGTGCCCACAGATTGGTTAGGCCATCAGAAATAATTTAAAATAACATCATGCTGGGGGACCTGGGTGGCTCAGTGGTTTAGCACCTACCTTTGGCTCAAGTTGTGATCCCGGAGTCCTGGGAATGAATTCTGCATCAGTCTCCCCATAGGGAGCCTGCTTATCCTCTGCCAATGTCTCTGCCTCTCTCTGTGTGTCTTCATGAATAAATAAAATATTTTTAAAAATAAAATAAAATAAAATAACATCATGCTATAAAAAAAATAAACTGGGACCTAGGATGTGAATGAAAAAGAACACTTATTTCTGACTGAGTGACACTATTATTATTCTGGTGATATCTGACTGAAAGGAAACAAAGCATGATAACTGGTGTATGCTTACTTTTCATAATCACATTGCTAACACACACTCATACACACCCGTATACACTCACGGAAGTATAAAAACAAAGCGAGCAAATTAACAATCAAGACCACATTCTCAAGATAAATGTGAGCTGCCTATTTCTGTACCACCTCCCTTACTGAAATACATTGAATAAACTGACAAGGTACAGATTTTCCTAGTAACAAATGGACATTGTTGAAAACACATGCAAAATACGAGAAGAATGAAAATTCAGTAGTTTGGGCATTATCACAGAGAAGGTATAAAAACTGACCCACTAAATTCCATATCCAGAATGTCAGAAATGTTTAAAAAGAAATGACATTCTATTTTTGTTTTGTTTTGTTTTGTTTTCCTTTTTGCCTACCTTCCTAAGCTAGAGGTTTTCTGCTATGGGCCTGATGCAACCAAGTAGACAAACTAAAAAAAAAAAAAAAAAAAAAGAAAGAAAGAAAAACGTTTTGTATTTAACCTCAAAATGAATTATGCAAAGCTCTTGCTTAGCCCTAAGAGATGGGATGCTGGAAACCAAAGGGCACTGTATATCAAGATTAGCAAACAAAGCTAATATATGACAGAATTTTTTTTGAGAGAGAGAGTATGATGATGATGATGATGATAGATAGATAGATGATAGATAGATAGATAGATAGATAGATAGATAGATAGATAATAAAGAATGCAGAGAATGGGCAGAAGGAGAAGAAGAGAGAGAATCCTAAGCAGGCTCCATGCTAGGTTGGGCTTGATCTCACAACCCTGAAAGCATGACCGAAGCTGAAATCAAGAGTTCAATGCTTAACCTACTGAGCCACCCAGGAGCCCCAAAATGTCTACTTTAAAAAATATATATATATTGGGCAGCCCTGGTGGCTCAGCAGTTTAGCACTGCCTTCAGCCCACGGTGTGATCCTGGAGATCCAGGATCAAGTCCCACGTCAAGCTCCCTGCATGGAGCCTGTTTATCCCTCTGCCTGTGTCTCTGCCTCTCTCTCTCTCTCTCTCTGTGTGCCTCTCATCAATAAATAAAATATATATATAGTTTAATATTTATATTAAATGAAATTATAAATTAAATTTATAGTTTAATATATTAAATATAGTTTATATATATAACATATATATATATAGTTAAACCCTCCAGCTGCTTTTGTTCATTTCTCTGCCTATTGACACCATGTTTTTCGGCACATGGAGGGCCAGGATTGAACTCCTCTCATCAAACAAATAGTAAATATCAGATAATCTATGTGTATAGAGTATCCACAAAACAGAAAATAAACTTCCCAAAATGCAAGGCTTATATATCGGAATGAAAAATCTCCTGTTCCCAGCAAATCAAGGGGGGAAAAAAATCAGAAAATATAATTCTAAATTGAGACACAAGAAAGCGAAAGATAGATGAAACAGCTCACAGATCAGCTAAAGCTAATGATATTTCTCATATATGTTAGGCTTCAGAAAATGAATGGAAGATAAGGAAGTACAAAATTGAAAGCTATATGGAAATAACAAAGTTAAAGATTGTGTACTGAGAACACCATCTTCCATATGAGAAAATCACAGAAAATTAACCAGAAAATAATAAAGATTATAGAGATTAGAAAGAAGAGCAAATTATCATCATCTGCTTCATTTGTATTGGCTGAGGCTCTACAGGCAGCAAAAGCAACCTCAGAATGAAGGGTCTCAATATAGTTAACTGGTCATCAAGTGGCTTTTTAACCCCTCAAGGAATAGTGCAATTCTGGAGATCTCCTTTGTTTATAGTTTGGATATTCAGAAGTAGCAATAAAAAGACCAGTACTGGTAAGGGAGAGTCCATGATGTTGGGACCATACATAGCCGCAGTCAAACAGCATGACTATTCCGTTCTTGTGTACACACACACACACAGGTAGATGTTAGAGTGGGCACATGATTTAGTCTATTTGGTTGTTTGTTACCTCTTTCATGATAAACACTTTCTGGTGAGAATCAACATGCAATGAAAAACATCTTCACACTTCATGCTACTCTGATATATCTATTGAAATACCTTTACTCAGACTGTCACGTCTTCAAGTTTTTAGGTCATTTTCTTCTCCAACCCTGATCTCACAATTAGACCAGTATGCAGTTTTTCTTCAGGCCATTTTTTTTTTCCACCATTTGGCTAACAAAGTGTCCTACCTGCAGGTAGGAAGATTTTTTTTCTCTCTAATGTCTTTTAAAACCACACCTGAACATGACTACAGTACAGCTACTGTCCATTTTCATCTTGGAATTATATCCAGGCACTAATCTCCTTTTTTCCTCCATATTAAGCTTGTTATACAGGACCTTCTGTGGGGCCTTAGGTGTGAGTTTGGGGAGGAGTGTGTATTAGTTTCACACGGCTGAGGTAACAAATTACCACAGTCTTTGTTGCTTAAAATAACAGAAATCGATTCCCTCACAGTTTTGGAGGCCAGAAATCCAAAATCAATTTCACTAGAATGAAATCAAGCTGTTAGGAGCACCATACGTCCACTGGAGGCTCTAGGGAATAATCTGTTCTCTGCTTCTTCCAGCTTGTGATGGCTATTGTTATTGCTTGGCTCATGTCCACATCACTCCAATCTCGGCCTCCATGGTCAAACTGCCTTCTCCTATTCTTCATCAAATCTTTCTCTGCCTCTGTTTTCTAAGGACACGTTATATAAAATATAACAATGTGTCTTTATCTCTTCATTTGCTAATAATTGGAGTATACATTACAAAAACACTTTATTGTGAGAAAGGTTACCTTTATAAAGTAAATGCCATTTTATTACCTGCCACATGCTCACTAGTTAATAACTACTTCAGTCCTGTTCTTAGAAGTGAGTTAGATAAAGGCATAGAAAGTACAAGATGAAAAACAAGTTTAGAAATTTGGCTAGTTTTCTAGGAACAGAATTATGTGTGCTTTATTCAATAATTGCTGCTTAAACAAGGTACAGTTCTAACTGCAAAGACACACAGTGGTGAACAACATATATCATCATATCCTTTAAAAGAGTAATGAGTAACAAATAATTGTTCCTGATTTTTTTGTTGGTTAAATATTTTATTTTATATTTTTGAGAAAAGTTAACTTTAAATTTAATTTTATATACATATATACACACATATATGGGTGTGTGTATATATATATATATACACACACCCATATATACATGTGGGTTTACACACACACATACACACACACACACACACAAACATATATATATATATATATATTACATCTTCTTTATTCAACTATCAATAGATACTTGGGCTGTTTCCATAATTAGGTTATTATAAATGATGTGGTAGTAAACATAGTAGTGTATATATCCTTATATCCCTTTATATTAGTGTCTTCATATTCTTTGGGTAAATACCCATTAAGTGCAATTACAGGATCATGTAGTAATTTTACTTTTTAAATTTCTTGAGGAACCTCCATATTGTCTTCCAGGATAACTGCACGAGTAGGCATTCCCACTAATAGTGCATGAAAGTCCTTTTTTCTCTACATCCTCTCCAACACTTGTGGTTTCTTGTGTTGTTGATTTTAACCATTCTGACAGGTATGAGGTGATATTTCATTGTGGTTTTGACTTGCATTTCCCTGATGATGAGTGATAATTGAGCATCTTTTCGTGTTTGTTGGCCATCTGTATGTCTCTTTTGGAGAAATGTCTGTTCATTTCTTCTGCCCATCTTTAAATTGAATTATTTAGTTTTTCTATGTGTTGAGTTGTATAAATTCTTTATATATTTTTGGTACTCGCCCTTTATCAGATATGTCATTTGCAAATATCTTCTCCCAATCAGTAGGTTGCCTTTTAGTTTTGCTGATTGTTTCTTTTCCTATGTAGAAGCTTTTTATTTTAAGGTAGTTCCAATAGTTTGTTTCTGCTTTTGTTTCCATTGTCTTGGGAGACATATCTAGAAAGATGTTATAACCCATGTCAGAGAATTTACTGCCTGTGCAGTATCTTCTAGGATTTATATTGTTTCAGATCTCACATTTAGTTCTTTAATCCATTTGAGTTTACCTTTGTGTGTGGTGTAAGAAAGTAATCCAACGTCATTCTTTTACCTGTAGATGTCCAGTTTTTCCAACGCCATTTTCTGAAGAGATTGTCTTTTTCTCATTGCATATTCTTGCCTCCTTTGTAAAAAGATTTTTTTTAAATTTTTATTTATTTATGATAGTCACACAGAGAGAGAGAGAGAGGCAGAGACATAGGCAGAGGGAGAAGCAGGCTCCATGCACTGGGAGCCCGATGTGGGATTCGATCCCGGGTCTCCAGGATCGCGCCCTGGGCCAAAGGCAGGCACTAAACCACTGCACCACCCAGGGATCCCCTTTGTAAAAAGATTAACTGACTATATAAAGGAGAGTTTAATTCTGTGTTCCCTATTCTGTTCCACTGATCAAATTATTCTGAACTTCATAATTTTAATCAGACACCCAAGCTACAATGATAGAATAGAAATTAAGCATTAATGTTCTAAGCACATGCTATGTACCTATTAGGTATCAGCTCTGTTAAAATCTTACTTATACATATATTTTTTCATATTACCAGAGATCTCTGCTTACCTGAGAACACAGCCTCTCAATAGTAATTCCAAGCTCAGTGACCAAGTATTCATGTGTGTGCACATGCATACATGTGTGTGCATGTGCATGGGTGTTTGGGTAAAGACAATAGATAAAACAAAGAATGAAAGATGTGTCAGAAATTCTCAAAGAATTTTAAACAATTTTCAAATCTATTAATTTTAAAAAGCAAATTAACTGGCAAACTGTCAGTTTGCCTTCTAAATTGTATCTTTTAAGTCCTGTTTAGTTTGTTCTTCTTAGTGAGTTGATTGGTTGAGAAGTCCTTATTTAGTTTGCCATCACTTTAAAATGTGCTAAATATGAAAATAAGAACTTCAATAATATATAAGAAAGTACTAGCAAAAATGTTCTGTATATTTGATTCATTATTAATAATACCTTGTTATGGTATGCAACTTGACAATAAATCAGAAAAAAAGACTTTAGATTTTATTTTCAAAAATACAATCATATTTTTGCTCCTTTTGGCCTAGGTGTATTTGAAATCAAATACATGAAATGCATGAAATGAGTTAGAACAATAAAAATAGGGCAATAAGTTTAATGCATTCTTCATATTGCTAGTCACTTCCCACCAAGTAAAATGGAAAAAAAAAAAGACAATAAATTATTTTAAATTTTAGTTGACAATGAAACATGCTGCATAAGTTAAGCATTGAATGTTGCTTCAGAAATATTTGACATATACTTCAGGCGGAATTACCAATATTTGTTTATTGTTATTTAATTTGTTCATTTATTATTTATTGAATAATATGTGACACAACAATGCTAGAGAAGTCAATCATGCAAGGAGTTAAGGAAAATGCTGCATTCCTCATCTTTTGATAATGAATAATGAGGAGAGAAATCCTCTAAATTATGTTCTATACGTTTGACATGAAAATAATAGCATTATTTTCATAATATTCACAGGTGTTAGGGTTGCTCTAAAAGATTTTGATGACATGACTTGTATTTGTGCACCTTGAAGCTATATATATGCAATTTGTTTCCTATAGCATAAAAAGCAGACAATTAATATAATAATAATTAATCTTATTTGAAAGGGCATTATGTACCTGATATATGCATAATATTTCACATGTATTATCATTAATATTTGCATCAACTTTATGCAACAGATATTATAATTTAATATCCCCATTTTTCAAATAAGGTCCAAGTTAAGTAAATTCTCACAACATGTATATATTTAATTAGTGGAGAAATGATTTAAACATAGGCCTAATCATAAAGCATATGTTCTCTCCATTTTTCCAAACTACTTACCATATGATTAAAACTTTGTGTGTTTGTGTGTGTGTGTGTGTGCATATAAACAAATAATGCTTTTAATTAATTTCTTCTAGCTTGAGTATTTGAAAGAATATTTCAAGGAAAGCAAAATATTGATCTGTGTTATATTATTTTTATTTCACATGTGCATTACAAATCCAAAATTTAGTCCTATTACAGATTAAAGGAGTAGTAGAATTATTGAAATTATTTTGTGCTTATCTGTTGATTTTTTGTATTTATTATGAATAAAGCTTTTCCTAGTTAATTAACCAGATTTGTCCATGATTGTAGACAATGGCCCTTTTGTAACTGATTATATAATATATAAAGTTCTGCATATCACTGAGCATTTATGCTACTGTCCATCAATGAAATGTCATTGACTCTGCACTCATATTTAAACTTTCAACATAAAGTCATATATATATGTTTTCTTCCATTTTTCCTTTTAAATTGGGTTTTAAGCCATATTTTCTTGCCCTTAAATATGCTTTTTAAAATTTCACTAAATTTTAGGGGCACCTGGTTGGCTCAATCAGTTAATCATCTAACTCTTGTTTTGGGCTCAGATCATGATCTCAGGGTCACAGGATCAGGCCCCACATGGGGCTCTTTACTTATTGGGGAGTCTGCTTGAGATTCTCTCTCTCCTTCTCTCTCTTTCTTCCTCCTCATGTGCTCTCTCTCTCTCTAAAATAAATAAATAAATATTTTTAAAAAATTACTAAATTTAAAAAATTGCCTCCAAAACAAAATAAGAAACTCAAATTTAATGCTCTAATATTTCAGAGTCAATGGATAGTAATTTGATGATAGTTGTTTCCAATGAAAGGAAACATCCTAAACTATGTGGACATGAAAAAAAAATAATTAACACGGACTCGGTGTATTAACCACACATCTTGTTTATACATGTTAAGACTGGATCATAGTTACTAATGTCCAACTCATCAGCATCATTCTTCTCAATTCTTCTGATAGCCTCTTACCAGCCTCCCGGTGTTTATTGCAATCTTCAAGTTTTCTCCAATATCAGGACTTTGGAATTTTCTACCTCCTCTAATTGGGACATTCTTATTTTGGATACCCACATAGTTTGTTTTTTCATTCTCAGCCTTCTGCTCATGACACCTTTTGAGAGAGACTTTCTCTACCATAAAATAGCAAACCCTTTTCTTGACTGTCTCCATGACAGTTCTCTATTTCACTCAGTCTGTTTTATTGTAACCAAAATACATATAACTACAGGACATGTTATGTACTTATATTTTATTGTTTTTTTTTGTCTGGCTCTCCCATATTAAAGCAAGCTGTAAAGCAGCCATTCTACTTTCACTACTATATAGCCACTGTTTACAAGACTGTCTAGTTTATATGTGCAGAGCCATTATCCATAATTTTTTAATTTCACCATTTGTACTTATTAACTTTTAGATTTTTGTAAATAACACCTAATTGCGATACATGCAAAATTGATCAGAATTTAATCTAAACTCATGCACACAATGTGTTATTTTCTAAGAATTTATAATTTTCAAAGTAATCTTATTTTTGTCATTTTTGAAAACTTGATGTAAAACTAGAGAATAAAATGCTGTATTTTCTATAAAATGAAAACAAGTTTTATACCAAGTTCATTTTGCTTTCAGATCATCTTAAACAAATTGCTTCGTAAATTCTCCTTAAAATTATGAAGAACATCTTTATAATTGCATCACTATTTTATTTTGGCACAGTAATGAAATATCTATTTTAGTGGCTCTTGTGTAATATTAACTTAATAATGATTTATGTTAAATTAATTGTCTTAAAATACCTATTAATTTTTATACTGTAGGCATAAATTAGCAATGAATATACTAATGATTTACATAAGTGACACTGTTGATTTAGAAGAGAAAATTATGGACTGTTAACATTAAAAATAAAAATTTTCAGTTTTTCTCATAATTGTTATAGAATTTTTATATTTGAGAAAAAACATTTCTGCTTCAAATTAATAATAATTCATTCTGTTCTAACTTAAAGCTTTTAGATTTATATTAACAATGTATCCCATTTTATCTAACCTATTTTTCTATTCTCTGAGATAAGAATTTTTGAACAAGAGCAGGAGTTACATGGAAGTACATTTCAGATGATAGAATGCATAACATGAAAGAGGCATAATATCCAACACAGTTCTTATGTTACTGACCACTGCAAAAGTTTTCTAACCTCGTAGCTGGGCTTTGAGTCCTCTGCTGAATCCTTACAGTAAAGATATTAGGTTCTGATTTGATGATACTATAGTTCCAACACTTAACTAGAATTTATTGGGAGCTATAATTGGAGCTCAAAGACTGCAGTTACTAAAAGGAAACTGTAAGAGTAAGGAATCTGGTAAGAGCTGGTTCCATGTAGATATAGATTCAGCTGGCCTCAGAGATGCAGCTCCACACATCTAGGGGCACACAATCTTCCACTGGTTCTTTTCATAGGTAAAATCTAGCTGGAGGTCAACTGATAAGGATGCCTAGGGAATATCCCTACTGCAGTCAGCCCTTCTGCAATAAATATTAGAACAGAGGAATAGCAAATGAAAAAAAAATGTCTTTGGGAGTACAGGGGCAGGAATGGGACAATCAATCTTTGTTTTCACTCTGTGTGTGTTTTCTTTCATCCATTTTGCTGTATTTTATTGTCTTCAAAAAACCTTCATGCTTCTGCCTAATATAAGACAGTGATCTCTCATATAAACACAGGATCTTTGGGGGCACCTGGGTAGCTCAGTTGGTTAAGCATATGCTTTTGGCTCAGGTCATGACACCAGAGTTCTGGAATGTGCACATATTTGCTAAAGTACTCATATTTGAAACTGAATAGAGTTTCACTTGCTATTACTTAAGTTCATCACTACCCATATCATTTAGCTCTTATCCTCAGTTAATATCTCAGTTCATTGTTTTTTCTTGTTTTTTTTTTTTTTTAATCTGGTAGTAAAACGTTATTCATGAAATATCTGAATTAGTAGTGGTTCTCCTTTTATTATATTCTTCTAACATTCCAGTCACCTTTACTATTGGGCATAATTTACAAAAGGGTATCCTCCCAAATTGCCTCAGTCCCAGACATTGACATCTTTGCAAGTATTTTGTAGCAGCTACTAATTTTTTCCCTGATATGTGACATATATTTTCTGACCAGTAGTGTATAGTGGCTTGAGGAGCCCAGAATATCCTAGTGTTAAGTATCAATTCTCAATTTAATAAGATAACTATTGTTCCCCTGATGAAAACATCTTCATTCAGAAACTAAGAACTATGGAACATCAGAGCAAGTTTGCAGAAACAAGATGCCAAAAATTTCTGGTGGATCATTAGGTATATAATACTCAGTAATATCACTTTTCACCCCAATCTTTAGTTTCTGATCTGTGTAATCTAGCCAACGGTAGAGACAGTACCTTATATTTGTAACTGATTCAAAAAATTGGGAAGACAGCTCATTAATCTTATTGGTTATTGGTTACCATTTGGCATGATAACTGACTCCTCTGTTGGTGCATAAAATTATATTAGGCCAGCTTTTCCTGTATCATAGTATATGTGGTAGGCTGATCTGATTATCTAACTGCTGAGTTCCCAGCCTGCCAAGAGCAGAAGCCAAGAGTAAACTAAATGCTCAACATGGAACCATTGTCCAGAAAGGACAGCCAACTGCATGGTAGCAGGTTGATCACATTGCATCTTTCAACATCATTGAGAGGTCATGGTCTGCCATCATATTATGATGATGGCATATTTCATTGGGTATATAATTTTAGAGTAATAAAGATAAAAAGTTATTTGAAATGCATTTTTAAAAATATGATATTATATTAATTAAAACAAATAAATCTAAATTGTTTCATTATAAAACTTGCCAGAATGGGAAGTTTTATCTGTCATTTTTTCAAAGGTTTTTTGAAAGTTAACTTTTGATAGAAAATGATGTTAAACAACAAACAGTAGTGTATTCAATCTCTCTCATCGAGAGATTCATCTTAGTTTCTGTATACTGAGATGTTTTCTTTGCACATTTTCCTAAAAAGATACCTGCAAACCTGTATCAGTCATGAATTATCAATCATGAATTAGTATCAATCATGAATTAGTTTTAAAAACACGATAAAAACACATAATTCTCAGTTGGTGTAGACCGTTATTCTAATTTGTGTAAGTCAAAATTTGAATGAAAATGGCTAGACATTTTAAAACAACCCATCACCTTGACAAAAATCTCTAAGATATAATAATATTTGAACCAAATGAAGTGCTGTTTTACAGCTCTACAATGAACTATATTTAAAATAACAGTAACAAGGTGATATTAGTATTTGACCCAGATGCAGACTTTAATCAGTCAACTTAATTTTCAATTATTATTTTTTACTAAATATTTTCAGACAAACTCCCTCTGTCTTTTCATTATTTCTAATGAAAATGCCTTTTTTTCTTCCCAATATTTTGTATTGTTTTTAGTGAATTAAGTTCCTGTCACATTTTCTGCACTTCCTATAGAATTTTCTTTACATAGAATGCAATTTTAACATTAAAAATATTAGCACCTCTTACACAATGGCCTTCAACTCATCCTTTATAACTGAAATTATGTGTAAGCATTACAAATCCAGTTTTATTGGATTTAGCTAAAGAGCTAATGTCTTTCAAACAGTCATGTTTAAATATAAACTTACAAACATGATGTAAGAGTTAGCATTCTCCAGAGAATAGGCTGTGTGTGTGTGTGTGTGTATACATATGAATATGTATATGCATATCTATATGGAGATGGTATCTATCTAAGAGAGAATAAGAGAAACAATGGTGTGTATATATGTGAGAGATTCATTGATTGATTATAAGGATTGGTACATATGATTGTGAAGGTTGGTAAGTCCAAAATGTGCAAGGTAGGCCAGCATGCTGGAGACACAGGAAAGAGTTCATGTTGCAGGTCAAGTCCAAAAATCGCTCGACTAACAGAATTCCCTCTTCTTTAGCAGAGTTCATTCATGAGTACCATACATGAAAAAATTTCTTTTGAATAGATTGGATAAGTATGTTGGTGGTAGAAAGCATTTATTAGAATATAGTAGTTTTTCATTTAAAAAGTAATTGGTGGACCTTTGATAATTTATGAGATTTTGTTAAGAGAATTAAAGGATATTTGTCAGTATCAGAAGAAAAAAAATGGTTAAAAATGTTACTGTCCTATCTTTCCACAATTCGCAAATTATATTATTTTTATAACTTTACAAAAATCTCATTGTGATTTTAGTAATATTTGACTTTTGTTGCTTGGATATATGACACATAGAATGCATACAATGTCCCAGTCTAAATTTAGCTAACACTTAGTTAGGTATGTGCAGTTATTTTGCCAAAAGTATTTTCACTTTTTTTTTACATTAAGTAGTTATCAACTGACAGATTTATAATTTTTACCACATTATTGCACTGTTAAATTCCTAATTGATACAATGAGTCTGGTATGAAGGAGGGTTCATTGAAAATTATCAAAATTAAAGATATATACATATTGCATTGATATATAACTCCATTTATTTAATACTTACTAAAAATAATTATTGTTACTGTTTCTCTTTCTAGAAATTGTAAAGAGGAATCCAATAAAATGATAAAATGAAATTCTACTTGTACTGAAAAAATTAATCTTCTATGGAGAGAATTCATACAAGCACCCAATGTTTAAAAATCTAAAAGAAGTCTGGACTTCGATTTTATTAGATTAGTGATAGTTTTGAATCTAATTCTCACTGCATTTCTTTTTTTTTTTTTTCTTCGGGGCTATATTTACACACACACCCATATAACCAATACCTGTACAACATATCAAAACTTTTCATCTAATTCTCACTGCATTTCATTTTTTTGAATTGGGGTTAAATTTACACACAGTGAAATGAGAACTTCTTGAGAATATCATTTGTTTAGGTTTTTTTGTTTTGTTTTGTTTATATTTTATTTAAATTCAATTAATGAATATATAATGTATTATTGGTTTCAGAGATGGAGATAAGTGATTCATCAGTTTTATATAATATCCAGTGCTCATTACATCATGTGCCTTCCTTAATGCTCATCATCCAGTTACCTCATCCCCACACCCACCTCCCTTCTAGCAACCCTCAGTTTATTTCCTACAGCTAAAAGTCTCTTGTGGTTTTCCTCCCTCTCTGATTTTGTTTTACTTTATTTTTCCCTCCCTTTTAACTATGATCATTTGTTTAGTTTCTTAAATTCCACATATGAGAGAAACCATATGATAATTGTCTTTCTCTGATTGACTTATTTTGCTTAGCAGAATACATTCTAGTTCTATTCACATCATTGTGAATGCTAATATTTCATCTTTTTTGATGGCTGTGTAGTATTTATTATATAGTTACATCTTTTCTTCTTTTTCCATTTATCTGTTGATGGACACCTGGGCTCCTTCCATAGTTTGGCTATTGTCAACACTGTTGATATAAACATTGGGGTGTAGGTGCCTCTTTGGATCACAACATTTCTTCCCTGGGTAAATATCTAGTAGTGCAATTGCTGGGTCATAGGGTAGCTCTATCTTTAACTTTTTGAGAAACCACCATACTGTTTTCCAGGGTGGTTGTACCAGCTTATATTCCCACCAACAGTATAAAAGTGTTCCCTTTTCTCCACAATGAGATATCACCTCACACCATGCAGAATGGCTAAAATTAACAAATCAGGAGACATTTAATTTTGATGTGTGTACACACCCATATAACCAATACCCCTATCAAAATAACAAAACTTTTTATCTCCTTAGCGACTTTCCTTCTGACCCTACCTTGTCGTTCTTTTTTTTTAAGATTATTTATTTATTTATTTATTTATTTATTTATTTATTTATTTATGATAGACATAGAGAGAGAGAGAGAGAGAGAGGCAGAGACACATGAGGAGGGAGAAGCAGGCTCCATGCCAGGAGCCCAATGTGGGACTCGATCCCAGGACTCCAGGATTGCGCCCTGGGCCAAAGGCAGGTGCTAAACTGCTGAGCCACCTAGGGATCCTCTACCTTGTCATTCTTTACCTCCATAGGAAACCAATCTTCTGGTTCTATTACCATAAATAAATTTCATACATTCTTAATCTTCAAATAAATGGAATAATTCAACATGTTTTTAAGATTTTTCTACATTGTTGTGGAATTTCAGTAGTTAAATTATTTGTATCTTGTTGAGTAGTATGCCATAAGTTGAAATACCACATTTGTTCATCAGTTATCCAGTTGTGGAACAAATCTGTCAGTTATCCAGGTAGTTGTTTGAGTTTTGATCTCCTATGAATGAAGTTGATATAAATATTATTTGATTCTTCTCTATCTGAAAATAATTTTTCATATTTCTGTATGAATACTTAAAGATGGACCTATGTAAAAATGTGTATTCATGTATAATTTTATTAAAAAGCCCTAACAGTTTTCCAAGGTGGTTGCATAATTTTATATTCCTTCAGCAAAGAATGAAAGTTCCAGTCATTCTACAGCCTCACCAACATTTGATTTTTCCAATGATTTCACTATTAGCTATTTAAGTAATTGTCAAATTGTCAAATTTAATTTGACATTTAATTTTCCAAACACGTAAAACTATTGAGCAATGTTCATTTTCCAAATGATGACTATAGAATTGCTCCAAGTCTCAATTTTGATGAAGACAAAATAATATTTAGATCTCCCCACCCCCAACCCCTATGTAGGAATCCTGCTTACTTCAATGTTGTGACTATATTCTTCTATGTTTCTTTAATATTTTGGGTTAATTTTTGTGTTTGATATGCATGTTGAAACATTTATCCAGTTATCTCTACACTATTCTTGAAAGAAACTTTCCTTTTCCTATTGTTTTAGCGCCTTTTAAAAATGAATTTATACTGTATATATGGGTCTATTTCTGGACTCTCTATTGTGTTTCATTGATCATAATTTTGCTCTTCCACCAGTTTTACACTCTTCTGAATTACTAGAGCTTTATAGTAAGCTTCAAAAGCTGGTATACCAGCCTTTTGTGTACCTCCTCCAATTTTCTTCATATATATGAATCTATAGAATATGTTTATAAATAAAATATGTATTTAATTTAGACTCAATGTACTCTGCATTCCCATATTAATTTTAATGAATATACATCAATTAATCACAATTTTCCATCCCCAAAGGCCTGTTACAGATTTTGATTTGGATTATTTTCACTCTAAATATAGGTTAGGGGAGAACTGACATCTTCCCAAAGACTATGATAACAAGTCTTCCAATTAGTTCACATAACATATATATTTATTTAGGACTTCATTAAATTCTTTCAATATTTTATTATAGATTTTGCTTTACCAATCTTCCACATTTTCCATTACTCATAAATGTTTAATGTTTTAAACATTTAAATAGTTACATGTTATTATACAGATTAAAACAGAAGGAAATATTTTGGGTACAAAACTGATAATTCTATACCTAAAAGAGTTAAAAACAATGAAAACTACAGAGATTTTATTAAAAATGGAGTCTTAGTAACAAAACAAGATACATTTCATTATTCCTGAAATGTTAAGTGTTATAATCTGTATAAAGAAAAATTTGCTATAGACAAAATTTCTTCATCTCATTATACTAATTAATGTTACCTTATATTAAAGACATATATTGTGGAAGAATAAGCACTAAGTGTTATCTGACCAAGGATGATACCAATGATCTTCAGTAATGAAATTAGCTATTGATGTAAATATTGTGTGTATACATTCATGAGTGTGTATATATAAATTCCTTGATAACTGGTCATCACATTTAGAGGAAACAAGACTAAAAAGAATTGAAGTTGGTACCGATGGGCATCCACCCACAAATATAGGGGGGATCATTATTCATGTACAAAGAGAGATTGAACATAGAGAGCAATCCATATTTTGCTTCATTATAGTGAAGAGGTGATCATCAACAATATGCTGGTTTCTAGTTCACTAAAACAGTAAAATTGTGATTGTGGTCACGTGTTTTATCTGTGAGTACACAGCTTTCAGAATGTGGTGTGATGTTAAATAAAAACTGTTCATTTTGTTATAACTTTTCTACACTGAGGTTAGGTAGTTATTTAAGGAGAGCTACTTTCATGAGTTTTGGCTGTTGCTGTTGTTTTTATTTTATTTTTGTTCTCTTAATGTATGATTAGATTTTAGGACATTGATAAAGATGTAAGGGGAAATTTTTAATATTCAGATTACTAAGCTAAAATAATTGAATGATATGTATTTTACCTCAGGTAGAAATCTCTGGATTTTTAATATTAAGAATGATATCCAGAATGATATTTTAATATTAAGAATGGTAAGGAAGGCAAAACTGATACAGATGACATAATCATTGAGAATTCAACACCACTAATTTTTGAGATTTCATTATGATTTGGAAAACAAGTAGATAAATGTTATTGGCAAATTTATTTTTTTTTTTAATTTTTATTTATTTGTGACAGTCACAGAGAGAGAGAGAGAATGAGGCAGAGACACAGGCAGAGGGAGAAGCAGGCTCCATGCACCGGGAGCCTGACGTGGGATTCGATCCCGGGTCTCCAGGATCGCGCCCTGGGCCAAAGGCAGGCGCCAAACCGCTGCGCCACCCAGGGATCCCGCAAATTTATTTTTTATTGGCAAATTTAATAAGTACATCCGTAAGATAAAAAATGTTTCAGCTTTATTTAACCAAAAGTAGTTATTGAACTGCCACTACCAAAACATAATCAATACTCTAGATTTGAAAATGACTGTGCATCTCCTAGAGCACTGAAATACTCTCTGCATAATAATAGGAACTAAAAATATTTTACAGTTTGGCTCTGCTTTTCTAAAATTATAGCTGAAGCCATAGGGCAAAGGTTTCAATATCTCTGAATAAAACACCTTGGACATATGAAAATACAAACATTTTGAATACACAATCATATCTTATAGAAAACAAAAATGGAATTCTGAAGGATATTTACAGTTAGGTATATGGAAAATAAAATGTTTATATAATCCAGATTAGGGTTATATTTGTGATATTTCATAACCAAAGTAAATTTGGTTAATTTATTTGAAAGAATCCCTCTTCTGACATTGCTGCATTTAAAACTCTAAAATGTTTAGCATTTTATTACTGCATTTTATTTTTTAAAAGATTTATTTATTTATTTACTTACTTACTTATTTATTATACACACAGAGAGAGAGACAGAGAGAGAGGCAGAGACACAGAAGGAGGGAGAAGCAGGCTCCATGCAGGGAGCTCGATGTGGGACTCAATCCCAGAACCCCGGGCCAAAGGCAGGTGCCAAACCGCTGAGCCACCCAGGAATACCCTGCCCCATACTTTTTTTCTTTTTAAGATTTTATTTATTTATTCATGAGAGACACACAGAGAGAGGCAGAGACATAGGCAGAAGCAGGCTCCACGCAGGGAGCCCGATGTGGGACTCGAACCCGGTTTTCCAGGATCACGCCCTGGGCTGAAGGCCGGCGCTAAACCGCTGAGCCACCCAGGGATCTCTATTACTGCATTTTAAATGTCTGTTTTAAATAAACAGCATAGACTTTTTTTTATTTATTACAAATTTTTATAGAAAATATATTTGTTAGGTAGGTACATTAATTTCAATTGGATATGTTGAAATTAATATATTTATTTATATTTATATTCACTTTTATGTAGATGACTTGATTTCATAGGCAGAAAAATTAAGTTTTTTGTGTGTTATAAAGTTATTCTTGCATGCTCTTTTTGGGAATACAAATTTTGTGACTCTAACAGATTCATTTCCAAGAAGCAATGTAAAGTGAGTTTCCCTTGACAAGTGAGAAATCTCTTCATAAATTCTCAGTCCATGTTCAATCCAAATATCTTAAATTGCCTGACAAAATCATCAAACACTTCCTGCCATTCGAAATGAATGATAATTATAAGTTAGGATATTCTAATTTATTATATGTAATGAATAAGCAAAGAAACCTAGTAAAGGTCAAACCAGATGAGTGTTTTAAGTCATTCATCAACAATGTGGTTATAAAAAGCTTGGAAAAGATTATAAACAATATTAACTCCCTCATCCATTGAAACTCTTAATAGTTCTTTTCATTTTCAATTGTTATATTTTATTTTTATAATTTAAGCGCTGTGATATTTTTAATGTACATTAGTTTTGTAGTCTGCTTTTGTGTCAAATCATTAATAGACTTTGAGAGTTGCAGATATTTTGCAAAATACTAGACTGGAGAATAATATCCAGTAAATAAAAATTATAAGATGAAGATGAAATAGACATACACATATTTATAAGTTGAGGGAAATGGTCATTAAAAGTAGAGGGTGAGAGGTTGCTGAGGATGGAAATAAGAGGGATGTATGTTGGAAAAAAACCCTGAAATTAGAGTTCACCACAGATGAGGATGGAATACATTTTCTTGTTGATTTAATATTCAATGTTAGGTTGTCCTCTGGGCTAAGGATTAGTGATAGAATAGAGCAAGGGAAGAGCTGTGGATATTTGGAAAAGACATTGAAAAGACTGGGATTGAAAGTCATTGAACAAAGAAGGAGTAACAGGCAGAGCTATGGCCAGGGAGGTTAGAGATAACTATGTGATTTTTTTTTTATTGGTTATCAAAATAGAGTCATGCAATTTGGAATATTTACCACTATAACACCAATTAATAGTATCATATGGCTGTGTTTAGTTGAATAGAGCAGGATTCAGGTGTAATGAATGTTTTATTTGAAACCATTATATGCAAGTAAGTTGTGAAACAGATACACAATCATATAGTTGATTCTGTCATTAAGACAATTAAAATTAGATTTTGAAATGACTAAATTTATTATTAAATACCATCCATGTAGGGTAGCCTGGGTGGCTCAGCAGTTTAGCACCACCTTTGGCCCAGGGTGTGATCCTGGAGACTGGGATGAGTCCCGCATCGGGCTCCCTGTATGAAGCCTGCTTCTCCCTCTGCCTGTGTCTCTGCCTCTCTCTCTCTCTCTCTCTCTCTCTCATGAATAAATAAATAAAATCCTTAAAAATTAAATAAATAAATGCCATTTATGAAATTTACCAAAATGCCTATTTCATTACTACCTCATATTTTATATACATATTGTTTTTATATTTCACAACCAAAATGAATCCTACAAAAATTTAATTTCCTTGAGAGAAAAAAAACATGCCCTTATATTCTCATATTTATTACAAATATACAGTATAATGCTCAGCACATAGAAACTGCTAAAAATAAAAGAATGAGAATTTATGTTATGGTCCTTCCCTATAACTCTCGATACACATTGGTACCATTAAAATTAATAATAATGTTAGAAACAACTATCTTCCAAAGTCTAAGTTATTTTAGCAAGTTGGAAATCTCCTCAGTTATTTTATCACTAAAATAAGACATGGGAAAAATTCCAGAGAGGAGACTTGTATGTGTATGTATTTTCCTATACCTGTTACTGAACCTAGTTTATCTTTTTTAAAATAGCTTTTGACTCTTATTCAGACAATCTAAGCACCTCTGATAAATTAATAGCACTTAGGGTCTCCTCATTTCTACAAAGCATGATTTCAATCCTCCAATTAAGCTTTTAGAGCTGCTGTTCTGCTGCTGGAAACCAACCAAGTTGGAAATATTTGGGAAGGAAATAAAATCATGCATTTTCTCTCCAAAACTGAGAAGACAGAAAAAGGATTAGGATGAACATGCACCTTGGGAGAAAATATGCAAGAAGATAGGATGTACCCATAATCCACTGTGCTAGTATAACAAAATTCCCACTGTGACAGTAATTCAGGAAAGCAGAGAATAAAAATGAGATTAGAAATGACCATAAGTTTTTATTAAAATCTTGAAAAATTCTTGGTAATGTTGTGAACTATGATGATGCCCCGGAAAACAAACAGGGAAATCTGATTCCAGTTACTCTGACATCAAATAGTTGAGTTAATTTTACATCTTGGCATAGTTGATGACTATGCCTAATGTCTAGCTGACTTTTCCTGTTGCATAAGAGCTTTCCAGTTAATCTTAGGGCAGGAGTATATATGATGTAATTATATCAATGCCAATGCCTGCTGTGTGCCAGCATTGTTCATGATAATAGAGTTATAAATATCAATAAGATACAATTTACTTTAAAAAGGACACAGACTGCACAATTTTCTAAGTCTCTGACCTGATGCACAAATTCACAACACAGCTAATATGGAATCCCTAGAATCATAGAAATGTCAGACCATCTAACTTATTTCGGCATTTAAAATTTCTAGGTAATTTAAGTGGAGAACATTTAAATAACTTATCATGTATTCATTATGTTATGTGTTAGTTACCTTCAAACATCCAAATGCCTCCTCGTTAAAAAGGAACACAACTAGAAATAGTGATTAAAAGAAGAGCTTCAATTGTTCAACATAAAGGAAATAATTCTTCAAAATTTGAATTTAATTTCTATCTCCAAATATATAGCTAAATCGATAGTTTACAGACACCTTGAAATATCTAATACCTGTAATAAATGTAAAACTGAACTTCATGGTATCTGGATGATAAGAGTGCTAAATAGGGATTTGATGGTAAAATAAAATATAAAGCATTAGAAAATGTCCAAAGTGAAAAGTCCAAAATAATTAACAACATTAAACAATTTAAAAATCTACCTATTACTTAAATATAAAATATACAGAGATATTTATTGTGTTAACATCTAGCATCATTATGGCAAAAAGAAATTAATACAATACAACCTGTTCTGTGAGATAGCATTACTGGAGGCCACGTCTACTGTAGATATTTTCTATAGGTGCTGTGGAGTAGCTATGGAGTAGCTTGACATTTTTAATATCAAGGACATTTGATTATGGGTGTTTATTTTCTCATACTTACTGGTAGAGAGGACTTTTCTGATATCATCACTGCCCAAAGTTCCTTTTTCTATCTTTGTAATTTCAAGCTGAAATATAATTAGAGGATTTACCCATTCTTAGTATCACCTATGACCTTTATGTAGATGATTCTTAAATCAATATTTTCAGCCTTTTTTTATCTTCCAAGAAACAGTCATAAAATCTAGCTGCTTTTTTCTTTTTCTTTTTTTTTTTTTTTAATGTCAAGACCGTGAGTCTGTAAACTTTATCTAGCTCCAGTACTTAACTGCCATCTCTATGCAGGTGACTCCCAAATTCTATCTCCAATTTTTTCCACATTCTGACCTCCAGATATGAATATCTAACTACTAGAAACATCTCAATTAACATCTTAAAAATCAAAATCCTGATTTATTCCACCCAACTTTCTACTCTCTGATCTAGATCATTTAGCTGAATGAAGGGCAGTTCCATCTCTTCAGTGACTCAAGCCATAAATCCTAGGATCACCACTGTATTTCTCTTACTTTGTAACCCACATCCAATCATTTAGTGAATTCTGTTATCTTTTCTCTCAGAATATGCTGAAAATAATGCCATTTTTTTCACCTGAACCACTGCTAATACTATGGCCCAAGCATCTTCGCTCTTACCTAGTTATTGTAATAGTCTCCTGAATTATCTCTTTATCTACTTTTATGCCTTTAGTATATTCTCACATGACTTTAGTATATTTTCACAAGACCAGTTCTTTTAAAATACAAATTAGACGGGATCCCTGGGTGGCACAGTGGTTTGGCGCCTGCCTTTGGCCTGGGGCACGATCCTGGAGACCCGGGATCAAATCCCACGTCGGGCTCCCTGCATGGAGCCTGCTTCTCCCTCTGCCTATGTCTCTGCCTCTCTCTCTCTCTGTGTGACTATCATGAATAAATAAATAAAATCTTTAAAAAAAAATACTAATTAGACCATCTCATTTTTTTGCTCAAAATCCTCTAATTGCTTCCCAGATAACTTAAATTCTTCTGTTACTTTTATGACTTTTCTTCACATCCCTCATTTCTATTCCCTAGTTCCAAAGTTTCTTTGATATCTTTCAAAATCTCCTCATTTTCTCCATAAGAGCTTTTCTCTAAATTTAACATCCTTCACAGATATCTTTCCTCATCACTATATCTAAAATACCAGTGTACTGGGACACTCGGGTGTCTCAGTTCTTTAGCCTCTGCCTTAGGTTTAGGGCATGATCCTAGAGTCCTGGTCTTGAGTCCCACATCAGCCTTGCTGCATGGAGCCTGCTTCTCCCTCTGCCTATGTCTCTGCCTCTCTCTCTATCTCTCATAAATAAATAAATAAAATCTTTAAAAAAATGAAACAATAAAGAGATAAAATATTAGTGTACTTAAAATACCACTCTCTGAGAAACTTCTTACTCTATTTGACTTTCCTCTATAGCCCATATAGCCAGTTGACATATATGGAGTTCTTTCTACCATCTCCTCCCAAATAATATAATCTCCAAAAAGACAAAGTCTTTGTTTTATTCAATAACATATCATTACCAGCTAGCATAGAACTTGATATACTGCAGAAACTTAATAAATGTCTAATGAATGAATTAGGACTAATAATTTTACTAACGAATTACCTGTGAGTGCATATACAAGTGGCTGCTGATTTTAGGTATTTCTAATGATATGTTTAAATTTTAATCTCATATTCAACTTATTCTTTGAAAAACATGTATCATTTCCTTTATTTGATATTCTCTCTCTGTTTCTCTGGCATTATTGAAGATATCCTGATTACCCTTGTTATGTATAATTAAGTAATTTTTGGTTCATCCAAATTTTTGGTCTATCCAGCCAGGTTCCCACCATTCTTAGGATATAAGACATATGATAATTTTGGTGGAAATGGACATGCTTAAGATTCTTTAAATGCTTGTATTAACACAACTCCAATAATCATATTTGTTCTTATGCTTTCTATCTTTCAGTTAAGATGAATAAAGTAAGAATCTTTATGTATTATCTGTAATGAAAGAAAATATAAACTAACCTCTTATTAAACATATTGGTTTATCCTTAAAAATAAAGACTACTTTTATGTTTAAAAATATATTTATTGGGATGCCTGTGTGGCTCAGTGTTTAAGAGTCTGCCTTCGGCTCAGGGTACGATCCTGAAGTCCTGAGATAGAGTCCTACATTGGGCTCCCTACATGGAGCCTGTTTCTCCACCTACCTATGTCTTTTCCTCTCCCTCTCTCTCCTTGTCTCTCATGAATAAATAAAATCTTAAAATATATATATGTATTTATAAAAAATATAATTTGTATAAAATATAATCATGAAATAAATTTATAAAAATAAAATATATAAATATGATAAATATAAAAATAATATATTTCTGAGTGTATTTTTTACAGTCAAAACATCACACAGACAGTTTAGTCTTTTTATTATTTTACAGTCCAGAACTCTCAATATTTAATATAGAAGATTAGAGATATAGAAATAGCTTGGGCATTCACTGTCAATTCAATTTAGAAGCAAAGGATCAATTACAGAAGAAATAGAAGGTATTGCTTCTTCACATTGTCTACTTGAAGTAGTTGCTTAAAGCCACCCTATACAACCTCCCACTCAGAGCCACCAAATGTTTCAAAACACCCCACAATGAAAGTCATGCAGACTTTACATAGCATTTTCAGTGATAGAGAACTCACTATTGCAGAGCATTAATCATCAACAAGCATTTATTGTATTTCTATCAGGTACCAAGTTTTGTTCTAAGTTGTGTGCTTTCAGCTTTATATGAGACTGAGAAGGAAACTGTATCTTGAAACTCACGTATTACTGGGAAAAGATAAGCATTAAACACAAAACAGTAAATAAGATAATTTTAGATTATTGGTGCGAGATGGTAGGAGAAACGAGGTGTTAGCTTTAGACCAGGTGTTAAGAATAACATTCACTGAGAGATGACTTATGAGATGAGAACAAAGAAGATGAAACTAGCCAGAAGAAATGAGGGAGAAGAGCATTATAGTTGATGTGAAAAGAGGGTGTAAATATTCAGTACATTCAAGGAACAACAAAAATGTCCAGTGTGACGTGTGCAAAATGGCAATGGAAAGAGTTTTCTAAGGGAAGACTTGAGTTGGAGTTGGAGATAGAAATTTAGCTAGATCCAGTGTTGTGCTGAGCGCTATTGAAGACAAAGGTAAAAGACAGAAAAACAGCAATATTAATCTTGTCTTAATTTGAAGTCAGGCTACTTTGGTCACCCTAGGCTTTTACATTGATTTGATTTTTTTTTTTTTTTAAGAAGACAGTGAGGACAAGGTGGAGGACAAGGAAGACAAGAACAATGAGGAGGAGGAAGAGGAAGATGCTGTGTCTGGTCTGGCCCAGGATGAGCCCTAGGGACTATACTACCAACTCCCAGGCTGCACTGATGCCTGAGCACTCCCACCACAGAAGAAGCATTGACAAGACTGGAGAACTTCCATTATTTCTAGGAAGTTTCTAATTTGGGGTGGATTTTGGTTTTGCCCTCTCCCCTCCTTTTATTTGTAAGGTGTTTTGTCTCTGATTCTTCTTCAGCCCCTCAGCCTTCATCTTTCTTGATTGATAGCTTTGCTTTCCTGTCTCTTCTCTCTCCAGATCCCTTAGTTTCTCTTCCACTTGTGGGCACCAAAGTGTGGAGGAGAAGCCCCAGCCCCAAGATTCCATCTGCCTTCCTACTTGGACCCTGGAAGAAGTCAGGAAAAGAGAGTGGCCTTCCTCTGAGGCCGTCATTGACTTAATTATTATTTATCTAGATTAATAAATTTCTACCTGAGGCAAGTACCTCTCCTGCCCTTACCCTAGTCTTTGCCCTGCAACATCCTTGTCAGTATTCAAAACGATGTTCAAATGTCACCTTCTTAATATGCTCTTTCTCAATAAGCCAGGCAGGATGTGCATAATCCTCTCTCCTTTGATTTCTGAATTCATTTAGATAGATCTACTAATTAGTATTTGAATTACATTTCCAGCAAATAACATCTTATTTACATTGTCTAATTTAGGATAATGTATGGCTGTTATAATTTAAGGAAAAAAATAAAATTACAAAGATATAATCTGCCATGAAAGTAAATATTTATTTATGATGAAAACAAAAATCTAACCCAATTACCTGACCTTTAGAGATATAGGTCTCTTTCTTCGGAAAATTTTTAGGCCATTTTTCAGAAATCTTACCAGGTAAAGCTTCCTGATTACTACCTCTCTTCACCTCTCCACTTGGAATAGTCTATTATAACTAGCATTTCTGTGACACCAGGGATTTGTAGAAGTGTAGGCTCTGAAGCTTGAATGTCATTAATTAGTTTAATAGTAGATCCATTTTAGTGTCTCAAACAGGGTTCCAGCAAGAAACCCATGGAAACAATTCAATACTGCCATACCAAAGGTGAGGGCAGGGCTAAACACTCTTGAAGGATGTAAGGCATCCAGGAAGCAGTAAAACAAGAAGCCATCACTATCATTAAACTTAAGTGAGGGAGGGACAAAGTTCTACAAATGCTCAAAAGTACTGGGGCCTGGTGAGGCCAAGTGGAAGAAGGAAATTGTTCTCTGATCCCAGGTCACTGCCTCCTCTGGGATGAACCCAAAAGAAAACAAGGCAAGACAACCTGGATGATTCAATTCATAGAGATCAGTGTTCTGCCTACATAAGAGCAGAGTGAAGAATGGATCTAGAGGGACAAACCCAGAACATATAGTACATGTGGTAATTAATTGCTTTCACTTCTACTAAGATTGGTTATTCTTTGTATTATCTGAATTATTTCCTTGGGTATATTATCTCTTATTTGGGAAGAAATAGTCTGACAATAAGATGTGATTTAAAAGTAAATTTTGTGTAAGAATCCAAAAACATTGAATCAAAATTCCTAGCTTGAAGAAGAAAAATGTTTATGTGGGTTTTTCTAAAGGCAGTACAGAATAGATATAATTAGAATGTAATAAAACATAAAAGAATAAAAGTACTTTTTACAAATACCACACTATTTTTATGGGCAACCAGTATAACAAATTCATTCTTTCTGTTTGAAATCTGGCTTATTAAGAATTTTTGTTCTTCATTTATTATTTTCTCTGTGACTCAGTATAGATATCCCCAGCTTCATGAAACTGTATTACTTCCGAAGTTTATCATGGATGTGTAATGGTGGATTATGGCCAGAGGAGTCATTTAGAGGTGAGTACTTAGTAGTTTCAATTATTTGAATTTACTTACAAGACATCTAATTTGCTCACTATATTATGCACTTTATTTACTTTAGATTGGGATGTAAACCTATTACATAAAATAATCCAACTTTTATTAAACACTTAAAAATTTCTTCCTGAAAACAGATCATCAAGTCCATATCTTCATCAAAGTTTAAGATACAAATAACTAACACACTTAAAAAATTTTTATTTATTTATTCATAAGAGACACAGAGAGAGAGAGAGAGAGAGAGAAGAAGAGACACAGGCAGAGAGAGAAGCAGGCTCCATACAAGGAGCCCGACATGGGACTTGATCCAGGGTCTCCAGGATCATGCCCTGGGCTGACGGCAGGGCTAAACCACTGAGCTACCCGGACTGCCCCTAAACAGACTTATTTTTAAAAAATAAGATTTCTGAAAGATGAGATTAAATTTGCTGTATCATTGAACTGAACAGAATTCATTGAGTGCATAAGAAAGCAAATTAATAATTAGGGCAAGTGTTTATAAGTGGAAATACATAAAATGGTAGCCCCTGCCCTTTGATCCACTTCAAATCACCAAAGAATATTTGGTATCTACTCCCAGATTTAAGGCTGACAAAAGTTAGAGTAGTCAATCAATGGACCTTGACTGCACCAGAAGGATTAATTGACATGATTCTGTTTTGGAGAGTGCTAAGTACAAAATTGAAGAAGACTTCAAAATTTCCATGAAAAAAACACACCTGGGCAAGTCTGAGATATGATACAATCCCTTAAATCTGGGAGATACACCCCCACACACACACACACACACACATCACATCACATCCTTAAGAATAAATAAGTTTTAAACATCAAGAAAAATCTGAATTTAAAAAATTAGTAGTAGAATATTTATTGACCCTTTTGGCAGAGTGATGAGCCTGTGGGGAGGGAGGAATGCTAGTTCTGTTCATTATATACCTTAGAATCTCAACCCATGAGAATAATTATGAAAGTCAGCTAGCTATTCACCAAATTGTGTTTCTACCTGAGTAAATAATTTGTTATTTCTAATTCTTGCGTGTGACTTCACCTACAAATGTGAGTGGAAGTGAAGCATGACACGTTTAGACAAAGGCTCCTAAGAAACAGTGTTACATTCCTCTTCAACTGACTAGCTATGGAAGACAAGGTATCCAAAGGAATGGCAAAGCTGTAAAATGGAAAAATAAATAGATTCAGTACTTGATTCACCACATAGAAGCAGACCACCTACCAACAAACAATGTCCATCTTCATCTACTGACTGATTGACAAATAAACTTAAATCAAATGTGAACTATTTTATATTATACATTAATTTATCCTAATACAACTATAAACCAATTTTGAATTATTTAGCAAATGTCAAAAAATGTGTAGGTGAGATAATCCAATGAAGATTTTTGAATAATAGCTTAATTCAGTTTTCCTTATTCTCCCTCCCTCTGATTCAATTAGAAATAGAGAAATTTAAATTATTTTTTCCTCCAAAGATGACATCTTTAAAAAGTATATTTTTACAAAATACCTTAGGGTATTTTGGGACAGACATTTGGGAAACTGAAAAAAAAATATGTTAATAACTCTAGGAAAACACTTTTCATCACATTCACCCATATGAGAAATTGTTCTTCACACTACATATAAATTTATGATTTGTAAATAATGAAGCTAAGAGCCCTCGTGAAATAACATGAAAACAAACTCATTCATTTAAATGAAGGATTTTGTTTACACGAAATATATTATCAAAGATGCATTATCATTGCTCATGTTGGTTAACTAAGGTTCAGTTAACTGAAATAAATAATCTTTGTTATCAAAAGAAAAGTGAAAGATATCAGTTGTATCTGACAAGGAAGAAATTGACTTAGCAGAGTTTGGAACTTTTTGTGAAGACTCATAACAGTTATAAAGAGCATTGGAAAACACAGCTCAGGCATAGTTATTTCTACTTTATTCAAGCTCCTAGTAAGGAAAGACAAGCAAAATAACTAAAGATAAAGAAAAATGTGAAAAAAATTCTATAATAAAATATGAATTTCAAATCAGTTTTAATAAAAATGGGTCTGGACTGAGTATGAAATTAACTTGATCTAGAAAGTAATATAGAAAATTACTCTAACACCAATTGAAAGTATGTCATAGAAAGGAAGTCTTTTTTAAGTTAACATTATAATCACAAAGAAACTATAAATTACACAGTTAATCCAAAATCTCCACTGTACATTTACATATATTACTGCATTTCCATAAAGTAATTCTGGTAGCTGAGATTTTGTAATATTCAAATAATGAAAAATTCCTATTCAGCAGTCATTTCTTTTTTAAACAAAATATGACACTCAACTGGATTTATTTATATAGACTGAATTAATTGGATTGATTGTGTGCATGTGGGCTATAGATTTAACCTTAGAGTAAAGGTGGAGTCACACTTTCTGTAACTTAAAATGTGTGTGCTTTCAAGTGTCTTATATGACTTTGTTTCTGATATGCAATAATGTAATCAGGCAAAAATATGTAAGAATGATTTTATTCAATGAAGTGAAATTAAGAGATTTTCAGTGAAAACCTCCAAGTCAGTATAAAGGTAGCAACTATCCTAATTTTAATTATTCTCCAGAGAATTTTCTTTTCCTCATTCTGTGCTTAGTACAAAATCCAAGCAAATTATTTCAAGACTGGAGGCATGTATATGTGCAAGGAGAATAGTATGAAATATTCTCTTTCATCGTTATATAATTTAAAAGATCAGATATGGCATCACCTTCATGCTTGCTTCTTGATATGGAATCCAGAGGGACAGAATAAGTCAGAAAAAGAAGAAAAAACAAAAACAAAAACAAACATGTGCTTATGGTGTGTAAAATAATATGGTATAATTAAAAATTGGACATTTAGTGCTCAATTTTGGCCAAAGTACAGGAATATGACTTAGAATTAAGACTGGAAGTTCAGTTTAAAGTATAAATATACTATACATAATTTATATTTTTCAAAACTTATTCACATGTTATTCAATTTCCATAGTCATTTCTAGAGTTAGACAAAGACTTTTTGCTTTGTAACTGAACTCAGAAGAGAGGTTATAGTTTGAAGTGGTATGGCAAATTAGAAACATAATAGGGACAAAAACCCATACATTTTCATCGTTCTTGACGTTCCAGCTCAACTGGAGGCTTAACTAGGATGTTAAAATGGCTCAGCCTCTCCTACTCCAGGTAGTCCAAGGACATCTCCTCTCCACGTGGTCTCCCCAGGAAGCTGGATTTTTTACAGATGGCTTGGGCAGAGGGGTGGGGGGGGGGCTCCCAAGAATAGTCATTCTAAGGAACAAGAAGCAGAAGCTGCCAGTCCTCCTGTAGGCTGGACATGGAATGAAGGAGGGTCACTCTGGCACGTCTATTGGATGAATGGTCACAAGACCAGATTCCAGGGGAGGAGGAATAGGTTCCATATCCTGGTGTGGAGTTAAACAAAGAATTTGTGGCTAGCTTTAATTCAGCACATACTTATTCAGTGTGAAAACTGAAGAAGAGAAGAACTACCAAAGACTTTCTGCTTTGTAACTGAACTCAGAAGAAAGGTTATAGTTTGAAGTGGTAGGGCAAATTAGAAACATAATAAGGACAAAAACCCATACATTTTCATTGTTCTTTTTTTTTGTTCATTTTCACCATTCTTATACCCTAAACTTTAACTTGTAATATTAAAAATGTTAGATTCATTTGTCAACCAATTTCAGTTTAGAAAGCAGTTTCAGGTATTTGCAATGGTCATCAGTAGAAAAGAACAAAAATAGCATTTTCTCTTTCTTCCTCAGCAGTCTAATGAAAGTATGTGTATGTACATGTGGTTATATGCATATGCAAATATATGTGCATATGCAAATACACACTACCCTATAAAGAAGTATCTTTAAGCAAATTTGAAGGGGGTGATCACAGGAGAGAGCCCTAGTGAAGCATGCCTTAATGAATAGATGAAGCTTTTTTCAAAGAAGAAAATGGCCCTGCATTCACATAAACATAGTGTATAGTGAATATATAGCAGCCCTTCTCAATCAACCCCTCAGTGGCTACCTTTATGAAGTGCATAAATTGCCCTATCATAGAAACTAAGATACAATTGTATGAAGATCAGTCACTTCCTTATTTCAGGGTCAATGATACCAATTATAAAGAAAGAACAAAATGGGGTGGGGAACTGTGAAGTCAGGGTATTTCCCCAGTCCAGCTAATTTGTATTGGCACAAGAGCAAATTACTATCTGGCAGTTAGCAATATTCCTGTATATAGTTCCTGTAGTTAGCAGTAGGCCTTGATTGTATTAGGAGTTCCACTCCTTTGTTCTCCTGACTTGACTGCTGGACTCTATCTTTTTAAATTGTTCTTATCTTGCTTTCTTCTAATTGTCCCCACCCTGTTTCCTTGTCCATTTTAACTGCTTCATGCAGAGTAAGAGTAGAAGGCTTTTAATCACTATGTTGGAGAAGAGAGCAGCTGACAAGGTGATCTGTGTTCAAGCTGACCATTTGCTTATTTGAGGGGAGAGTCACTCTAAGACATAGATAGAGCTATAGCTATTGAAATAACTGTATTTATACTTATAGACATGTTTTACTGGAGAATTTGAGCTGTTAAAATATTAATTTGCCAGTGTTTGCCTTATTGTGGTAAAAATGTATCTTTTCTGAACTAGTGCTTAAAATGAAGTTCTCCTTTATAGCTTTCAGAACTACACAGAACTTTTCCCCTTCCAATTATTTGTTTATGGTTTGCTTCAGAGGCAAAGCATTCCCTTCACTTTTCTAATGGATCTCATGACTACCTTCAGAAAAATGTGTCTATAAGCCAGTTCCACTATGTGCTTCATTCACTAACTGGCCACTAACTAGCCACTTGGGTGATGGCCTACTTAGAATGCTGGTCTGTCTTAAGATAAATAAGATACTAGTGGGTCATACGTCTAGTGTTCTCTACATGGATCTACTAGGCTTTTCAACTTCAGAAAATGAGTACTGAGACAGACTAAGAAAAACAAAGGGAAGATGCAAATAGCTCAAGTAAGAAATTATAGGGGCATCACTATCAGCCTGTAGAAATTGCAAGGATTATTAGCAAATGCTATGAACAATCTTATGTCAACAAGTTAAATAACCTAAAGTAAATGAACATATTTCTTTGAAACACACAAATTACCAAACTGACTCAAGAAGAAATGGAAAATGTCAACAAATCTAAAACAAGTTAATAAATTGAATCAGTAATCAAAAGCCTCCCCAAAAGAATAGCCCAGGGCCAGATAGCTTCACGAGTGAATTCTACAAACTATTTTATAAAGAATAGACACCCACCCTGAGTAATACTCACTACTCTGATACCAAAGCCAAATAGACATTGTAAAAGGGAAAGTTACAGATCAATACTTCTTACAACAATAAATACAAATATCTTCGAAACAAGACTAGCAAACTGAATCAAACAGCATACTAACAGGAATATACACCATAATCAAGTTGAATATATTTCAGCACTGGGATTAAGAATCCCTGAAGTTCTCAACAAGAGAATCAATCAATTTAACACACTTTAGCATATGAAAGAAAGAAGCACATGATCATCTCAATTAATGCAAAAAAAAACCTTTTGCATTAATAACCTGGTGATAGAATACACCAATTTTCATGATAAAAACTTTTGGAAACCTAGGAATACAGGGAAATAGCACCAAAGAGAATAAAGAGCATTTATGGAAAAACCCAGAGCCAATATCATACTCAATGTTGAAAGACAGAAAGCTTTTCCCCTCATATCAGACACCAGACAAGGATTTTTTTACCATTGCTATTGCTATTCAGTATTGTTCTTAAGGTTCCAGCCAGAGCTAGAAACAAAAACTAAATGAAAAGCATCCGGAGAAAACCTGCTTAATGCTGGATTAGGCAAGTTTCTTAAATGTGACATCAAAGTCTTGACTCATAAAAGAACAACTTGGAAAAGTTGATTTCATAAAAAAAAAATTTAAAAATCTAGTCTTCAAAAGAAACTGTTAAGGGAATGTATTGACAAGATATAAACTGGAGAAATATTTTCAAATTATGTATCTGATGAAGAACTTTTATCCAGAATATATGAAAGGATTCCCAAAAGTTAATAATAATAATAAATATCCAATATAAAAATGAGTCAAATATTTAAAGACATTATACCAGAGAAGATAGACAAATAGACAAATCTAAGAAAAGATGTACCTTAATATTCACTAGTGAAATGTTAACTATAACAAATGGGAAGATGTGGAGAAACTGCTTCTCTCACATGTTTCTGTGAAAGTATGAAAAGGTACAACCATCTTGAAAATACTTTGCCAGTTTTTTAAGTAGGTGAGACATACATGAACTTTATAATCTAGCCATTTTACTAGATGGTTCCTGGAAATAAAAGAAAGGAAATATCCATACAAATATGTGTACACAGGGGTACCAGGGAAGCTCAATGGTTCAGTGTCTGCCTTCAGCGTAGGGCATGATCCTGGGATCCTGGGAGGGGTCCTGGAATCGAGTTTCCCATCAGGCTTCCCGCAGGGAGCCTACTTCTCCCTCTGCCTATGTCTCTGCCTCTCTCTCTGTATCTTAAATAAAATCTTAAAAAAAAATGTGTACACAAATATTTATAGTCTCTATTTTTAATAGCCCAAACTAGAAACCATTTAAATACCCATCAAAAGGTGAACAGTGTCAAGAACTATAAAGAGTAAGAATTTTTAACCTCCTTTCAAGCTAAAAATTAACTTGTCACAGTTTCATGGATGGTTGGCCAAAGACATGAAACTTCTGGGTCAGAAACCATGGGCATTATTACCCAGGGCACAGCAAGCAACACAGGTGTCATGGTCACATTTGTTTTCCAGATGCAAATTTAACTGATTTTTGTTTAAGTGAGCTATATATGTATCACTAGCAGCAAAGACTCTAACTAATGTAGCACTAGAAAAGAAATATTGAAGATATTGAAGGCAGCGTTCCGATCTAAATTAAGAGGGATGACTTAAGGAATATTAAGATCAATGAGATTCCTTCATAATGATTAGGAGCTTGGTAGTCACTGATTTTTGTTTTGCTGGCTCTTCTTCTTTTTTTTTTTTTTTTGAAATCAGAGCACTTTAGTACTATTATTCCTTACAAATGGGAAATCTATGCAAAGAAAGTATAAGTAAAGTTTTACCATCTTCTTATACTGTGTTTTATGGACACATATTGCACATTTATACTATGCTGCAATAATTTAGAACAGAAATAGCAAAAAAAGCAAAGTGCACTGCTAAATGATATATTAGTCACTTAAAAACTAAAACATAAGACCTGAACTGTGAGTTTTTGCAGATGTGAAGTTAGAGACCTCTAGTGAATTACCATAATATTAATATTACCAAGAAAAAATATTTGTCATTGATCAAAGTGGAATATGGAAGTATAAAATGAAGGCTTTCAGTGGAGATCTAACACTGAGGAGCATAAGAGAATGTCACTGACCATGTATCATGTGAAGAGCCTATAGACACATATGTAGGGGAAAGGTGGGGTAGTTAGAAATAGGGTGAAATAAGCAGAATAATAGAATATGGTGCACTATAGGTCTCTAACAACCTCTAAAATGTCCACCTATTTACTAACGGACAGTTAAAATACTTCATAGGTTACAATTTGCTTCAGGGCAGATTTATATGCTAACAGAATAAGGTAATTTTAGATAGTTATCCCATTCAGCCAGTCCCACCTCTTCAATATTCTATTCCAGTGCTTACAATCATAAATATATGAACATCATAAACTTGCCATCTAACTGGGGAAATGAAAATATTTTGTAGCTTTAAAGATGATATTAAAAATAAAGAATCTAAAAGGAAGGTAAAGGTAATATTCAAAATGAAAGCATTTCTAAAGCACTGAGGAAAGCATATTGGATATAATCCTCAATATTTCAGTAGAAAGAAGCCATTGTTATATTATCTAAATTTATTATATGCAGTTCAAAAAACAATTGTCTTATCAATCATCTCTTAGGATTATTCAGTAATTAATTTATTTTCATTTAAGACACATGAACTTAGGAGATGTTCCTCAGAAGCATACTGGATGAGTCCTTAAGAATCCATTGTGAGATTGAATACTTACTGTGGAAGAATGTATATACTTGTTAGTATTGATTGATTTATTAAACATAGGGTGATGATTTCATGTAGGTCTTCCTTAGTGCACTAGGAAAAAAAAAACATTTGAAATTATTTTCATAAGATTATTCATAAGGTTCTCCCTGAGGCTGATATATTTATGGAGAGCTGGCTTAGGTGGAAGATGAAAGAACAGGATAAGTAGAAAAGAGGATTACATTCAATGTGCATGTAAGCCAGACATTTTATTTTGAAAATCCACTCTCATAAGTAATATTCCTTGACATCACCATCATTCTATCTTCCGGAGCTCAACACATACAAATCAACATTGTTTCCTCTCTGTTTTTCATTTGCTCTCTTTCTATTTGCTCTTTTCTATTTTCTGCTTCCTTCCACCTCCCAGTTTTCACCAGTTAACTATATTCCCTCACAGCTGCTCCCCTGTTTTGTGCTCTCATTACTATACAACTAGACAATTATTTTAACTATCACTGGTTCCCATGTTGCTAGATTCTCCTCTCTTCCAAATCTGGCTGTAAGATTACCTTTGTGGACTCATCCCCTCTTGGTTTTTTCCTTAATATGTTTGTAAATTCTAGCTGCATAAAGTTAAAAGTAAGCTTTTTTGTGTGTTTTTTAAAAATGATAATAAACAAGACCTACGTACCTGTAATAGATAAAGTGATAATGAAAAAAGTTTCTCCAAGGCAGTCTAGGCATTTATGACAAAAAAAAAATTATATCAAATTTCTTATAAATGCTGTACATTTCTGTGCTTATCTTTACACTTGGCTTACACTATCTTCACACAACTTGTTTTTAATAAACTCCTAAACCTTCATACTATCTTTACACTCACTTATGAAAACTGAGATCTAAATATATTTCTAGAAAAAATAAGAAACATTGAACAATCTATGTCCTCAGATGTTCGTTGAAATGGCATTTATATAATTAAAAAGTATGACATATTTTCAATAACACAATATGAAATAATATCAAGGTATAACCAACAAAAGGAATATTTGCTGTCACCACAAAAATATTTTTCCAGATTCTAATTGACATTGATATATTTTCAGTAGAAAATGCAAATATTTAAAGGTGAGTATTGATTGTGTACACTGTATTCAATTTTTATATGGCAATTATGTTTAATGTACTGCAGAAAATAAAAACCTCCAAAAACCTCCAGTCTCTAGAGCCAGCTTGCCCAAGTTCAAATCTGGGCTAAACTGCCTTTGAGTTCTGAATGATGTACTTTCCTGTTTCCACTTGCTTATAAAACACATCTAATACAGATAATAACAGCATCAATACTACGGATGTGCTGTGAAGATTAAATGAATTAATACTACTAAATCTTTATAATAGAGATCCAGGTATCAATAACATATATATGTGGTATATATATAATATATATATAATAATTATATATATAATTATTAATGATTTCATATCTTTTAGTCACTATTTGTAAATAAAATATGTCTTTATATTTTCTTTATGGATTTCTGCCTTTCCAAGTTTTCTGAAGTGACCAGAGATATTTTTTGTTATAATTCCATTTGCTATAATTACTAAATATTTGTTGTATTTTATATATATTGTAGTTATTAAATACTAATATTTTATTTATTCATTTTACAGGTGAAAAAATAGTGGATAAGTATCTTCAAATTGTAACTCCAAAATTATAAGTTTAGGAACTCCTTCACTGAGGACTGGCATCCTACAATGTTGGCATCTAAAACCTATGCTTTTTTTAATGTGTAGTTCATCTTTGCCAAACTTGGGCAGGAAGAGGAAAACAAAATTCAGGCTTAAAATTAAAGATAAAAGAAATGAATGGCACCATCTCTGAAATGTATAATGTTTATACTTTACTCTCAATTGTAAGGGAATATCTTTTCAGCTCACTTGTTGCAATTTTTCTACCTTATTTTTTAAGTCTTATAAGGTCATGTTACTATTTTCTTCTCAGGCTCTCTCAACAGTGCCACTACCCTCATTTCTCTACTTTTTCCTATAAGATCACTTAGGATATCATGCTAATTAGTTTTTTGAAGATACTGTGAATGACCTCCATCTTCTTATGATCCATGGCCAAACACTACCCCCCATTAGATTGTCCTGTTATTCTCTGGGCTGACAAAGAAGAGCTCACGATTGTTGGTAAAAAAATTATATGCTTGGCCAAAGTAGTTCTATTTCAAAATTTGTGAAACCAAACTTAAATTTCCACTTTGCCAACAATATCACTACATTTTTCTTGTAGACTATATCAACTAACGTCTGTAAATTCCATGCTCTGAGTTTTCTCCACTCTTTACATAATTCTTCTTCTTAATAATTGTGGTAATAATTATTAACACTTTACTTCTCAATACCATGATGCCTCTTTACATATCCCTCATCCTCCTTGGACTACCTGGAGAATGTTCTTCTCAAGATGTTGGCAAAGACACAAAAGGACAAATGAAAAAATGCAGGACATCTTATGGTTTACGTTCATTACTGGCATACTACATCTACCTAAATTCAATTGGCCAAAGCAAGTTACATGATCAGAGCCAAAGAAAAGGAGAAGAGCACATAATCATTCCACCACTGAACCATGCGATATGTGAATGCAAGGAGAAGTGAAGACATGGAGGCAATAAGGTAACTTGCTAAATGCTTGCTAATATTTAGCAGAATTTCATTTTATACCTACAGAGGACTGGGGGGAAAGTTTGTTTCAGAGGCTATCAGAAGATAACCAATCCAGAAGTTTCAGTATCTTATAGTACATTTCCCAGGGACTGAGTTAATTTATTTTAATAATCAATTAAATATTAAGTCCCCAAATCAATTCACCAAATTTTTCTTTTTTTGCAATTTTTAGGCAGTGAATAATATAAAACTAGCTTCATTGCATTATACTGTTATCACAAATTTTTAATGTAACTACAAGCCACTAAGCATTTCAGGTTGAAGCAGTAAATGATTCAAAACAAAACAAACCAAAAGATTTCAACACAAATACATTACCAAAACAATTACAATGGCCTCATTGGCCTCAATGGCCTGCATCATCTTAGGTTATTCTAAGTAAAATTGCCTTCCTCTCTACTAACGTTGGTTTTTGAGTAGTCTTTTCCTACTGGGAAGTCAGAGCTGAAAGGCTAGCTTGGCTAAGGTTTACATGCCCCTTTTCCTTCCTAAAATCATTCTCAAGAACAATGCCCCAACAAAATCTCTACTGAATACGTAATAATGAATATAGAAGTAAATGAAATACTTAAGAAGGCATGGCTGTTACTTTTACATCTGTGATGTTTTCAATTTGTGAGTTTATTGAAAGATAATTGAAAAGATAAACCAATGTATTGAGGTTTCTTCCAATGATCTATCTTTTTAATAATTGTTATTCATTAAAATATCTGTATTGAGACAGTTTGTAAATATAAAGTCACAGAAAGCATTTTCATTGTTTCCAGTTAATTTTTATCTAATTTTCATCCTCCATGAGTTAAAAGAAGCTAAATACTTGAGATTCTCTTAGAAGAAAACAAAGAGAAAAAAATAAAAATATGGCCACGGATGATACCTGAGAAGCAAGCTGAAGAAAGGATTTGAGAAAAAGCACATTTTTAGAAGATAAAATTACATCATCTGTTGTGAAAATATTAATATAGACTTGGAAAATGAGAAAATATTGCAAATATTTCATATATTCTGAATTTCTCTAACATATCATTGATAAAATTTGACAAAACGCCAAAAAAGTTAGCATTCTGGCAAATCATTTTTATATCAATCCCTCAAATATATGCTGGACCATTTGCACCATCTGCTGTGTAAGCTTCTGCAAAGAGAAGGACAATAGACATTTCTGGACATCCGTGTTAAAATGCAATTCAAGGGGATATACTGTATCGAGCAAAAGGAACCAAAATAAATAGAGTGGAAAGAAGGTTATAGTTCAAAACAGGACAGAAAAAGAATGAAAGCTAAATCTTTTCATCATAACTTGTTTTCAATGCATTTGGACATATTTATAAAAAAGCTAATATACCATATTCATATCAAGTAAAATTAATCTTTATCAAGTTATTCTTGAGAATGACTAATAGATCAAGAAATGTATTATTGGGGCCACATTCATTAATAAAAAATACTGTGGATATTCTCATGTTGTAGGGAAAGAAAACTGCTAAAGTATTTTTGTGTTAATTGATTTAAATATTTGTAGAAAACAAACAGTTTATAAGTATCAAACTGTTATAAAATATGTGCAATGGGGGATCCCTGGGTGGCTCCGTGGTTGAGCATCTACTTCAGCCCAGGGCATGATCGTGGAGTCCCTGGATCAAGCCCCACATCAGGCTCCCTGCCTGGATCCTGCTTCTCTCTCTGCCTGTGTCCCTGACTCTCTCTCTCTCTCTCTCTCTGTGTGTGTCTTTCATGAATAAATAAATAAAATCTTAAGAAAAAAAATATGTGCTATGTTCTCTAAATACAGACATTTTGTTATCAAGTTATTTATGGCCTGAGTCCAAGGATGGTTTTAGATAACTGAACTTAATAAAATTCAGGTTTCAGATAACACTGTCTTTCTTAATAAACTCAACTCTCTTTCTTAAGAATATGTCAATTCTTAGGTCAGTAACACACATGCACAAATACACACACACACACGTACACACCTCCATCAGAAGGAAAAAGATCAATTCCTTCTTTCTCATATCCAGCAAAGTGCTTTCCCTTTAACTACTCCTCAGTTGACTTTAGTACATGACTGTGAAACTCATCATCTCAAAGAGTTCACTCCCTTAGTTTACTAGCTGGTTCATTAGCTGAGCTCATCAGCTCTTATCCTGGACTCATGAATTTTAGTGTTCTTTCACAGAAACTACAAATTCATTTCTTCAGTTTCTTTAGATCATTTTTAAGAAAACTAAATGTGAATTTTTTTGACTATATGAACATAAAAAGTATAAAACTATAATAATTTGTTTTTACCATCCAGAGATCTGTAGTGTTTATTCTGTAAACTACTTTAGACTTGTGTTTTTAACTCTGAATATTTGGACATATATAGGCTTCCATACCTATAATGAGCTTACTAATAGCCCTCCACAAGATATTTCCACATCCTAATCCCAAGAATCTGTGACTAATCTCTTAGTAGAATGGCAAAAGCTGAGATTAACTTAATAATTTTGATAGAAGGACATTATCCTAGCATTTTACAAGTGGGCCTCAAATCCAATGATCCTCTTTATACTAGTGAGGCAAAGGGCGATTTCATAGAGACACAAAAAAGGAAGTACTCTATGACCATAGGTTAGAAATTAAAATGATATGGTTCATATGTCACAGAAAGCCAACAGCCACTAAAAGCTGGAAGAGGAAAAGAACAAATTCTTCTTTATAGCCCTCCAGAAAAAGTGTGTCCTTGCCAGATTATAAAATTTTAGCTACCAGATTTGTGAGAGAATAAATTTCTGTTGTTTGAAGCCACCATTTTTGTGATCATTTGTTACAGCAACCTCATAAAGGTATGACAGTATACTTGGAAAATGAAAATGAAAAAAGACTATGTAGGGCACCTGGGTGGCTCAGTGGTTGAGCACCTGCCTTTGGCTTAGGTTGTGATCCTGGGGTCATGGGATCAAGTCCTGCATCTGGCTCCCCAGGGAACCTGTTTCTCCCTCTGCCTAGATCTCTGCCTTTCTCTGTATGTCTCTAATGACTATATAAATAAAAATCTAAAAAAAAAAAAAAAGACTATGGAATTTTCAGACATTTATAAATAATAGTATAGAATGGAAGGATACTAAAAAGTTCAACAATATATGACACACAAACATTTACTGAAAAAAATGTCGTAGACCAATCTCTATGACAGCTATTACAAAGATAAATAAGAATGATCTCTCCTTTTCAGGATCTCATGATATAGTAGCATGCCTCGTCTATACCTTATGTAAAAATTAGCTAGAAGGCCAAACTTCAAGCTTTAATGGTATAAGAGATAAGTAAAACTATAGGTAAATCCATTGTGACAGTTTTGTAGTCAGTGCAGTGTGATGAAAAAAAAAAAAAAAATCAAAAGAAGCTTAACTCCAAACCTTTCCATCTAAAATTGACTGACCATTGACAAGGAAAATATATTTGGCTATTGTTGTTATTGTTTGTTTTTTGTTTTTATCTTGTGTATCCTTATCTCTAAAAATCATTGAAACAGTAAGTCTAAAATTAGGGTAAGAAAAAATGAGTTAATCTATTCAAAGTAAATGTCTTTTGTCTTACTATCCTGTATTCATGTGATACCAGACTACTATAACTCCCATTGGCAAACTCTCCAATAATTTAGTTGTGGATGGCCAAGTCATTTTCCTTTTCCTAGAAATTACCTAGTTTTGGAGTGCCTCCTGGCTCAGTCGGTAGAGCATGCAATTCTCAGTCTCAGGGTTGTGAGTTCAAGCCCCACATTGGGTGTAGAGATTATGTAAAAATAAAATCTTAAAAAAGAAAAGAAAAGAAATTACCTAGTTTTAGCACTAAAAGTCCCATGTTCAGGGAATTCTCTTAGTCCTAGAGAAGCTAGAAGAGTTGGTTAATTCTGGGTTGGTTGTTTGTTTTGTTGCTGTTGTTGTTTTAATGGTCACCAAAAACCTGGTCTCCTAGGAATGATGCTCCTGGCACTCATGACCTAATGTAATCCTCATTGAATCTGACCTGGTTGTGACTTGCCTCATCGATAGTCCCAAGTCTGGGATATTTTAAACCTAAGCATTTAGAGCCTGGAAGCATTTGCATTTGTGTTTTCTGGAAACCCAGAACTGGAGAAACTATGAGGAGACATACATAGATGTATAGTCAGAGAGGCCTTGAGACTACATGAAGAATGAGGATAATTCCAACTAATCCAGTGTTTCTGTTAAGCCTTCAGATGACACCAGGCTGAGCTGTCTTTTGATTGCAAGTAGCTAAGAAACCACAAGTGACATCAATAGGACTCCTCAACTGAATCCAGCTAACTCATGAAAGAGATAATATAATGGGTATTTTAATCCCTAAATTATATGATTATTTATTATATGTCAATAGATAAATAAAATAGTCACTAATGGTTTGCTTTTTATTTGCCCATAAACCAATTACCTATGCTAATCCTCTTGTAACATTGGCTCTTTTATTCCTTCCTTGTGCTAACTCCCAGACTGACTTAAAACTAATTGCCTATAGTTGAGTTAAAAAATCTTTGCTGTTGTTTGTTGATTTTTTTGCAGAAGCTATTTCATTGACTGAACATCTTAAAAATAACACCTGGCCTATGCTTTAGAGAGATCAAACATGAGTTCTGAGCAGAGCCAGGGGAAAGCTTCTTTCTATCTATTCCATAAGGTTTACAAATACCTGAGAACTCAAAGATTTGTGGTTTGGCTTGAGCCGTGCTTTTTAATCCTGTTTTTAACCAATTCACTTCCCTTCCAATAGGAGCTCAGTCTACCAGATCAAACAGAAACACATAGCACACCATACATTCTTTTTTGGTCATCTTTTGCTCCCAAATCCATCAAAAGTCCCCTTATTTCAGAAGTCACAAAAGAAAACTCCTAAGCACAACAATGAAAAGAAACAATATGAGTATGTAATTGTAGCTAACTAATGGTCTCCCAAATATGTGCATTCCCCAATCTCCCAAAGAATGTTATCTCATACATCAAAAAAGGACTTTTCACATGTGCTTAAGTCAAGGACTTTGAGATGGGGAGATTTTCCTGATATCCTGTTGGGCCTGATACACAAATAGTTCTGATCCTCATAAAAAGGATACAGGAGAAATTAGTCAGAAGAGAAGATGATGTGATAATGGATTAGAGTGATAAGCTTTGAAGTTGGAGGAAGGGGCCACAAGCCAACAGCTATCAAAAGATTAAAAAGACAAGGGAATGAATTCTCCCTATCAGAGCTTCCAGAAAAATCCAGTCCTACAGAAACCTTGACTTTAACCTAATAAATTTGATTTTAGACTTCTGATGTCCAGAACAACATGAGATTAAATTTGTGTTGTTTCAAGTTTGTGGTAATCTGTTACAGCAACAGGAAACCAATACAATAATAGTAGGAATGACTACAGGTTGATGTTTATACTACCAGCAGCAAGTCTAAAGGTATTCTGCTCTACCTGCGTAAAAGTGCCTTACCCATGCCACAGATTGAGGAGTCAATATCTTTTAATAATAATTTTTATTCCCTTGGCAGCTACGAAAAGAAACTTAATGTTCTGTGTAAATATCTTTGGTTTCTTGAGTCCATCTATGGCCAGGTACTTGTTTCTCATTTTCAAAGGTAAACCAAATATTAACATTTTTATATTTTGCCTCACTCCCTTGGTGTAAGAAATTAGTTTTGTTACTCCGGAAGCAGTCTGTCCACACAAATTCTAGGTCATATAATCAGGAGCTCAGATAAATGTTTTGCTTAGAGTCTTGCTTACAGCCTTTGAGAGAGGGATTGCTTGGGTTCTCTATATTGTTTTGGCTGCCCCTCACAATAGGCAAGTAGCCAGTAGCTCAGAAATATGCTCCTCAGTGTCCTGGCAGAGGCATTGCTTTACTTCTTTAAAGAAGCCTATGAAGGCAGGCTGTTATGTTTTTGGTAAATAAGCCTGGTTGTAGAAAAACACACTGTTTTGATACAAAGAAAGCTGCCTCTTGCCAGAGAGACCAACTTATCTCATGAAAAGGAAGGAATTAGTTCATTCTTCTTAATATGTTAATTGAAATTAATTTAAAATTACATTTTAAAGGATAATTATATCCAGCTACAGTAAATATTATCACACTGTTTACCAAGTTCTCTCTTTCAAGAGACTGTGAGCTAAGGTTAGATATGTGCTATGTAATGCCTTGCAGATTTTCAGAAGTCAGAAGCTAGTTTAAATAACAAAATATGTATATCCTCTAAAGTCCTTCCAAGTAGAAATGAGGAGAGTAGAGGGTATTGATTATATCCCAAGAGCCAGATGCCTGGGGTTCAGTCTTCACTGTCATGTATTCACTGTGTGATCTTGAACAATCTACTTAGCCAGTTCCTTATTTCTTCACTTGTAATATCAGACCAATAACACTATATGTTTCATAAGATTGTTATAAGAATTATGTTAATTCATATTTGTAAAAAGCTTAGAATGGTATCTGGAAAGTGCTCATATGTGTATTAAAAATAAAGTACTGAAAAAAGTAAAAAATAATAAGGTAGAAATTACAAAAAGAGATCAGAATTATAAAGGTTAGTTGGAACGAAAAAATTGAGTTGGTTGTTTATCAGCGGCCATTCGGCTGTAAGAAATAGAAACCATTAGTTGACTGCTTCAATCCCACAAAACCAAGTGGCAAAGAAATACAGTCAAGAGAGGCTGACATAAGAATTGGAAGATTAGAGTCAAAATATTTTTTGCTGAAATTCATGGACTTTTTGTGTGTGGCTCTTTCAGCTTGTTTCAACTTTTCTTTTCTCTCAGCAGACTAACTTTGCTTTGGTGTATCCTTACAGAAAATTACTACTCAATTTCTAGCTATGTAGGGCTCTATAGCACCCAAAACAGAATAACGTGACTATTTTGCAGGAAAAAACTTGTATTGCTGCAGTTTGGTCAGATTTTCATGTCAGTTTCATCGGAGTCTGTGTGCAATGGGAAGACAGGCAGGAAAGACATTTCTTTGATATCTGCAATAATTTATTATTCACTTTCACAAGAAGTTGGCTTTTGAACATAACATGATTTTTCTAAGGAAACTTCCAACTTGATTCTCTATACTGGAGTGGAATTTAAAAATATGAAGCTTTCCATGGATTTAATATATTTAATAATCATCAACTCATAAAATATTCAAGTGTTTTAAATGATGATGTAGAAGGAATAAGGTTTAGCCTGTGGTATATTTAAATAAGAATAAGACATTTACATTTTCCAAAAAAAGATCTTCCTCCATAAAATCAAAACATCGATTATGTGAATTAATAAAAAAGGAGCAGACACACTGGAAAAAAATGGCTAATGTAAAGTATTAAATATGGACTTAAAATCTACAAAAGAATGTTTGATGTTCTTGGAGCATTCACCATTTGCTAACATAGAAGGTCTTATGAACTTGCCCAAATTTGCCTCCAGCTCTCTCACTAATTAACCCTTTCTTCTTCAATCTAAGTTGTTTGAAAGAATTATCATCTATAGATGTTAGTATAGATCACAACATATGACCCATGTTTTACCTGTATTAAGGATAGGAATAAGTTATTATTTTTTTTTGAAAACTACTTTCATAAATAGTACAGCAAATATATCCGTTCATCAGTAAACATTTATGCAATGCTACTGTGTGCTGGGTGCTGGTCCATAAAACTGAGTATCAGTGACTTTTGCCCTCAAAGATCTCACAGATGACTAAAATGATGAAAATTCATGGCATTCTCAGATGGAGGTAAATAATAGCTGCTAGTGATTGAATATCTAGGAGATCACCACATTTAGATTTGCTGAGACCAGAATTATCCTGATTCGTAAAGTAGATGTGAGATATGGTGTTGTAGGAGAGAAAAGAATAAAGCTAGAGAATATGCAATTGGTAGGTTATCATGGTTGAAATATCGAAGGCAAGGAGGAGGGCATGACAAAAATATACCTAGGAAACATAGGAGCAGGTCGAAGAAGATCTTATTCAACCTAATAAGGATTTTAAGTTTTTGGCCATAGACAATAAAACTTTGGAAAGACTTGAAACTTTGGAAAGACTTGAAGCAGAAAATTAGCAAAATTCTATTTCATTTTATAAATGATTCTCTCAAAATTTCTGGCTCAGTAATGTCAACCGAGTAGCTCTCATCCAGCTAATAATTAGAATTTGAAGATAAGACACAAAGGAGAGTGTGGCATTAGGAAAACATGTTTCTGGACCAGATGGAGTTAGAGGTGGGTATTGTGGAATCATTTAAACAAGGTGAGGTGTACAGAATGTGAAGCAATTTTGAGGCACCTGGGTGGCTCAGTAAGTTGAGCTTTGGACTCTTGATTTTGGCTTAGGTCATGATCTCAGGGTTGTGGGTCTTGAGCCCCACTTCAGGTTCCTGCTCAGCAGGGATTCTGATAGAGATTCTCTCTCTTTCTCTCTCTGCCCACCCCCCCAATAGATAGACAAATCTTAAAAAAAAAAAAAAAAAGGAATGTGAAGCAATTTTGGGGAAAATTTTTTTTTTTAGTTTGAACATATTGAGTTTGACATAATTGTATGCCATGCTTGCTAAATAAATAGATACACTGAAATTCAAGAGTAGTATCTTCTCACAGAAGCAGGATCTGATTCTACTTCCCTCCTAATAGGACTGCTTAGAGTTTCTTGCATGAGAACACATGGGAGAGGAAAGTGTCACAAATCTTCACGCATAGTATTTCCACTTATTTTTCAAAAATTATTGATAAAGACATACATTATCTTCTTGTACAGAAAACTTGCTGTAGTTATACCTCTATATTTCCTATTAAAGTCTTGAAATACCTTCATACATTGTTCATTGTTCTTTCCATGGAGTATACATAAGGTAAATGTATATTTTCTAGCATTCATTTATCAATGAAGGTACAACACCCAATTTCACAAGCTTTCTGTATATACCCTCATATGTGGGAACAGGTTCCTTTGATTTTTCAGTTGTAGGCAGTGGTGCAGAAGTAAATTTTCAACTACCAGTTCTCCAGAGGGAACAAATTCTGCTTTGTAGCATTTGCCAATCTCTGTGGGATAAGTGTCCCACTGCTGTTGATTTCAAGCTTTCAGTGAGATATCACAGAGAGCTCAGACTTGGGAAGAGATATGTACAATCAGCTCCTGCAATCCAGTGCAAGCCTGCTCCAACACTCCATAGGTTTTAAGCCAATAACATCCTCTTGGACATAAAATCAAGTTATACTACAAAAAAGCATAAAGGGAGGATTTCTCCTATTTCACAGATAAGCAGTATGAATTCCTCAGGGCAGAAGTGAAAAATGAACAAAAGAGTTATATAATAAAAGCAGCTGAAATTTGAAAAACTGAACATGTGTTAAAGGTAAAATTAAATGTCTTCGTATATTTATTCTAGTATATAGATATCTATACATTTATTTTTAAATGCTTATAGTTGAATATAAATCAAGCTTATATTTTTCTCCCAGGAATATTGTTAGAAAATGTACAAGAAATAAATCACTTTAGACTCTTGATAAAATATAATTGACATTAGCTAAGTTGAATAAAAGGATATAAAGTCTCTAAGCCTCCCTCAACTATTTTTAGCTAAAAGAAAAAACAATTACTATCACAATGGAAAAGATATGTATGTATATATATTTTTATATATATGCTATATGTTTTTAATATATAACTGTGTATACATATAGTTGTAATTCTTTTTTTAAAGACATGTTTTTTCAAAGATTTATTTATTTATTTATTTATTTATTTATTTATTTATTTATTTATGATAGACATACAGAGAGAGAGAGAAGCAGAGACACAGGAGGAGGGAGAAGCAGGCTCCATGCCGGGAGCCCGACTTGGGACTCCGTCCCGGGACTCCAAGATCGTGCCCTGGGCCAAAGGCAGGTGCCAAACTGCTGAGCCACCCAGGGATCCAGGGATGAGCCACCCAGGGACGGTGCCACCCTCGTGCCACCCAGACACCTTATTGTTTATAATTCTAATGTTACTTTTACTTGAGTAAAACTTTATAGTTGGGACGCCTGGGTGGCTCAGCAGTTGAGCACCTGCCTTAGATTCAGGGCATTATCCCTGAGTCCAGGGATTGAGTCCTGCATCAGGCTCCCTGCAGGGAGCCTGCTCCTCCCTCTGCCTATGTCTCTGCCTCTCTCTTTCTCTCTCATGAATAAATAAATAAAATCTTAAAAAAATTTAGAGTACAAAGTTTATGTATCATTTATGATATTTTGTTATGATGTAACCAAGACTTCTCAAAGCAGTCAGGCTACATCATTAATATTAAATAGTGCCTTACACTTATGCCAAGAAGCATTTTCCATGTCCTCAAAACTAAAATTAATAGTTTGTACTGAGTAGTTTTTCTAAGGATTTCAGAATGTTTTGTCCATTTTATATCATTAATTCTCTCAAAACGTTTGGAGGTTGGAAGAAAATTGTATCATCATGACATGTTGGAATAATAAAGCTCAAAGAAGAGCTGTGACTAGCCGTGGGATTATGTTATGATACTCGAAATAGAATACTCAGTACTTTTGCCAGAATTTACCAGCTCGGTTAAGCCAGGAACAGATGGACATAATAGAGGGGGAAAGCAAAATAAGTGTATGTTCTCTAAGTGAATACATTGCATCAGTCTGTCCTATCCCTGAGGAGTGTGTACTCATTGTTACAGGAAAGAATGATACGTAGCTTTTTGCAATCCATAGATGATCTGTTCATAACAAAGCTGAAAATGATTATATGAAATTGCATATTCAATTCAGATTTTGAATTCAGCAGTTAAATGTATTCACTGTGAAAAGAACAGAATGACTTCTCTTCTTCCATACACATTCTCTACAGTTAAAAGTACATTTATCAACTAATTACAGGACAGAGCAAAGCACTACAAATAATCTATTAAGCTATCTAGTTAATGTCCTTTCTACCCATCTAACATTTGTCTGTCTACCTATCTATCATCTAGTTAATTCTATCATCTGATAGAAAGTTATCCTGGAATAAGTTTTCCCCTAACTATCTGAATGGACAAAGCAAGCAAGCAAGTAAGCAAACACAGAAACAGACCAAGCCACCTCTCACTATCATCCTGCAATGTACTTTAACCAGCATCCAGAATGTTTTCTATAAAGAAAAAGAAGAAACTTAGTGTCCACCCAACGGCATTCATTTTAACTCTCAAAGTATGCCATGCAAATGGCAGATATTCATTAACACTATTCATTTGAAGATTGCCTCACTAAGTGCTGCATCTATATTTTTAAGCCTGAATTATAGAAGTATTAACTAGAAGATACGTAAGAGCACTTATTCCAAATTATATGTTCTTTCTTTCAAAAATGAGATATTAAGGGCACCCTGTCTGGTACAGTTAACTATCTGCCCATATTTCTTAAAAGAAAGGTACTTAAATTAATATATTCATTTGAAAATGTCATTACTGATGAACTCAGTCCCTCTTCAATAACCTTTTACAAAATAAGACTAAGATTTAGTTCCATATAGATTGACTTCCCCTTGATACAATGAGGGGAAATAATGACTGATAGATATTTCTATGTAAAAGTAGGTAGCTGTGCTTGTGAATTAACAGTTTTTGGTGACAACTGCAGCAATGAACAAACACAGTAAATCCTCTGGAGCTGTCATGCTCCGCTAGGTGAATAATCTGCTTTTGATGCCTCCCTAAATATGTATTTACATGAATGATTATAATGGCTATGAAGAGGCAATTATATCAAGCAAGTCAATAATATTCTTTTTTAGGAGTCTTAATCTAGTAGAGTGTATTCTGTCAGTTTCCAAATGACAACTTTCAAGGATGCTTTCAAATAGGAAATGTTCTAAATTTGAAAAAAATAAAGAGTCCGTTGGTTGTTTAGTTATATCACTTATAGGAGTAACAATATCCATTACCTAGAACAATAAACCCATTTATTAATGCTCCATAATTAGTTTAGATTATCATACCAGTTATCTATTTTACTTTGTCTTTGTAGTTTAAGTAATATTTTGATAAGAACTAATAACATGAGCCAATTTTTAAAAAGACTGTCGATCAATTCCTATTGATCCATTCTTATTGATCCACAAAAAGAGCTTCAGAATTAATATATCAAGTGGATGAGTGGATTTATAGACACATGATTGGAAACATGTATATTTGGGTCTACTTTTAAACTTCTTAAAAATAACACACTGGTACCCATCCTGCTTCCATACATTATATGAAGCCCATAATAAATATGAGTCCTGTTTTTGTAAATAAAATAAACCAGACTGCTTAGCTTTGCCTATTATGAACATATTTGAACATATATATTTGGAAATAGGATATACACTTCAGAATCTTAGCTGAACTTGTTTATCAACAACACTTTTGGTAGCTTTTATTCAATTGTTTGTTTTTTTTCCATAATTACCGTTATCACTTAAAACATGATGAAGTACTGTTCAGGGCCTATTATACCAACTGGCACATAGTAAACAGTATATATCCATATTTCCATTTCTGTTCCTATCTTTATATCTATTATAGATTCCAGAATAGTTTTATTTATTTAGTGATCAGCATTACAGGATGACACATACAAAAAATTAAACGTCTTCAAAATAAAAATATTGAGCTTAATTACTATTGCTACTAATAATGAAAGTTTAAGAGTAATCTATTATATTCTATAATCTTCATAATTTTTTGGTTCCATCATTATCTTCATTTCATATATGAAAAATTTAGAACTCAGGAAGTTGTGTTAGATAATGTACATTAAGTAGCGATGCAGAAAATTATCATTTCAGGAAAGGTCTTTTGACTTCCAAATGCTTGCTTCTTCAAATATGTGCAATCTGGCCTTTATTTAAAAACTTTCAATTGAAAATTTATGTTGATAAGTGATCCTCTCCAAGTAAAGTGATTACTTTTATCTCCGACAAATTCATATGGTCACAATCTGATCAGTTAAAAAATTGTCTCATCTTCATCAGATCAATCTTGTAAAATACCAATTGACAGTATAAGTAAATAATCAGTGTTAAGATTTTTTTTAGAGTGTATTTTTTATCGTCAAGGAGTAAATCTGTTTTTCTATACCTTATTCATCATTGGTCTTTTCCTCAGTGATTTTTATTACTTGTAATTTTTTAAGTTTAAGCATTTATCACTATTTTATAATAATAGTTGCCTGAATCAATAAATTTAAAAGAAGAAAGTAAAGGCCATCTAAAGTTAAGTACAACATGAGACTTTCTGGCAAAGCATCTGAGAACATTTGTAAAACTTGACTATAGTTTTAATAATGAAGAGATGAAAAAAGTCCAGAATAGATCTCAAAGCTCAGAAAAAGATTGATTTTATTTACCTAAATATAATTATTTCCAAAATAAGTATTTGTCTTACTATAAATGCCTACCATACACCACATAAACAGTTTATGTCAAAATAATATTTTTCAATGAGTACTTGAAGGAAAATATTTGTGTTAGAAATATTCCTTTTGGCTTCCTTTTCTTTTAATTTACAAATAAATATTGAAGCAATTACCATCCTTTGGTCTGGAACACTATTTGATATGGGTGGAGTCATGTTATCACAGAATACAGTCCTGAAACTGGAAATCCTTTCTGGTTAGTGCTTTTCCACATAAGTTGTCATTTGTAATCATTTTCACACTTGGCAGTTTTGTATCTGCCTTGCCTGAAAATCTTTATTCAGAATTTTCTTGGCTTTTTTCCAGAGAGGAAAAAGTTCTAGTTTTTGTTCTACTTTAAATGCTTCCCTTATATACATGCATATCTGTAATAGTCAAGAGGTCAATTTTCACTTTCTAGACCAATGAGCTGGGCCTCTTTGTCAGTCAGAGCCATTAGAATTTGGGGAACTTTGATCAACATAGCTGACACACTCATCTGGAGTTTGCCCATTCTGCTAATACTCAGCTTTTAACTGACATCAGCATCATGTGGCAAAATTGCTTTCAACCTCATTTAAACAGCTGTACATTGGAAAGGATTTTAGTAAGTCGGTGAAGCATACATTTGAAGATGTATAAATCAACCTGGACAAAAGCCAAGTTTCAGAAATTTGATTCCCATCTATCTTCTATCTATCTATCTATCTATCTATCTATCTATCTATCTATCTATCATCTATCTATCATCTATGTATCTATCATCTATCTCTATATAAAAAATAAAAATAGTATTTTAAAAATGAGATAAAATATAGATATCTATCCAAATATGGACATCTATCTATAGATGAAGACAATGGGTTAAAAATGGAGACTGAAGAATGATGCACAATATGCCATTGTTCAGCTCTGTGGCTTCAACTTATAAACCCTGACCTTCTGCCTCAGCCATTGTGACTGCCTTGCTCAGGCCCAGGCATGAGAAATATTCTTGGCTATATCATTCTTATTTTCTGATCCATGCAGTGACAGTGTAACATCCATTGCTGCTTCCTTTTCATTGATATACAACTGTTTCTCTTTTTCTTCTTTTCCTTTTCTTCTCACAGGTGCCAGCTGACACAGACTCCATTATTCTTTCTTAAAATTGCCATTATCTAATTTGAATAGTAGCAGTATTTCTTTGCTCTCCAAACCTCACAGAAACACATTTATATTAGAACATATGTCAAGTCAGAGAAAATTAAGAATACCACTGAAAAGTCAATTTGGAACTTCATTGCAATTTTTCTTTTTATAAAATCTGATCACCCAGTTGTCTATCAACTAGAGTAGCCTAAAAAGTAATTTTTGACTATAAAATAATCACACAGTGTTTAGATGAGTTCCAGATAACTCAATAAAAGTTTAGGAAAATGTTCTTTCCATCACACTTTTTATGACTTTTCCCTTTAAACTGTATTTAAAACACAACAAAAACTAGGAGTTTTCTTCAAGAGCTCTCTGCAGTGCTAAATGCTCCATCTAGTGGCACAACTGAGTCCTGGCAAACATTATTACACTTGAAATATAGTTAAATGTGTTTTCATTCTAAATTCAATAAGGTTTCTTGGTGAGACAATTGCTCAGAAACAGAGTACAATTTCAAAATACATAAAATTTAGATTTCTTTAATTAATATTTTGGTTGAAATATGAACATTTCACATTACAAAATTATATTATAAATTTATGTAATGCTTTTAAGGAGAGTTATATATTTCCACTAGTAACTTGAAATATCTCACATAAAGTAGTGGATATTGTATAACATTTATATTGATTTAAAAATCTGAGAATCTGAGAATTAACTATCCAAACCTTTTAGGAATGATAGACAATTTAAATATAATATTTGCCATATATTTTAGTTTCTTTTAACACCAAACATTTTTATAAAGCAAAAAATAAATCAAAATTAGTCGCTAGTTTAATCTTGTTCTTAACTTTGACATATATCTATCTAGGTCAGGGGTCAGCAAAATTTTTGTTGCAAAGAGACAGGTAGTGAATATTTTTGACTGTGCTTTGAAGTATACCCCTTCCCCTCCACCAATACTTTAGTGGTTGTTGTTTTACACTTTTAAAAATGTAAATAAGTTTAAAAAATTGTTTAGCTCTTGGGCTGTAAAAAACAGCTTTGGAGCAGATTTGGCCTATAGGACATAGTGTGCCAACTCCTAATCTAGACTATTACATTTATAGAATGTGAGCATTTTTTTTCCATTCTTCAAACAAATAATGACAGAGTGATATCATCTTTGTCTTTCATTTAGTTACTTTTTGGAAAATCATTATTTGATGAATATGTAGTCAGTGATCTTATAACAGAAAACTTTAAAATTAATTCAACAAGCTATCTAATTTCTTTTTTTATTTAGTGTACCATGATGTTATATTGGGTAGCATAACAGAAAATCGTGAAACTTGAAAGAAAACTAAAGTAGATTTAAGTAAAGTTTAAAATAATATCATGATATTACAGAGAACAGAAGTCTTGTGACCAAAAACTAAATAAAAGTTTTAAAGAAATTATTATGGTTTTGTGAGATCATAGGAAGAGGGTTTTTCATCTCTTTTTATTAGAAAATGTGTTCATGTATTCTGTTGCAAGTTCCACAAAGGAACTAATAATTCCTACTTTTTCTGGGCCATTGGGGATAACACTTTCATGACCTTGAGGTCAAGCATGGCTATGTGAATTGCTTTGTCTAAGGAAAAATGAGCAGAATTGAAATATGTCCATTCTACATAGAAGCAAAAACAGAATAGAATAAAAAAACAAGTCCATATTCAGTAAAGAGAGACTTATTCAAAAAAGTTATTGCAAGAGGGTAGAAAGGACCATGGCAATAGGGGAAGGGGGATTATTGCAATATGGAAAACATTTAGAACATAAGATCTGCAAAGCCTCAAGAGTTAGGCAAAAAAAAAAAAAAGATGATTTTTCTTTTATGGGAAGGAGTAAACACAACTAAAAATAACAATGTGGGGCAGTGGAATGAATGGAAGTGGCATGATTATATAGTAGATCAGATAATGTTTTAGCTGGAGGCCATCTTATACTCTTGGGTGGCATTTAAGGAAGGGCTTTATCCTAATTTAGGCCAAGGGTAGGTCAAAGTCCAGGAGCCGGGAAAGGAAAGAATCTTAAATGAAATTTGGTAAACAAGCATTTTGTTCTAATCGATCATTGGAGACAAGCAGTTCGGCTAATCATTTATGGAGTGAAGAAGGAGAATCTGGAGTGTTCATGTCTAGTTTTGTCATAAACAAGGAGGCCTCCACAAGTGTCATCTAAATCATGTGGATAAGGATGTCTATCTATAGTAGGCTATTTCCTAGAACACAAAGGAGAAGCAATTTCTTCAACTGTGGATGTTTTCTAGGATCACAGATCTGGATAAAATTGAACATGGTCAAAACATCTAGTTGCTAGCACCATAATAATTGTTAAAAGAAAATTTAATTGTCCACAGACAATTTATTGATCTAGTTAGCTCTTATTCAATGATTTATGAATTAGGTAGCATCCAGTCTAGCAAACAAAAAGGAGCTCTGAAGAGCTCTACAAGGTGAGAGATGTTTATAAAACACAGTGAACAGGAATAAAGACATTATACTTGGCATTTGCTGATTGGTTAAAGCTGAGCTACTTTCCTTATATAGAGCAACGGGTAGTCATGGAATGAAGTTGCTTACTTGTGTTGAGCAGGGAAGTGCTGAGTGGTTGACCTAGGCCTTTCTTTTATGGGAGAGCCAAGTATAGAAAGTTAGTTGAGTTTTGGTTTGCTGATGTGGGGCTTAGCATGAGTGACTCCATCTGGGGCCTAATCTAGTTACTTTAACATAAAGCTCCTTTGTTACATTGGTCTAAAAGATTGGAGATATCTGACATGCTGAGGCAACACCTGAAGGAGCATGCCTTACGTCTCTAGCCAAGTAATAGACTCTAAGTGAGAGTGTAATATAACTTTATTGTTCCAAGCTCTTGGAATTATGGGTCTTTCTTCTTATCACTAGGTTTATATATATCAGGTTTATGGAATTTATCATAATCTAAGTGATAAACTACACTCTGAATCTTTTTTTTTTTTTTTTTTTTTAGATTTTATTTATTCATGGGAGACAGAGAGAGAGAGAGAGAGACGCAGAGACACAGGCAGAGGGAGAAGCAGGCCTCATGCAGGGAGGCCAACGTGGGACTCGATCCCGGGTCTCCAGGATCATGCCCTGGGCTGAAGGCAGTGCTAAACGGCTGAGCTACCAGGGCTGCCCTAGAATGAATATTTTTATTGTGGTCTTATTCTAATAATAATTTTCCATTCTATTTCATTTTGCCATCCTAGGCAGGCATAGTTTAACAATCTCTTTTTGTTTTTTAATACAGCATTTACAAATATGGTTATGTACAATGCTTATGAGGAATTTATAATAATTTTAAGAATAAGAAATAGTTAAAATGTAAGTACTCTGGCCTTCTTTCTTTCTTTTTTTTTTTTAAGTTTTTTCTGGCCTTCTTTAAATGGAGGATTTCATGGCCAAAACACACTTCTACAAATACTTTCCTTTAATGGAAGACTATAAGTATAAAATTCTGTTTGATGTTTATGAAATAGTATTTATCCAAATGATTCTTTGAATGTATATTTTATATTAAAAAGTTGAAGAAAGAGGACCCAATTTAGGCATAATCTTAATATTTACATTTTTTGGATGGTTCTTTTCTGACTCAAAGATATGCACAAAGTCTATATTGAAAATGAAGCAACTAATTATATATGATAGTAAAAGATGTCTGAAACATGTTATGAATCATTTGTTGTATTTATTTATTTATTTATTTATTTATTTATTTATTTTTGATGATTTCACTTACTTACTTGACACAGAGAGAGAGAGGGAGAGAGAGAGAGAGCACAAGTAGGCAGAGCAGGAGAGAAAGAAACAGCCTCCCTGCTTAGCAGGGAGCCAGATGTGGGGCATGATCTGAGCCAAAGGCAGATGCTTACCCGACTGAGCCACCCAGGTACCCTATTTGTTTTGTTTATATATGTTATGTAATTCAAAATGCTAGCACATGTTTAATAATTTGAATTTAATAAAATATTAATTTTTAAAATAAGAAATATAAATAACATATAATTACAGGACATCTGGGTGGCTCAGTGGTTGAGTGCCCACCTTTGGCCCAGGGCATGATCCTGAAGTCCTGGATCGAGTCCCACATCGGGCTCCCGGCATGGACCCTGCTTCTTTCTCTGCCTACATCTCTGCCTCTTTCTCTCTCTCTGTCTCTCATAAATAAATAAAATCTTTTAAACTAAATAAATTAATAAATAACATGTAAATTACAAATAGTGTGCTAAATATAATAAATCTGTGTTACAAGTATGCATTTATTATTATTTAATAAGATAATCTGAAAATCAATACAATAAACATTAATAAAATACTTATTCCAGAAAACACTTGAAAAATACACTTTCAAAATTATATTGATGGCTTAGTCTAGATAGGAAACTGTACCACATATTTTATTTTCTATAAGTGGAGTAGTTTGAACTTCACCTAATTTCTATTACAATCAAGATCAGACTTGAGATATAGCTGCTCAGGGTTATGGTTGAGTACAATTAATTGCATTAGAAGAACACTTTCTGTGTGGAGTTAACTGGCTTCCCTTAGAGATTAAAATCAAAACTTTGACTTCATTAACTATGCACACAATTCAAAGAAATTAACTGGTTTAGATTTGCCACATAAGAACAACTGTTGCAGTGTTTTTTTAAACACAGTAATTTTGTGGGGAAAAAAAACTATAGATAGTACAAAGTTAACATTATGACTGATTTTGATGTACCTACTGCATCATTTGTAATCTTAGCTCATCAAGACCAAAGTGGTAAGGAGTTTCCCCAATGTCACCTGCAGTTAACAGAGTTAGGGCAGGATCTTGGACTTGGTATTTTTTCCATGATTGCTTACATTTTCTGGTGACTAAATTGGCCATAAATTAATGTATTGAAATTCATTTCTACTTTCCGTATGTCTAAAAGAGCTGTTAAAGAGCATCATAAAAGATTTTCTTTCAGGATTTAGTAGCAAGTATGTGCTGTAATTTATCGCTCATGAGTGATGTCTGTTTTCTGCCATGTATTCTGTCTTGTTTTGACTAGGCAGCAATCTCATTCACCTTGTGCCAGGACATAGCTTTGTCTTCTGGAGTGTGAATTGTCACAAAAGAATAATGATTCTGTAATTCTATGTAGATATGAATTAGTTTCCAGACACATAAAATGAATCAAAACAGTGAACCCACTAGAGACTATATGCTTTGAGGTTGAAGTTTTGCAAATGATTGTCCTGATATAAGTATGGTTTTAAAAAATTTTACCTTCAATTAGTCTTTTCAACACTTTGCATATTATAAGGTAGATGTCAAGCTGTCTCACAGATGTACTGAAAAATCCAAAACTTTCCCAGTTGTGGAATCCAGAATTCTTTGCATATAGATTTTAAAGTGGCTGAAGTTTTGCATTGAGGAGTTACATGCATATCTTTAGGATTCATCCAACATAAAATGATTAGAATCTGAGCACAAAAGAGACTGATGATAATCTCTGAAATATACATCAGATGACATTTGCAGTAGCATATTTAAGGGTCGGGTAAAAATTTTACTGTATTATTATTTTTTTATTAAATGTTTTCTGAACAATGCTAGATACTATAGTATAGTATAGTATAGCATACTCCTTACATGTTAGGAGTAAGACCTTACTTTTAAGTATGGCTTCCAGCTAATTAAGGAAAATATATAGATTCCCACCAAAAGACAACATAGATGACCATCACCAATGGGCTTTAAAACTTGTTAATGGATCACTATGCCAGATAAATTCAAATTTGGGAACAAGTTGTTCAAGGGTCAACATGACTCGGCACATACTTATCTCTGCACTGTCCTATCTAGATTTATACTTTAAAATGCTTGATAGCTTGCAGTGTCTCACACATCTCTTACTATTTTATATGTATATATCTTCTCGTCACAATCTTACCTCTGCCTAAAACGCTCTTCCCATAAATCTTGAACAAAATTTTCCTTATATCCATCCTTCGGTGTTGTCTCTGTCTTTATCTGTTCAGGGAAAACTGACTTTCCCTTTGAAATTGTTTTTTCTCTGTGTTGCGTGGAGTTCTCTACATGTCTTAGTCTGCTCAGGTTGCTGTAATGGAATACCATAGATGGAGTAGCTTATAAACCCCAAAAATGATTTCTCACAGTTCTCGACATTCAGAAAACCAAGATCAGGTGCTGGTAGATTTAATGTCTGGTCAGAGCCCACTTCCTGGTTCATAGACAGCTGCCTTTTATAAGAGTATTAATTCCATTCATGAGGCTCTACCATCATGACCTAATTACCACCCCCAAAGCCCCACTTCTAAATACCATCATACTGAGGATAAGGTTTCAACATATGAATCTGGGAAGAACACATTCAATTTATAGAACTACATAATAAAAACATAAGCTATTAAATTAAAATGTTGTGTATACATTTGCTTTCCTTCCTAGATTAGCATTGATACTTTACTCATTTTCATTCCTCTTTTAGCAAAATGGTGGCCACATGATTGAGGGTCAATAAATATTGGCTAAACTGATTTTGAAAATTAGGTAAATTTAGGGGAAATAAAAGTCATTCTAGACAGACTTCTGTAGTAAAGCTTTATACCAAAATGGCATTATATGCCTATGAAATATGGTATGCCTTGACTTTTCTTTAGGCATATTTGCTTCCTATTTCAACTTTAGGAAGGAATGAGTGCCTGGAGAAGAGAAAGAGACTTTAATAAACTAGACTGATCTGTGCAAGTAAAAATTGGGAATATTAGAGTGACATACTGGATTTAGAAATGGTGATGTTATCCAATGAGACTTTTTTTTTTTTTTTTTTTTTATAGCCAATCCTATTTCTGAAGCAGTCAGAGCTATAGAATGATGGAAGAGATACATGGTCTATAAATTTTGATCTTGACCAACCTGGAGTGCCTCTCTTACAAAAAATATATCAGAATGGAAACAATATTTATAATAACCATATGGAAATAGCTACTGAGAATTGTATTATTTAATCTGCTAACTAGAGAATTCAATTCAAACATAAGTTGGCTTTAATTATTTTAAGGGGAATGATTTGGAAGAAGATTCAAGCTTATAACTACAAAAGGAAGAAAAGTGGGTTAAAGATAAAGGGAGAGGGTACTGTTTTGGTTTGGTTTGGTTTGGGTTTTTGGAGAGTGTTTTAATATCTCAAATCTATTTAGTCTCAAGAAATTCTCCACAGAAGTGGTTAATTCACAGTCACTGGAGATATTCTACACATTAGCTGGACAACAACTGTCACAAATTCCATAGATAGGACCCAAAATTCTGCTGATGGTTGAAGTACCTGACATTTAAAGAAAATATCAATGAACCCTGATATTATAGGGTGTTTTTCATGCTTTTCTCACCCATTTTGTGATCCAAGGAATAGCATAAGGATGACAGGTTGTTTGTTGAAGCATAATAATCCTGTGGTCTTTTCAAAGAGTTCTAATGGAAAACGTCTTCCTGAATGTTAGTATCTTTTTTAAGCACATCTAGTTCAACACTTAATAGACTACACATTATGGAAAATATGAGGGTTGTCATGACAACTGGATGAAAAATTTAGTTGATGTAATTCATTCCACATAATGCAGTATTCTCTTCCTTCCTGTTTGTTTAAAAAATAATTCCATGCAAAGTCCATAGTCTGCACTGAAATAGCCTGCAGTATGTCTGAAAATATATACTGCAGAGTTAAATAAGACCTTAAAGAAAATTTATTCTGTCCTGTCAGATTCTGCCCGTATTGTCCTGATTCCACCTCATCCTCCCTCAAGTCAATTTAGTGCCCTGAATATTGAGTGTGGTATGCATACCCCCAGGCTTAAATTGAGCTCAGGAGGAATTCTTTCTTGAATTAGAGTTTGGTGAGCATAAAAAGTAGGTTAATTTTATAGAAAAGATTCAGAAGCAAATTTGAAATATCAAAGTGAAGCATATAATTCCATTTACAGTGTACATAGAGAACAGACTGAGTCACCAGGCAATGGGATGAAAGCCTGCACGTAAGACCACAGCAAAGATCATAGAGAGTATTTGGTTATGAAAATATTTAATGAAATAAATACTGTGGATTTCAGCTTAAAATAATCTTCTTCTGCTTGTTTCCTGGGAGGGGGGGGCGGGGGGGAGCTGGGAATGGACCAGATGGAATCCTATCACATTCATATCATGTAAATATAGGTGACTATGTTAATGGAACTAATATTATTTTCTACATTTTTCTAGCACTATTAAATATTTCCAATAGTATAAATAAGCATAAATATAGATAATGACCAAATATAGTTTCTACCATATAGGCATTCCTTTTACTTCTTCCTCTGGAAAGTGAAATGTAAAAACTCAGTGCACCAGGAATGCCCACATCCTTAAAGGACAAGTTAAAATTTTAGTTATGAGATTAGATCATTCTTTTCATAAAATGTATATTTATATTTTTATGAAAAACTGAGAAATATAAGACTCTCCATAATCTGTTCCAAACTTTTCACTTCCTCCATCATAGTTATTTTCCTCCTGCCTTTTTGAATTATAGAAATAAGTAAATAAAATTAATGAAGTATATAGACATCTGACAAGAAAAGAAACATATGTTTTCATGAAAAGTTTAGAGACATTTGAATTTCAGTGGTAGATTATTAAATAGCATAGAGTTGTTAAAGATTAGGCAATGTAATTTCTCTGTAATGCTCATAGTAAATTTGTTGGGTTTTATTAGAAGTAAAAAGTTAGGAGGAAATATTGTTTTTAATGGAGAGGTTTTGTTTGTTTGTTTTTACTTTTGTTTTTTTCCTAAACAATCATTTAATTTAGTGGTGAAATCCCAGACTCCCAAGCCAACTGTCTGGGTTTAAATGCTGGTTCAATTATTACCTACATATATTATCTCTGTCAAATTACATATCTTTGTATATCAATTTCTTCTCTGGCCAATATCCTCCTCCCTTCTGGCCAGTATATTAGTGTCTACTTCAGAATGTTGTTTTGAAGATTAAATGAACTGATATATTTAAAGCACTCAGGAAAGTTCTCAAGGCAGTAAAATAAGAGTTGATTTTCATATTTATCTTCATTATGTGCTTTCCATAAATATTATGTGCCCTGAAGATAGGAATTAGAAAGGCCCTCATCTACAAACCCCGACCATGGTTTAAATCTTAAGGGTATTTATATTTTTCTTAACTAGATTTATAAAACAGACTGTCTAAAGTTTTATTCAGTAGCTTATAAATTTCAGCAAGAACTGAGGTGCTTTTCCCCATTCTATTTCACATATACAGAGTATTAGTTGCAATAAAAGGCATCAAGACCCATACCAGGATCCAAATAGTAAGTGGTATCACAAAAACAAAGCCTTCTTCCAAACACTTTTTTTTTTTTTAGTAGGGATGAAAGCCTTTCCAGAAGCTACCTGAAGAAATCTTACATCACTTCACCCAATGGAATAGAATCACCGTACATGTTTAGAACAATGATGACTTGGGTGTAAAGTGATTTAGCTTTCTTAGTATCAAGTGTTCAATTTCCTTTAACATCCAGTAATCTACCTCCTGAAATGAGTAAATTAGTGAACAGGTTCTTGCCTCTACTATTGCTGCTCCTTCTCCCATCAATGTTTTTCTGTGGGTGCATCATCTCTTTAAAGCACATATATATTGACACTGTACTTTATTTGTGGCAACACTTTTGGGAATAATTTAAAGAAGGTAATATTTAGTCGAGAAATACTGCATAACATTTTAACTTGTAATGGATTTCATGAATTTAATGTGAAAACAATGCCTTGGGAAGGTCTTGCCACAAAGAAAGAGAGAGAGAGAGGAGGAGAAAGAAAGAAAGAAAAGAAAAGAAAGAAAGAAAGAAAGAAAGAAAGAAAGAAAGAAAGAAAGAAAGAAAGAAAGAAAGAAAGAAGAAAGAAAGAAAGAAAGAAAGAAAGAAAGAAAAAGAAAGAAAGAAAGAAAGAAAGAAAGAAAGAAAGAAAGAAAGGAAGAAAGGAAGGAAGGAAGGAAGGAAGGAAGGAAGGAAAGGAAGGAAGGAAGGAAGGAAGAAAGGAAGAAAGAAAGAAAGAAAGAAAGAAAGAAAGAAAGAAGAAAGAAAGAAAGAAAGAAAGAAAGAAAGAAAGAAAAGGAGAGAAGAAGAAAAAAACAGGGTTAAAGAATTGTCACTCGAGATCCCTGGGTGGCTTAGCGCCTGCCTTCGGCCAGGGCATGATCCTGGAGTCCAGGATCAAGTCCCACATCGGGCTCCCTGCATGGAGCCTGCTTCTCCCTCTGCCTGTGTCTCTGCCTCTCTCTCTATGTGTCTCTCATGAATAAATAAACAAAATCTTCAAAAAAAAAAAAAAAAAAGATTGTCACTCATTTTACCTATTTCAATCAATTATATATAGTGTTGATTTGTTTAGATATTCTGAACAATTTCATTTTTTACTCTAAAAATAGCCTCTCAATCATATATTTTATAATTGCATGAAAATAATGAGGCACTCTGGGGTCAAGTGGATGGCAGAAAGCTAGAGTCCATGCCAGTAATTTTTGTATGCTGCAAAGCACTGTGGACATTGCCAGAGGCAGATCTGTACGTAAAATTAATTTTTGTTATAGCTGAATACATATACACTTATAGTATTGTTGGTCAAATTATATATTTAGATGAGTGGTTTTAAGATGTAATATAACTCATGATTCATCCTGCTACATGCAAATCCTTCATGACATATTGTAATTTGTGTTGTGTGAATGTGCTTATATGCATGTTATACTTTGGTTGCTCTTTGAATCAAGCAAACTAAAGAAAAAAGACAAATCTCTCATTTGCTGAAATTAGAGCTGGTCACAATTCCACACCTAGTTATCAGTTTGGCTAGGAAACAGTCACTAGCTAAAAAGTCACTTTCCAAAAAATCTTCATGTTAAGGATTAAAGGAACATATGAATTTTGTGAGTACAATAGCTATTTTGCCATAGTCCATATTCAAGTTTCTTCGTGCAATGTGCTGGTAATTGCCCCTTGAGAACTTTTTAGATAGCTATGCCACTATTTCCATACTTGATATGACTCCTCTATACTAATGAACATCAAGTAATTTTTCATAGATTCAACATTTTTATTGAAAATTTATTGTGTCATTAAGCATATATTAGGCTAAGTATATAAAGGTGAAAAGCATATATATCATGATTTCCAAGAATTTACAATCTAGCATAGGAGATGGTAAACACTATGAATGGCTAGGTTGTAACTATTTTAGGTTTTGTTGGGCCACATAAGGACTTTGTTGCATCTTTTTTGTTTTACGGTTTGTATTTTTTACCACCTTTAAAATTGTAAAATGCATTCTTAGCTTGAGGTGTGTGCCAAAAAATGTGTGAGGAGGATTTGGCTCCAGTTTTCTAGTTTGCTGACTCCTGGTCTACTTAACAAAGAGAAAGGAAAGACTGGACAAAATGCACAGAAATTGAGACAATGATTGACTAAATGTTCTTTAAGAACAAGCACACAGGCTTTTGTTTACATTTAATAACTGATAACTTTTTAAAAATAGTTCATTACCTTAGGTCAAAAGCTTTATATCATTAATATAATAATATTCTAGTTTGGCTCACTTTCTTTATTCAAAGACTATGGTGTTTAGTGGAATTTTCTAGCACTTTAATATTTCAAAGAAGAAAATATATAACTTCCACTCATTTTGTTTCAGTGTTAATGACACCCAAAATCTGAATAATACATTATCATTACATTAGTTTGAAAAGCATCATAGAATTTTAGTGCTGAATCAATTTAACTTTATCTTTCATAATCCTTAATGGACACTAAATTGGTGTGAAAAAGATAAGCTTTGGATTCTGTTTCTTACATTTGGGTTTCACAAAATATTTTCACACCACATTAGGTATGTCATTTTTCTTAAGCTTGGAATCATTGTAGTCTGTTACAAAATGGTCACTTTTCTTTGGACAAATATTTCTTTTTTGGCCCCTCCATACTGTTCATGAATAGTTCTACTAACAATACCTGAACAATATTATGGTTTATATGCAACTGTCCTGAAATTGCCATATATGAACACGAAGAAATTATGAGGGAGAAAAAAGCCCAAAACACAAAAAACCCAGATATTAAAAAATCTAAGTGGACACAGAATTCTCAAATCCTCACAGTATTCAGAAATCCATCCATCAGCATGTTTTTATTTCCTGAAATATAATTTATTGATATAGTAACATCTTTTTAAAATATAATTCCTCAAGTTAGTTCAAAATATAGTTATTCCTCAGGATAGTATGTTTCATTGTTCTTTTCTGAGCAAATAGAAGTTGTTACAATAACTTCTTAAAAATTCCAAAGGCCAACATATATACTCTTACTCATTGTTACAGATTTGTACTGGGTCAACTGAGCTTTGCTGGTACTAGTTTCCAATTCTGTATTTCTAGATCATCATGGGCCATGAGAGACATTTTGTGTTGGATTTGGAAGATGAAAGTAAACCAGCAGCCAAGTTCTTTTTAGGCTCAGAAGGGTAGTGCAGAGCTAGGCGCTGTGGTAATGCACACATATTGTAACAGATTTGCTGGCTCACTTCATTGGCCTGGGGCAGTAGCCAGGCCCATGGCTTCTTCTGTTCCCACCAGATCTTCCTCATTTTCTCCAACTCCTGGGCACTTGTTTCTTCTGCATGTCACCTTCATCATCAAAACTGGAGATTGTGAGAGACCGGTACAAATTCTGGCTGGCCTTCATAGGCTCCAGTGTGCCCTCACTCTCCTCTCTTTCACATCTATTTTTCCTTTCTGACAGACTGCCCTGCTCTTCAGGACCAGCACCAAAAGCAAAGCAACAAGTGTACATAAACTGTAACCAGGACCTACAATTGTTTAAATATAAATTTTTTGCATGAATTCCATACTCTTTATCTTTTCTAGTGGCTCTATTCTTTTATGATTGAATTCTGCATGACAGATTCATTATCTTGAAAATTAATTGCTGTTGTTCTCAATTATTCAGAACATTTAAATTTGCCCCATAATGGTTAGAAACATAATTTTCCTTTAAAATGTTTTACTTAGCTTTACACCTTATGCTGAAGAGCAAAGTAACAAATAGTTCATTAGTCAGTGGATGGATTCCTCACAGTATAAACATTTCTTAAAATAAAATGCAATGGACTTTGCATTTCAAAATGTAAAATATGTAATGGAAAGCCTAAGATATTACTTTTAACATCTTATGATTTTATTTATTTATTATTTATTTATTTATTTATTTATTTATTTATTTATCAGAGAGAGAGAGAGAGAGGGAGCACAAGAAAGCATAAGCAGGGAGAGGGTCAAAGTGAGTGAAAGAGAGAAAGAGAGAGAGAGAGAGAGAGAGAATCCCTTAAGCAGACTCCATGCTGGGCATGGAGCCTGACACCAGGCTCAATTTCATGACCCAGAGATCATGACCTCAACTAAAACCAAGTCAGGTACTGAACCAACTGAGCCACCTAGGTGCCCCACTTCTAAAGTTTTATCATATTAAGTATGCAGTAAAGGAGTCAGAAAGGTACCTTTCCAGAAGCAATGTGAAGAAAGTGGATTCTGGGAAGGTGCAACTTGAATACACATTCTCAATTCCTTGTCATAGTGTCACATCCTTTGAAATAGCACAGCAAAACATAAGCATGCTTATGTAGTTTAGGTAACATGCCTCAGGCTCTTTTATTCTGGTAAGTTCCAGGGGATGGCCTTCACTCTCTACTATACAGTAAGAGAACTGGAGAGCCACCAAACAAAAAGCTTACCTCTCTTCTAAATCATAGAAATCTGTATATTTCATGACAAATTAAGGAGATCCTTCTGTACTATCCACATGAATGATCTATGCAGGCAATCCTCAATCCAGCTGTGAGTACGGTTCTGGGACTGAATGATTTGGTCTACAAGAAAAGGAGCAGATAGACTTTTACATCTAGAAAGGGCTGTCAATAAGGGACTTTCCCTGTGCATCTCAGCTCAAAGGTGACCATTTCCTAGCCCTTCTAATGTCCACACACTAAACATATGCCTCCCCCTATTTTCTTATTTAACAGACTGATACGGGGTGCCTGGGTGGCTAGTCAGCTAAACATCTGCCTTTGGCTCAGGATCATGATCTCAGGGTCCTGAAATCGCTTCCCTGTTCAGCAGAGTCTGCTTCTCCCTTGGCCCCTCCTCCTGCTCATACTGTCTCTCGCTTTCTCTCTCCGTCACTCTCTCTCTTGCAAATAAATTAACTCTTTAGAAAAAAAATAGACTGATCTGGAACTATAGAAAATAAACAGACAACTAACTAATAAAGAAAGAAAAAGTTATAACTTTCTCAAAACTGAAAGTTTTGCAGAAATTTAATGTGAAAGAACAAAACTATGATAATGAACAACATTGCAAGAGTACCATAGAGGTATGAGAACATTTATTTAAAATAATGACAATCCTCAAAGAGTTGCTGAAGAAAAAAAAAAAGAAAAAAATAAACTTTCAAGAAGTAAGACTTGATTTCTAAACTAAAATAAATAAATAAATAAATAAATCCACACTGTTTAATAGGTTGTTAGTGTTGAGAAGTAAGATCAAGTTGAATATTTCACAAAACAGAGCAGAGATGCAAACAATAATCATGAGCAAGCTACAGGAACAAAACTCACACAAAAATAATCATCTCAGGAAAACAAAAGTGAGATATTGAAGAAATTAAGCACATAATCCAGTAATAAAAAGGTGGTGAGTAAAGATATTAAGGCCAAAGACCAGGGATCCAGACTACCTGGCTATATTATTTATCAGCTGTGTGACTTGTGTTCATGCCTCAGTTACTTCCACTCTAAAATTGGGAGAATCATATCAATCGTATTATTTATTTTATGGGATATTACTCTTTTTCTGTTACAAAACCCACAATAATTTTGACTACTCTTTAATCATGATAATTAGTGTGCTATTATTTGTGAAATATGTAGAACAGAGATCAACACAGCATTTGTGCAATGGAAGAGTAAGTGATTCTTCCTATTAAGCTAGATTTAAAAGCTAATGAAATAATATTAATGTATATCATTAAATTTGAAAACTTTTGTGAAACTGACAATTTCCTAAAAAAAAAAAGAGAAATTACCAAAATTTCTTTGAGAAGGAACAGAAAACATGAACAGTTCAACTAAAAAAAATATATATATGTATATATATATATATATATATATATATACAGCAACATACTCTTTACCTTGATATTGTGATAATCAATTATTAATTAGGAAATTTGCAAAAACTGAGTGATAGACATAACAGAAAAATGACAAAGTTAATGTCTCACTAAGTGACTTAAAAAGAAGTAAATGGACATCTATATAAACAAAAAACAAGGAAAACACATCACAAGTAATCTAACAATTTATTCAGAGAGCCACAGAATGTCTAAGAATACTGTAAAATACTTATACTGGTTATTAATTAGATGAGTAATATGTCCAGTAAAATGCATATATCATAAACTTTCACATCATGTATCAATTAGAACAGAATAGTCACTATTAGTAGAAAAAACTAAAGATCTAAATTATTTACTCTCGGCCAAGGGAAGATAAAATAAGCACACTTTCTTCTGTCTTTCCTACTGAAAGTAACTATAAAATCTGGACAGAATGCATGGATCATCTGTTTGAGGACTTTGAAAAAAAATAGGCATTTTGGAGAAAAAAACCCTAGAATTCTAAATGCCACAGAACCAGCAGTAACTTTACCTTTTTTCCCTTACTTGGAAAAAAAAAAATCTCTACCTAGAATGCAAGAACAATCCCAAAGGGGGTATGAATGTGAATAAAGGATAATCCAGGACAACCCTACCAGTTCTGGCTAAGTAGTAGAGACAGGGCAGAACTACCTCCACCCTCTTTTTCCCCCTTTCTTTCTCATTCTCATGTTCTAGCCAACCAAACAATCTCTTGGCAATATTACCAGAAATGTCAATGTAGTAATCTATAGGAGCCAAAATGCAGAGGGAAAGAAAACTCTGATAAATGGTGCTCTGATTCCAGAAGTATGGGGCAAATCTCTTTATTTTTGTTTTTTTCTCTATGTATCCCACTGCTTCATCTTTTACTTTTTTAAGATTTTATTTGTTTATTCATGAGAGAGGCAGAGACATAGGCAGAGGGAGAAGCAGACTCCCTGTGGTAAGCCTGATGCAGGGACTCAATTCTAGGACCCCAGAATCACAACCTGAGCCAAAGGCAGATGCTCAACCACTAAGCCACTCAGGTGCCCCCTGCTGCTTCATCTTCAATGCAGGGGATGCTATAGAAGTGTGCAACAGAGTGGGATTATTAAAGCTTCAGCTTTCTGGCTTTCTGGAGAAATAAAGGAGAGATATGTATGCACAAATATGACACTAACTAGCAAGCCAAGGATTTTGAGAACTAAACTAAGAGACTATAGGGGCGCCTGGGTGGCTCAGTGGGTTAAGCATCTGCCTTTGGCTCAGGTCATGATCTCTAGGTGCAGATATCTAGCTCTATATCAGGCTTCCTGCTTAGCAGGGAGTCTGCTTCTTTCTCTCCCTCTGCCCTCCACTGGCTCCTGCTCTCTCTCTCTCAAATAAATAAATAAAATGTTTTTTAAAATAAGCTATAAGAGACTACCACTCAGATCTCAGAGTAATTGGGCCCTACACAGCAGGGACAGATCCAAATGGCACTTCAAAGTTTTGAAAACTGAACTAACGTCGGACCTGCAGTCTGTAGAAGTTGGGTTGAAATTTACAGCCTAAAGCTAATCAGGTCAATTGCATGATTAAAGAAAAAAATGTCATTTTCCATATGATTTAAACAGGATCAGAGATTTCATTGCACAATACCCAAAGTGTACAGTATACTATCTAAAATTATTTAGCACATAAAGAACCAGGAAACTCTCAACTGGCATGGAGCAAGACATCAAGAGAGAAAAGTGCCAAAATAAAAAATTTGGAATTACTGGAGGTTTTAAAGCTGCTCTTATAGAAATGTTTCAATAAGCCATTATGAACCCTCTTGAAACAAATTTAAACTAAAGACTTACCCAGGAAATAGAATATATAAGAAATAAAGAAATACAGTAACAACTACAACAACAAAATATTACACAGGATGGGTTCAGTAGTCCTCTGGAGATGACAAAGAAAAGAATATGACGATAGAACAATAGAAATTATCTAATCTGGGCAAAAGGAATATTTTAAGAGATTAGGAAAAAATAAACAGAGATTCAGGGATCTCCGGAAATACAGCAAGAGGATTGATATACATGTCACTATACTTGAAGAAGAGAAGAAAGGCTTTAATAATATTTAAAGAAATAATGTCTGAAAATTTCCTAAGTTTTGGGAAAATATACAACAGATTCAAGGAACACACAAAAAATTTGTAATGATAAACAAACAAAAAATGCCCACTCATATCACAACCAAACAATTTGAATAGAAGAAAAATTTTGAAAACAACCAGAGGAGGGGTTCCTGGGTGGCTCAGTTGGTTAAGCCACTGCCTTTGTTTCAGGTTATGATCCCAGGGTCCTGGTATGGAGCCCTGCCTCTGGCTCCCTGCTGAGCAAAGAGTTTGCTGCTTCTTCTCCCTTTGCTCCTCCTCCTTGGCTCCTCCCCTTTCTCCAGCACTCTCTCACACATGTAGACTCTCTCTCTCTCAAATAAATAAATAAAATCTTAAAGAAAAAACAGAGGAAATCAAAGCAATATTTATAGGAGAATAGTGATTGAAATGACTAGATATTTCAACAGAATTCATTCAGGCCATGAGGAGGTGGAAAATTAATGTACAGAAAAAATCACTTCTGCAGAATTATATATCCAGTGGAAACAAACTTTGGAAAAGATGATGAAATAAAGACATTCTCAGATAAAAGTAAACTAAAAAAATTGTACCTCTATAAGTATTGCCATAGGAAGTTGTTCAGAAAGTAGTTAAATGATACCAGAAGGAAGCATCATGAAACATCAGACTGAAGGAGGATCAACAGAAATGGGAACTATCTGGATGGGTATATGTGAGAGACTATTCTATTCTAGACTTCTTAAAATTAGATTTGTTGTTTCCAATCAAATTTTATAACTAATGTGGTTTTTAATGTAGGTAGCTATAGTGTATAAGGCAATTATAATATAAAAAAGAGCGATTTAAATGGATCTATATAGTAGTAAGTTTTCTAAATTTCACTTTAAGTGAATAAAACTTACATAAAAAGATGTAATATAAAATGGAAAAATTAAAATGGAACACTAAAATATGGCCAATAGCCCAAAAAGAAGCAGGAAAGAGTAAATATGGGAAAAATGAAGAAGAGGAAAAAAAAAATAAAAGACAATAGTGAAATAGTGGTTCTAAATCGAAACATGCCAATAAATATATGTATAGGCATAAACACATTAATCAAAAGACAAGGATTGTCACAAGCAAAACAAAAACAAAACATTGCGCTATAATATTGTCTCCTAGCAATTCACTTCAAATGGAATTATATAAGTAGGTTCAATGGAAAAAATGGAAAAAAAAAAATCCCATTCCAGTATTAATCAAAGAAAGCTGCAGTGGTGTTAAATCAGACAAAGTAGATGCAGGAGCAAAGAAAATTGTGAGATATAAAAACAGATATTACGTATTGACAAAATAATCAGTTAATCTAGAAGGCCTCACAGTCTTAAATGGATATGGTCCCTACTAGTAAAGTTTCCAAATATATGCAGCAAAAACTGACAGAACTGAAGGGAAAAATAGGGGCTAGCTTCTTTCATTCAGCATGTTTGGAGATCCATCTATGTTATAGTATGTGTCAGTACTCCATCCCTTTTTGGTTTAATAATATTACATTGCATGTGGAATTTTTCCCAAGTATATCCAAAATGTGTTTATTCATTTATCTGATGATGTACATTTGGATTTTTTTCACTTATTGGTTACTGTGAATAGTCTGCTATGAATATGAAAGTACATGTACTTGTTTACATATCTGTCTTCAGTTCTTTTGGGTATATAGCTAGGAGTGTGATGGCAAGGTAATATAAATCCATATTTAACTTTCTGAGGAACTGTCAAACTATTTTGCACATTTGAACCATTTTACTTTCTCACAAGCAACATATGCAGGTTTAGATTTCTCCATTTTTTTATAAACACTTATTTTAATAAAAATAATTTTTATTGGGTAGCCCGGATAGCTCAGCGGTTTAGCGTCACCTTCAGCCCAGGGTGTGATCCTGGAGACCGAGGATCGAGTCCCACATCAGTCTCCCTGCATGGAGCCTTCTTCTCCCTCTGCCTGTGTCTGTGCCTCTCTCTCTCTCTCTCTCTCTCTCTCTCTCATAAATAAATAAATAAAATATATTTTAAAATTATTTTTATTATAGCCATCCTCATTGATGGGAAGTGATACTTCATTCTATGTGTTTTCTTTTAATTTCTTTACTAATGTTAATACATCTTCACATGCTTTTTGGTCATTGGCATATATTGTTTGGGGAAATTGTCTAGTCAAGCCCTTTGCTCATGATTTATTTGGATTGATTCTATTTTTGTTGTTGAGTTTTAAAAGCTCTTTATGACAATATGAATAACAAAAAGAAAAATGACTGTCATTTAATATAAAACATTGAATTTTAAAAATCCATGAATGCATTAACAATGATACGGGACAACTTGGTTCTTGTCTCACGGAATCCAAGAATGAATCTTGCAAACAACAGAAAGTGAGCAAAGTGATAGAAGTTTATTAAGCAGAGCAACAGAGAGAGCTTTCAAAAGTGGGAGGGGTCCAGACAAGGTTGCCACTAAGGGCTTTTAGAGTCTGTCTTTTGAAGAAATTGAGGAGGGAACTTGGTAAATTTCTTATCAATATCAGGGTGGATATTTGGAATAAACAAGGTGGACATGTAACTATCATAATAACAAACAAAATGTTTTTGTAAATATCATGAGCTCAAACAAGCTGTTCCCTTCTCTTTGGTTAAGATCTCCTACATAACATTTCTCTACATCTGGGATTTCTGTGATTACTTAGTAGCCATTAAAAGGGAAGCTCTCTAACATTTTGGAGCTAGAGAGCCAGGTTTATTTTATTTATTTTATTTTATTTATTTTATTTTATTTTATTTATTTATTTTATTTTATATTTATTTTATGTTTTTACTGCCTTGTCTCTGTTTTCTTGAGATGGGTCAGAGACTGACTCAGGGCCTTTCCCTTATCTTTCCTGCCTAGCCGGATCTGCCCCTAACTTGTTCGTACATCAATAATACATAAATAGAAAGTGAGAAGGGAAGAACAAATGAAAGAAAGAAGAAAGGGAAAGAGAAAAAAGGAAAAAGGAAAGGAGAGAGGGAAAGGGGAAGAAAAAAAACCTCAAGCTTGTCTGCCACTACTAGCATTGATTGCTATGCCAACCTTTTAACCTTATAAAAAGGATAAGCAAAAGGACAGAATTTAACATTCACATTTTTTTAAAAGGATGAACTCGAGGATCCCTGGGTGGCACAGTGGTTTAGCGCCTGCCTTTGGCCCAGGGCGCGATCCTGGAGACCCGGGATCAAATCCCACATCGGGCTCCCGGTGCATGGAGCCTGCTTCTCCCTCTGCCTGTCTCTCTCTCTCTCTGTCTATCATGAATAAATCTTAAAAAAAAAAAAAAAAAAAAAAAAAAAAAAGGATGAACTCTAGTTTGTCTCAATTCTAGAAAGAACAATTTTCTTCACAGGATAATGCTAGGTAAAAAATGAATGATGAATGAGTAATATAATTAGGAGGTAGTTCTCTCTCCCCCTAAATACATGAACTTGTTATTATTAAGAAGAATTTTGGGGAGGAGAGCATTATGACAAAAATAATGTAACAGCCACAACAAGTAGAAACCTAGAGCTATCCTCCCTCTACAAATCATTTCATACGTACTACTCAGAATATAGAATACCATACTCTAGCTGAAATATGGCACTGTTTTTGTGTATGTGCATTGAGGGGGATGGGGTTACTTGGGAAATACTTCTAAAAGCATATTTACATAAAACTTGGAACTAAGTGGAGACACAAAACAGCCTCCAACTATTGCTATTCTGTTCTTTCATCCAAATCTTGTACAATTAAAATGTGTAATAGCCAGGTAGATTGAGCATTCATTTGGTTATTACCTCCTGCTTAATTTTTACTTAGTAAAGCTACTCTTAGAAATTCTTAGCATTTTAGGGCACCTGGGTGGCTCAGCTGGTTAAGGGTTTGCCTTCAGCTCAAGTCATGACCTCAGGGTTTTAGGATGAAGCCCCACATCAGGCTTTCTGCTCAGCAGGGAGTGTGCTTCTCCCTCTCCTTCTGTCTCTCCTCCCACTCATGCTCACTCTCTCTCTCTCAATTAAAAAAAAAAATTTAAAAAGTCTTAGCATTTTAAAATATACAAATGTGTATATAGGATGGTAAAGATTAGAATCCTTATTGCTCTCAAAACAATTGAAAGGAAGCATCTTGTTCCCTCAAATATGTGTTTAGTATGAATGTGTAGGGCAGTTTGAATTCTTCTGGAGGTCATATTAAATACTGAAATGCACACACATCATTTTTTCATTTCTGTTTATGAAAGAGCTTTGAATGTGAAATCTTTCTGTTTTCTCCTGCTGTAAAATCCACATTTTATACACCTGTTTAACAAAGTCAAAGAATTTGAGAAATATACAAATGTAATGAGGATTTCAAAAGTGAATTACTTTATTTCCTTTCATCAGCTTATAATGTTATTTTTGTTTCCAGCATATGAACTGTTCGTATTCCACCACTGGATGATCTCCTTATCCTTCTTCATGGTCCGTTCAGTTCCCAGGTGCTAACATAGCCATGTGCATGCTGCCTAGCACACAGCAGTGAACAGAGCCATTGGGTTTGAGAGCCTCATCTTTGAATATTGCATTAGTACATGTCTCAAGAAAGAGGAGACATTTTTCAGGTGCCTCCCACTATGATTAATATGTGATTTTCTTCTCATTTTTCCTCAAGACACCAAAGTTCTGAGTTTATTTCCTCATATAAAACCATAAATTTCCTTAACATTCATTTTAATATCCATCATTATTTATTTGGACCACAAAATCTTATTACTTTAGTTGAAATTTTCCCAAATATATGAATGTGAGTAGGATGTTTTCGTTGTGTTTTTTTGCCAGACAGTTACTATTCACATCACTGTGAAATATTTCAAATCATAGAAAGCAAGGGAATTTTCATATTTAAATTACGAATGTACAAGGCACAAGATATATTTGATTTTTTCTAGTGAACTATTTTTATTTCCACTAAGATATTAAGCCTGTTTGTAAAAAATAAACAGATTTGAGGAATTTAGTTTTAGATCAGAAGCTTATGAAAAATGTGATTTTATAATCAAACAGAATTGAAAGGAAAACTGAAATAACTATTTGGATTATTCAGCTAGTAGGTTTTTTATTACTTATAGGTAACTTCAAGTTTATTACATGCATTATAGGGAATTTGACATTTAACATCACCTATGTAATACATCTGTACATATACACATACATACATATTTGTAATGTAGAGCTTATTCAGATACGTATATGCGGCAGCATACATTTATTGTATACTTTATACCATATCATCACCATCCATTCTATGCTTTTAGAGCTGTTCCTAATTTCTCTGGATCTTAGTTTATTTCTCCTTAAAATGATTCATTTCATCATTCTAAGAGACTCATTTTGTATGATTCCACAGAAATATCATCCAATGAGTAGAAGTCATAAGCAAATAATCCTTAACTCTTTATAAAGAAAGCAAAACATCTAAAACTAAACAATAATGGTCCAGGATATTTTGTTGGCAGCAAGAGTCTCTTGACCAGAATTATCCAAAAAGTGTGAATCAACTGCATCTCTTTACTATTCACACAATGTCCAGTTGGTATGTTATTTCATTTTATAAATGTTAATTACTAAATCCACACAGAGAGATCACTTGCCTGGTAAGTAGTCTGAACTCACATTGCTTTGTGATTCAATAAATCCAAGCCTTATTTTGTTGCTATATTTTCCACCATGACCCCAATTCAGGAATCACATAATGTCAGTGACTGTAGTAAACCTCTCCGTTCTATTTCATAACTTCTATTGAAACCCTTATCCAATGCCTGAATATCTTTTACCACTATTTTGAGAAAGATAAAGACTTAACCTTCAAAAGAAAAGTCAGAATAGATAAAAAGAGTTGACACAATCTCCAAAGGAAAATTTTTTTCAGAAGCCATTCAAGCTAATATTTTTTGGTATGTCATAAGAACTGTATATCACATAAAAGTGCCATAGTTTGAGAAGAAAAATAAGGAGAGAAGATAATTGGGTGATATAGAAGTGAGTAAGGAAGTAGGAAATGAGAGCAGATAATCTAGGATTTCATAAGAAAGAGCCCCCTAATTGAGAATAAGTTTTACTTTTATCTGGCAGGAAACCAGAAAAGCAAAAACCATTGAAGATATAATTTAAAAATATGGGATCCCTGGGTGGCGCAGTGGTTTAGCACCTGCCTTTGGCCCAGGGCGCGATCCTGGAGACCCTGGATCGAATCCCACGTGGGGCTCCCGGTGCATGGAGCCTGCTTCTCCCTCTGCCTATGTCTCTGCCTCTCTCTCTCTCTCTCTCTCTCTCTGTGACTATCATAAATAAATAAAAATTAAAAAAAAAATAATTCAGATAGCAGAAAACCACAGTGTAAGACTTTAACTGTGGATGCAGAGATGAAAAGAATACCTTGACTCCAGTTGGTGTGTTCATTCTGAAAAATCTCTCTTATTGCCATATTGAATACATATTTGACAAAGAAAGTTAAGGATAATTGTTTGAACCAATAAGGACAAAATTGTAATCAGAAGTCAAAGTTAAAAAAAAAAAAAAAAGAAGTCAAAGTTGACTCATTTTGACCACATCTATAAATTTCCATAATAATTCTGATTGTTTACAGGGAATGAACAGAGGATTAGCATAGTTGGGAAAGGTATGGTTTGTAGTTATGTGTCCTTTTATTATTGATCTAGTACTTGATTGTTTGGGTGTTATATGTTTTATCTTGAACCTGATTCTATGAATTACTATCTCTAATCATCATTTTGTTTACTGCTTTTTAAATATATCACTCTCTAGAATTGTAAAATCCTTTTTAAAGATTGATTTATTATTTATTTATTTATTTATCAGAGAGAGAGAGAGCATAAGCAGGGTAAGTGGCAGGCAGGAGAGGCAGAAGCAGGCTCTGTAAGGAGCAGAGAACCTGACATGGGACCCTGGGATCATGACCTGAGCCAAAAGCTTAACTGACTGAACACACTGGCATAATGAGACTTAGAATTAAAAAAAAAAAAAATCATATGGTTCTACCCATATGTGGATATAAGAAATAGTGAAAGAGACCATAGGAGGGAAGGGGAAATGAGTGAGGAAAAATTGGAGAGGAAGACAAACCATGAGAGACTCCTAACTGAGAAACAAAAAACTGCAGAAGAGGAGGTTGGTGGGGGGATAGGGTAACTGGGTGATGAGCACATTATGGAGGTCACATGATGAGATGAGCACTGGGTGTTATATGTTGGCAAATCGAATTTAAATAAAATTTTAAAAAAAATTACTAGATATCTTTAATGAAAAACTATATATGCATTTTTTAGAGCATACCATTTCAGGTTATCTGATCCTTGCTTTTCATTGCCTTTAGGCTAATTTCTAATTCGCTAAACTGTAAATAATGTAACGCATAAGAATTTTCTATAGAAGTGCAAATAAAACTGATTTGGTGAAATTTAGATTAACTTCAGCCCCTCTAAAAAGAAGTCAGTTTGGTATTCATTTTATAAGTTATTCCATTTATATTTGCCTGTTGATGAGTGATGTTGAGCATCTTCTTATGTGTCTGTTAATCATCTGTATGTCTTCTATGGAAAAATGGGGTAGGGAGGGCACTTGTGATGGGCACTAGGTATTATATGTAAGTGATGAATCACTAAATTCTATATTTAGAATATTACATGATATGTTAACTGATTCTATTTATTTATTTATTCATATTTAAGATTTTATTGAGAGAGTCTGTGAGAGAAAGCATGAGAGCAAGAGAGCACAAATTTGGTGGGGGGTGGGGTTGCTGGGCAAGGGGAGAGGGAGAAGCAGACTCCCTACTGAGCAGGAAGCTTGATGTGGGACTTGAACCCAGGATGCTAGGATCATGACCTGAGCCAAAGGCAGACACTTAACTGACTGAGACACCCAGGGGCCCCCATTAAGTAGAATTTAAATAAAAACTTTAGAAAGGGGGAAAATGAATTATTTCAGCATGTCTTTGTTATATATTAATCTTTGTTTCTTTGACTTCTCCTTTGAACTTGTTGAAACATCTTGTTTCCTCATTAATAAAGATTTAATATCTTTTAAAGCATGTTCATTTTATCTTTCTGTAAGTCACCATTTCATCTTTAAAAAATCTTTTTATATATGAAGAAGAAAATTTAGTTATTCAATGAAAAGAATTATTGGTCACTTTAATAAGAAAATACTTATATTTCCAAGAGATTTACTTATCTTCATTATAGAAAATATAGGGGATGCTGATTCAGTTTGGTTCATATAGCAGAATTTGAAAATATATATCAATTAATGAAATATTATGGTTATTCATTCCTTTATATTATATGAAAACACGGTCACATATTACAAGCGATACTCTGGTTCAAGTCACCATGACTGTGCACCTGAATTAATGAAGCTGATCCTCCACTCCCATCCCATCCTGTATTTGCTTTTCTTCCGTGTAGTCTAAACATAGCAGATAGAATGACCCTTCTAAAATGTAAGTCAGATCATAAAACTCCTCTGCTCAAAACTTTCCATAAATCAAAATCCTCACAAGCCCTTTACAAACTAGTCTCTTATTACTTCCCTGATCTCATCATCTTCCAATCTCCACAATGGTCTTCTTGCTGTTCTTTCAATCCTTATACTCATTATTTCTTGGGCCTCTTGCTTCTCCCCACCCCATTCCCAGATATCTGTAAGACTGGCTTCTCAACCTTCTTCATATCCTTGCTCAAATGTTACATTCTCCCTGAGGTTCCTCAACTATCCTATTTAAATTTCTAAACTGAGCTTCCTCTAAAGCAACTTTTTACAATTTTTTTAAAAATGATTTATTTATTTGAGAGAGAGAGAGAGAGAGAGAGAGAGAAAGCATGCACACAGGAATGTGAGTAGGCAGAGGGCCAGAGGGAGAGGATCCCCAAGCTGACTCTCCACTGAGCATTCAGCATGGGACAGTGCTTGATCCCAAGACCCATAAGATCATGACCTTAGCTGAAACCAGAGTCAATGCTCAACCAATTGGGGGTAGGGGTGACTGGGTGATGGGCACTGAGGAGGGCACTTGATGGGATAAGCACTGGGTGTTATGCTATATGTTGGCAAATTGAACTTCAATAAAGAAAAAAAAAAGCTCAACCACTTGAGCCAATCATGCACCCCTCCATTAGAAAAAAAATTCAAACCCAATTCCCTGGTTTATTCTTAGGTCTGTTTTGGGTAGCTCTATTTAATTTCATTGGCCTTTTTTACTCTTATTATATTGTCTAACACACTATGAATTGGATTTCTTTTTTCTTGTGATTTTCCCCTAATGTCCAGGGGACTTTTTGTTTGCTCAATTGTTTTTTGGTTTGTTGCTACTATATCTTACTAGCCTCCCTATCGACTATTCAGAATATGTTTTTATAATGGTCTACCAAGATTCTTACCCTAAGGTGCTCTTGGAAAGATTGCAGTTCTAGTTGGAGAACTGCAGATGGCTCTTTTCACTTCCTGGTTTTAATTCTATCCCTTATGTCTTCAGTCCTTCAGACCCATAATACTGATAGCCAACAATTGACTACATTTTTTTTTTTTTTTCAGATCACATGAAGGGGAACTAAAACTACATACAGCCCTAGTACAAAGTAGTGGCTCAGATTCATATCATACATAGATCACTTGTAGCCCCATTTCCCTTCAGAAACTAAATTTATGATTGTTAATAGACTCTGGACCTATTTGGCCCTTGGATTTAAAAGCAATCACTTTTCCCTTTTTAGACTAACCAAGTAGGTCTTGATGATTTTCTCAGAGTAAACTTAAGACAGGTTTCTTTCTGCCTCTAGGTCCCTGAATTCCCTCTTATTCTGGGCCTTATAGAAGAATCCAGATGGCATAACTATAGAGGCCCCTCACTCCTTTTTCTTAGAGCATTTACTTTAGAAATCTCATCATTGGAAATTTTTTATTAGCCCCTTTGAAATGTAAATATTTTTAAAAGCCTTTTGCCAGTTTTACCACCCAGCCTTTCTTTCTCAAGGAATGCAGAGCCAGCCCTTTAAAATGTAATCTTCGGGGATCCCTGGGTGGTGCAGCGGTTTGGCGCCTGCCTTTGGCCTAGGGCGCGATCCTGGAGACCCGGGATCGAATCCCACGTCGGGCTCCCAATGCATGGAGCCTGCTTCTCCCTCTGCCTGTGTCTCTGCCTTTCTCTCTATCATAAATAAATAAAAATTTAAAAAAATAAATAAAAATAAATAAATAAATAAATAAATAAATAAATAAATAAATAAAATGTAATCTTTGAGGAAGATAGTGCTCCCTATCTCCCAGTCTCTGTTGGGAGAGTAGGAGTTTACATCAATGAACTCCTAGCTCTGAATTGTAGAACTACCTCCTGTCCTTGAGATACAAGAATTTTACTTTCCTTTGTGTCAGGCCAATTAGCAAATACACACACCCCCAACCCAGTCAGCTTTTAGAAACTCTTCAGACCTTTGTTTTTATTAGACTTGAGGTCTAACTACATTCTGATTTCTTTTTCCTATTGCCTTAAATAGTTTCTAATGCTTATTTTACTCTATCCATTGCAATTTTTACTTTGAGCAAGATCTAAGGATGTTTTATTTTATTTTTGAACCCAGATAAGTTTTTTCTTATTTTATCTTTTTCATACTTTTTAAAGTTTTCATATAGATTTGAAAGAGATTCATGGATGAATATACTACACTGTCTTGACCAAAAGTACTTAATTTTTCTTTAGAAAGACAGTAAAATATTTTAAAACATAATGCTTAAAATTCAGGCAAGTTACATAAATTATTTTTTATTTTTTAAGAGTAAATTGCAAATTCAACTTCTTCAGGAGATATTTCTTCAAGAGTGCAACACAAATCATCAAATGTAAGACAGCTTTGAATAAAAGGAATTGTCATTAATAGATCTTTGCAATGGAAATTAGATTTGATAGTTGGATAAAGGCTTATCATGAGATCTATGAGTCATTGGAAGTTCTCAATTCGTTTCCATGGAATGAAAACTAGTGTTAAAATAAAGTTCATTACTCATCCACACTCAATGAAAAAAAAAAAAAAAAAAAAAGTCCTTGGACTCATTTTCTTCTCAGATAAGAAAATAGACTAATCAGTCAGAGGCTCTTTTAGTCCATGGTAGGAAATTAGTTAGCTATCTTTTCCAAAAAACAATGCATTTGTTTTTCAAACATTTTACTAACAGTATCTTGAATTTTTTATTAATAGTAGTAAGATTGAAACAGCTGTATCTTGACATAATCTCATAGAGCAGTGGGAGGAAATTTGTTTCCATATATTTGTAAGAATCTGTCTCACACACTATAATCTGAAGACAGAGAAAAGAAATTAAGGGGATGTATATCTTGATATGTGTTTTAGCTCTGTTCAATTCATCTTAATTTTCAAGATAAATAGACTAATTGCAACAGAATTTTGGTTTTGAAATGGTTTTTAAAATTTTGCATTGAAACTACCATGGATAAACATTCAAAATTCATGTGAAGTTTAAAGTTTGTATCCCAGATTTTGCCAAACCTTTGAGTTTGGGATGGGTATCTTTAGGCCAAGTTCCTAAATTTACCCTAGGGAAAAGGTGAGGTTTCTCTGCTGATAGGGATATTACCCAGCAAGCATTTGAGCAAATACATGCTACATTGGTCTGTTCTATCTACCTGTTTATGTGTGAGACAGATTGGAATTTAAAAATGTTCTCCTAATATTTACTTGTCAGTTTTTAAATATAGAACTACACTTTAATATATAGGCATTGAAACACCTGGTTAAGTAATGTAAGTAATGTGAAAGACAAAAATTATAATTGATTATCAATAAGGGATGTCTTTTTTTAAAAAAAAATTTATTTATTTATTCCTGAGAGACAGAGAGAGAGAGAGAGAATGAGAGGCAGAAAAGAAGGCTCCATTCAGTGAGCCCAATGTGAAACTCTCTCCTGGACTCCAGGATCACACCCTGGGTGGAAGGCAGGCATTAAACTGCTGAGCCACTCAGGCATCCCAAGGGATGTCTTATTTCTCAGAAGGCATCAAAGGAATACTGATTGTTAACCGGAAGTATGTTACGGATTTTAGTAAATTTCTAACTATCATTTAATTATATAAATGAAACAATATTCATTTGCCCAATGGGACTAAACACTCAATATTTATATAATTTCTTGATTAATAGGTCGGCCTTACAAACAAAATGACATGCACTTGTATTTGTCCTTAGAAATGAACTTACATGGTTAGAAGATATAGACTTAGACCCAGAAGCAGTTTTGGTTGGAATCCAAACCTTGAACTTGGTAGATGTAGACCTTGTGCAAACTTCTCATTCCCATTGATCCTCAGTATCTAAAACTGGTAAAGTATGAATAATATCTCTTTATAATATTGTACTGAGGAAAAGAAATGATCTAATGAGTGAGTGCATTAGCCTAGCACAGTGCCTGGTTCATAGCAAAATTTCAATAAAAGTCTGATTTGCCTCATTTATGGGTGACTTACAATTGCTTTGTGGGAAAAGAATAAATATTTCATATTTCATATCATTCATCACTTGCTTTAATATAATGACCAACATAAAGCCTGGGCCCATATTCCCTAAACTATTCTAAGTAGCACAATTTCTCAAGAGCTAGTCATAGGGGCTTTAAAGTACTTACTTTTTTATTGTTTATTTATTTATTTGGTGTTTTTCAATTTCACTGAATACTGAATATTATATATCTCCCTTTTGGAGAACCCTACACCTATTAGTGTATCATAGGCTTTAAAATGTCCTGAAGTAAAAAAACAAAAAAAAAACAAAAAATGTTCAATTTTATATGATTAAGCCTATTACTTTAAGAAAGCCTACTGAATAGTACTGGTGGTCCTTTCTCCCACATTGGGGCAGAGTATGAAAACACACTGCATGTGAATTGAGCTTGGGGAGGACTTGGAAGTACATGATAAAATCTGGCACATGAAGGAGAATTAGACTGTGAGAAGAAATAAAGAACAGACTGAAACAGGCCAACAACTTTCTACCTGGGAGTAAATACTGTGAAATATTTATTGTACTAATTTTCCACATTGCATAACAAATTACCACAGACTTGGCAGATTAAAATCAAATGCATTTATTATCTCACAGGGTCTATTAGGAGGAATCTGGATATGGCCCAGCTGGGTTCTCTCATCAGAGTATCACATGGCCCCAGTGAAGGTGTTGACCAGCTCTAGGTTCTCAGCTGAAGCTTGGCCAGGGAAGGGTCTGCTTCTTAGATCCCCAAGGGTGCCAGCAGAATTCATTGCCTTGCAGTGGTAGGATTAGAATCCAAGTCTGCCTCATTCAATCTGGAGTATACCGTTTAAGCCAGCTTCCTGCTATTTTCCTAATCTTTTCCTTTGTCATTATCTTCTGAATTACCTTCATCCCCAACCCCTCCTTATTTTAAGGTTGGATCCCAATCTCTGTTGTTCCTCTTTTATCACATACTTGCCATCTCTGTGGAGCACATAAATCTCCAGCTACTAAAGAACTTGCATATCTGAAAAGGACTTTATTCTACCTTTCAATTGTATTTTACTCATTTGTTAATATTCATTTGTTTGTTACTCTTTGGAAGCTTTTAAGTCTGTTAACCAGTGCATAGCACTTACTCCTGTTTTTTATACCAGGTATTTAATGACATATGTTTTGTCATTCAGTTCTGGGAAATTTGTAATATTATTACTTTCATCATTTCTTTTCTCTCAGTGTTTACTGTCTGTTTGTTTGGGACTTATATTATTTGAATGTTGAGCTTTTTAGTCCAATCACTTACTAAAATGAACATGAATACACACACATTTCTTTACTATGTTCCATCTCTTTATCTTTTGATATTTTATTTTGTTCTCTGGGGAATTTCCTCAACTTTATCTTCCACTGCTTATATTGATTTTGTTTCAGCTTACCTTATTTTATCTGTCACAGGATATTAATTATATTTCCAGACAAAGAAAATTCTTCTACTCTTTTATTAGTTCTTTTTCCTCTGTGTTTTCTTTCATTCTTAGTTTTACTTATTTTAAAGATTTTATTTATTTATTCATGAGAGACACAGAGAGAGAGAGGCAGAGAGATAGGCAAAGGGAGAAGCAGGCTCTCCACGGTGAGCCTGATGTGGGACTCGATCCCCAGGAACCCCTGGAACATGACCTGAGCCAAAGGAAGGCGCTCAACCACTGAGCCACCCAGGAGTCCCTCATTCTTGGTTTTTATTCTTTTCTCCTTCCATTTAATTTAAGAATCTACCTTCAAATATCTTGCAATCTACATATTCATATATACATACATATATATTAAATGTATAAATATATATGTGTACATACGGGTGCATATATATAAATAGCAAATATTTATTGAAGAATAACAAAAAATAGGCAAATATGCTAATCAAGTGGTACAGTTCACAATATTTTCACAAACAGAGAAAATTTAATTTAGCCAGTACTCAGATTGAGAAAGAGAACTTTACCAGCATCTTTGAAACCCTCTGCACCTTTATATAAATAGAATCATACAGTATGTACCTTTTCTGTGTCTGGCTTCTTTTGTTGAACACTATTTATTAGTTCCATCCAAACCCATGCATATAATTCTAGTATGTTTATTTTCCTTGCTATAGTAATATGTAAATATACTACCATTATTTTATCTGTTTAGTTGATGACTGGAATATAGGTAGATTCCATTTAGGGGCTAATACAAATAATGTTGTTATCTAAATATTCTTGTTAATAAATAAATAAATAAATAAATATTCTTGTTAATGCCTTTTTTGTGCACAGATGCACATGTTTTTATTGGTATACTAGGAGTAGTTTTTCTGGGTCATATGATTACATACTGCCAGTTATTCAAAGTAGTTGCAACAATTTAGACTCCATCATTAATATATGAGAGTCATTTTTATTCCATATCCTTGCCAATTCTTGCTAATTCTAGCTTGGCTTACAACCACACTGTAAACTCCATAAGGCACAAGCCTATGATGTAAATAGAAGTTGGGCTAAGCATTAACCTTGTGTTCTGAAAACGAAGAATAGGATAGCATGTGGAAATCATACAGTTTATTATAATAAAGCTTCTTTCATTTATTGGTTTCAGGAAAGCATTCCGACTTCCCTATGTGGTTCATGTCTCCAAAGGCAGAGTCCCTCTTACTGCAACAACTTCCAAAAAATAAATTGCTATTCTTCTCTTATGGGAGACAAGTATTCTAATAACAATGTGTGTTTGAAGGGAAAAAATCTGTGTTTCTAAATGCTACCACAAAGGACCTACAACAAATAATTATAATTTCAATCTTCACCATTCCATTCCAATTTTTAATGTTCCTGATTGTGCTAATTTTGTCAACCTTCCAGAGTTTCATAGGTAAATGCCTTTTTTTCCTTCTTGCAGCAATGAATTTCAGCCTTTTCCATGAGATAAGAAAATAAAATCACTTTTTTATCTTTAAAATTATGTTGTTCTTTCTTCATGCTTGTCTCTTTTTTCTTTCCTGTTGTCCTTGTAGATTCATGCCTTGCTTTAAGTTTGTTTTCTATTGTTATGGTAGTGGTGGTGGTTTGCTTTTGTTTGTTTGCTTTTTGTAATTTAACTGAGGCTTACAGGTGAAAGGAGGGATCTCCATTATGCTTAGTGATCACATTTCCAAAAGCAGGAAGGTTGTCATTTTTTAATTGTGTCTCATCCATCCCTGGGTACAATTATGTTAATTAATAACAAGCATTTCTTATTATCCCAATATGTACATATTTATTTGTTGGATGATGATTGAAACAAATATCACACTCTAAATTATAGTTTTAATTTCCATCGAGATGTCACTTGAATATACATCATGTTAATATATCAACATATTAATAATTTAGAATTGCATTTATGGAATTATTGGTACAAGTCACAAAATACTCCCATGGAGGTATAAGGAAACCTCTTCTTGTTCCTTTTATATTGAGATGACCAGATCATCTTTAGTTACCATTTTTCTGCATGGAGGCTTAGAAATCTTTCTACTTTAAAGTTAATTCTTCAAATACTCTTTAAGAATAAATTTCAGTATGCAAAATAATTTTCAAGACATGATATAATCCGATATATAATTTACAGATTAAACACGAGTAAATGATCTTTGTCAATAATTTTGATCACTGTAACATATGTAATATAATACATTAAAATAAATTATTATAATGAAGAAATAACTCCAAAGATGCATTTAAAGAAATGTTAAATATTTCACATCAAAAAGATTTATTTTGGGATGCCTGGGTGGCTCAGTGGTTGAGTGCCCAGGGTCCTGGAATCAAGTCCCACACTGGGCTCCCCACAGGGAGCTAGCTTTTCCCTCCACCTATGTCTCTGCCTCTCTCTGTGTCTCTTATGAACAAATAAATAAAATCTTAAAAAAATTATTTGAGGACCTTGCTTATCTGTATAATTAACATAAAGTTTTATTTATAAATGCAATGAGAGTGAAAGGCAAGTTAGAGATACCATTTTATTTCTTATTTACGTTTATTCAAATTTTTACTTTGCAGCCATTTCAAAGCAGGGCATACTTTATATGAAGTAAAAACTAGTTTTTTAAATGACTACTTAAAAGCTCTTTTGAGACACTAAGTATGCTCCTGTGTAACCAGTGAAAGTAGCATTATCATACCCTCATATGTGATAGTTTTTCTTCATTCACACTAATTACTTATACATATCCATATTAATAATTATGTATATTTATTTATTTTATGCATTGTATATATTTATTGTGGCCATTTTCCTTGCTCTTCCAGAACTATTATAATATAATTGAAGACAAGGTAGGATAGATAAATCTTAAAGTTGGAATAAATATGACATAAAAGGAAGATCACATGGCTGAGTGAGATGTCCTTGAGTCTAGTCCTGGGATCCTCATTGCTTTCTTTTCTTTTTTTTCTTTTCTTTTCTTTTTTTTCTTTTCTTTTCTTTTTTTCTTTTCTTTTCTTTTCTTTTTTTTCTTTTCTTTTCTTCTTTTTTTCTTTTCTTTTCTTTTTTCTTTTCTTTTCTTTTCTTCTTTTTTTCTTTTCTTTCTTTTCTTTTTTTCTTTTCTTTTCTTTTCTTTTTTCTCTCTTTTTAAGACTTGTTTATTTTAGAGAGAGCACAATGGAGAAGGGCAGAGGGAGCGGGAAAGAAGAGAAAAACTTAAGCAGACTCCATACTGAGCCCAGAACTCCACATGGGGCTCAGTCTCATGACCCCGAGATAATAATCTGAACTATAATGAAGAGTCTATCACCTAATCAACTGTGACACCCAGATTTCCCCTCCATGTTTCCATGTGTCATAAACTACTAGTTAAAATCATCTTCCTTATTCACCCCTTTCCACAAAGAATCAGTTAGAATGAGCCCTAGGGTTCCATAGTCTAAATGTGACCATCTTGAACATAGCTACAAAGGAAGGTACCTGCATAAGACATATGCTTTTTAAAACTTTAATCTGCAAGAAGGGTGGAGAGAAATGGATACAAGAAAGACTGCAGATAGAATACTTATTGTCAATTAAAACACAGGTTGTGGGGTGCCTGGGTGTCTTAGTCAAGTTATGCATCTGTCTTCAGCTCAGATCATGATCTCAGGGTCCTAGAAACAAAACCTGAATCAGGGTCCCTGCTCAATGGAAAGTCTGCTTCTCCCTCTCCCTCTTCCCCCTTCTCCTGCTCTCTCTCTCTCTATCTCTCTCACTTTATCTCATATAAATAAATAAAATCTTAAAAGAAAAAAAAAACACAGATTGTAACTAGAATTCTTGCAAGAAACGTGAGAAGGAAGTTATAGAAAAAATAGACATCATGTAGGACATATCAACAACATATTTGCTCAATCACTTAAAGCAATAACTGTTATATGTCTGGTAATCTTTTGCCAATGTGATTTACAGATTAAACACAAGTAAATGATGTTTGTCCTATTTATTTCTGCAATAATTTGAGCTATCCTTGAGAGTCTATTATCCAAAATTATTTGAAATAAGTTCTGATCTTGTATGTTCTAGCTGACAATATTTACTATTAACACTTCCAAATCAATTTTTAGAATCATTTTTCTTGTTTTTGGAAGGAGCACTAAACTAGAATACCTCATTGATGGTTTTTGAATACTGTGTCAGGTTTGGCATACTACAATGGTTTCTAATCAATGTAAAGTGTTAGTCAAATAAAATATTTGCTATTATAAAGAAAAACTCCATAAATTTCTCTTTCAAGTTTAGCATTTGGAAACAATATATACTTACTTTCTCAGACAATTATGTGTCTTTGGGCCTATCATCTGAATTTTCATAAGTAATTTCTTGCCCTGGAAGATGAAAATAGCAATAAATTCCTTCCTAGGATTGCTGTGTTCATTGTATAGAGAATCTATTTAAAGTATTCAACAGATCATCGTGGTACATAACAAAATCTTATTAATTATATAAATGACTTATTAGTATTGACAATCTCTACATAGTCCATACCAACATTTCAAAAAGTGTTTTTACACAAGATATTGACATAAAGATATAAACATTATTAAAAAAAATCCATAGTCAAATACTTTTGATTTGAATAAAGTTAAACAGAATTTAAAAAAAAATAATGAATCTATGAAGATTTTTAGAATACTAATATGCTTATGGTATAAAGATCATCATGAAGGGATTTTCATTTGGAGTATTTCCTGTTTCTCTGACTACTTAGCATTGGTGAAGGAGAAACAGAATATATGGAAGGACTTCCATTCCATCGTTTCATATGGTGCTTCATAATTACTGTCCTTACCTCTTAGTCCTAGTATATATATATTTCCAACAGGTTTAATTAAATGTGACTTCAACTCATAATGCCTAAGAGATTACCTATTTTATTCATCATATGGATTTAAGCCACATTAGGTTCACTTTGTAAGTAGCATTTAGTCATTTGGTCTATTTATATGAAAACTGATATCATTTATTTCTCTCTTGACAAATTTTATTCACAGATTATTTTCATCATCTTTAAAATGTATTATTTTAAGCAGTTAAAATAGAGACAAAATAATATTATATGATACGTAGAAAATTCTGATTCCCAATTAGAATTATATATTGAAAATTTTTATAAGAAAAAACATTAAAAAGATGTTATTGTTCATTTTAAGAACCATATTTATTTACTAAATGCCTTACTTGATCATATGAGCAGCACTTTTAACTTTTAAGCCTTATTTCAAACCTCAGAACTATTTATTTTTCATATGAGCTCTGAGAGAACTGCAGTGAAATCATACCGTTAAAACCAAGACCCAATAATAAATTCTGAAGTGCTTAATTTGTCAAATAAAAGCAGCCATTTAACCTATAAAAATATAACTAAACAAAGATGAATTAACTTAGTTGTGAAGAAGTTTCTTGGGGGCAGGAAAGTGATTATGATGTTAAGTCAGCATTTCAAATATTAATGATTTATGGGAATCTTCCACAAAACAATAAAATATAAGTCATCCTCAAGAAAAATGTGCAAATTTTAAAATGCTAATATTGTGCCTTGTACTTAGTCTAAAAATTGTTCCCTAGGGCAAGATTTTTTCAATGCCAAGTTGGTGCTTGAAAAAAGAAAGAAAAATAAAAGTGAAAACTAACTATTTTTGATCCCATATTCTCCACTATTTATGAATCTATGTGCCCTTGACATTTTATCTAATTTCTAAAAATTTTAGTTTGTGATTTTTAAATCCAGAAGGACTAATAATATGTATTCCAGAGGGTGTTTAGGAGGTTTAAATAAGATAATCTAAGAAAATACCTTTAAAAAAATCCTTCTATTATCTTTCTCAAAAAAATGTCCTTTGGGGAAAGATTGAGCATATACATTTCAATTTGAACTTAATTTTAACTTTGTACATTTGACTTAAAAATTGTGTTTGTGAAGAGGTATCAGGTTTTTTCTCTTTTTAAAGGAATTGAATAAACAGCTTATGTTAGTGAAAATGAAACTTAGATATTTTGTTTTCTTGGCCAGATATCAGCTTTTGTTTGAAATTAGGAAGTTATAAACCAAAAAGAAAGTTTTACTTATGTTAATTGTAAATTTTTGGGAAGAATATATTCAAGTATTTTTACCAGGCTATTTTTTTCATGTATAGATTTGTCTTTGAACTGTTAAACTGTAATAAAGTGAAAAGTTGAGAGCGTTACTATTCATGTCAAAGAGAGTACTTGACTAATTTGAAGCTTGAAATATTAGTTGAAAAACAATCATTCTCATCTTACATTTTCCATTTTTGGTTGAATTTATTCCACACCTACACTGCTTATTTCATGTTTATTGTAAATGTTTTATTAAAAAAAAATAATATAGGAAATGTCACTAAATGAAACAGAGACTTTAATATAAATTAACTGTAATGCTTAAGTAAATATATACTATATAAATAATTGAATTTTCAAAAGAGAAAATTGTGTAAATTTTTCATACTAACAATACTATCCTTATGCTGACTGCATATTTATTTAAAGTGAATTTAGGGAGGAGGGGCAAGACGGCTGAAGAGTAGGGTCCCCAAGTCACCTGTCCCCACCAAATTACCTAGATAACCTTCAAATCATCCTGAAAATCTACGAATTCGGCCTGAGATTTAAAGAGAGACCAGCTGGAATGCTACAGTGAGAAGAGTTCGGGCTTCTATCCAGGTAGGAAGACGGGGAAAAAGAAATAAAGAAACAAAAGGCCTCCAAGGGGGAGGGGCCCCGCGAGGAGCCGGGCTGAGGCCGGGGCGAGTGTCCCCAGGACAGGAGAGCCCCGTCCCGGAGACGCAGGAGCTGCACCGACCTTCCCGGGCGGAAAGGGGCTCGCGGGGAGTTGGAGCAGGACCCGGGAGGGCAGGGGTGCCCTCGGGCTCCCTGGGACACTAACAGACACCTGCGCCCCGGGAGAGAGCGCCGAGCTCCCTAAGGGCTGCAGCACGCACGGCGGGACCCAGAGCAGCTCGGGGGGGCTCCGGGGCGGCTCCGCGGAGGGGGCTGCGGGGCGGGAGCAGCTCGGAGGGGCTCGGGGGCGGCTCCGCGGAGGGGGCTGCGGGGCGGGAGCGCGAATCCAACAGTGCAGGCCCCGGAGCACAGGGCGCCGGGACACAGCCCAGGATCCGGCCTCCCCTGGGACAGACAGAGGCCGGGAGGGCCCAGGACAGCGAGGACGCTCCTGCCCCAGCTGAGCAGATCAGCGGCCCCGCCCCGGAGCCTCCAGGCCCTGCAGACCGAGAGCTCTGTGGTTCCTGCCGGGGCTGAACCCAGGGCTCCAGAGCTGGCCCCGCCACTGCGGTTGTTCCTCCTGGGGCCACACGGGGTAAACAACCCCCACTGAGCCCTGCACCAGGCAGGGGGAAGAGCATCTCCCGCAAGTGCTAACACCTGAAAATCAGCACAACAGGCCCCTCCCCCAGAAGACCAGCTAGACGGACAAGTTCCAGGGGAAGTCAAGGGACTTAAAGTATACAGAATCAGAAGATACTCCCCCCGTGGTTCTTTTTTTCTTCTTCTTCTTCTTTTTTTTTTCTTCTTTTTGATTTCTGATTGCTTCCCCCACCTTTTTTTTCACCTTTATTTCTTTTTCTTTTTCTTCTCTTTTTTCCTTTTTTTCTTCTTTTTCTTTTTTCTTTTTCTTTTCTTTCCTTCTCTCCTTCTCTTTTTCTCCTTTTCCCAATACAACTTGTTTTTGGCCACTCTGCACTGAGCAAAATGACTAGAAGGAAAACCTCACCTCAAAAGAAAGAATCAGAAACAGTCCTCTCTCCCACAGAGGTACAAAATCTGGATTACAATTCAATGTCAGAAAGCCAGTTCAGAAGCACTATTATACAGCTACTGGTGGCTCTAGAAAAAAGCATAAAGGACTCAAGAGACTTCATGACTGCAGAATTTAGAGCTAATCAGGCAGAAATTAAAAATCAATTGAATGAGATGCAATACAAACTAGAAGTCCTAACGACGAGGGTTAACGAGGTGGAAGAACGAGTGAGTGACACAGAAGACAAGTTGACGGCAAAGAGGGAAACTGAGGAAAAAAGAGACAGACAATTAAAAGCCCATGCAGACAGATTAAGAGAAATAAACGACGGCCTGAGGAAGAAAAACCTACGTTTAATTGGGGTTCCCGAGGGCGCCGAAAGGGACAGAGGGCCAGAATATGTATTTGAACAAATCCTAGCTGAAAACTTTCCTAATCTGGGAAGGGAAACAGGCATTCAGATCCAGTAAATAGAGACATCCCCCCCTAAAATCAATAAAAACCGTTCAACACCTCGACATTTAATAGTGAAGCTTGCAAATTCCAAAGACAAAGAGAAGATCCTTAAAAAGCAGCAAGAGACAAGAAAGCTCTGACTTTTATGGGGAGGAGTATTAGGGTAACAGCAGACCTCTCCACAGAGACCTGGCAGGCCAGAAAGGGCTGGCAGGATATATTCAGGGTCCTAAATGAGAAGAACATGCAACCAAGAATACTTTATCCAGCAAGGCTCTCATTCAGAATGGAAGGAGAGATAAAGAGCTTCCAAGACAGGCAGCAACTGAAAGAATATGTGACCTCCAAACCAACTCTGCAAGAAATTTTAAGGGGGACTCTTAAAATTCCCCTTTAAGAAGAAGTTCAGTGGAACAATCCACAAAAACAAGGACTGAATAGATATCATGATGACACTAAACTCCTATCTTTCAATAGTAGCTCTGAACGTGAAGGGGCTTAATGACCCCATCAAAAGGCGCAGGGTTTCAGACTGGTTAAAAAAGCAGGACCCATCTATTTGCTGTCTAAAAGAGACTCATTTTAGACAAAAGGACACCTACAGCCTGAAAATAAAAGGTTGGAGAACCATTTACCATTCAAATGGTCCTCAAAAGAAAGCAGGGGTAGCCATCCTCATATCAGATAAACTAAAATTTATCCCGAAGACTGCAGTGAGAGACGAAGAGGGACACTATATCATACTTAAAGGATCTATCCAACAAGAGGACTTAACTATCCTCAATATATATGCCCCGAATGTGGGAGCTCCCAAATATTTAAATCAATTAATAACCAAAGTGAAGAAATACTTAGATAATTATACCCTTATACTTGGTGACTTCAATGTAGCCCTTCTATACTCGATAGGTCTTCTAAGCACAACATCTCCAAAGAAACGAGAGCTTTAAATGATACACTGGTCCAGATGGATTTCACAGATATTACAGAACTTTACATCCAAACTCAACTGAATACACATTCTTCTAAAGTACACATGGAACTTTCTCCAGAATAGACCACATACTGGGTCACAAATCGGGTCTGAACCGATACCTAAAGATTGGAATTGTCCCTTGCATATTCTCAGACCATAATGCCTTGAAATTAGAACTAAATCACAAGAAGTTTGGATGGACCTCAAACACGTGGAGGTTAAGGACCATCCTGCTAAAAGATGAAAGGGTCAACCAGGAAATTAAGGAAGAATTAAAAAGATTCATGGAAACTAATGAGAATGAAGATACAACCATTCAAAATCTTTGGGATGCAGCAAAACCAGTCCTAAGGGGGAAATACATCGCAATACAAGCATCCATTCAAAAACTGCAAAGAACTCAAATACAAAAGCTAACCTTACACATAAAGGAGCTAGAGAAAAAACAGCCTATATTTGAAATTGTCTATAAAGAAGAAAGGAGTATATTTTAATATGTTGATAGAATGCATCATCAATTATTTACTTTTGTTCCTCCTTTTTTTAAGGTAACTTGATGGCAACTGTAATTTTAATGCAAGTTTATCCTAAAATATTGGTATTTTAATAATTGCCTTTTTCAAATTGTATACCAAATGCTTGCTGCTATAGCCATTCACACCTGTGTCCTTTAGTGGAGGGTGACAGATGTCATGCATATTATAGGTTTCTATGTGTATGTCCAAAAGTCAAAAGATAATCTAGGTTCTTTTAGATCTCTTTTTAGTGAAGCAGGCACATTTTCCTTATCAGAAAGAAGAATGTTTTTATAACTACGTTTATAACTACATTTCTTCGAAGCCACAAAATATCTGAGAGAAACAATTTACATAATTTAGGTATAATGTCACATCTCTTTCATTCAATCATAATACAATGTGGTTCAAAACTTACTTTCAATATCAGATCCATGGTCTTCTTTAGTACTTAGATGTTTGAGAACTGAAGATGTTTACTGATTTTAATAGACTTAAAAACATTAAAAGTTCTCATTATCTATTTCTTTTTAAATTTGTATTTTTAAAATCTTTAGTATAATCTTACCTACACTGAATCTCTGACTCAAAATGAAAAACGAATAAAAGGGCTTATTGCCATTTGTCCTTAAGCAATGGCCAGTCTCTCGATAAGCAATGGATAAATAAAACAAGTGTCCCTAGAACACTGTAGTTAGGTAGATGAGATCTTTGTGGATATGAGAAAATGTATAGTAATACAAAATTTAATTCACCAAAATTCTTGTTCCTTAAAAAGATCCATCTTTGAGGCTGTCATCATGAACAGTCTGGTTCAAATTCTTTGCACATTTGGAAATCTAGAAATTAAGATCTGAACCCTCAAAGAAGCCTACAGGTTCAGTACTCCTAAGACTACTTTAAAAAAAACAAAAAAAAACAAAACAAAAAACAGTTCAGGGGCACCTGGTTGGCTCAATGGGAAGAGCATGCAACTCCTGTCTGTATGAATTTGAGCCCCACATTGGGTGCAGAGATTACTTAAATGAATAAAACTTAAGTAAAATCAATTCATATTTCTATACTGTGTGTGTGTCTGTGAAAGACAGAAAGAGAGTGGGAGAAAGGGGGAGGAAGAGTCTATTCTCTCTTGTTGGAACTACTATTTTCCCCCCAGTACTCTTTCTCTGTTTGAGAAACTCTTACTTATCTTTCACAGCTCATTTCTAACATTACTTCCCTCTGGAGCTCCTTTCTCACCTTCCTCATGGATAGTCAGTCTCCTGCTGTAGTTTTCTTTGCATGTTGTTCAGGATAACTGTACCACCTAGCATGCTGAATAGTAATGATCTGTTTTATGGGCCTATTTCTCACTCACACCCCCGAAGCATGCTTGCACTGAAAATATGGATTATGCTTTGTACTTTATTTTCTTTCTTTTTTTTTTAAGATTTTATTTATTTATGAGAATACACAGAGAAGACAGAGAGAGAGAGAGAGGCAGAGGGAGAAGCAGGCTCCATGCAGGGAGCCCGACCTGGGACTGGATCCCTGGTCTCCAGGATCAGGCCCTGGGCTGAAGGCGGCACTAAACCGCTGAACCACCTGGGCTGTCCTTGTACTTTATTTTCATATCTATGCCATTTAGTATGGGGCCTGATGCACAGTTAGCCCTCAAACTATGTTTGCTGCAGAAGAAATCAAGTATTCATATATTCTGTGACGCTTAGTTTATACTAGTCTTATTTTAAGTGGAATCCTTCAAAGGGAATATTTTCCAACCAGTTTGTTGATATTCTCCACATCTTTTTGTTTTGTTTTATTATGTTTTGTTTTATTGAAGACATGCAGAAAAGGTTAACTGCAATGTAAATTGGGTCTTGTTCCCAACAGGATCAGAAATCAAACTCTTCACATTCTGACAGCTAATGGGTCAAAGAAGAATTCTTAATGAGTGTATTAACTAATATACAACTCAAAGGAGAAAAGGAAGTGTAATAAATATGCCAAATATTTATATATCATAATTTTAAACAAAATAGTGTAAAGACAGTGGATGTAATCAGATTAATTCATAAATATGAATACTTTGGAGGAAAAAATGATATTTAGTGTTAATTAAATGGCAATAAACATTTTAAAAATGCCTCATGTTTGTGAGTGAGTAGTCATTCTGCTTTTCTTCTCATGGTCATTTACACTCAGTCACTTGTATGACATTTCATCCAAATATACTAACATGAAGTGTCAGACTTGATCACCGTCAGTGCTCCATTATCCTCTGTAATTTCATGGAGCTATATATCACTTATAGCATTACTAAAGAATTAGAACCTTAAAAAAAAAGTCCAACCTCGATATTGTCAGAGAGCAAGAATTACTGTCATCTTCAAGTCCTTCTAGCCAGACTAAGAATCAGATTGACATGAGACAGATTAAAAGGAGAAAAATCAAATTCAATTGCATACACATAGGAAACTCACACAGACAATCCAAAGATAGTCAAGCAAAATGAGGTACATATGTCATCTTGAACTAAGAAAAAGGGGGTAGTGGTCTGAGACTACAAAGGAAAGGAATGTAGTCCTCCGGAAGAATGAAAAAGAGTAAATGTTTAGCAAACAAATGTTTGTTGGGTCACTCAGAGAGAATGGGACAAAGATAGGATGCTGATCAAACAGGCCTTGCTAGAACCCTCTCTGACCACCGTACACAGTTCATATCACAGTGTAGTTATCGATGGTTGATACCACTCTCTTCCTGGAGTGATCCTCCCTCTAAATTATTTCTAGGCAGTTGAGAAGGAGGTAAAGAACTTTTCCTGAGCCTGCCAGATTTCGATTATTTTTTAATTCAAAAGAGTCTTTATGCCAGAATCTTGGAGCAGCCTGCCATTGATCCCCCCACAATATCAATTCTTAAGATGGCAGGATGAATGGAGAGTAGAAAAATCTAAGAAGAGCTGTACAACTTGGGATTAGCTTTCATTTTTTAAAATTCATTTATTTGTTATTGTTATATACTTCTTGACAAATAACATTTGTGTCACTTCTAATACATGACAACTTCTCACTCAAGTTAGTCACCTCTGTGACTCTAATCAAATGAGAAATTAGGTTTCTGTAATTGATGCATTCATTCAAAAGGTCCCTCAATTTTCCTCCCTCTCTTTACCTCTTGAAAAGTGAATGGCCTCAAATCTTTTTTTTCCTCTAAATTTGAAACTGCCCCAAATTTTGTGGATGTGCTAACAGCCTTATAATCACAATTCTACAGCATGTGTAATATCTTGTGTCAGCAGTTACACAGAAGATAAAATTACAGTTCTTTTAAATTTTACTAGCTGCTTGTTTCTTGCTCCAATGCTTCTTCAAGTCTGTATCATCAGCAAAGTAAACGTATTTACAATTGGTACATTCTAATATTAATTAATTTCTAGAGAACAGCTCATTTAGCATAGGAAGCATGAACATTATTTAGTTTCTTTAGCCCAATATAATGTCTTATGGATTCAGTTTAATATTTATTGCATTAGATAATTTCATTCAGTCTAAGAAACTTACAAGTGATAGTGCAATGTGGAATTTTAATCTAAAATATATGATGAGTTTTATTGAATTAATCTCTATTATCTATCTAATACTTTATACAATAATCCAATATTATGAGAAATATATCACCATTAATGTAACACTGATTTACTGTTCGTTTGTATTATGCTTTGAGATTTTGGAGAAATTTTTACTCTAGAGCTTTCATGGGATTTACTTTATTTATTTATTTTTAATAAATTTATTTTTTATTGGTGTTCAATTTACCAACATACAGAATAACACCCAGCGCTCATCCTGTCAAGTGCCCCCCTCAGTGCCCATCACCCATTCACCCCCACCCCCACCCTCCTCCCCTTCCACCACCCCTAGTTCATTTCCCAGTGTTAGGAGTCTTCACGTTCTGTCTCCCTTTCTGATATTTCCCACACATTTCTTCTCCCTTCTCTTGTATTCCCTTTCACAATTATTTATATTCCCCAAATGAATGACAACATATGTTTGTCCTTCTCCAATTGACTTACTTCACTCAGCATAATACCCTCCAGTTCCATCCACGTTGAAGCAAATGGTGGGTATTTGTTGTTTCTAATGGCTGAGGAATATTCCATTGTATACATAAACCACATCTTCTTTATCGATTCATCTTTTGATGGACACCGAGGCTCCTTCCACAGTTTGGCTATTGTGGACATTGCTGCTAGAAACATTGGGTGCAGGAGTCCAGGCGTTTCATTGCATCTGAATCTTTGGGGTAAATCCCCAACAGTGCAATTGCTGGGTCATAGGGCAGATCTACTTTTAACTCTTTGAGGAACCTCCACACAGTTTTCCAGAGTGGCTGCACCAGTTCACATTCCCACCAACAGTGTAAGAGGGTTCCCTTTTCTCCGCATCCTCTCCAACATTTGTGGTTTCCTGCCTTGTCAATTTTCCCCATTCTCACTGGTGTGAAGTGGTATCTCATTGTGGTTTTGATTTGTATTTCCCTGATGGCAAGTGATGCAGAGCATTTTCTCATGTGCATGTTGGCCATGTCTATGTCTTCCTCTGTGAGATTTCTCTTCATGTCTTTTGCCCATTTCATGATTGGATTGTTTGTTTCTTTGGTGTTGAGTTTAATAAGTTCTTTATAGATCTCGGAAACTAGCCCTTTATCTGATACGTCATTTGCAAATATCTTCTCCCATTCTGTAGGTTGTCTTTTAGTTTTGTTGACTGTATCCTTTGCTGTGCAAAAGCTTCTTATCTTGATGAATTCACAATAGTTCATTTTTGCTTTTGTTTCTTTTGCCTTTGTGGATGTATCTTGCAAGAAGTTACTGTGGCCGAGTTCAAAAAGGGTGCTGCCTGTGTTCTCCTCTAGGATTTTGATGGAATCTTGTCTCACATTTAGATCTTTCATCCATTTTGAGTTTATCTTTGTGTATGGTGCAAGAGAGTGGTCTAGTTTCATTCTTCTGCATGTGAATGTCCAATTTTCCCAGAACCATTTATTGAGGAGACTGTCTTTCTTCTAGTGGATAGTCTTTCCTCCTTTATCGAATATTGACTTTATGGTCTCAGGGTCCACTTCTGGGTTCTCTATTCTGTTCCATTGATCTATGTGTCTGTTTTTGTGCCAGTACCACACTGTCTTGATGACCACAGCTTTGTAGTACAACCTGAAATCTGGCATTGTGATGCCCCCAGATATGGTTTTCTTTTTTAAAATCCCCCTGGCTATTCGGGGTCTTTTCTGATTCCACCCAAATCTTAAAATAATTTGTTCCAACTCTCTGAAGAAAGTCCATGGTATTTTGATAGGGATTGCATTAAACGTGTAAATTGCCCTGGGTAACATTGACATTTTCACAATATTAATTCTTCCAATCCATGAGCATGGAATATTTTTCCATCTCTTTGTGTCTTCCTCAATTTCTTTCAGAAGTGTTCTATAGTTTTTAGGGTATAGATACTTTACCTCTTTGGTGAGGTTTATTCCTAGGTATCTTATGATTTTAGGTGCAATTGTAAATGGGACTGACTCCTTAATTTCTCTTTCTTCAGTCTCATTGTTAGTGTATAGAAATGCCACTGATTTCTGGGCATTGATTTTGTATCCTGCCACACTGCCAAATTGCTGTATGAGTTCTAGCAATCTTGTGGGGAAGGCTTTTGGGTTTTCTGTGTAGAGTATCATGTCATCGGCGAAGAGGGAGAGTTTGACTTCTTCTCTGCCAATTTGAATGCCTTTAATGTCTTTTTGTTGTCTGATTGCTGAGGCTAGGACTACCAGTACTATGTTGAATAGCAGTGGTGAGAGTGGACATCCCTGTCTTGTTCCTGATCTTAGGGGAAAGGCTCCCAGTGCTTCCCCATTGAGAATGATATTTGCTGTGGGCTTTTCATAGATGGCTTATAAGATGTTGAGGAATGTTCCCTCTATCCCTACACTCTGAAGAGTTTTGATCAGGAATGGATGCTGTATTTTGTCAAATGCTTTCTCTGCATCTAATGAGAGGATCATATGGTTCTTGGTTTTTCTCTTGCTGATATGATGTATCACATTGATTGTTTTACGAGTGTTGAACCAGCCTTGTGTCCCGGGGATAAATCCTACTTGGTCATGGTGAATTATTTTCTTAATGTATTGTTGTATCCGATTGGCTAGTATCTTGTTGAGAATTTTTGCATCCATGTTCATCAGGGATATTGGTCTGTAATTCTTTTTGGTGGGGTCTTTGGTTTTGGAATTAAGGTGATGCTGGCCTCATAGAACGAATTTGGAAGTACTCCATCTCTTTCTATCTTTCCAAACAGCTTTAGTAGAATAGGTATGATTTCTTCTTTAAACGTTTGATAGAATTCCCCTGGGAAGCAGTCTGGCCCTGGACTTTTGTGTCTTGGGAGGTTTTTGATGACTGCTTCAATTTCCTCCCTGGTTATTGGCCTGTTAAGGTTTTCTGTTTCTTCCTGTTCCAGTTTTGGTAGTTTGTGGCTTTCCAGGAATGCGTCCATTTCTTCTAGATTGCCTAATTTATTGGCGTATAGCTGTTCATAATATGTTTTTAAAATCGTTTGTATTTCCTTGGTGTTGGTAGTGATCTCTCCTTTCTCATTCATGATTTTATTAATTTGAGTCTTCTCTCTCTTCTTTTTAATAAGGCTGGCTAATGGTTTATCTATCTTATTAATTCTTTCAAAGAACCAACTCCTGGTTCCATTGATCTGTTCCACAGTTCTTCTGGTCTCGATTTCATTGAGTTCTGCTCGAATCTTTATTAACTCTCTTCTTCTGCTGGGTGTAGGATCTATTTGCTGGTTTTTCTCCAGCTCCTTTATGTGTAAGGTTACTTTGTAGTTTTCAGTGTACAATCTTTTGACTCTTAAGTTTAATCATAAGTATTATTCTTTTCCATGGCTATTGTAAATGATTTTTTTTATTAATTGTTTTTTCAAAAGTTTAAGTATATAAAAATGGCATTGGTTTTTGTGTGTTGATTTTATATCCTGCAACTTTACTGAATTTGCTAGGTATAGAATGAATTTATCTTAACATATTAAAAGCATATGAAAAGCTCACAGCTCATATACTTATTGGTAAAAATCTGATAATCTCTGTAGGCAGGTGATATAATATTATATATTAAGGACTCTATAAAGACTAGTTACACTTTATTAGTTAGAACTAATAAAGGATTTCTTAATCTGAGTACTTTGCTTCTTTGCATGCCTTATGTAACACAAATAGGAGGTGATTAATCTGATCACAAATTGGAATTATACATCCCATTACTAATAGCGAGTGTGGACCTATCAGTCCAAAGAGCAGACAGGTCATAAGTATTAGACCAGCTGTTATCATAAGAATCTCCAATTATAAAGGTCTCTTAAGGTTTCTGTTATATTCACAGTTGCTCCCCCCAAAAATGAAATGTAAAGTAGGTCAATATATGAAATAAAAAAAAATTAGAGAGTAGAAAATTAGAGAACATCAATACATTTAAGTCATTTTTACTTTTTATTTTTTAAAAGTATTTCACTTGTTAAAAAATAACATTAAAAATAAAAAATAACATTAACATGATTGTCTTACAACAGATTATTTGCTTCTCGATATTACCCAAAAAATAATTTCCAAAATCAAATATATATGTACAAATAAGTACCTCAAAACAATTTGCAGTTTAAACTGACATTCGGGGGTGCCTGGGTGACTCAGTCAGTTAGGCATCTGTCTTTAGCCCAGGTCCTGGTCCTGGAGTCCTGGGGTTCAGAGATCGAGCCCCACATCTGCAGAGAGACTGCTTCTCCCTCTCCCTCTGCCTGCCACTTATCCTGCTTGTGCTCAATCTCTCTCTCTGTCAAATAAATAAAATATTTAAAATAAATAAATTGACATTGAATTTGTAGTCAGCAAATGTTGCAAAAGTACATTTTATAAAAATGTGACTAATATTTAAAATAATTGAAATTCATATAAATATGTATTACTCTATTAAATATTAATATATATTAATTTTATATGTTCTTAATAAATTTTTGTAAGTATGAAATTAGATATTAGTTAGAAGTATTTGTTATTTGATTTAATCAAAGTAGGAGTATTACAGTACTTTTAATGTCTTCAATCAACAAATCAGCATTCAATAAAGATTGAATGTTTTCACCATGCCTAGATGGCTCAGGAAGTTAAGCATTGGATTCCTGATTTCAGTTCAGGTCAAAATCTTAGAATTGTGAGATTCAGATCAGTGTTGAGCTCCTGGCTCAAGGCTCTGTATATGTGTGTGCCTGTTTCTCTCTCTCTCTCTCTCTCTCTCTCTCTCCCTCTCTTATAAAAAGAAGAAAAAAAGAAAGAGAAAGAAAGAAAGAAAGAAAGAAAGAAAGAAAGAAAGAAAGAAAAAGGAAGAAAGAAAGAAAAGAAAGAAAGAAAAGAAAGAAAGAAAGAAAGAAAAGAAAGAAAGAAAGAAAGAAAAAGAAAGAAAGAAAAGAAAAGAAAAGGAAAGAAAGAAAGAAAAGAAAGAAAGAAAATGTTTTCAATTATCCAAAAGTTATATGCTATTAAATTTAAAAACTTATTGGCTAGTATTAAAATCTATTTTACAACCCTTTTTTAAAATAATTGCTCACTAATGGGTATAATTATTCACTGATGAAAAGTGCTTGGAGCAAAGTTTTAAAGTATTTAAGTTTTAATTCAGTTTCTATATCTACTCATTTTGTAATTTACTCTTTTGTCCCCTTTTCATACCCAGATCACCAAATACTCTCATGCTGTTCTTTTTTTTTTTTTTTAAATGTTATTTATTTATTCATGATAGAGAGAGAGAGAGAGAGAGAGAGAGAGAGAGAGGCAGAGACACAGGCAGAGGGAGAAGCAGGCTCCATGCCCGGAGCCCGATGCGGGATTCGATCCCAGGACTCCAGGGTCACGCCCTGGGCCAAAGGCAGGTGCTGAACCGCTGAGCCACCCAGGGATCCCCCTCTCATGCTGTTCTTAATGATTCCTGTCAACAAACCAATTCATTCCTCCTTCAGTTGCCATTTATTCTTCTATTCTTCTCAAGATTATTTCTACTTTAAAACCTGCCCCTCCCCCAAAAAAATAAATGAAAATAAGAATAAAATAAAACCTGCCTAGCAGAGGGGTCACACAAGATATTTTAGTGGGTGGGAATGAGAAACATCTAAACATTAAATTGAAGATACCAATAACAGGCTATTGAAAAAAAAATTGGAGATAAATATATCTCAAGACTTTTAGCTCCTTTTAGATTCCTGGATACATACAGAATGCTACCAAATCTTCCAGAATTGTTAATAGTCTATTTTTTGAATCTGAGAAAAAAAATAAAAATAAAAGGATACTATAGTCAGAGCAGCCTATGTTTTAAAAAGTAGCCTAGTCCTCAAGTTGAAGTGTTAGGAAGTTCCCACCTGCTTGAAATTTCCTTTCACAGTAGATATGCACCATTGACCTTGATTATCTCTTCTGAAATTCTTTGATTGGAATTACTCCTCAGGGCTAAACCATGCATACATACACCCACTTAGTTGTTAACAGTCTCCAAAAACAAACAAGTAAACAAAGCCACAATTTGCTTGCTCATGGCGTTGTGCCCAAGATGGAGAATCCGAGAAACCACCAAGGAGCCAACACTGATGCAAACACACGAGGGTTTATTACAGGCTCGAGCCTGGGTCCCGACACAGGGGAGCAGGGACTTGGACCCCGAGACGAAGAGGCTTAGCAACTTTATAGGGGCCAGTGGCCAATGGGATAGCAGAAGGTTGCACAGTCATGCTGGTCCACTCGCAGGTGGCCTATTGAATTACATTTTACCTATAAGTATCCATTTGAACTGGCCTATCACTGAGCCGGATTTCCGATTAGGGTGTGCCCTGGGCTTGACTAGGGTGGGGCAGTGCCCTAAGTAAAAAGCAGGTCAGCACAAGGCGGGTGCAGCACAAAATAGTCAGTCCTGCTCTGCTTGTCCAGGGGTAGGGGATTTTGTTAAATTTCCTGGGTCCCACACCTGGTACAGGAATTGCGCCAGAACTTTGCTAAATAATTCCCTGACTAGTGAGGATTGGACACAAATATTCCTCAAACATCTCTTTATAAATGCCCTTAAAACTAATTCACATCCAGGAAATAATCTTATTGTGGACTGATTAATTAGAAATCTAATTTCTTCTTCATATTCATCTTTCTACATACAAGTCATAGTAATAGTCAAAATCAATTAATGTAAAACTGTACTGCAGAGACACTCATTAAATACTTGAATAACATGTGCAATTCTTTTTTTTTTTTTTTTTAAGAGAGAGAATGATTAAGAGAACAAGTAGGAATTCACCGACTGAGCTAATATAATTATTTTTAGGATAAAAGTTTAAAATACTATATCAGAAAGTGATCATTTGAGTATGATACTAACTGCAGAAGACGTTCCCTGCAGAGTTCTGGTGAAATGCCCAGTGTTTCAGAAGATATTTAGCTTTGACTCAAACTTTGGAAAAAAAATGGAATAGTCTTTTATTTTCTCAAATATTCTTTGTAATTATAGTTATTATCTTAAGAATGATTTACTCTTATCACAGAACACATTTTAGTAGCAAATTGATCTAAAGAGATGTTGTTTCAATCTTAACATGACTTATCATTGTTTGTGGAATATTTGAAGAATCAATTGAGGAGAATATTCAGATATTATGTCTAAAGCCTAGCTTAGAATCATAGCATATTAAAGACAGAAGGAGAAATAAAGCTTTAAGCATTTCAATTCTATAATTACACTGTATTATTTAATATTGGAAAGGTAAAAAATAAAATTTAATGGCAATTTGCCAAAATACACATAAATGAAACTCTCCATCTAAGTTCTGTGTATTAGTAGAAGGCATGAATGCTAAAAGAATCTTATTTGCAATATCACAGCAATAAATTGGACTCTCTCTTCAAAGTGTAGATAATGAAGGAGAGTCAAAAGAAAGGCAGGCAGGGACAAGGACCTTCCGCTTCACACACACACCCCCACCCCCCACCCCTGCTCTAAGAGGAAATCATCCTTAAAGGGATTTTACACCACCCTGAAAGGAGCCCGCCACTCTGTGAACAACAGCAGCCTGATAGGTAGATAAGCACGTGGACAAAAACCTGATTGGGGGACAGGCTCCTGGAGGGTTAATCAGGTTAAAACAGTCTGTCAATAAGTCCACAAAACTCCCTAGATTTAGAAACTCCTGTGGCAACCGTCTTCTGGGAGTTTTGTACTATCGCTCAATAAATTTTGCTGCAGATCACTCTTCACTTGGTCTACCTCTTCATTCTTCCAAGTGGTGTGAACAAGAGCTACAGGAACTAAAAGAAAAGAAACCCTGCAACATAGATATGAGAACAACTATATATAGTATTATTCATATTGTTGTCTTCAAATTAATTATACCCTGAAAATGGAGGATACATTTACAAATTATGAAGAATTTTGGAGACACAAAATTATAGTATTTGGGGGACTAGTTTTAAAGATTGAAGTTACATGTGAATTCAGGATTACTATTGTTTTATAATATCGTAGAATGCAAGTGTTGGAGGTATATAATACATTTTATTTTCTCTTTTTTCTTAGAAAAATGTTTTTGTTAAATAAAAAAATAGCAGATGAAATGCTTTGCCACTACACATCGAGTCACACACATATTCTTATAGACTCATATACGTGCATAACTTCTTCAAAATGTTAGTTTTGTTTTCTTTACAAAATGATTTGTAAGCCACTTTTAACACTAATCTCAGTATAAGTTTAAAACATCATATATTGACCTTATATTCTTAAATATATCACCTGGAGAAAGTTGATCAAATTTGAAGGAATAATAATATTGTATATATGTCTAGCAGGAATCATCAACAAATAAAGTTACAGGTGAACATGATGCATTGTAGAGTTAGGTTTGCAATGAAGAAGATGTGTGCCTCCCTCCCCCTTTATATACACACACACACACACTCTCTCTCTCTCTCTATATATATATATATATACATATATATATATATACACACATACATACATACACAAATAAAATAAAAAATATATATATATGGATGACAGATTTATCTATCTCGGTATATATGTATCCTGGCTTTTATCAGGATTCTGTTAGAATCCATATGACAAAATCAATTCCATATGTACAAATCCATATAACCAAATCAACCCATGAACTGGTTGCAGAGCAGGGAGTCTTGACAAGCCCCCTTATTTAAAAGACATAATCTCAAAATATTCACATTGCTTATTAGGGTCACAAAGTTTGCTACAAGTTGGTAAGTGAGAAATCAATCATAGGATGACTTCTACTTTTGGGTATTTGAACATTTCTGTAAATTCCAACCAATATTCATTTGATAGTATTTTTTTTCATGTTGTGGTATAACTTATTCTCTGGCTTCTTCTCTGTGATGGTGCTACAGAGGCTTAGCATGAAGGGAATCCATGTCCTTGACTAAGTTAAACTCTGATATATTTCAAAATGTAGAATTTTCCTAGGGTAGAATGAGTCAGAACCTGATATATTACTATTTTAGGACTGGCAGCTTGAGGTGAGCATTTTTTCATTAAAGCAATAAGAAATAGGTCAAAGTGGGTCTTCCATGTACCTCAAAATAAATCTGGAGACCACACACAAGCATAAAAACACGAATGTCTATCTCCTTTACCTTCAGTGACACATACTTACCATCAGGTTCAAGTCATTAAGAAAAAGTGAAGTAGGGACACATGGGTGGCTCAGTAGTTTAGCATCTGCCTTTGGCTCAGGGCATGATCTTGGAATACGGGATTGATTCCTGCATTGGGCTCCTTGCGGGAAGCCTGCTTCTCCCTCTACCTGTGACTCTACCTCTCTCTGTGTCTCTCATGAATAAATAAATAAAATCTAAAAAAAATAAAAAAAATAAAAATAAAAATATACTATTTGTGACTTTAAATCCTCCTTCCAGGTGTCTGTGATGTTCACAGTAATGAAATAACCCACATTTTATATGTATGTAAAAATGTGTGTGAATATATATTATATATCTATACTATATATCTACTAATTTTATATATAGTTATACACTTTATTTTCATCTATGATTCACTAGGTTTGATGATGAATGGGTGGGAGAAACAGTTATGGAAGCACAGATTGAGTGATTAATCTTACATTTTGTTTATTTAAGACAGGGACTGTCCTATCTAGTTGTGTTTTTGAGGAAGGGAACTGGTTTAGAATTTATTTAGTCTCCAATTCAAAAACCTCTTTCACTTTCTAGTAATGCTGAAATGCTATTTTTCTTCCTTTTGGTTATGTTCTTTCCTAGTTGAAAAAGAGATAAATTCCACATCCTCTTAAAAATTGACTAATTCTTCCCGAATTATATTACTTTCTTAATGACCTGATCTTCTGCTACTCTCTATGGAAATATTAACCTCAAAATTGGACATTTTGAAATGGCTGCATCACAGAAACTGACTTTGCAATTTAGATATTATTTTAAATTATTTATGTGTATGTTCTGGGCAACTAGTTACCCATTTTGCGTTAAAGTAAAATACATTCATGTTAATGGTGAGACAATCTCAATTTTATCCATTTTGCGTCCCCTACAATAAGGTAACAGATTGTGGTTATTAGAAAGATCTTTGGAAAGGGGTATTAGATATAATAGTCCAAACACTTCATTTTTTCTTCTGGTAGATACTAAATTTCAAAAAAAAAAAAAAATTGAGAAAAGAAGAACTATTAAATATTTATTGACAATCCATCTGTCTCAAATGGTTCGAGGGCATATCTGGTTGAATTTAAAAGTTAACGAAATTACTCTTCAATACATCTTCAACATTATGAGTTTCCAGAATAGGAACAAATGCAAATGTGTCAAGTTCTCAAGTTACAGAAACTTAACTTCCTCAAAAATTCATTAAAATGATTACTATTATAATTACAAGCATATATAGAACACTATTATGATTACAAGCATATATAGAACTACTAATGAAAGAATAGAATTAAACTTCATCTTCACATTGAATTTTTGTTTGTTTCTAATTTTTATTTTGATTGAATCTCTTTATTTTTATAATTAAAAACAATCAGTATAAGCAAACACACAGATAGAAATAATGTTATTGAAAAATATTTTTATTTGCTCTTAAAAATAAGCAAGTTAGGATGTATTCATTTTACACTGAAGCATTTTTCAATTTATCAACATATTTTCAACTGCATTACAAGGCACAGGATGAAGAATAACTTTGCAGAAAATAAAGAACATCCAGTATAGTAATTATATTACCCAATGACAGAGAAAGACAGGAGCAGTGGAAAATGTATGATACTAGTAAGGTTGGTAATTGCTAGGGTATGCTGATTTCTGTATATTTATTTGCTCAGATGCACGAAGTAAAATATGATCTTGTTATCAAAAGGAAGGGTCTACATTTTAAAGTGCTTTAAGTCAAGATAACACGTTTTATACCTTCAACCCTCACTTATTTTTTTCCGATTGTCACTGATCTTCAAATTGGCATAGTTATGGAGCTTGCTCCAGAAAAGAAGGAAAGATATTTTATTAACTTTATCAGCTCAGATGATTTTTGTTCCTCAATCTCCCATCTGACATACTATAAAGCTAACATATTTAGATATCTTTTTTCTTTGCCTCATGATTCTTTTGAAGTTGGATGCAGTTTCAATGTCTAAGAAAACTCATTAAATAATTTTAATTTGTTTATCATATACTTTTGATTAGTTCATGATAATATTGCAGAAATGAAAAAAAACTCCTAAAATTGATACAGGATCTTGAATGAATCCAGGTAACCATAAAAAATTGAAACAATATACCCACATGCAAAAGAATGATTTTTTTTTTCCTGTGGTATTCTTAAAGAACTAGATTTGATTTTATAGATTTTTTCTCTATTGTTTCCTGTTTTTTAGTTTATTGTCCTCTGTGACATTGATTATTTCATTTCTTCTCCATTGGTTTTCTTTCCTTCCTTCCTTTTTTTTTTTTTTTTTTAATGGTTTTTAAGATGTAAGGTGAATTCAAAGTCCTTTTAGCTTTCAAGATTATTTTGGTTATTTGGAATCTTTAAAGTTCCTATAATAATATGTCTATTTGTGTGTATGTGTGATCCAAAATTACATAACTTTGCTGGTGAACTCTACCAAATATTTCATGAAGAAATAGTATAAATTCAGTGCAATTGCTTCTACAAAGATTGAAAAAAGAGGGCTTATTTTCTAGTACATTGTATGAAGCTACCATTAGTCTGATGCATGAAACTACCATTATTCTGATGCCAAAACTAGACAAAGTCATTATAAGCAAAGAAAACGACAGACCAATATCTTTCATGAAAAATATATAAATATCCTAAACAAAATTATATTATCAAGTCCAAAAATGTGTAAAAAGGATAATTCATCATGGCCAAATGGGCTTTATATTAAGAATGAAAGGGCAGTTTACACAGAAACAGACACAAAATGAGGAGACAGAAGAATATGTCCCAAATGATATAATAGGACAAAATCATAGCAAGAGACTTAGGTGAAACAGACATAAGTAATATGCTAGATGGAGAATTTAAAGTAGTGATCATAAGACAAACACTGGACTCGAGAAAAGAACAGAGGATATCAGTGAAACCCTTAACACGGAGATAAAAAGAAAATGAATCAGAGATGAACACAATAAATGAAATTAAAAATACACTAGATGGAATGAATAGAAAACTAGACTATTTGATTCAATAATGTCATCATCCATATCAGTAAAGATGGAAGAATCTACTAAAATGTTACTAGAACTCATCAGTTTGTTTATCAGAGTTGCTGGATATGAGATTGGTATACCAAAAAAAAAAAAATCACTATAATGTTTTTCAACTTTCAATAAACAGTTGGAAATTGAATTAATAAAGTATTTCCATTTTAACATCATATCCAAAATGTAAAATACTTAGAGATCAATCAAAACTAAAAAATATGAGCCTTTACATTGAGTAGTACAAAATATTACTGAGAGAAGTTATAGGATTGTTAAATGAACTGAAAGTCAAAACATGTTCATAGTTTGGAGGATTCAATATAGGTAGGATATCAATTTTCCTAAAATAATAAAAGAAAATTCAGTGCATCCCCAATCAAAATCCATGCAGGTATTTTTGGTAGAAGTTGACAGTCTGACTGTAAAATTCATATAATATACAAAGAATCTAGAATGGACAAAATAACTTTGAAGGAGAACAAAGCTTAAAGAATAGCACTACCTAATTTCAAGACTTATAAAGCTACAGTTACCCAAAAGTTGTAGTATTTATAACAAAATAGATATGTAAATCAATGGAGCAGAATAGAGATTCCAGAAATAGACCCACTTATATTTGGACAATGGATTTTTAATGAAGATATGGAAAGATAGTAAAGTCGAGTCTTTTCAGCAAATGATGCTAGTACAATTGGATATATATGCAAAACAAAAATAAAAGCAAAAAACAAACAAAACCAAACTCTAATTTCCCATTATGTGTAGAAATTACTTTAGAATTAACCTGAATCCTAAATTTAAGAACTAAAGCTATAAAACTTCTAGAAAAAGGCATAAGAAAAAATGTTCATGACCTGAATTAGGAGGATATGTTTTAGATATGCAAATGAAAACATGATACATTAAAAAAAAAAAAGCATGATAAAAGTCACTGTTAAAGGGGCACATGGGTGGCTCAATTGGCTAGGCCTTAGGTTCGGGTCATGGTCCCAGGGTCCTGGGATTGAGCCCCACATGGAGGTCCCTACTCAGCAGGGAGCCTGCTTCTTGCTTCCTCTGCCTGCCTCTCCTCCTGCTTGTGCCTTTTCTCTATATACATCAAATAAATAAATAATCTTTTTAAGAAAGTCTCTGTTGAAAGAATGACACTATAAAAGAATGTGAGAAAAATTTTTGAATCATATACCTGATAAGATTGCTTTACCCAGAATATGTAAGTTTTAAAACCCAATAAAATAAAACAACCAAATAAAAATGGGCAAAAGGTTTTAATAGTTATCTCACCAAATGCGACATACAGATGCAAATTAGCTAAAGAAAACATGCTTTATGACACTATTTATTAGAGAAATGCAAATGAAAAACACAATGAAATGACACAAACACCTATTAGAATGCTGAACAGGAGAGACTGATCATACCCTATGCTGACAAGAAAGTGGAGTTACTGGAACTCTAATATAATATTGGTAGGAATGTAAAATAGTACAATGATAATTTGAGAGTTCTTAATAAGTTAAACATATACCAATCATATGGTTGAAGCATTGCACTGCTAGGTATTTGTGAAAGAGAAAATAAGACATATGTCCATACAGAAGCTTGTATATAAATATTAACATCAACTTTATTTGAAAGAGCTCCAAAATTGGAAACAAACCAATGTCTATCAACAGGGAAATTGATAAACTGTGGTATGTCCATGTAATAGAATACTATATGGAATAGAATAGCAATAAAAACACACTTACCATTCATATATATAACAATGTTCGTGAATCACAAAATAATTGTTGAATGAATAAAACCACACAAAAGAGACTGAGCAATGTATAATTCAATTTCAGAAATTTCTAGAAAATGAAAAATACTCTACAGTGACAGAAAGGACAGAAGTGGTTGCCTACAAATGAGGCAGAAAAAGCGAACAGCAAGATGAAGTGATTATAAAAGGACAAAGGAAACTTTTGGGATCGATGGGTATATTGGTATCTTCACTGTGGTGATGGTTTTACTATTACATAAATGTGCTAAAATTTACCAAATTGTACAACTAAGTATTTGTTGTACGTTAATTATAAAATAGTTGCTAAAATTCAATGTACATACGAATTACCTAGAGATTTGTTAAAGTACAGATTTGGATTCAGTAGGTCGGGGTTGGGGCCTGAGATCCTGTATTTCTGACAGGCTCCCAGGCAATGCTAAAACTGTTACTCTAAACATTGTACTTTGAATAGCAGAACTGTATTTTAGTTCTTCACAAACTGTGTGAACAATCAGGTGTTCCCCCCCCCAATTATTTTCAAACTCTTGTACAAGGATATAAAAGATATATTACTATAATATTAAAATAAAACAAAAATATAAAGCTATGAATCCATTTTATTACATTCAACAGACATAACATACTTTATCAAATTGCTATTAAAGTTTCTAATAGATTGCTCTAAATTTATGTAGTAAAGTTACGTAGAATGCGAATAGTTTGTGGTTGGATACTGAGACATAGATCACACTGAATGTTGCTGCTCCACAGAGTACTCAGAATAATGGCAGCTAAAAGCATTATTTTTCCTGAAACGAATCTCCATTCACTATAAGGATAAACAGTTTGTGATGGCACTACGTGTTTTATGTTTCATACTTTATGTTTTAGCAGTGGGGTATTTGTATCTGGCTGATTCACAAAGATAGAACTTCTCTTGCTCATCATTCATTAAATTAATATTTGTTGCAATATTAACATCACACAGTGCTGAAGTGTGATTTTCTTTTGTTGTTATTTTAGAGAGACACAAACACAAATAACACCAGTGGGAAGGGCAGAGGGAGAGAGGGAGAGAAAAAGAGAGAGAGAGAGAATCTCAAGCAGACTTCCCACCAAGCATGGAGCCTGATGCAGGACTTAATCCCAGGACCCTGAGATCATGACCTGAGCTGAGACCAAGAGTCTGATGATTAACTGATTGTGCAACCCAGAGACCCCCTAGGGTGTGATAGTTAACGACTTTTTTTTTCAGGAACTATCTTCCAGTGATTAAATGGGACCAGAAAACTAATGGAAATGTATGACTATTCAAATGCATATTGGAAGGCAGCTGGATGCTACTTAGACTAGGCAAAACTTGCCTAAATAAGTTAGACCCTAGGGTAACAGAGCAAGAGGGCAGGATGGTTCAGTGTGGATCTGACACTATTACTGAAACAAGACAATATATGACATAATCTCATTCTTATTGTGGCCCCTTAAAGTAAGAAAATAATCATTTAATTTTTGTCTTTCTGATTAATCACAAAGCAGCATGAAGCCCTGGTGTTATAGGAGTATGTCACTGAGTTGCTGTCCCAAGGAGGGGTGGTATTGATTAGGAGAGATGACTTGAGACTTGCAGGGAATAATTATTTACAGAAGCAAATAATACAGTCAGCATAAGTATTTAACATTTTTAGATCCTATCAATTTGTTTTTTTTTCTCTGAATGCAAATGCTTCTAACCTACTTGTCTTTCTTCTTTTCTTATGATTCTCATTTTCAATTTTCCAAAGTGATATTTTCCATCTTGTAGTTACTTTCAGTCTTTCTATTAATAATAATAAGTACCATCATTTTTTGGAGAATTACTATATTTCAGAAGCTCCTAAGTGCTTTAAATATATTATTTCTGTGACCTGGTATGATTTCTTCATTTTTTTTTTTTTTTTTCCTAAGAAACCAATTTTCAGAGGCATTACACAAACTGTCCTGGATCTCACTATGAGTAAAGGGAAGAACTGGGTTTCAAACTAAAATCTGTTTGGCTTCAGAACTCAACTTTTATCCACAGTACTACCTCAAAAATAATTCAGTGCATGTCATGAAAACAGAATAGATTTGCAAAAGACAACTTTACCATGATACTTTCTCCTGCCTTAACTGATCAAAATATTTCCAACTCAATATAGAGAAAAGAGAAAAAAGTCTATAAAACATTAAATCACAGGTATACATTTATAAAAATGACAATGGAAAGGTGTCCTTATATCTGGCAATCCATAGTTATTAGTTAAGCTTTAAAAATTTGAAAGAAAAAAGAAATGTGTGGATTCCCTTTGGTGAGTATATTCTATAGAAATATATAGAAGATGTAGTACTTTATACCACAGACACTGTGGACTGCATACTGAAATTGACAAGCCCCTAGGCTTTATAGGAATCTGATGAGTTGGTGTCAATTGGGGAAGCAACGTGAGAAGAGATTCAGATTTTCTTTGTTCACACACCATTTACACTTTACAGATAAGAGGATTTAATTGGTCAGGTTTGCTTCCATTCAATCTGTGGTAACCTTATCATGTAGAGTTAAATCCATAATCTCTGTTCTTTCACATGGTGGCCATTGACTCTGGCAAATTAATTCTTTGTTTACAATCAGTTATAGGTAGAGTAATAGGGCTGCTTTTATTTTATTTTTTTTATGGCATAAACAATTATTTCTAGGGATGAATTAACTATTTAGGCCACTTTTGGTATTTTTGTTTTTTGCATTTTTCAAAGTGTTGTTGTGGGACCGACATAGACTCCGAAACCTCATGGACTTTTTTTTTTTTTTTTTTAAATAATTTATTTTAGAGACAGAGAGCACAAATGGGAGAGGCAGAGCTAGAGAAAATCTCAAGTAGAATCTGTGCTGAACTTTTAGTCCTAGTAGGGCTTGATCTCAGGACCCTGAGATCACAACTTGAGAGGAAACCAAAAGTGTACTTCTCAACTGCACCATCCAGGTGCCCCTCACAGACTTTTTTTTTTTTTTAATTTTTATTTATTTATGATAGTCACAGAGAGAGAGAGAGGCAGAGACATAGGCAGAGGGAGAAGCAGGCTCCACGCACCGGGAGCCTGACGTGGGATTCGATCCCGGGTCTCCAGGATCGAGCCCTGGGCCAAAGGCAGGTGCTAAACCACTGCGCCACCCAGAGATCCCCCCTCACAGACTTTTTATGCAACCTATACCAGTACACAATGATATATCTCAACTTTTAATTTAATAATAATAATAAAAACAGAAGGCACTCAGGGTTGCCTGAGTGGCTCAGTTGGTTAGGCATCCAACTCTTGACTTTAGCTAGGGTCATGATCTCAGGGTCTTGTGATCAAGCCCTGCATTAGGCTCTTGTTCAGCTCCAGAGTTTGCTTGACATTCTCTTTCTCCCTCTTTCTCTGCCCCATGCCCCCTGCTCTCTCTCCCTTTCTCTCTCAAATAAATAAATAAATCCTATGAAAAGGAGGTACTCTTTCTACTCCCAGTCCCATGCATATCAGTTACCAGAAAAAAAAAAAATTGCATGTGTCTGATTTATAACATTTTCTACCTCAGTAATGAATAAATGATACTAAATGTCAAAAATGGTCAAATAGAAGGAAAATGAAATGAAATTAAGAAAGAATGATGACTACAGATATTCCATTTTTAATATTTAACCAATTAAGGATATGTTCAATGAAATATACTAGAGATTTTGGGTTCAATTTAATACAAATATCTCAATATAAAAAGTATAAAAGTAAATTATTATTTTCCTTCCAAACAAAATTTGACTATCTTAATTCATTGTCTTTTGTATAAACACAGAAAGTATATCTTCCAGTTCCCTAGAATACTGAAGTTGATCCTCAGCAAATCAGTATGGGAAATGTATGTGTTCAAAAGAACTTGAGGTGGAGATAGATGAACTGACACAAATAAAAAAGGCTTAAATTATAATTTCCCACATGTCCTATAAATCATTCTTGATATTGATTCTATCTCACAATATTTTTGAATTCTGTCTTGTTTGGTACATCCCCTGAAATATATCCTATATCTATCCTTAAGTACAATTTTGATTTTTTGTAATATCACTTTTTCTGCATTTCCTTCCTACAGAATTGCTCTAAGCTGATCAAAAGAATAATAAAATAAGTCTCTGTCATTAAATCTGGTACATAACATACTGATTTCTCATCGTTAGCACAAACTGTGTTAATTGGATTGAAATTTCTCAGCCTCAGCACTATTAAATTTAATCCACATTATTTCCTCTACTGATTTCTTAAATCCAGACCTGTGCTGTCCAATATGGCAGCCACTGGACAGTTTGGCTATTGAACACTTGAAATGTGGCTGGTTTGAATTGAGGTGTGCTCTAAGTGTCAAATGCATACCAGAATTTGAAGTTATTATGCAAAAAATAATGTAAAATATATCATTAGTTGCTTTATATTAATTACATGTTGAAATGTCAATATTTTGGACATACTGGTTTAAATAAGATACACTTTAGTTTTTTAAAAAAGCCACTTTACTTTCGTGATATTTTTCCTTTTGTCAATATTTGGTCACTTTAAAAAGTCAAGATGATGGACAGAAGAGTCAATGATGTTCTTCAGCTGTTATTCTTCAGAGTTTTACATCATAAATATATTAATATAATTGATTTACTGACAGTGTCTTAGGGCAAGAAGGGAGTTGTAGGAAATCTTTTCTTTTTATATGAAGACAAATACAATGTAATTCATCAGTCTTTGTCTTACTTTGCAATACTAAGCCTTAGAAATTTGGTAAATATATTATATCATTAAACTGGCATTTACACTTCATATTAAAAGTTATGTTGCTGAATAACTCCAGAACATACAAGCTGTTTGAGACAATTTAAAACTTAAAAATCATCCTTGGATTGAAATAATTAACAAAAATTCTTTTTCAGAAATTGAATAAGATAGTTTGATTTATTAAATAACACTATAGCTACTTCTTACATATATATTCTTATTGCATACATTTTGTAACCTTAATGTTTAAAATCAAAGCAAAATTTGATTAAAAATTCCTATTAATAACTGTAACTATTTCCATATTAAAGACTTGAAATGTGTAGTTATGGTTAAACAAATAGTATTTTAAATATTTAATAGCCAAGAGTGTATAAAAGCTCTTCTCTTTATGAGTAGACTGAGAGGATGAATTATAAAATGATGTACAACATTAGGAAGTTAAAAATCCATATTGCTAGTTTTGGATGGTCATGCTATTTTTCTACAACATAGTAAACATTTCTATGTGCACTAGATTTACCTAACCCTGAAAAATTTCTGTGAATCTGCATAACTAAAATTGTCTTCTCTTTCACTATATTTTCTTCAGATTTTCATCTTTCTTTAAGTTACACTATTTAATCTAAATATGACATAATTATTTTATTTTTGAAATCAATGAAAACACATATATAATCCACTTATCACATAAATAGCCACAATCAGTGAATGTAAATATGTATTATATTTCCTTTGAATTATTTTTAATAAGTAGGAAAAAATAGAAATTCCCTCCAATACTCTTCTTGTTCCATTTCCACCCCTTCCTTTCTAAATTTATTGCTAATAATATCTAATTATATGAAATATTTTGAAATATTTGTCTTTAAGTTTACATGAATTATTATTACATAGAATTGTATCATCTATATTTAGGTATTTATATCCATATTAATACAAAGAGAATTAATTTATTCATTTTAATAGTTATATTATAATTTATTTTATTAATATACCTCCCTTTATATAGCTATAAACCATCAGAAGTGCTTTTGGTTTTTTTCCAGTATCCTTCTTTACAAAGAGAGATACAATAAACAATCATATAAAAGTTTTCTAGTGCATATTTCTAAACATTCATGTAGGTTACATATTTAGAGCTTACTTACACATTAAAAACAGTTTATTAGGGATCCCTGGGTGGCGCAGCGGTTTGGCGCCTGCCTTTGGCCCAGGGCACGATCCTGGAGACCCGGGATTGAATCCCATGTCGGGCTCCCGGTGCATGGAGCCTGCTTCTCCCTCGGCCTATGTCTCTGCCCCTCTCTCTCTCTCTCTCTCTCTGTGTGACTATCATAAATAAATAAAAATTAAAAAAAAACAGTTTATTACTTTTAAATTTATACCCTTTGTTATGTTTTTATTAATTTTTAATTTATTTTTAAAACATTTAAAATTATCTTAGATATTCTCTGTCTCATTGTAATAGTTCATACAAATTTACCCTCTTTCTAACAGGGTTTGAGAGTTTCTATTTTTTCCAAAACTTTTCTTTTTCTTTTTCTTTTTTTTTTAAGATTGTATTTATTTATTCATGAAAGATACAGAAAGAGACAGAGACATAGACAGAGGGAGAAGCAGGCTCCATGCAGGAAGCCCAATGTGGGACTCGATCCCGGGACTCCAGGATCACGCCCTGAGCCAAAGGCAGATGTTCAACTGCTGAGCCACCCAGGCACCCTCCAAAACCTTTCTAATACATTCTATGGGCTGTCTGTCTTCTTTTACACTGTAATTTTTAATGGTTGTACATTTATATATCAACAGAGTCCCATCCTCATTTTTCTGATTACTAGTATGATTGGACACCTTTTACTATATTCATTTTTTATTACTATTTAGTTCATATCATTTGACATTTGCCTTTTGGGTGACTTATTTTTAGTAATTAATTGGAGTTCTTTTTAATGATTTTGTTGGATTTCAATTCTTTTTATCTCATGTGAAATGACTATGTTAAAAGTCAGCTGCTTATCTTTTAACAAAGATTAAAATGGAGTCTTCATTATAACATTCCCAATCTCTAGCTACTGCTTTTCCTAGTTTGATTCTAGAGAGATCCAGAAATATTAGTTTCATTGTACCTCACAAAGCTTTCATCAAAATTTCACCATTTCCTGGATGTCCAGGAATGGATTAGTTCCTTTAGTGCCAAATCTTTCCTCTGCATCCTTTGTCCAGCTCTGTGACTGTGGTCGGAGGCATGTGAGTTAAGAAGAGTTGTAGGAAGAAAATAGTTTAGAGGTTACCTAGAAAAAAATCTCTACTAATGGCAGAAGTAATTTATTCTATGTCAGTTATTTAATAACTCTATAAGACATGCACCCTACCAACAACCCAGTTGTAATTGCTTGGAACTTTGTTACCTAACCTTTTCATGTCTACTATGTATAGAATACATAATATTTTTCTTCAGTGACATTTCCTAGGTATTTTTTTTAAAGATTTTATTCATTTATTCATGAGAGACATAGAGACAGAGACAGAGAGAGAGAGGCAGAGACACAGGCAGAGAGAGAAGCAGGCTCCATGCAGGGATCCTGACGCAGTACTTGATCCAGGTCTCCAGGATCAGGCTCTGGGCTGAAGTCAGCACCAAACTGGTGAGCCACCCGGGCTGTCCTTCCTAGGTATTTTAAATGCTTATGTGAATGCTTGAATTTTACTGATTCAGAATCACTAATATTTTTAATAGAGAATTCTTCATGACCCATTTGCCTATATTGGTACAGTCTTAAACTTACAGGCCAAAATGAATAAAAAATATTTAATTTAATTATTGAAAGTGTGTAAAGGAAAATACAGTCCTTCATGTTTCTCATTTGCTACTCATACGGAGGACTGCTGGAATCTCTGGAGTTAAAGAAGGAATTATTCAGTGATGCTTGTCAAAGATGGTAACGTAAACTTTATTCAGGACTGTCCTGATAGGAATAGGAACCACTGCAATGAAATTTTGCAATGGGAGAAAGATTAGGTTCAAATCCAAAACCAGCATGAGCAAGTGGGGATTTATAGCCAAGGAACAGGGGTGTAGGTCAGTGAATGGAAAGTTATAAGAGGAATATCAGGAGCAAGGGTTATTCTACTTAATCAACCTAACAAGATTCTGACTAAAGCCAAGCTTGAGTGATGGTGGAGGATGAGGAACCTTATCAGGTATTAAGGGTGATCAGATATTGAAGAGGGTAGGGGGTTCCTATTAAACTGACTTAATAGTATTTTTGCTAAAACTGGAATCTACAAAGAATTGCACAGATTGACTTAGGAAAAGATTCAAGAGCCTGACTAAAGTTTGGTCAAGAAAATGATTTTTGTCACTGGTAACCAGTGTTTTTTATGTTTGTTTGCTTGCTTGCTTTTCTTTTCCTCCGTACCAATTTTACATGATACCAGTGGGGTGTCCTACAATTCAACTCAATTTTGACACTATCTACATGGAGTTAACATCAGATCCCACAAATTAAGGGCTGAGTCCCACAAAGTGTCCCCAGTTTAATCAATTTAACATTGGATCTATTTCCCCATTGTATCTTCCAAAGAAATTTCCTTGCTAAACAACATATTATAAATGTTAAGGGCAATTTCACAAAAACTTTTAGATGGATGCATGATTATCTAGATCTAAGCATAGAGAAATAACACTTACTAAAAAGTAATTGAAAATATGTAGTCAGTGATCACCCATAGTGAAATAATAAGAAATATTATTTCTTATTAATCTGAAGTCCCAGGTTGTCACCTGTACTTCTGACTTACTGGATATAAATCAGAGTTCTCACGAGAGCCTCCTTGGGTTCAATAATTTGTTAAAATTATTATTTTACTCACAGAACTGAGGGAAACACTTACTTTTACCAGTTTATGATATAATAAAGTATACTTTATATATTAAAGGATACTGCTTCCTCTGGGAAGTGGTCCTTGACGCTGGGGGGTATTTCCTCTGTGCACTCAGCTCATCACGTGCACACACACACACACACACACACACACACACATATGTGCACATGTACCTTCTTCCCTGAGAGCATAGAACCTCCTGCTCTAAGTACCGATTGCAAATAATTCATGCCTGTTATCACAAACCTCAGGCAACGCAGAAATGTTTGAAATAAAAACCCCTTGCACCCCCCCCCCAATAAAAAGGATACAGATGAAAAGCCAGATGAAGACATACATATAGTAAGGTCTGACAGGATCCTAAGTGCCAGAGATTCTGTCTCTGTGGAGTTGGGGTCCATTACCCTTCCAGTATATACAGTTAACTAATCTGGAGGGTCCCCATATCTGATACTGCTAGAACTTTTATGGGGACTTCATCATGCAGGTATGATCACTAAGTTCCATTTCCAGTCCAGCTTCTCTCTCTAGAGAATGGTGTTGGGGTGGGGCTGAAAGTCCAAAGATTCTAATCATGGCTTGATCTTTCTGGTGACTAGACCCCATCCAGGAGCCACCCTGAGTCACCTCATTAAAAGAAAGTATTCCAACACTCAAGAGATTCCAAGAGATTTAAGAGTTCAGAATAGATGCTCCTATCACTCAGAAAATTACAAAGGCTTTATAAGCTCTGTGTCAAGAACTGGAGTCAAAGAATAAATGTTAAAACAAAAGATTGTCCTACTACTCCTATTTTCAAGGGTTTTAGGAAATTTGTGTCGGGAGCTGAGGGCTCCTAATTCACAATAAGTAAAGTGATTTTTGTAAAATTCTCTTAATATTTATAATACATGGTTTGGCAAAGAAAATTCTGTATATGATAGAAGAAAGGAAATAGATCAAATGTTATTGACCTAATATAGTTACTCAGTTTTATCTGTCCTCTGACACATATGTCATAATTTGGAAACAGCATTATGAAGTATCCTCTTGGAACATTTACTAAACAAATTATCTATTTGCTTGAGAAAATAAAATGTAATATGACTGTGGAGGTTACTATTTTGTTTCTTATATGAAGGCTTTGCTTGAAAATTTCTGTACAGAGGCTTTCATTGTCACTGGTGTACCAGCCTTTCACCCTTCCAGGAGCCTCATCATCACCATCTTCTTCCTCTGGCTAGATATCCTACAAAGTCATGCTCAAACTGAATTATAACTTGAGAATCAATCAACCAAAATGTGACAATGTGACTGCAGTGGTTTCAGACAAAGGAGATAAGATATTCTGCAGTGTGCTGTGCTGTCAAACTCAAGCCAAATGTTCCAGGGATTTAAAAAGTCCATAACTAAAATGTTGAAAGGGATTTGTCCTCTAACTTCTGCTTAACAATCTCAAAGTACTTCGTCATTTCACTATCCATAGAGTTGTAGTATGGTTTATAGTGCATTCATTCCAGAGCTTTTCAGATAACTTTCCCATCATGCTTTGGGGGCATGAAACAGTTGAATGAAAAGAGCATATACTATTTCTTCTTTTTTATAGAACAATTATATGTGTACGCTTTCCAATAAAGCAGAAGGTGGAAAAGAACATTACAGCCAGCATCCTGTTGGCAACAAGTATATTAAAAACTACATACATCCAAATTTGGTTTCAACTTTATTGTATGAAGTTAAAGTGCTTCCAACTTATTATTATAACAATTATTCATTTATTCCTGAATCTTGAAATAGACTACTGAATCTTAAAACAGGCATTTGTTCTGCTCTGTTGTTACATTTTTCACTTACTGCATCACTGACTACATATTTTTCAGCTACTTTTTAGTAAGCGTTATTTCTCTATGCTTAGATCTAGATAATCATGCATCCATCTAAAAATCATCTTATACATACTGGGAAAGATAAGCAAATATGATATCATAATGGAAATTCATCATTTGCTTATTTAATAATTTTCATACTTTAAACATTAAGTTTAAACATTTCCATGTTCTTTGCAATTGATCTTCAGGGGTTTTAGTTTAAAAAAGAGGAAAATTAATATTTTTATAAAAGGGATTTGCCTCAGTATAGACTGAGATAGTTTCCTATTTCATATCTATTTTACTGGATGAAAAAAATACAAAAAAACAAACAAACAACAAAACAATAACAGCAGGAAAATCCTAAAATCAGACTGCACAAGCCTTAGCATAATAATTATTTTGAGGTTTGCCTACCCTTCATGATTGGTTCAAGTGATTAATTTGTCAGTAAATTTACAAGTGCTACTAGGAAGGAAAACATGAAAATTACATAAGAATACATGACATTTTTGTTTAAATTTCAAGTATATAAGTTGGCTCATTAACAAACCTAATTGTGAGACTGTAGTATTAGAAGATACAGTTTGCTTAAGAAGGATTCTATTAACTTTCTTTCAAAACTTCAGTGAATTTAATCTATGATTTCAAGGCAGAATGTCTAAAAAGTAGATTAATACTTAAATTACAAACAAAAATTAAATACTTAAATTACAAATGCAGAATATTTTAATTTTTAAAATATTTACACTTAAGCTCATTCATTTGATTTTTTAGTAACTCACTTTATCACATCTTTTATCGCATTCAAAACATTTTCATATAAAAAGCTAAAAAAAAGCTCAAGTTTTTTCCTCCTTATAATTCATTAGTTTGTATGATCTGATTAAATGCTATAACAAGTTCTACTGATATAAACAGGTTTGGCTATTAGTACAGTTGAATCTTGATAATCTTAAATTTAGGTCTTGAGGCCATAGAAGTACATTAAACAAAACAAAAAAAAAACTGTAGGATTCTATCAGCTACAAGCGTGCAAATTTCTGTAAGCACTATCATTATGTTTTACCCAGAGACTTTAAGATGTGTGATAATTTGGACAGAAGTAATAATAATTCCTTGAGTATAATACTCAAAAAGTGTTTTCCTAGTCTACTGAGTTGTATTTTTCTCCCAGTCATCAATAATGAATGGAATTAGCATTTCTTGTTGGAACATAGGGACTAAATTTAGTAAATATTTTTCACTATATCAGCAATCCCGGGAATGTTGCTTAAAAATGTTCTACTTTGTTTTAGAAAAATTAGAAGTCCCTGTTTTCTCTCAGCAATGGACACTGACTGGAATACTAGATCCCCTAGTGAGCAGTATCAAGCAGGCATATTTGATGCACTAGGGCCAAAAGACTCCAAGGGATTAGTCCCCTAGTCTCAAAGCCCAGAGTAACCACAGTGTTACATTTAGAAACATTACTCTAGATCTCACATAAGCCTTTACACTGTCACACTGCCATGAAGTGCTCAACAGTAGATTTCTCTATGGTTTGGAGAAAGGGACGGTGCTACAGAACAGATTTTCAGAAAAAGTCTAGGAGTAGTAAAATGTCACCTGTGTCAAGTGTTTGGTAAAGGAAGATGTAAAGTGTTCCTTTGAAAATCAAATTATCTGAAAATCAATTTTCCCTATTCTTTAATACCTTTAAGGTCTCCAGGATCAGGCCCCGGGCCGAAGGCGATGCTAAACGGCTGAGCCACCCAGGCTGCCCACAAAAAGGGTTTTAAAAATCTTTCAATTTTTATGTATAGTTTTCTATCTCCATAGGATTAAAACATGTACAACTCAGAGGCTGAACATGGAGACGATCCAAGTAACATACAGCATGTCATGCTGAGAATTGGCCTTTTATGAATGGATTGGGCTTAAAAGCAAAATGAGTATCACAGAGCAAGAGTTGGCACATCTCTTTAAAACATCAGACCATGGATATTCCAGTCACATTGATAATAATGTCCCCAGTGTGAAGATAGAGATAAGGCTCACTTATCCAGATGCCATTAAAATTTCAATTTCTCTCTTTTGACTTTTGTGTAGATTATTTCAGAATAAAATGCAAAAGTTTTAAATGTATAGATCATCACATACTTAGTCTTGGCTATATGCTTATAAAGTAAGTTTTTAATTATATTTGACTTCATGTTGATCTACTTACAGAGATTTACTGACTTCATGACTACTTACAGAGATCTACTTACTTCATGTTGATCTACTTACAGAGATTTTTGTCCGAGTGTTATCATTAAGCATATGCCAGATTTTCTCATTACAAACTCTTAGACGCATGGGAGCAAACCCTAGATTGTGCTAAATTGGCCAAAGACCAACATGAAAAACTTGGGAGTTAACCAGTGTTTCTTTGTCAAATCTAATGTATTATTCTATTAATGTAACTCTTCCGTTTAAAACCTTCTAATAATGGGCTTATTTCTCTCCTTTTAAATTATGAACTTTACATGGACCTACTCTGTTGGAAATGTAAAAATCCTACTGTGTATTTGCCCTACTTCCTTAATAGGCTCACCCCTTATGTTTCCATTAACTGGTCCTATACCTGTGTGGATCTGGGGTGGGCAAAGGCTCCCCAAATTTGCCTTTATAAAGTTTATCGGTGATTATGCTGTTCCTTACTTAAAAATTCCTGAGAGCATTCTCTTGCACGTTTGAGCAGGTAATTATATGGAGACTCTTTTCTCAAGTGATCCTGGGTCAAGATGCTACATTGTGCACATGGGTTCAGATGGATGGCCACATCTGGATCTGCCATTTAGTGTTTCCTTCACATCTGTCCAGCAAAGCCTCCTAAACTATTGGATCTGTTTCTAATTGCTGAAAACCCTGTTTTCTCTTTTCTCACTTGATTAATTACATCTTCTGGGAAAGAACCTAATTTCCATGAAAATTATATGAGTTCTAATTTCCTAAATAATCTCAGGATTTTGAATACCACAAGAAAGCCACATTAAAAATAATTGGTCTTGATTTTTAGCCTAAACAAAGCCTAAGAAATAAATGTCTGAAGACTAAAAGATAATTGCTACATTTGAAGTCAGGAGACCTAGGTGCTAAATTCTGCTCTTAATGAACTATTTGATTCTAGGAAGTCACTTCAACTCCTTAGAACTCAGTGAATTCATCTGAAATAAGGTTGGGTTGGGTCAGTAGTTTTCAAGTCAGATCATATTTCAGAGTAGTAAATGTTTTAAGTCATATGAGAGAGAATCTAGGAGACATGTAAAAAAAAATGGAGAGAAAAGGAAAAAACAGTTTGCTTTGGTTAGTCCATATGGTCTTCTTAGTCTTTTATATTTTATAAATTTGAATTCTGTATCAGTACTGACCCATTATTAGCCTATCATTCTTGATAAATGACATGAAGGTTTATACTGATTTATCTGCATTCTCTCATACTGTCTTTTTTAGACAGAAAACAAAGCTTTGAAAAAGAGTTTTTGAAAACACCAGTAATAAAGTTTGTAACTACATACAGGATAAAGTTCACATTGGTTTCATATACATGACCTTGTTCTCCTAAACAATGTGCCTTAAATAAACTGATTAATAGAAAAGGAGCAAAATTCTATTATTTATATCATATTGCAGAGGTGTCATTCAAAAGTACATTAGTCACTCATCATTCTGTTCTCAGATTGTTAAAGGCATCACAAATTAAACACATTTATTAAAATTTAACTACAATTCCTCAATAATTCCACAAGATATCATGGCCCAGAAATACCAGTGATCTTGAGATGAGACTGAAACAAAGACTTAGAACTACAAGCCAATGCAATATTTATGACAGTTATAGTGTTCCCACTATGTGTGTGTGTGTATGCACACACATATATGTATACATACATACATATATGCGTATATATATTATATAATTATATATGATATTTTATATATACATAAGTATTTCTCAACTGTTAGGTTGGGCTATTGAAATCTAAGTATATTTATGCATGCAACTTTAGCTCACAGAAGCACTCTTAACTCCATTGGTGCTGATTTATAATCTCCTTAATTTACTAATCTTTTTCCATCTTTTCTATCTGTATCATAAAGATATAGTTGAAGAAGCAATATAAGCTGTAATTTTGCTTTCAAGACAGCATATCTTATCCAATTGTTATTGAAATTCTAATTGATTATTTCACTGTGCATGCAGTTCATTCTTAGTCAAATAGACATTCATGGAAACATCTCCAAGGAATTATTGGCAATCATAGTGTCACCAGGTGACTTCATTAATTGGGGCCTTTGCTAATTGACAGTAGTTGGGATTTTGGTTCTTGAATGAATCACTTTGAGTCTCTCTGTCACTTGGGCTGTACCTATAAACATTACCTGCCAGTCAAGGTTACTGGAGCATAGCATTACTCACAAAAGATCAGAAAAAATGTACATGGATAGGTCAGCATGAATCTATCTGTGCTGCTAGAAAAGAAAATGCACTGTATATAGATTTTTAAGCCCTGGAAAAGACTTTGTAGATCAACAACTCCCTCATTTTACAGATGAGAAAAATTCAAATTCAGAGACACTGATGTTTTCGGTTAGATAGCTAATTATTGGCAACACTAAGATAAGAACTCTGGTTTCCTGATTGTTAGTCTGCCCTTCTTTTTTTTTTTTCCACTTCACCTGCTGTATAGATTCCTGACAGCAGGTCAGGTCAAAAGTTAAGTCGCCCTGTGTGAAGTAGCACCTTACAATTACCCACGACCATTTCATTTTCTTTTATTTCTTATAAACATCATTAAAGAAAAAAAAGCTTTGATGTTGTTTACAAAACTAAATCACACTGGAAGATTGGAGGTAGTCTTTTCTAATTATGTGGGCTGTCAGTTGTAAATAAAATCCAATTGCCCATTCAAGAATACATAATTGCCTATGAACTGAGTCAAACGGTTTCAGTGAACCTAACATAACAGCTTAGTGCAGGGTGTACCTCTTTCTCTCTCCTACTACATTCTGGTCTTTGCTAAATATCACAGACATGTTGATATTAATAAACAATGTGGCATTTCCCCTTTTGTCACCCTGTCTCTTCTCTGTTGTGGCTGCTTTCTTCCTAGCATTAAGCTTCTGTCCTATTCCTATCCTCATATTCATGAGCAAGCCCTGGAAGAGAATCATAGCTGGTGAATTTCCCAAAACTCTTCTCATTAACTTGCTGCAAATCTTTGAAATGAGTGCAGGTAGAGTAGATGTCCTTTCCTGTCTCTTAATTCTGAAGAAGCACTCTTCTCAGAAAGTACATAGTCACCCTTTGATACGATATGTCCTTCATTCACCATTTTAAGGATAAGCATAAAGACTCCTTACTTAAAATCTCGTTTATTTACTTTAGGTAGTACACAATCATTTTTTGACTGAAAATTTGAACAAAATTAAGTTGAAAATGCTTTTCCTTAGAAAATAATTATTCTGGGTTACCTGATAGAAAGGACTATAAATTGAAAAATGACAAATGACAACATTGTTATAATTTTCTGAATCCAAGGCACTCCTTAATAAGCAAGAAGCTTAGTTTTTAAGGTAATTTTAATCCTAATAAGCTAGATCAAACTATTGAGGAGTTGTTAAGTCTGTGGGAAAATTTCAGAGTTGTGAACTTTTAGAATTTTTTTTCCTTTTAATTATACTCCTGTCTTCCTTCTCTGCACCTCTTTATATATTTTTTAGTTTCTTAGGCAGCAAATGTACACAAATTATCTAGGAGATTAAATACCAGTAGTCCCATATTTGAAAGACAATTTATTGTGATTTTTTTTTTCCCCTTATATCTCTTCCAAAGTATTTTCCATCTCTCTTTGTCACTGTATGTCCTTCTTTTCTCCTGTGCCCTTTCACCTGATTTCCTATCTTGCCCTCTCTTATCACTTTTTATTTTTTTCCTTAAAACTTCCAAGCTTTTGATTAATGTAAACAGAAGTAGAAAAAACTATACCCATTGTGAAAAAAAAATGTATAGGCCAGTCCTCAATTTCATAAGTTGGATTAAGCAATAATGATACAAGAAGGAGAATATTTTCAGTAACCCTAAAAATAAACTCTAAAATTTTGAAAAAAAAAACATCGTATAATATTCAAGTAGTTTATAAAATTGCAAATTACATTTTCAGCTATATGAAATATGTCCTTCATAGCCTCTTCAAATATGGGAGGTTTTCTTACAGCAAGTTGTACTGAAACCCTGGCACTGTATACACAAATACATACCAAATTAAAATAAAATATAGAGCATGAATATCCATCTGATCATATACAGTTGTCTAATTTGTTTTCTGAAATTTAGTAAGTATGATACACTCCATGCAGTGTAAAGTATCTGGAATAATAAAAGAGATATGCATGCATAAGTGTACAGTCAGAGAGAAGTAAGTCTCAAGAGCTTATCCTCAGGAAGTTAAAAGAATTCTATTTTCTATTCATTCATTGCACGATTTATTATAACCGTTCTGTAGAGCAGAACGCAGCAGAGAAGGCATAGTTAAACCTGGCTTGTTGTTTCCATCATAAATCCCCCTTCTTGAATGATTTATAACTTGGCAGTTTTTATTTGCTTTTCTCTGAAACTTGGAATATAAGTACTTAAACTTTGAAGCACTATTTCCCTAAATTTAATTTTAATCTGTTTAGGCTTTCCCTTTTCTTCATCAATAAGAGAAGCACAAAACATGTCACATGGGACATCACAAACTCTGGTTTTGAAATAGAGCAGCTGCCAACAGGAAGCAGATAATAATTATTATGTGAGCATCCTTTTTAAAATCCCTGCTGGACAAAATAAGTATGTGGAGTGTGGAGGGTAATTCAGCTCTCTTTCAAAAACCAGCTTCTTATTTAAGTCAATGGAGCATATTTCCGAATAAAATCTGCAGTACTGCAACCATTATTTAAGACATCAAGAACTATGAAAATCAAATGTAACATCAGTTATCTCTCTCAAAAAACCTGAGTGAATTGTGACTTGCTCAAAGATCATAAATACTGCAATTAGATCAAGAAACTCTGGGGAAAATTAGTATTGTATTGTTTATTTTATTTTGAAAATATCTTATTTTTCCCTTTGGGAAAATACAGTTTACACTTAGGTTCATGCAGAAAACAAATATGATTACAAAACTTAGTTTAATATATGTTTTACTTTCCACTAAAGTTCAGTATTTCTGCTAATACTTATCAAGTGTAATAAATAGATTAGTTTTTTATATAAATAAAAATAGATTAGCTAAAATGTTTAATTAGATTTTTTAACTTTGAAAAGTGTATATAGCATGCTTTTATATATAAACAATTGGCAGCTTTATAATGCAGTGGAAGATATGCAGTCCCTCCTACCTCTCTAGTCACCCATACTCTGTCTCTCTTGCCATCTCTACCTGCTATGCTCCATCTAAATGTTTCTTTTCTCAGTTTTTTTTTTTTAATTTAAGCTTTATTTTAAATCCAATAGTTAATGTATAATAGTTTCAGATGACAAATAATTCAAAATTCCATTCATCATCCAGTGCTCATCACAAGTACATGCCTTGATTCTTAACAACTATTTCACCCATCCCCCCATCCACCTCCTCTCTGGTAACCATCAGTTTGTTCTCAATAGCTAAGAGTCTATTTCTTAGTTTTTTTTTTTCTCTCTCTCTCTTTTCTATTGCTTGTTTGTTTTGCTTTACATGCTCTTCTACTTGTCTAACAGATCTTATTGAACGAACTCATACTGTCCCCTGATTTTGTTTAACATCTAAGCCGATGACTCTTGACTTTATGGCTTTCTTCCACTCTGTACCACTGTACCACACAGCTTAATATACCTACAGACCTGAGGTTCCTAGATCAAACCTACTAGATCAACTAGATCAAACCTACTTAATTCTTTACCTTTGTTCTTCAAAATCTCCTCCACCATTTTTTCTGCTTGCCTATTCTCAGTGAATGTCATATTCCTGTTCCTGTCCCTCAAGCCATTCACCTGAGTGCTTTTATTTCTAGGTACATATCAGTCACTTGAACTTAAAAGAAAAAATTTCTAGAAAAAAATATGTGATCCTCTAGCACATTGCTAAACCTCAGCATACTTTAAACTCAGCATATTATCTTATAATCTTTAGGTGTCTATATTCTTACATCCCTGAAAATATTCTAGTGTCTTTAAAGTACTCAGCGAATAGAATATAGTAGAATAGAATAGAATAGAATAGAATAGGAGTTTAGAATAGAAATGTTCAAGCTGTTTCTTGGATGGAAACCTTTATATAAACATATCCTAATGGATTTAATTGTATGTTGAATTTTTTGCCTTTGTTTCAACCATTTTATCAGATGTGTTTATTTATATGGTTTATTAGAACTATTTTTAATGTTTTACTAAATGTCAAATGGTATTTATATTTTATTGAGTAATAGAAAAGAAAGCCATGTCAGTTATGATTTAACTCATATCTATGAATTATTATTAGTTCTCAAAAAGAGCAATGGCATTTTTTTTTTGTTGTTGTTGTTTTTTTTTGTTTGTTTTGTTTTGAGCAATGGCATTTTACTCACACTTTCTCCATTAGCTTATTCAAACTACAAATAATCCTAAACTGGGTTCTTTCTCCTGTAGTTTATAAATCCATTCCTGATTACCACAACCAGAGATATACCTCTCCTTCATTTGAAGTATATTATTGTGAATATTTTATTTTATTCAGTTGAAATATCTATTGTGTGTATAAATGACTATTTCATAAATAGATCATATGTTCATTGGGAATAGAATTCAGGTAGTCTTAATTCTTTGTGTACTGTTAAACTTTTTCTATGTATACTGACTTACATGATATATAGATAAAAGAGAAAGTATCTTAATAAATGATTTAATTAATTATTTAAAATATTAAAACATTTTTCTAAAAATGTCCTTTTATTTTTTAGTTTTGGATCTGGTATATGGTGTCAAATTACTAAAATAAGTTAATAAATTTAATTTAATCAAATTAAGCATTTGGTTTTGGATAACAATTAACTAAGTAACCATTTAATTCCTCACATTCTGATGCTAAAAATTCAATAAGTTTAAAAATATTAAAATATAGATGCTAACATTGAACTTATCTGTTCTTTTGATATAATAATTGTATATCATTATAACATTTATTATAATTTATACCCAGAAAAAATTGTTTTTAATTTTCCTGGGTAAGATATTGCTTCAAGGACACCAGTTTATTTATTTATTTTTTTTGTAGATTTATAACTTTAGTAAGGCATAATTTACATAGAATAAACTGCATTTAGTAAGGTGCACAATTTGATGTGATTTGACACATGCATAGACTCATGAAACCATCATAAAAATAAAGATAAAGATAATTATTCAAAGTATTATTAATCCTTAATAATCTCTCCCTCTTAGTCCACTCTGTCCCATACCATTCCCATATAAACAGAGATACGCTTTTTGCAATTATAGGTCAGTTTACAATTATCAAATTTTATGTAAAAAAGATATTGTATGTATGTTCCATATATTTTTTGGCTTTTTAATTCAGCATAACTTTTAAAAAAAATTTACTTATTTATTTGAGAGAGAGAAGGTGAGGAGGAAGAGGTACAGACGGACAGGGAGAAGCAGACTCCTCACTGAGCAGGGAGCCCGACTGGGGCCTTGATTTCAGGACCCTGAGATCATGACCTGAGCTGAAGGCAGGCACTTAACTGCCTGAACTACCCAAGCACCCCTAACTCAGCAAAATTTACCCATGTGGTTGTGTATACCAGTATTTCACTCTGTTTTATAACTGAACAGTATTTTACTTTATGAACATGCCAGGATTAGATTATTCATCTACCTCTTGATGGACAATTGTGTTATTTCCAGTTTTAGCTATCAAAAATAGTAACATGAACATTCACGTTTATAGCATTTTACATTCCTATGAGAAGTATAAGATTGCCAATTGCTCCAGTGCTTAAAACACATGGTATGGTAAATAATTTTATTATAAACATTCTAATAGTTCTGTAGTAGTGTTTCCTTTTTTTTTTTTTTTAATTTTATTTATTTATTCATGAGAGACACAGGGAGAGAGGCGGAGACACAGGCAGAGGGAGAAGCAGGCTCCATACAGGGAGCCCAACGTGAGACTTCATCCAGGGATTCCAGGATCACGCCCTGGGCCAAAGGCAGGCGCTAAACTGCTGAGCCACCCAGGGATCCCCTGTATTAGTGTTTCAATGGGGTTCTGAAGTACGTCATTTGTGTGTGCTGTTGTATCTCTTTTTTTCATCTTCTACTTTATCATCTGTATATTCTTTCTGGTGAATTTTCTCTTTAAATATTTTGCCAATATTAGAATTTGCTTGTTTACTTATCATTCAACTTTGAGAGTTATATATTCCAGACAGCAGTTCTTTATTTTTTTATTTTTAAAATTGTATTTATTTATAAGAGACATAGAAAGGTAGAGACATAGGCAGAAGGAGAAGCAGGCTCCCTACAGGGAGCCCGATATGGGACTCAATCCCTGGACCCCAGGGATCACATCCTGAGCCAAAGGCAGATGCTCAACTGCTGAGCCACACAGGCATCTAGACAGCAGTCCTTTAATAGATATGTGATTTGCAAATATTTCCTCCTAGTTTGCTGATTGTTTTAATAATTTTCTTAGCAGTGTCTTCCAAAAGGCACAGCTTTTCAGCTTTGATGCAGTTCATTTTATCAATGAGATTTTTTTTTTTTTTAACAGACGATGCTTTTGGAATGATGTCTAAAAAAATCTGTCAATCTAAGGTCACAAAAAGTTTTCTCTTATGTTTTAAGTTTAATAAGTTTTTTATTCATTTAAATTTGCATTTCCATGTATTCTTTAGTATCAGCTTATCAATTTCTATACAATTATCTTTTGGAATATTAATTGAGCCCCTCTCAGGAGCCAGAACTCCCTTGCCAATCTGGAATATTCAAGTTAGGACTGTAGTTACACTGCATAACTAAAGCAGCTGCAGTTTTTTTTTTATACAACCTTTTGTCCCCAAAATAATTTGTAGTGTGTATTTGTAGTTGAACATAAGTAGTAAGGCAAAGTGCTGTGCACACAACTATTTTAGGAGTAATGACATATAGCAATATTATATCTTCTGACTCCTGAATATGGTATATCTCTATGTCTAGGTTTTCTTTAATTTTTCTCAGCACCATGTTATAGTTTACACTGTACAGATCTTTTGTTTCTTGTCAGATTCTTGCATAATATTTCACATTGTTTTATGCTACTCTAAATAGTATTGTTTTAATAATTCCATTTTTTAGGGGTAGTTGGGTGGCTTTGTCAGGTAAGACTCTAGCCTTTGTTTTCAGCTTAGGTCATAACCTCAGGGCCCTGGGATCAAGCTCCATATCAGGCTGTGCACTCAGCAGGGAGTCTGCTTGACATTCTCTCTTTCCCTCTTCCTCTGCCCCCACTCCCACTCTCTCTAAAATAAATAAATAAATCTTTAAAAAATAATAATCTAATTTTCTAATTATTTCTTTATATCCATCTTGTGTTGTCCAGCTTTGTTCACTTATTAGGTCTAGTAGCTATTTTGTAGATATCTACAGATTTTCTAGAAGATTATGCTGTAGGAGACTATGTTGTCTGCAAATGAAGATTGGTCCTGCCAATCTTCTTTTTGAATTTGAAAGAGTTATTTCATCTTTGTCATGACTTATTGCATAATATAGTTTCCCTAGTGTAATAATGAATATAAGTAGACAGAATGGACACCCTTGTCTTTTCTTCTAAATTTAGGAGATATGTATTTAGTTTTTGACAAGAATGATATTAACAGTAGGATTTTTATCAGGTCAAGGAAATTTACCTCTATTCCTAATTAATTGAAAGTTCTTATCAGATAGAAGTAGATTTTTTAAAATGTTTTGTCTTTATCTATACAGATAATCATAAGGTTATATTTTTTTGTTTTGTAGTATAGTCAATTATATTGATTTCTAAATGTTAAACCAGACTTGAATTCTTGAGATAAAGCCCCCTTGGTCTGGAAGTATTATCTGTTATTATTGTTGGATTCAATTAGTTAATGTTGTGTTTAGAATTTTCTCATTTAGGGGGATTCCTGGGTGGCTCAGCAGTTTAGTGCCTGCCTTTGGCCCAGGGCACAATCCTGGAGTCCCGGGATCGAGTCCCACATCGGGCTCTGGGCATGGAGCCTGCTTCTCCCTCTTCCTGTGTCTCTGCCTCTCTCTCTCTATTGTCTACCATAAATAAATAAATAAATAAATAAATAAATAAATCTTAAAAAAAAGAATAAAAACAAAGTAAAAAATAAAAAAATAGAATTTTCTCATTTATGTTTAGGAAGGTTGTTGATGTGAGATGATATCTCATTGTACTTTGATTTGTATTTCCCTAATGGTGAGTGATGTTGACCATTTTTTTCACCTGTCTGTTCACCATCCGTATGTCTTCTTTGGAAAAAAATGTCTATTCATGTCTTGAGAATTTGTATAGTTTAAATAATTTAAAATTTGAGACTTGGTTTATGGCCCAAAATATATCCTATTATGATAAATGTTCCATATGTACTTGAAAGGAATATGTTTTATATTGTATTTGGCATGTTATATATGACCGTCAAATTGGTCCACACTGTTTTCAAAGTCATCTATATCATACTTATTGATTTATGCCTACTTGTTCTGTTTATCATTAAAGGGAAGGTATTAATTACAATCTCACAAAATATTTTTGAATTTATCTATTATTCTTTGCAGTTCTCTGGTGTTGCTTCATATCCTTTGAAGCTCTGTTATTAGATACATAAACATTTAAGATTCTTGCTGAATTAACTCTATTATCATCATGAAATGCCTTTTCTTTATTACAGGTAATATTTGCCTTTACTTATGGCAGTGGTACCTGAAGTTTACTTTGGTATTAACACAAGCATTCTATTTTACTTTGTTTAGTATTAACAGTTATTTCTTTTTCCAATAATTATCTTTAACCTATTTGTGTCTATATTTAAATCATATATAGGCAACATAAAATTTTTTGCTTTATTAACCAACTTGACAATATTTGCCTCTAATGTGTAGTGTTTAGACAATTTGCATTTAATATAATTTTTAAAGTTAGCTTAACTTTATCATCTTGCTGTTTTTAATTTGACTATGCTTTGGATAATAAGAAACCCAATAGAAATAATATCTTACATAATTTTGCTACTCAGTGAAAACTACTTTTATGGCTTTGTTGCTATCATATCATTTTTTGAGTATATGTATACAGGAAAAATATATTTTATTTTTGGTGTATTGTTAGCAGCATTCTATTTTTTATGCAATATTTTATTTAAGAATTTTAGATTATACTAAAATACTTTGAAAATATCATTTAAATCATAAGTTCATATTTTGTATTATATCTGGTCCAAAATAGACGTAAAGCTATATATTCTTGTATTAATATTTAATTACCTAAATTATGTCCAAATTTTTAGTAGCATAAATGTTACAAACAAATATTCTTCCACATAATTCACACCTCTCATATCTTTGTATTTCTGTAGGATAAATTCTTAAATGTTAAGTTACTGCTCAAATCTTTGACCTTTCTATACTGCCCAGGGTTTTTATTTTTTAAACTAAAGAAAAAAAAAATATTGGGAAATTTGAGAGATAAAAAGAGATAAAAATATTGAACTTTACTATAAAGCCAGAGAGAAGAATTAAGAGAGCAAGTCACTGTTTTGAATACAAAATGGTAAAAGAAACAAAAATTTGAACTCACTTCCCGAGGCTTTCTATACTGAGGAAAGTCAATCTCTGATCTACTTCTAAAGTCAAAGCTGAGGTCAGCACTGTTGTTGGTCACTTTCTAAATATTGTTTGACCCACTTTCAATTTTATCATTGCTTTGCAATGTATGTTTTCTCATTTTCTTGGATCCATAATTTAATAGAGGCCTGTTTACACCACAACATTCACTCTAGAAATGGGGCTCTGTCCTTGTCCTTCATCACTATTTAGCTCACCTTCTAGGGCTTGAGTCATTTTATTGTTCAAGGTGGTGACCTCCTTAAAACCCTTTCCTCACAGTGACTTTATTTCTTTAACTCCAATGACCTACTATAGGGCTACATTTTGCACTTTGTTAAAAATCTAGATCCATTGTAAATCTAGATCTACAAAATTACTTCCACATCTTCAGCTCCAAAAATTTCTCTCTTAACAGTTTTCTCTCAAGAGTTATTTTTCAAAGTCATTTAAATCTCCTTTATTTCTTTCATGGCAACAGCTTCTATTATATTTTCTTCCCTTACAATTCAACCTACATTCTGTTCTATCTTCTGACATGATTCTAAGCTACACCAGCATACTTTTTATTTCACTCTCCATCTCAGAAATACAGCAATATTCCTGTCCCCAAACCCTGCTAAAACACTGCTATTTGTTTCTTCTGTTCCTGTATGATACGGAAATGCAACCAAATGGGTGGATTGATTCTTCCATAAAGGCACAGTCTCAAACTTCAGCAGAACCTTCAAGGCCAATCAGCAAACGATTTACTTTTCCTTGATCAGCTCGAATGTTCTTTCCTCTTGAAGATTATTCCAAATCATAATGAATCTTCATAAGTGCCATACTCAATATCCACTCTATCATTAACAGCAGACTGTGCTTCTTATTATATGGAGGAAATTAAGACTATTGATGTGTTATTCTTTAATGTTCCTCCTCCTACCCACAGAAAAGAATTAATTCTGCAGCCCTGCAGCTAACCCTCTCCTGCTCAGTAGGCCTTTTCTCCTCTGCTTTATTGGTAATCTATGAGGAAATGGAAATCATATTTCTGTGGGTGATGTGAAATAGCCTGTAGTTTATGTGTTAAAATTGAAATATGGAAAATAAAGTATAATGAATATATTGTTAACACTATTCTGACTCTCAGTGCCCTTACCTACAGTTGAATACACATTTTATGATTCTATAAGTATTGCCAATCTCATTTCTTCCAAATAATTGCAAAAGAGATGTAATTTTAGCCACAGAGCAGGCAGAAGCAATACATTTGGCTTGTCTACCTTATAGAGCCACTCCTGATGACAGATAATGGTTCATGCTCCAATCCTCTGATGGGATAACATTCAGTGCAAACAATGAACTGTTTTCTTTCATGTGTCTATTGTTAGGTGCTTCAAAAAAAAACCTTTTTCTTTTCCCCTCAAATCTGGATTTTATTGGTTATATTGAGAGTTAGATTCTTAAAAATAATGAACAATTATTGTTATAACATGTTTTTTTTTTATTTTTACAAAAATTTAAATCAATTTATATAAAATTTTACAAAAACATCTTTCTTACATTTTACATTTTGTCTATAATGGTGAGTGAGAATAAAGAGACATATCCAGCTAACTAAAATCCAAACTCAGAAGTTAGGGTTTTGTCTTTTATTCTAAGTTATGGTAAGTAAAATCAGATTATGAAAGAAAACACAGTTTCAAGTTTACATTAATTTTTTATGCAGGTATTTGGATAATTCCACTGACTCACCAGATATTTTATACAGTCATACATGATTTATAAATAACAAAAAATGATAGTCTCATGGACTAGCATTACCTTAACTACAGTAAATGTGAATAGATATTTATGTATTTTTTTTACATGGCTTTATTTTTAATCTGATTCATTTATAAAATACAAAACCACAAATTTCTTATCCATTTTCAAAGTAAACTGAAACTAATGATAACTCTTATTGGAGGGGAAAGTAGGATAGCACCTCTTTCAGAAATCTTGCCTCTATATTCTGGTCTACTGTATCACCAACCAGTCATTACCTTGACTAATTCAAATAATCTCTAAAGTACGTGGGTTCTTTATGAACAAATGAGAAAGTTGGCCTGGATAATCTCTGAGGTCCCATTCAGATATAACATTTTAAGACTACATTCACTTAAATATTTTCTGTGTGGCAACACATCAATACACAAAGAACAATGTCATGAATACATATTTTTATATGTAAAAAGTATGCATGTTTTTACTGGAATTCCAACCAAATCCATGATGTAACCACAAACACTACAGAAACTTCAACTACACATAAACACTTCTGTTTCAGTCTTAAAGATTCCCAATGTTTTTGATCTTTGATGCTGCAATAGTGACATAAACTCACATAATTTATTATGTTTTGCATTATTTAAAGGAGCAATTTTCTTTTTTTTATTTGAGAACATAGTGGCTGAGAAATACTACCCAAAATACTTAAGCACCAGTAGGAAATACCTAAAGTCAACTCACAGATATGGAAACTATGGTTTTATTAGAGTAAACTTAGTAAAAAAAAAAAGCTAAGATCTAATTTCTTGGCATATGAACAATTTCCCAATACTCAATTAATAATCAAACTCTTAATGCACTTGGTAAAAATTCAATATTTAGAATATCTGCATAACTTAGTGAATATATACTTTCCAAATAATTGTGCCATGATGTCATAAAATATCCAGAGAAATAAAATGCATTCAAACTTCAGGATAAACAAATGGATGTTCATATAACAGAGTATGAAAAGGATATGGGTATGGTTTCAGATGTCACATTGCAGCCAACTATCACTTGTCAATGTTGGTATAGTAACAAAGAATATTCATAATTACACAAAAATGCTAAAATATACCTCTCTTTTCCTTCTTATCTGGATAAATCTGAATTTTCTTCATATTAATTATCATATAGGAACATATTTGAATGCAAAAGTAGATATGTGAATCTAGCTGTTTCTGTTAAGCCACACATTAAAGAGTTTTACAAACACCTGCAACAATACTAAGAAAAATAAGACTTACATTATTTATATTAACATGAAATGCGGGGGGGGGGGAACATCTGGGTGGCTCAGTTGGTTAAGCATTTGTCTTTGGCCCAGGTCATGACCCTAGCGTCCTGGGATGGAGCTCAGTGGGGATTATGCTTTTCCCTCTTCTTCCGCTCCTCTCCTTTGCTCGCTCTCCCTCTCAAATAAATAAAATCTAAAAAAACAAAACAAAACCATGTAATGGGGTTATTGTTGTTATCTTAAAATAATTCACTAAGACATATTTTAATTATTTTCTCAGTGTTTTAATGATACAGTAAAAATTAATATATATGACATAAAAGCTCTTTGACATTCTAAAAATATAAGAATATAAAAAATATATTGAAACCAAAGAATTTCAGAACCACTAACCTTCAGTATCAAAGAATATTTTATGTAATGTGCTATGGTATTTAATATGCAGAGTGTAGAACAAAAAGCCTGACAGATACATAAAGGTACCATGCATATTAGCTATAATGGTGTAGCATATATGAAAGATGTGACTAGATATTCAGTAAAACAGTAATATTTGCAAGAACTGCTACAGACAGAAAACTCATGCTACTTGCTGGGCCACAAGTAATGAAGTCACCTCTGCCATAGAGTTCCATGTCTCTGACAGAAACCATGTGCTAAGCAGGCTAAGTTTTAGCTTGCAAACAGAATAAATTCTCTCATTGGTCTCAATAGTGGTTTCCATCTTTTTATTTAAATAGTTAGATATATTTAGAATAGCTGCCTGAGAGTCTATATCTGCTAATTCTAACATCTCTGGAGTCTAGTTTTGCTGACTTCTTCCCTTGGTATGGTTACAATTTCCTACTTCTCCAGTCTGTAGTTTGTTTTTGTATGGCGGATGTTGTAGATGTTATATTGTTGAGAGTCTTATTTTATTTTTGTCTTCGTTGAATGTACATTGAGTTTTGTTTTGTTTTTTCCTCTAATGGAAACCTCATTTAGTCACATTAAAGCTCAATCCTGTCACATTTTGTTTATGCCTTCTCTTAAATTGGTGGCCTTCTGAAGTTTCTGTTGTTGGTTGGGGAGACCAGTTAGGTTCTCCACTCTGACTTGTTAGAACTCAAATGGTGCTCAGCACCACACAGCTTCTGGAATATCTTCTCTGCTCAGAAGCCTGTATTGCCTTTTTCTGCTAGGCCCAGCAGACTCTAGTTCTAAGCATGCATAACTTAAAAGTCTGTCAAACATTCACAGGCATTACCTTGTAGATGCTTGGGCTCCCTTCTTGGGCAGCCCTCTCTTTCCTGGTGCCAGCTCTACAAATTACCATCTTGTGAACTGCTCTGACCTCTGACTTTAGTTTCCTATACTGAACAAGTCTGTTGATCACTGTTTGGGCTGCACTTACCTGTCCTATTATGTGGAAAGTGCCCTTTATGCAGGCAAGTACAGCTTTGGAAGTCACTACATGTGCTATTCTTTGGAGGTCTCTCCATGTGCTATTCATCTCCTGAGTATGGCAGTCCTGCACTATCTATTGTGTAATTAGTGAAAATAATGAACACTTACACTTTTCAATTTGTAAAATTTTTTTCCTAAAGATGGCTAAGTCCAATTGTTATCCAGTCATTGCTGAAGTGTATTAATTTTTTTCACTGTAAAATAGTATATTGTTTTAAGTTAAATATAGCTTTTTAGGGTTCTGGCTTTTAGATTACCATGACTAACTTATTTGGGAACATCTGTCAAATGTAATAAACTTCCCAATGATGACTCAATTGGAATTAAACAGCACCTTTCTCCTTACTATGGCCTAACTGTATGAAAATATATCTCTTCATGCCATTTTTTAATGGATGTTAATTAAAAGAATTTTAACTGAGATATGAAAAAAATGTTTTCCAAAACCCAAACATGAACATTTTGAAGTTCACATTTTTACAATATACTATTATTGTTGCCATTTCTCTAAGAGCAATTCTGAAATAATCATAAAATAGAATAAACTTATCAAACTTATTGAGGCTATACCAATAGCTTTAGATGAAGAATTTGATATTTACCTACTAGAGAGTACATTGAATACTAGCTAGTGCTCACAAATATCCCATTTTCATCATAGAGAGATATTAATCAAGCAATATATTAAGAGAATATTCCATGAAAAGAGAACATTCCATGAAAATTAATGGTACAAAAACAAAGGAAGAAACAACCACCATAAACATTTAGTTTTTCTGTGCTAGCCAAGTCAAGATCCATACTGGGAAGAACAGGCTGGTGTTGGCACTGCTTAGTAATGCACCAAGTGGTATAGTAATTTTCAATACATATGATTTATATAAGGTCATGTATATAGGAGATGATGCCAGGAATAGAAACTATTTGTCTCTGATATCAACTCTGGCTTAATCTATTAGAGATAAACATCCAGTGTTGTTTCCTCTCTAAGACTGCTTAGAATCAACAATGAAAAATGATACTTCAAATTATTTTAAATTAACAATTTTCCAATGAAGAGCTTTTTTCACTGCCTCCAAGGTGTAAAGAAAAGTAAACTGTAAATATTTTGGGGAGGGTGGCTGAAATATTGCCAAAATATTTTCAATTTATTTACACACTAGCTGAGGTTGCTGTGAAATAAAATGGTTACCATCCATTGTGAGTAGAGACAAACATGAATACTATACTATACTAAAATGTACAAAGAATTTCATTTAATTTAAAACACAAATGGGAGTATTTTTAATAAACATGTTACTTTAATGTTATTATAAAAATAGATTTTAAAAAATATCTTTTTTTGTTGTTGTTAGAAACAGAACTTATAATGGAAGAGAAAGTGCAATGGAAAGAATCAGCTAAGTGGCTGAGATGTATGAATCTGAACAGTTGCTAAAAATGTCCAAATGCAGCATGTGACGGACACACCAATGTGGTCATTCCAGACTTAAAAATTGAAAATTTGTATTGAATAAGTTGGGGTACAAAAGAAAAAAGTGTGATCATTACATTTTACAGGAACTTTAAAGGCAATGAAAATTGAAGCATTTTGAAGATGATGATGGTGGAAACTACTGGTTATATGAATGCTTCTTCTGTGGTAGGCATCATACCAAGTGCTTTATGTAGATATTCTATTTTAATAGTAACAGCAATTCTAGAATATAGCTACTAACATTGAAGACACTGTACAATGGTGGAAATTTAAAAAGTTTCTCCAAGAATACCGAGCAAGGGGTGAAACAAGGACTGGGATCCAGAAACTCTTTATGATCCCAGACTCCTAACTGCTTTGTCTGCTGTGGTACACACATTTGGAAAGCTAAGAGACTGAAATATACAGCTGGTAAAAGGAAGATCACAGACTCAAAATGGAGTTACTTCCATTATTGTCTCAAGTCAGCAAACCAAGTCTTAATATCTAACTTAAATTTGGTTTCAATCACACCCCTCCAGCCCGGAATGTAATCTTGAACCAATCAACATGGAATTTCCTCATTAGCACCAGGAAATTTACTAACCCCTCTCCATTCCCCTTAGGAGTGTGGCCTGGCTTAAAACAATGCATTATTTGCTAATAATTTCCTTTTTTCCTCCCAATCTCTGCCTTTAAGAACATTTCTTTCTCTGTGGCTCCACAGAGCTCCTTTCAATTGGCTAGATGAGCTGCTGCTGATTCACAAATAGTTCAGTAAAGCCCGTTTCAAGTTTTAAATTACTCAGTTGAATTTTTGTTGTTTAGCAGCAACCAATCATCATTTTTATTTAAAAAAAAAAGTATAAAATACAAACATATTCAGTTTAATAGGCATTGGAGACAAACTGCAAAAAATTAGGAAAAAATTAAGAGAGGACAAATTTTATAGAAATACTGATATAGAACTCAAAGAAATAATATACCATGTGCACCAAAAATCAATTATATAGTCCTGGTTTCCTGAACAGAGGTCAATGGATATAGAACAGAATGTTCCTGTATCTCTTGAAATTTTTTGTAAAACTGAATGTAGGTGGGTAATAGTTAAGGGGAATCTTTAGGAGTAAAAAACTTCTCTCATCAGTTTCTGAAAAAAATACTATAGCATAAAATAGATGATCAACTAAACAGCCTTTACTTTTCTTTAAAAATGGCTAATGTAAGTAATAGAATATGGGAAACAATAAAATAAAAGTTTAAAAGAATATAACACAAAAAATCCATATTAAATTTTGATCCTTAAGCTATTATCTACTCTTGTGCCTGTACATAATTATTTAATGTCATATTCAATTTATAATATTATTTTTTAATATACATGGTAAAAACATTTTGAAAATAAGAGTTTCTTTGATTTTTGTTTTCTTCTTCAAAAAAGTCTGGAACATTGATAATAATATAACCAATGTTTAACTCTTTAAATGTCATTTTCATCTCCTTTTGGGTCATGATAGAGTGGTTGCATGAACAAATGTTTACCTTCTTTTATTTCACTCAGTAGTAAGCAGGTTTGTTGGAATCTCTGAAAATACTGCCACTAGATTTCTTTAGGACATTTTTGCTGCTGTGTTTTCAGAACTGTTAAAGTTCTGAAATATTTTATATTTGTGTTGACAACAGAGGAGAAAATGTCTCCTGATTAAAATGGGAAAGAAGAAAAGAGATGCTTTCTCCTCAGCACTGAGAGAATGTTACCCTAATCCAAATATAGAATTTGGCTAAATAATAACTTCTGAGGAAGATCTTTGTAGTCAGCTACTTAGATATAAAAATTTCAAGAATATTTAACTCATTTTTCTTGTCATTTCATTTCAAAGAATGGTGATTTTTTGTCTTTAAAATAATTATATCCTGGAAAGGTGATTGGCCAAAGATTTTTTTAATTTATTTGCTCAGCTTGTAGACTAATGGGAGAAATGTTTATCTTGAGCTCTCTTTTCAGTACTTTTTGATTAGCTTTCTGATTTATGTGATTATAAGATGGCAGTAATGATTATCACTCTAAAATTGTGATATTTTTGTCTATGTGTGAAATGAGTGTATTTCCCAAAAGGCTAAAACAAAATATATTTATATACTATGTAATTTCTAGTCCTGTAAAATTTGTCCATGAAGAAAATGATGTAAATTACAACATACAAAAAGAAATTATACGTACAAAAAGAAATTATTCACGCAATAAATGTATTCAGATGCATACAGTTTTCAAAATTTGATGCAAAGATGAACATGTGCATTTTATACTTTTTTACTTAAGCTCTATTCTCATTATTGCAATAATTCTATTTAATGCTATATTTAAATTGGCAAATATTTATTATAGTTCCCAGGTCTTTAAGTTCTACTCAGTAAAATTTAAATTCGAAAATAAACCAGGGGTAAAATATGGGAGTAACTAATTCCTGTAATTTATTTTTCTATATTATTCTCTTTTCAATATTTTTTAAATAGGTCTTTCTGTGTTATTTACTTTGTTCTGTGTTAATTCTGCACCTGTGCTTTTCATTATCAATCTGCTTGCTTTAATTTATATTTTGAAAATGATGTGGTTGAAGCTAAGCTTCAAGACTATATAAAATGAGATGTTATTCAGATTCATTGTGAATATAGCTATATATTTATATAAATAAATGTAAAGAAACATATGATGGTTCAAACTTTATTTCTTTGATATGTGGTGACTTGATTTCCCAAAGTAATATTTTCTTGAATATTTTTTGATAAACAATTTTTAGATCTATAAAGCTTAAATAAATTATCTATGAATGTGTCTTGAAAACTGGACTGGCAATGGAGAAATTCATGCACTAAATAACTCATTTTCTCTATGATCATATTAGCCAGATATCTGTCAAGTTTCTGTTTTACTTTGAACTCTTTAGACACAGCAATGCTGATTCATCATGCAAGGGATAAATATTAAATGCATTTCTTCTCTGCTGCAAGGCATTAGGAATGGCCAATTATATGTCATACAGATTAATGCAAATCAAAATTACAGGACGGCTGTAACACTTCACTGATTTTATTTAAGTGCATCTATGGAAATAAAGCATTTCAATGATTTCAGCTGCTTTACCTACAAATATTCTGAATGCTGAACAGAATAGGGTGGGTGGAAAATGCTCACCATGAATATTAGATGAGGTGTTGTCTCTGTTGTGATTATGATCACATTAGGTCCATCAGGATATGCAAACACAGCTTTTAGGGGAATTAAAAGGCCATTGATAACTAGGCAAGGATTACATCACTCCTACATTCTTTCTGCATTCCCTTGATCTTTCTAGATCTTTTAGTAATTCAAAGTGGAGAAAACACACACACACACACACACACAACAACAACAACTTGTTAATTAAGACCTGAGGTAATAATCAAGGCAGGAGAAAAGAAAACTTTTTGATGTTTAACTAAAAAAGGTTGTCCTGAGTAGCAAGGCCAGATGCTATGTATTAAGCTTACAGCTACACTAAATCAACAATTCTCTTTGTTAAAACACCTTTTCTTTTCTGAGCCCTTTTGGTAACACTTGTCAAAACTCCCTGATGTTAATTTTTTTTAATACATAATTATTTTACAGGTTTCATACTTGTAATTTATTTAAGTGACTCTGTGAGAGATAGAAGGGTTCTGAATTGTACCAAGTAATCTTTTTCTCATTGGTAGAACTCAGTAACTTCATTCATTTTTGGGGATGTGTATGTGTGTGGGGTGTGTGTGTATATATGTGTTTGGTCCTTTTTCATCCAAAGTAATGTCAAGACATCTAATCTCTCTCTAAAGAAGTGGAAAGCATGGACAGTAGTAATTAAGATTCAGATCACACTTCCTTCTTGGCTTATTTAAAGTCTTCGATTTCTGACGTATGTACTAAAAATTCTTCTCTTTTTTAGTTCACTAATTACCAAGGACTGCTAGGTTGGCAGAGCTTTTCTGTGATTGAAAGATTATGTTCAGTGGCAAGAAACAAACCAAGCAATGAAAAGCTAGATTTTAGTGCAGCAGGGATTGTTTAATTTAGCTCTCTGGGGCTTCCACAAAATCCTCTTCATTCTGGGCTGTTGTAAAGATGACCCTTCTGGATACAAGAGAGAAAAGGGAGGAAATTTCAGTTGTGGTTGTTTAGCTTTTCACACAAAAAGTGACCTGCACCTTGTTGTCATCTTCCTTTGCTTGATTATGTGGCTCTTATGTTAGTGGTTTGATCTGAGCCTCTTTGGTGTGATGGCTTTATGTTATTGATTATATTCAAAAAACACCTATAATACTGCATTAGTTCACATAAGGAGGGATAGAAGACAGAAATAATTTCACTGTTGTAAAAAAGTGTATAAAAATAAATAAAAATAATGTGAATCTTTATTTAACTTAAGAAGCAGAATGGCAATTGCTTCCTTTAAAGAGAAGGGAGTGCAGGCAAGAGTTTGTATTTCCAGAGTTCTAGTATTATTTTACAATTGTTGTGCCCAAGATCGCGAATCCAAGAAACCACCAAGGAGCCGACACCGATGCAAACACACGAGGGTTTATTTACAAGCTTGAGCTTGGGTCCAAGTGTACCCGAGGCAGCAGAGCAGGGACGTAGACCCCCAGGTGGGTTTCAGCTTAGTTTTAAGGACTAACTTAAAAGTCTGGGGACCTCCAGAAGGGGTGGAGCAATTCCTCAGTTCTGTTTACATTTTGATATGGGGCCTTCAAGGGCATTGAGCTCTGTTCTTATTCTAATAGGGGCTTCCTGCCCTTGGCCTGGGCTCTGTTTTTATTCTAATATGGGGCTTTCTAGGACATTAAGCTGTAAACTGTTTTCTTCCTGTAACTGAAGTAAGGTAAACTTCAGCTCTTAGTCACAGGGGCCTGGGATGGCTGTACTTGTGATAACACTGAACTTAAAGTGGAATGGCCTTAATTTTCTCGGCCTCCACACAATTTTGAGTTCTTTTGTGTGGAAAGCTAAGTAATTAACAGATATGTAAAGTCAAAAAATCAAGAAAGAGAAACATAAACATGTTAGTTAGAATTGTAGGCATAATGGCCAAAATAGATGAAACCAGAAATATTCAAAAGAAATAGAGTAAAGAAGAACAGATTTATATACCATAACTTTTTCCTTAATCTGTGTTCTTTTACCAATACCACACCATTTTAATTACTGTACTTTATTAAAAGTCTTGAAATCAACTAATGTGAGTCTCTCTTTCTCTTTAGGATTTTATTAAGATCATTTATATTTCCATAAAAAAATTGAATCATTTTATTATAAAATAACTTGAAATTTTGATTGGAATTGCAATGAATCGGTAGATCAAGTTGGGAAAAACTGACATCTTGACAATATTAAATCTTCCAATCCACAAATGTAATATTTCTCCATTTGCTGAGATCTTGATTTTGTTTCACCAGAGTTTTGTAATTTTCTGCATATAGATCCTATACATATTTGGTAGGTATATACATAGGCATTATTTCATTTTCTTGGTACTATAATTAAAATATTCAAGTTCCAGTTTGTTCCTGGCATAGAAGAAAGTAACTGACTTTTGCATACTAACCTGCATCCTGACCCTTTATTCTCTGGAGATTTTTGTCAATTCTTTGAGATTTCCTATATAGACAGTAACATCTATGAACAAAAGCAGTTTTCTTTCTTCTACTCAATTTCTGTATTTTAATTTCCTTTTCTTATTGCACTAAATGAAAGTTCCATTATGATGTTAAAGAACAGTAGTAAGAGGACACACCTTTGCTTTTAAGTATGTTGTTACCTGTGGGCTTTTTACAGATGCCCTTTATCAAGTTAAGGAAGTTCTCTCTATGTATAGTTCGCTGAGGGGTTTTATTTCAAATGTATATTGGAAACTTTGAAGAAACGTTGTCAAGTTTCTTCATCATTGTATATGATGGCTTTCCTTTGTTAATATGTTGATGTGGTGGATTACACCGACTGATATTCAGATGTTGAAATAAGCTAACTGAAATAAATACCTGGAATAAATCTCAATTGATCATAGTGTATAGTTTTTAATATATTGGTTATATTTATTTACTTTTTTGAGGATTTTTATATCTATATTCTGATGTGATAAATATCAGTTTTTGCTCTTCCTTTTTGGTAATGTATTTATCTTTTTCTTTTTTTAATATAAGAAGAGTATCTAGCCTTATAGATTGAGTCTGAAAATTTTCCCTGTTTTTATTTTCCAGAAAGGATCATGTAAAATTGGTGTCATTGCTTTCTTAAATATTTGGTAGAATTTACTGGCAAAACCCTCTTGGCTAATAATTTCTTTTTTGGAAAGGTACTTATTATTGGTTCAATTTCTTTAATTCATATAGACCTCTTCATATTATCTATTTTTCCTCATGTATTTTTATTTTTTTAATATTTTATTTATTTATTCATAAGACACAGAGAAAGGCAGAGACACAGGCAGAGAGAGAAGCAAGGTCCCTGCAGGGAGCCCTATATGGGACTCATCCCAGGACTCTGGGATGATGCCCTGAGCCAAAGGCAGACACTCAACTGCTGAGCCACCCAGGCGCCCCTTCCTCATGTAAGTTTTGGCATTTTGTATTTTAAAGAATTGGTCCATTTCATCTAAGTTATCTAAGTTGTGGGTATATCGTGGTTTGAAGTGTCCCTTTATTATCATTTTAATGTCTATGAAAAAAGTAGTGATGACATCTCTTTTTTTCTGATAGTGGCAGGTTTGTGCCATTTTTTTTAAGCTTGCTAAAAGTTTATCAATTTTATTAATCTTTTCAAAATCAGCTTTTAGCTTTGTTGATTTTTATCTGCTGATTTTCTCTTTTCCATTTCATTTATTGAGACTGTAATACTATTTATTTTCCTATGCTCACTTTTGGCTTAATTTCCTTTCTATTTCTCTAGAAAGCTTAGATGATTGATTTTAGATTTTTTTAATTTAATAAGATATGCATTTAATACATGAATTTCCCTCTAAACACTGCTTTCAATGGATTTCACAGTTTTTAATAAGTTGAGATTTTATTTTCACTTAGCTCAAAAGATTTTTAAAAATTTTTTCTCTTGTTACTTCTTTGACCCCTGCATTATTTAGAACTGTGGTGTTTCATTTCTCAATGGGGGGGGGGGGGGGGCGTGTTCCAAATATCCTTCTGATTTGATTTCTATTTTATTCAATTGTGACCTGAAAATACAGTTTTTTAAAGATCTTTTTTACTTATTTGAGAGAGAGAGAGAGAGAGAATGAGCAGGGAGAAGGGCAGACAGAGGGACAAGTGGACTCCTCACTCAGCCCCTGACTTGGGGCTTGATCCTAGGACCTTGAGATTATAACCTGAGCCTAAAACAGAAGCTCAAAGGATTGAGCCACCCAGGTGTCTCCTTAAAATAACATTTTGATGATTTCTATTTTTAAAAATTTGCTGAGAGGCATTATATATAAAATAATATTATCTATTTTAGTGACTGTTCCATATGAGTTTGAGGAAATGTATATTCTGCTGTTATTGGAGGTGCTATTTCGTAAATGTCACTTAGGTCAAGTTGATCGATAGTGCTATTCAGGTCAACTATATCTTTACAGATTTTGGGACCACTTGATCAATCAACTATTGAAAGAGGGTGTTGAAGTCACCAGTATAAGTGTGAATTTTTCTTTTTCTCCTTGCAGTTCTATGAGTTTTTGCCTCACATATTTTGATGCACTAGTGTTAGGTGCATATGCATTAAGAATGGTTGTCTTCTAAAAGTATTGCTCATGTAATCCCCTACTTAACTCATGATAATCTTTCTGTTCTGAAATTGGCCTTGTCCATAGTTGATATAGCTACTCCACCTTACTTTTCATTAAGGGGTACATGTTGTATCTTTCTAAACCTGTTTATTTTTAACTGGTCTCAGCCTTTATATTTAAGATGGATTTGTTTTAGACAATACATAGTTGGGTCTTGTTTTTGTTTTATTCACTGTGATAACCTCCATTTTTTAAAATTGGTGTATTTTCTTCTTCATTTTGAAGGACAATTTCGCTGGAGTTAGAATTATACATTGGTGTCCTTTTTAATTTATCTTCTTCAACTCTGAGTAGTTTACTCCATTCTGTTTTTATTTGCATGATTTCTGATGAGTGACCTCTGTAATTCTTATCCTTGTTCTATGATAAGTTAATTTTTTTTCACTTTGGCTTCTCTCTCTCTCTCTCTCTTAAGATTTATTTTATTTACTTTAGAGAGAGAGCATGAGCAGAGGGAGGGGGAGAAGGAGACAATGGCAAGCAGACTCCTTGTTGAGCATGAAGCCAAATGGGGGGCTGGATCCCAAGTCCCTGAGATCATGACTTGAGCTGAAACCAAGAAATAGATGCTAACCAAGTGAGCCACCCAGGTGCCCCTCCTTTTTTTTTTTTTCTTTTTTTTTTTTTTGCGAAGATTTATTTATTTGTTGGAGAAAGAGAGAGAGAGAGAGAGAGAGAGAGAGAGAGAGAGAATGGGTGGGAGGAGTAAAGGGAAAGGGAGAGAGAAACTTAAGCAGACTCCATTGAGTGCTGAGTCCCAAATGAGGCTTAATCTCATAACCTTGAGATCACGACCTAAGCTGAAATCAAGATTTAGAGGCTCAACTGACTGCACCATCCAGTCACTCCTCCTTTGTCTTCTTTTGAGACTTTTTATTTGCCTTCAGTTTCTGCAGTTTGAATATCATATACATGGGTCTGGATTTATTTATTATTATGTATGATGTTCTCTAAAATCCCTGGTTCTGAGATATTGTGTCTGTTATTAATTTTGAAAAATTCTTGGCTATTAATATTCCACATATTTTTCTTCTGTTCCCTTTCCTCTTCTCCTTCTGGCGTTTCAATTATACCTATGTTGAGCATTTTGAAATTGCCCAAGAGTTCTTGGATATTCTTTTCTTCTTGTGCACTCTTGTTTCTCTTTGCATTTTGGTTTGTGAAATTTCTACTGACATATCTTCAACCTTACTGATTCCTTCCTTGGCTGTGTTGTATATAGATGATCCCATCAAATATATTATTCATATGTGTTACAGCCCTTTTAAAAAATTTATACTATTATATTTCAATTGTTTTGAGAGTTATCATCTTTGCTTACATTTACCCATGTGTTATGGCATGTTGTCTACTTTTTTTTTATTAGAACCCTTAACATATTAATCATAGATGCTTTAAATCTCAATACAACATTCCCCCAAATTTTCATATTTGAATCTTTTCTTCAGATTGCTTTTTCATGTTTTTTGGTATGCCTTATAATTTTGTTGTTGTTGTAAAAAGTCAGATATGATGTAATGGATAACAGAGTCTGAAGTAAATAGAAATTTAGTGTGAGATTTTATGTTAATTTGACCAGGAATTAGGCTGCGTTTAATATTTGCTATAACTGTAGGGGTCAGACAATCAAATCTTGTAGTATTTCTAATTTTGTCTCCATGATTTTGTTTGGAATTTCTTAAGAACTCTTCTTTAGATATGGTCTATCTTTTATGTCTTTTATCTGTAACCCACTATTATCATATAGAGTCCCATTGATATGATGGTATGGTGTGCAGGAGGGAAAGCAATTTGTTACCTTATGGTTATATCTCAATTTTTAATAGGCCTGTGCCCCTGGGCTGTGTCTCTCAGCTTCCCCCCCAACACACACACACACACACACACACACACACACACACACAATCAGGTGAGGTAGGAAGGTTAGAGCAGACTGGATTCGTGCAGCTGCCTTTCATTTAGGTAGGTTAGGCTTTAGTAAGATTTTACCATGGAAAGTAAGCTGCTTTTTAATGGTATATTTCACAATGGTCATTTTTTTTCTTCCTTCTGCTAGAGCCATGAGTGTATCTTTCTTGGTTCTCCAACATGACAACCTATACAGTCTCTGGATGTAAAAACCATGAATATGTCGGGACCCGTAAGACTACAGCCTCCATGGGTCTCATATTTTCTTACTAGTTCATACTCCGTTTCCAACAATTTGTCAAAATTACCATATAACTGTTCCATCCAATTAGTGTCACCTGTGGTTTCTGGTCTAGATTCACAGATGATGCTTGTGATTCTCTGTATTTACCTGTCTTTTCAAATTTTGGAGTGGTAGTTTGACTTGAGGCCTCACTTCTCTGGTGCATCTCTGCCAGTCATTTTCAGTTTTCTTAGCTTTTGTTGTCTGAATGGTTGCGATGACTCTCAAGATCTTTAGTGAGCAGAAACATAAGGTCTTGATAGAACTTTTATACTACCTGATTTGTTATATTTTCTTGTAAGAATAAGTTTGAAAGAGAATAAAGGTGCCTATAGAGTAATATGATATAACAGAGTGAAACAGATGGTGTGAAAAGGAAAAATCACTGAAGAACTATTGATCATTTCTCTTTTTCTCAGTTTTTCTCTGTGTTGTGGGATATACATATTCCAGTCTTAATTCTTCTACTAGCCATCTGTGTGGATTTCAGCAAGTTACATAATCTACCCTGAACTCAGTTTTTTGTTAATAAAATGAGTCACTTTGATTAGAGAGCTCTAAGATGTGTTCTAGCTTTAATTCTTTAGGTTGTTTAGCATATAAGAGTTATCACTTGCAATGTGGTTTATTTCTTCATTCAATCATTCATTCAACAAGTATTTATTGATTTTCAATTCTGAGCCAAGATAAACATCTTAAAATATATATTCTTGGGGGGGAATATATATATATATATATATATATATATATATATATATATATATAAAATATATATTCTATTGTGGGAAGATTACACGTAAAAAGCAAAATTTTAAAAAATTGAGAATGTAAGATAGTTACATTATTATTATAATGAAAAAGAATAAACATAAAGTAATTGAGTTTATGGAGGTGAGGATATGGATGGAAACTGGTAGTTGAAGCAGTCAAAAAGCTAACCCAAGAAGGGGGGTCACATGTGAGCTGAAAACTTCATGGCAAGAAAAGACCAGCCAAGCAAAGTTAGAAGCAGAGCATTCTCAACAGAAAGATCAACAAGCGTGAGACTACACATTGGAAGTAAGTTATCCACGTTTGTATTTGTAAAACACTAAGAATAACAAGCAAATGAACAAAACCTAAAAAGTCATGGTTCCGAGTGGCAGGGAAACTGAAGAGAAACAAACAGGAGCCACATTATATACAACTTAGGAACACAAATTTGGATTTAAATTCATGTACAGTGAGAATTTTTTGGAACAGAAAAAGCAGCTATGCTATTACAATTTGGGCAAGAGATATAGTAGAATGAACTGGGGAGTAGAATCAAAGTTAGCACAAGGTGACTGGTGCTGACACCTATTTTATAATTAAAGGACTTGGTGGTTCTGCATGTAATTGATGAGAAAAGGAGAAGTGATAAATGACTTCTAAGTCTTGTTTTGAGAAATTTAGGTAGATTGTGGTACCAGTTAGTGAGATACCAAGACAGAAGGAGTAAGTTCAGGAGGAAACAGATGTCTCTTTGAGCTATGTTAGGTTTGTGATTCCTTTCAACACCTTAAAAAAAAAAAAAAAAAAAAAAAAAAAGGAAAGAAAGAAAGAAAAAAAGTGAAGATGTGAGGAAAATTGCAAATACATCAGCAGCCCCTTTGCTAGGTGAGAATGCCTAGGGTGAAAGCCTCAGTGCACAGCAAAGGGGAGAAGAGTGTGATGGAAATGTGTGGATGCCTACTGTAAAAATATTTGAAGTAAAGTAAATGTGGGGGAAATTAAAAAAAAAAAAAAAACTTACTGCAAGAGTTTCCTTGTAGGGAAGTAAACTATAGGGCAGAATTGGTAATTACCAATGAGTACAGTTTAGATATCTGTGAAATTATATAAAAATCAGAACTGAAGGATCTAAAATAAACTTAAAGACTAAATATGAAGATGTAAAAGAACTATATTTCTAATATGGGACAAATACATTGAAATTCAATTCAACTGGCGTATAACCAGCTCCAAAAAATAAAGGAAAACAAGAGACCAAATAGGAAAAATTTACAAAAGCAGGCATGAAGCCATAGCTTTCAGGACATCCCAGCTGATCTTTTTGCCTCTTAAAATGACTGAAGAGGCAGAAGAAGCAGCAGTACTGGATCTCAACAAAAAGAACCATGTGAGCCATTTAGGGGAAATTAGTCAGGCTTTGTGGGAAGGACACCTGCACTGAGACCTCTGGGTTAACATTTGTTAAGCTAAATCAATACTTTTCATTCCTAAAAACAACATTTGAGATGTAATATTGCTTCTTGCTCATTGTCATTCATTTAGATGAATATGATTTTTCTTCTTAATTATAGATAAACAAATTTGGAATATACATTTAAGGCAATTCACTGAAACATCCTCCTCATTTTTTTAACTAGCTGAGATGCAAGAAAAGAGTTGTACTAAAGCCACAGATCTACTTACTGGGAAATTTTAATTCAGAATATAAGATTTCTAAATCACCATGTTGGGATTTTTGATAATTTGTGGACTTTCATTACAGGAAAATTCAGAAAGAGGAAAAATATGCTTCTGTCCTTTATAACCAAAATATTTATATGACTCATTCATCAAATCTGATTTATAAATGATTTTTTATTAAAATAAAAAATTGTATATTTGGAACAACAAACCACAGAAAATTTAAAATATAAATATATATTTTCTTTGAGTAAATGTGAATATTTAAAGAATGAGATGAGAAAATGAGTGGCTTTTATTGTTGTAAGTTACTGGCAATGTACTTTATAGGGCTTTATTTTTAAAACATTTTTAAATATATGCTGTTATTTTTAGAGAGAAACATATATATTCCAAGCTATCCTCTTTGGAGGGTGGATAGTAAAATATATCAGTTAAAGGAAGGCACTGTTGATCTCTACTTCGAAAAGTTTTCTTTTTTTTTGAGACACTTATTTCTTCTAGATTTAATATTCATCAATAATTTGTAAAAAGATGCATATACCCAATGCCCTCAAGATGTGATCAATGCAAAACTTTTCCTGAAACAAACACCAATCTCCTTAAAAAAAAAAAAAAAAAAAAAAAAGGATGATATGAGACAGATTTTTATCCTTCCTTTGTGAAGCCTAGAGGACAGGTTTTTCTCAGACATTTCACCACAAAGGGCCTGCATCATATAATTTTCATGGTTAGTAATATAGGAAGTGATTCATGCTGCCAAACCTAATGAGTTATTTTCCAGAAATGGCATGCTTACATCAGCTATTCAACCACAGTATATCTAGGAATTGGAACCATTTAATCCATGCAGCCTTTGTGTACAAGGGGAATTGTAAGCATGCCCTGTAAATTCTGCTTTTTGCTATTCAACATAGTGGAGATGGAGTTATTAATTTCTCCTATTATATATGTCTTCCTCAAGATCTATGTCAGTATCATTTAATGTTTTTGTATCAATGAATTATAACCTTTCTCCTAAATATTTGAGATTGGCTAAATGAAGCTTATCCAGGGCTTCCCATATTTTTTATGAAATCAGTTATTAGTATGGTGGTCCCAAATATGTTTGATAACATTCTATGTAGTTCATATGGTTTCTGGGTAATAAGAGACCCTTGGGCATCAGTGATATTATTTAAAATATAAAGGCCCTTCTTTTACTGAGGAACTTACAGATCTAAACCTATATTTATATTGGCAAATAAGTTTCCTTAACAATGACAATAAAAAAAAAGAAGTTATGCCTTTACTAAAACTATACATTAATTATATAATCTTAATGGGGTGTCAACTTATTGCCAAAGGTGTTATTGAAGAAATTATATTTAAAGCAAATAGAGACTGAATAGGAAAGCAAAATAGTAAAGATAAGGTAGATAGGAAAATAACACATATTACCAATTTAGGGTATTTGTAGGTATATTAGAGTTTAGAAAACATGCACTAGAGTATTTTGTAGTTTTCAAATATTTCTGGCGGGTATATTAGGCAACTGAAAAAGTAATATTTAACCAGGTGTCAAGAGACCAGATTCTAGCACTAACCTACCATTAACTTATGTTGCACTAAGGATATATGCATGTTCATCTAAAAAATGAAAAACAAGTAAATAAAAATGATCTGGAACATGTCTAAGGTACATTTTTTTAATCTGAAATTTCGTAGATAAAAAAATTCTGCAGTTTTAACTTACAACAACAGTTATTTCCAGGAAACATCCATTGCTTTGAAAAACAACATTTACCGAGATTTTGTGTTAGGTACTATATATGTACTGATTCCAAACAAACACAAAAATCTCAGCACTCAGACAGCTTATAATCCATACTAGTAGCATGACCACATAGGTAATCATCTAATTATAATTGTGAGCATTGCTCTAACCTCATTCTCTTCACCATATATATGGTATCTATTATGTGTCAGAATCTGTGGTAGGTGCTTGAGATAAAATGGTAAATAAAACAAAAACAAATAAATAAACATGGTTCATTTTTTCATTGAGAAGAATATTTCTGGATGAGAAATACATTAGCCAGATCATTACACAAATAAATACAAAATGGCAAACTGAGTCAAGTGTTTTGATAAAAGGAACACAATTATGTATGGAGGCATATTGACAACATAAATGAAGTCTGTGGTGCTAAGAAAGTTTTCTTAAAAGAAGTGAGATGGGGCTATGAGTAGACATTGAAACAAAATAGGGCAGTGATCAGAAAATTTGAAAGCATGAGCAAAGGTCTTGTGATGGGGCCACTTGGGGTTGCTCAGCTGTTGAGCATCTGCCTTCCACTCAGTGTGTGATCCCAGGATCCACGGATTGAGTCCCACATCAGGCTCCCTGTGAGGAGTTTGCTTCTCCCTCTGCCTCTCTCTATGTGTCTCTCATGAATAAATAAATAAAAATCTTAAAGAAAAAGTTCTTGTGACGAACTAGAACATTGCACATTGGATGAAAAGATAACGTGACATAGAAATTGAGAGCAGAGAATAAAATGATGAATCAAAAAGATATCAGAGAGCAAAACTAACCTAGTGTACTGCGTTGGGAGGGAGTGACTAAATCAATGGAAAAATAAATGGGAGTACAGAAAGAATATTCCAGGAAGGGTGCAATAGTTTTAGAAGATTTGGGGGAGAAAAGAAAGGAAGAACACTGTTACAATATGTAAAAGAACAAGACTTTATCTAGAGTGGTAGTTTCAGTGATTTTAAGCCTCGGGGATTTTTGAAATATCTGGGGAAATTTTGTCCCAATAATGAGTGATGTCCTGGAATCTAGTGAATGGTGGACAGAGATGCCACTAAATATAATGCCAAGACAATCTCTCACAGCAAAGAATAATCTGGTAGAAAAACCCAGTACTTCCAAGACTATATGACCAGATCTAGAATGTTTGACTTGGAAGCTAGTACTTCCAAGACTATATGGCCATGATCTAGAATGTTTGACAGCTAAGGGGATAAAGATATAAATTGTGACTGGAAGTTAGATAGTATTATATCATTTTAGAATTTATAATAAACTCAACAGGAAACCATTGAAGAAATTTCTGTAAAGGAGTGACATGGTGAAAATTACACTTCTTAAAGATTACTTTGACTAATATGATGAATGGATTATAACAGGAGAAGATGAAGACACAGAAATCATTACAGAATGTTTCAGTAATCCTACTGAAAACTAATGATGAGTTGGTCAAAATTAGTACCAAGTGGAAAAAAGTGGCCAGCTTTGAGGGATATTTTTAAAAGTTCTCTGTGGTGGACTGGATATGTGTTTTATTTTTTTTTTTATTTTTTATTTTTTATATAAGTATTTTTTTTAATTTTTATTTATTTATGATAGTCACACAGAGAGAAAGAGAGAGAGGCAGAGACACAGGCAGAGGGAGAAGCAGGCTCCATGCACCGGGAGCCCCATGTGGGATTCGATCCCGGGTCTCCAGGATCGCGCCCTGGGCCAAAGGCAGGCGCCAAACCGCTGCGCCACCCAGGGATCCCTGGATATGTGTTTTAGAGTAGGGAATGACTTCCATGTTTCTGATTTGAGCAGCTGGACAGCTGGTGGTGACATTTCTTGAAGAGTTCTTGGAAGCTTGTATATATGTTTTAAGGTAATTCTCTGTTCATTTTCTCTTTCAGAAAACCAGGATGGAAGAAATAAAAAATAATTCTATAAAAACATATGCAGACCTAAGGTACAATTGAGAATTCTGACACAACTATTCCAATTTGATTATCACTCTTGATTTTAAAAATTAGAAAACCATATTTTCATAAAAGAGGGGATTTAATTCAAATATCCAGAAATGCATTGAAGAACTAATCAGAACCTTGCCTTTCCTATTTCTATCCACCCAAAATATTAGATTGCTTGCCTCTGTAACTCCAAGGTTTATATGTCTACAGGTTAAGTAATTAATAAGGGTAATCAGTGAACCCCAAACATAAATTCCCACAAGGCAATCTTATTTGGCTAATTGTGAATAACTTATCTGGTCCTCACCTAGTCAACTATGGCAGAATGCCTGGGTCATATAGATGACATGTGTTTGCTGGGGTCCACATCCATTGATATTACTGTAGGTCTCATAAGGAAACATCCTGGGTTGAGTAGACTGCACAAAATTGCCCAAGGTAGTTTATCCAGTGCTTTCTCAGTCAAAACTTTTTGGCATTTAGAGATAGTTTGAACTTAATATAACCAAACTATCCTTTTACAGGTAAAAAAAAAAAGTCTCCCTTCTCCAGTGTGACCTCCAGATAATGGATGTGGATTCAATTCCAGGGGACAGTATATGCAGATCACAACCTAAATAATGTCCACTTCTTCCCTAGTTGATAGATATTCAAACAGATATGACTATTCATAATTTTGCAAACTTTATGTATGAGACTCTTCTTTTGCATCATTTCAAATTATCATGGCCTCATCTGTCTTTTTCCACTTAAGTTGAAATTACTATTGTGAAAGTACAGGTTAGCTATATGATGTTTTGATATGACAGTACATTCACTCACATGCATGCTCAGATTTAGTAATCAGAAGAGACTGAACAATATCTCTGACACTCAACTCCAGATTCCTAATAGAAACGATCTCTTTGGCTTGGGTCAGTCATCCTCACCTGTTATAATCAAATATAGACTAAATTCTACAGCATCACATGACTCCTGAGGTCTTCACATTTTGGAAGCAATTGGTAGGAGGGTTGGGACAGTATATTTCTCAGAAAGGAAGGCATTCTTAACTGGGAAGGCATCCAAGAATAAATCTTTTTTTTTTAATTTTTATTTATTTATGATAATCACAGAGAGAGAGAGAGAGAGAGAGGCAGAGACACAGGCAGAGGGAGAAGCAGGCTCCATGCACCGGGAGCCCGACGTGGGATTCGATCCCAGGTCTCCAGGATTGCGCCCTGGGCCAAAGGCAGGCGCCAAACCGCTGCGCCACCAAGGGATCCCCAAGAATAAATCTTTAATACTCCAAGATGCCAGACATATTGCAGAATTTCATTGTATTAAGCAAGGAATATATACTTATGGTATCAAATATTAAAACGTTCCTTATTCTCAAATAAATGAATACTGACTGAAATATATAGCTTCCTACTTATTTTAAGAAAAAATGTAAAGCCTGATTTAGGACATTTAGACACTTATATAAGATTATATTTATTTTTAATTTTTAATGTTAATTTCAGAGTAGTTAACATATGGTGTCATATTAGCTTCAGGTGTACAATATAGTGATTCAACACTTCCATATATTACTCAGTGTTCATCATGATAAGTGTACTCTTAATCTCCTTCACGTATTTCATCCATTCTCCCAACTACTTCACTTCTGGTAACCATCTGTCATCTAAAGTTAAGAATCTGTTTTATTTCTATTTTTAGTTTTTTGGTTTGTCTTTCTCCTTTTTTCTTCCTTTGTTTCATTTCAGAAATTCCACATATGAGTGAAATCATATGGTATTTGTCTCTCTCTGACTGGCTTATTTGCGTGGCATTATACTCTTTAGATGGCAAATGGTAAGATTTAAATTTTTTATGGCTGAATAATTTTCCATTATATATATATAAATATATATATAAATTTCCATTATATAATGTTTTTATTATTTATTAATCATTAAATAATGTTGCAATAAACACAGAGGCGATATATCTCTTCAAATTAGCATTTTTTATATTCTGTTGTTAAGTACCCAGTAGTGAGATTCCTGGATCCTACAGTAGTTCTATATCTAATTTTTTTGAGGAACCTCCATACTGTCTTCCATAGTGGCTGCACAATTTTGCATTATCACCAAGAGTGCATGAGGGTTCCTTTTTCTCCACATCCTTACCAACACTTGTTGCTTGTGTTTTTAATTTTAGCTATTCTGATAGGTGTGAGATGAAATCTCATTGTGGTTTTGATTTGCATTGTCCTCATAATGAGTGATGTTGAGCATCTTTCATGTGTCTGTTCGCTATTTGTATGTCTTCTTTGGAGAAATATATATATATTTTTTAATTTTTATTTATTTATGATAGTCACACAGAGAGAGCGAGAGAGGCAGAGACACAGGCAGAGGGAGAAACAGGCTCCATGCACCGGGAGCCCGATGTGGGATTCGATCCCGGGTCTCCAGGATCGCGCCCTGGGCCAAAGGCAGGCGCTAAACCGCTGCGCCACCCAGGGATCCCTGGAGAAATATTTTTGCATTGAGTTGTGTCAGTTCTTTATATATTTTGGATACTAACCCTTTAATGGATATGTCATTTGCAAATATCTTCTCTCATTCAGTAGGTCTTTAAGTTAATAAGATCACAGCAAAAGCAATTTACCAAATTGCTTCTAGCTTGGAAGAGTTAACATAATTTTCACACTACATTCCTGCTTCCAAAATTTTGCTTTGAACTGGTAATGCTGTTTTTGTTTTGTTTCTGTAGACTTGTTATTGTTTTTTAGCTGAATTTGTTTTAAGCATAGCACCAGTTAATTTTAACTCAAAAATTGTTATAGAAAGAAAGAAAAAATAAGAAAAAAAAATCAAACAAGTATGAGTTGCCTTCTGGGCTGAACTCAGATAATAAGCATAAGAGGAAAAGGTCATTAGAGTAAAGACCAAAGGATTTATATATGCCTTTGTGTTTTATAAGCCAGTATAAACAGCAAGATTCTTTGTGATTTTACTGAGATTACGATTAAAAAAATATCTAAAGATGCCAGATGTGAATAAAATTACCAAATCTGGGAAATATACATGTGAGGCAGAATAGCTAATGTTTCTACAGAGTCATGAACAGTGTTTGCCATAGGTAAAGGACCAGCTAGCCATTTCTTTGCATCTTCCATTTGCTGACATTTGGGTGGCCAGTTGTTTCAATATTTTCAAGAGAAGCCAGAAATTTAAAATTTTTTCTATAATATTTTTATATTCTAAATGGTGGCAAGTGATTCTCCTCCTTTTCCTTCCCTTCCTTTCTTTTCTCTTCTTTTCCTGCTTTTTATTTCTCTTCCCTTCTTTTCTCTTTCTTTTTCCTCCCTTTCCCCCCTCCCTTTCTCCCTCCCTTTCTTCCTTCCTACTTTCATCCTTACCTCCCAACATACCTTCCTTTCTTCCTGTTGTTCTTTCTTCTTTCTCTTTTTTTCCCTTATTATTAATATTAGTAAGATTACAAATATTTTCCAGGCCAAATACAAAAAATGCAGACCAAAAGGTAGAAGGAATGATTAGTAATTTTATATAACCATTGAGAAAATTCAATGCCGGATCATTAAAATAATGAGATATTTATTTAACTAATTATTCATATAATTGAGTTAAGACTGTGATAACGACAATAAGCACCTGTAAATATCTTATATGGCTTGAAAGTTTAGGCATCATGCTGGCCTTCAGTAATAACACTAACAACCAATCAATGTATTAGGCTAGTCTTGATCACCACTTTGTTTTCAAATTCTCTCTCTCTCTCTCTCTCTTTTTTTTTTTTTACATTTGTTTTTAAGCTTGGTTTGCCAACATAACTACAACACCCAGTGCTCATCTCATCAAGTGCCCTCCTTAATGCCCATCACTCAGTTACCCCATCCCCCTGTCCACCTCCCCTTCTGCAACCCTTTGTTTGATGCCCAGAGTTAGGAGTCTCTCATGGTTTGTCTCCCTCTTTAATTTTTCCCACTCAGTTCCCCTCCTTTCCCTTATAATCCCTTTCACTATGGAATATAAGATATAACAAATTATCTCTTTCTCATTCCATCTTCCACTCTTCTCTTCTATCAAATAGGGACAAAATTGAATAAACAATTTTAATTATATTTATCCTAGTTAGTTATTTGCAAATACCTCTGCTTAGAATCAGTTTAGCAATGGCCAAAGAAATCAAATTTCCCAGTGTCACCACTGAGTTACTAGAGTAACTAGTTACTAGAGAGAATTCCCATGGGTGGAGCCCAGTCTAGGTAGCCACCCTTTCTAAAGAACTTAAGAATTGTATGTACAAACAGTTGTGGGATCCATTATTAGAACAAAATATTCTAGTTTTCTATTGATAAGTCATGTTTTAAAATGGAAATAAACAGTAACAAAAAAATTCATATTTTAGTGCCAATAAATCTAAAAGTAGTAATTAAAATTAACAATTTTTAAAGAATACAATGATACCAAAATTCAATTGCAAGAGCAGCACAGCATATACAAAATGGTGTTTATTTTAGATATATATATATATTTCTCAGATTTTAGAGTTTTGGGGTTATAAGCATTCAAGGTTTAAGTGCAGGGATCCTGAGGCTGTAACAACCATCAGAAAGAAAAACAGAGTGGAGGTCTCACACTTCCTGATTTCAACAATTAATACAAAGCTACAGTAACCAGAACAATGTGGTATTAGTATAAAGACAGACCTACAGATCAAAGTAATTGAATAGAAGGCTCAAGTATAAACCATCACATACATGGTCAAAGGATTTTTTATAAAAATGAGAAGATTATTAAATAATAAATGGATAGCCTTTTCAACAAATACTGTTGGAATACTGGATACCCATGTATAAAAGAATGAAGTTGGACATTTTCATATACCACATACCAAATTAACTCAAAATAGATCAAGGAAATAACATAAGAGCTAAAACTATAAAACTCTTAGAATAAAATGTAAGGAAAAATTCTCATAACATTGTATTTAACAATGATTTCTTGGATATAACATGAAAAGCACAGGAAAAAGTACATTAAAAATTGATTAAACTAAATTAAAATTGAAACATTTTGTGCATTAAAGGGCACAATAGAATGAAATTCCATTGAATGGAATAAAATACTTGCAAATCATATGTTTTATAAGAGGTTAATATCAAAAATACATAAAGAACTCCTATATTCAACAACTACAAAAACCCCATTTAAAAATAGGCTAAAGATTTGAATAAATTTCTCCAAATGATCAATAAGCACATGAAAGATATCTTAACATTAAGTATTAGGGAAATGTAAATCAAAACCACATTGAGATGCCACTTGATATACAATAAGATGGCTATTAAAAAAAACAGAAAATATCAAATATTGGTAAGGACTTAGAATACTTGTGCACTGCTGGTGAGAATGTAAACTAGTATAGCTGCTATGGAAAACTGATAGATGGATGAATGGATAAGTAAAGTGTGGCATATACATAAATGGGATATTATTCAGCTTTTAAAGGGAAGGGAATTCTAACACATGCTACAACATGAATGAACTCTGAAGATATACATAAGTGAAATAAGCCAATCACAAAAGGATAAATATTGTATGGTTTCATTAGCATGAATGGGGTAACTAAAGTTGTCATATGCATAGAGACAAAGTGGTTGCCAGAAACTGGGAAGAGAGAAGGATGAAAGTTAATGTTTAATGAATACATAATTTTAGTGTCATAATAAAAAGAATTCTGGAGATGGATGATGTTGATGGTTGTATAACGATAAGAGTGTACTTAATGTTACTTTATACTACACAAATAAATGGTTAAAATAATAACTTTTATGTAATGTGAATTTTAAAAATACATATTGAAGTGCAATAATGAAAATGGAACATTGTAAATAAAAAGATGCTAAATAATTGAAGTTCTTAAGTTACTTTCAGGTATATGTGCAAGTAAATATCACTTAATTTTAATTTTGCCAAAAGAAAGGGAGTCTATTCTTAATGAACAAGACAGCATGTAATTTTTTTAAAAAAAGAAATATTTTATAAAATCTAATTATAAATGCTATTTCAAACAACTATACCTAATCATATGATATTATAGGAATGAAGATATGACCTTGAGACCAGGTTGATTTGATAATTACAATAATTTTTAATTTAAGATTAAATATTAATTTTGTAAAAGACAATTTTTTTCACCTCAATTCACTCAAGTTGTTTTGTTAAGAATTTGGGATAAATTTATTGTTTGAATCTATATTTTCTGTGCTTTTAACATTTCAATTACTGTAACATTAATTTTCAGTTGATTTTACAATTTTAGTGATAAACTATAGAGTCTACATCATTAGATAATATTTAATATGCATTTTAAGCAGAGTTATGATTGGTGCTGTATAAGAATGTTAAGTGTGCAATTATCATTTCAGACAACTATTATTTATCTTTGTTTCCAAACAGGTAGCATTACCTATATGTATTTCTGTGATGTATTCTCCTTTTTTTTTTTTTTTGGTAAAATGTCCATAATTTTAGGTATATTTTATTGCATTTCCTTTGTACATATTACATAATTCAATATAAACTTAATTAACTTGTAAGGTTAATTTTATGCCTCAACTTGACTGAGCCACAAGGTTCACAGATATTTGGTTAAACATTATTCTTAGTATATCTGTGAGGGTGGTTCTGGATGAGATTCATATCTGAATCAGTAGAGTGAGTACAACAGATTCTCCAGTGTAGTGGGTCTTTCCCAGTGTTGGGCCTCATCCAATTCAGTGAAAGCCTAAATAGAACAAAAAGCTGAATGAGGGAGAATTCACTCTCTCTGCTTGATTGTCTTTGAGTTGGGACATTGTTCTTCTGTCTTAGGCCTCAGAGTTGAACTAAAACATATACCATCAGTTCTTCTGATTCTCAGGTCTTCAAACTCAAACCGGAGCTAACCATTGATTTTCCTTGGTCAGCTTCCATAACTATGTGATCCAGTTCTATATAATGAACCTTTCTCAATAGATGGATAGATAGATGATAGATATCTATAAAAAGACAGATATCTAATAGGAGATATAGAGATATTGATACAAATATAGATAGAGATAACAGACACCCTAGATAGCACAATCAAAATTCTCTATTTTATCCCTTGAGTTAAATTAAAATATTACAGATATAATTGAAATCAACCAACACTTATCATACTATGTTATCATCCACAGAAGTTATTGTATATATCCCTTCTTTGTATATTTTTATAATTTTCTTCCATATGTAATTATAACATTGCTTCTTGTTTGTTTATAAGCTTACATAAATAAAATTTTTACTGCATGTATCCATTAACAACTAGTATGATTTTGTTTAAATAAATATTAAGCATATGTGACCTACATATCCTGACATCCATATACTTAATTTTTTAATTGCTCTACATTTTTCCAGTGTATTAAAGAAATTCTTTTCTCATGCTTTTATTATCTAATTTTATAAATGCTGAAAATTATTTTTCAAGTATTATCTTCCACTACATTATCTCAATCAAAACTAGATGAAACGTTATGTTCTCCTCTCTGCTTTTGTTAGAGTAGTTCAGATCTCATTTTAGTTCTCAAATCCTGAGTTATAGTGGTTTGGTATCATCCCAAGAATGAGAGGCTCAAGGGGTAGGCTGACATTTAGCTAGTGGGAGGTTATATATACAATTAGGGAATCCCCTTATCTGGCTTCCTTGTCTTCTGGACTTCTCCTCACACTTCGTTCTCTAACTTTTCTGCCTGGAATGACAATATAGTTTCTATTAGTTTTGGCCTCATAACATTTTGTTAGGTTTTTATTGGGATTAGTTATTAGTTGCCCACAAATTTTTATTCATGGTATCAGAGTAAATTACCTCTTTTAAGAAGTTAGGTTAAACTATTTTAAACTGTTCCTTTTGCCATTCAGCTTAAGTTCTGAATGTCTTAAACATTGTAATAAAAAAGAACTAATGTGGGCAGCCCCGGTGGCCCAGCGGTTTAGCGCCACCTTTGGCCGGGGGTTTGATCCTGGAGATCCGGATTGAGTCTATTGTGGGGTTCCCTGCATGGAGCCTGCTTCTCCCTCTGCCTGTATCTCTGCCGCTCTCATTCTCTCTCTCTCTCTCTCTCTCTCTCTCTCATGAATAAATAAAATCTTAAAATAAAAAACAAAAACAAAGTACTAATGAGCATGGGTTTTGTAGATGTATGTGGCTTTGAATCCTGGATGCATTTCTTATCAATGGTCTTTGGCCATTTACTTACAGGTCCTAGACTCATCTTTCTCTCTCTCTTTGTCTTTCACTTCTTCTCTCTTTGAAGATAACTACTTTGAAGATTTACAAAAACGAAAGTGATCCTGTTTAAAATGTCTAACATAGCTCTTGTCTAATGGCCAGTGCTAAATAAATTGAACCTGGTGGTAGCTATGACAAAGATTTCAGTGGTGATGACAGTAATGATGGTGGTGACTTCCTTACTGTGTTTTTCAAGTCTACTAATAGGAATTCAAAGTTGCAGAATCATTGATAGCCACGTAATTACCAAGGGCTTGTTACACATATACTAGAGACTAGCCATATTTCCTTAGAATTTAGGAGATAACAAAGTAGAGAACAATAGTTAGGGTCAAAATCAGAAGTTTAATTAGTTAAAGAAAGATCTCAAAATACTCCAGAATTACACTGAGTCATTAAAAAAAAAGTCACTTAAAATCGGGGTAGAGATCATGGTGAGGTCAAGTGGATATTCTTCAAATAAACAGATTTAAAAAAGAAGAAGAAGAAAAAGAAAGGAAGCTGTGAAAACAGGTTCCAGGATTCAGAAAACCAGAAGAAAGGAGTGGGGAGATAATTAATTCAATGGACATTTATTAAATATCTGCCATTCAAAATTGTTTAATAGATTCCATGAGAAATACAGTAGGAAAAAATATGTGACACCTGATTATAAGGAGCTATCATCATAATATGAAAGAAAGGCTGGATCAAGATCTTTAGCTTATAATTTGAGAGGTAGAGAAGCAGAGACTAGGACATACTGTTTAAATGACAAGTAAGATATCAGACTTGGGAAAATGAGTGAAGGGCAGGGAGCATCAGTGAGCCAATGGAGCTTAGCGTCTAACTCATTACTCTCTTTTCCATGTCCAGAAAGAGTTGTAAATTAGGAATATCTCAGGCTAAGTAAAATTTGAGTCAGTCAAATAAAAGACAGTATCTTTTCTGACAGCAATTGTTCACAGTATTTTTCATTTTGTTTCTTGTATATACATCAACACAGATGATGATAATAGATAGACAATAGATAGTTAAAAATATAAATATAGCTAATATCCTCAAATATGTTGGATCATTCATTCTAACTTGAGTGTCAAGAAATTTTTTTCCTTTGAGAATTTGAAGACAAAAATATCTTCATTTAACGTTTTAGTCTTGATTTTATATGCCTTTTTTTTTCAAAATTAGATTACCAAATGGAATTAAATATATATTTATGCAATCAGCTCCTTATAGTGATCCTTGTAAATTTCTATGATCTAAGTTTCCTTGTACAGTCAGTTCTCGAATGGTGAATTTCTACTCTGAAAATGATAGCAGTAAATTTCAAATGAATCCATGGTTCCATTGAAATAAAACAAAAATGAAAAATTAATAAGCATATTATTATTTTCTCTCAGGGAAGGAGATTTTCCTCTTTCATTAGTCTATTATTTTCATTTGGTCTATTATTTTTAGATAGCCTAGTCTATCTATTATTATTTTTCATTTAGCCTATTATATTTTAGTCTAAAATATTAATATGCTCTATATTATGTGCATTTGAAGACTTTTCTGCTGATATCCACCATGCTTATGAATATTTTTTAAAAAGTTTATATCTACGTCATTATGTTTGTATATATTTTTGCCTTGCTTCAGAGTACCATGTATAAGACAATTGGCAGCTGCTCTTGCCTTCTCTGAATTTTTTGTTGTGTCCCTATCTCAAACACTAGGCATCTAGTCTCTTACTCTGTTTTTGTTTTTTTATTAATCACAGTCTGAAGGTATTAACGAAAATTTCATGTAAAGATCTCTTCCCAGGTATTAGTCTAATAATTCTCCAGAGTCCAAAAATAATTTGAAATCTTATTTAAAACTTTCTATTCAGCAATAACATGACTGTTTTATTGAAGCATTAATATAAAATCGTAATAGAAAGCATTGATAAGCTCTGTTGGCTTCAAGACTACAGTGAACTATGTCTCACCATTAATCAAGCCTTCTGTTATAATATCTGCCAACATGAAGGCACTCTTTGATTTGGTTTCACAGAGTTTTCTATGCCATCTTTAATATTTAAGAAAATTTAACAAATTCCCAATCCTACCCATATAAATTTGATGCATGCAAAAATAAATAAATAAATAAATAAATAAATAAATAAATAAATAAATAAATATTTGATGCATGCTTATTTTTTATATTTTTTCCAAATCACACTGAGATATATTTTAAATACACTGAATCTAATTAGTTTTTTAAAGAATAAACAACATAGGACAAAAATGGCTTCAACCAAAATCAACTTAATTTTATTCATGCATTTGTAGTTAAATCTATGTAAACAGACATATACCTATTTACCAAGGTTAACACACATTTATTAATTTTATATACCTATAATGTTCCATTACCCATGTTTAGATTGCTGTGAATTCCTCCTAACATGACCATAGTAGTTGTTCTCTCTTACCCTATCTTTAATACATTCTTCACATTCCATAGTTTTTTTTCAAAAGTTAATTCAATAGATGTTCCTCATTGCTGTTATGATAAAAATCCATCACTTCCTAAATTTCTGAAAATGTATCTGTTTTGCACTTTGAGACAAATTGAATGTCAGCAGTATATATTGTCCTCTCTGAAAGCAGCAGTGCAATGATTCTTTGGTATGAATTCTTTTCCAGCAAGTTTTAATGGACAAGCCATAAAACTGAAGTTAATTCAAACTGCTTATTTTCTTTGACTAGGAAAAATAATTTAGAAGAGATAGAGCACAATAATTTTGTATTAAATCTTAAATTTGTCAACATTGAATAAAAATACCTCATAGAGAGTTTTAAATTTTAATTACTTGTTACATCAATTAGATTTATAGAATACATTTATGCTTACTGTATTATTCTAAATATAAACGAGAATTAAAAATCTTTTAAATGGCAATTATAAATATTTGACTATGCAAAATCTTTTGTTACACATACAAGTATAGTGGCAATAATACACTGGTAAATCTTTACAGCAATTGAATTCACTATTTACGAAATAATACTTGATTATTTTTGAAAATTTGGAATGAACTACAATGATCAATAAATTAGTTCCAGTCACAAAAGAAACACAATAAATCTTTTTTGAATGATTTAGTGCATGGTATTTCGCATTGTTTTCCTTTAGGGACTCAAGTCAAAGTTGCACAAATGAAAAATTAATTGTTCTGCAGCATCTTTCTGCTAGGTGCAAAAATGCTACTATCGTTAATAATTTGTAGATCAACACAGTATCCAAAAAGGGGAATTAACTGAAAAATTAAGATTAAGCTATTTGTTCCTTTTTTTTTTTTGTGGAATAAAAGAAATAATGTGCAAATAAAAACCTAAGCAAATGTGTAATTATATAAGGAAAACTGACTTTTCAATAGAATAATATTTCTTATTATATATCAAAAAAAAAACTTGTTTCAGTTTGGTCTATGAAGTAAATGGACTAATGATTTTAAGTTTTAGACAAAGCCATTTGGATTCTCCCTTTACTCTTTTTCCCTAGGAAGATCTGTCACATAAACTTTGGTAGTGAACAATGTGATGCATCCACTAGGTCACAATTCAGGAATAGTACACCCAGCTGCTGCCACAGCAGCCTCAGCTATCAGCCCTTTCAAATATAAATTAAGAAAATTACCTTACCCAAGGGAGTGTTCACTTCCTGGTATGGCTTGCATTCAATGAGTAATTAATGTTGGGGTATGAAGACCCAGCATCAAAACTCCAAAGACATAAGGCCTTTATGTCTGTATTGCAGCAATACTTCTCTCCATTTTCAATCCTGCCACCTTCCTGTCCCTTTCAGAGGTGTTTATAACAAGAGCAGTCCCTGATAAACTGCATACTAATCTCCAATTCATAGGCTGTTTTGTAGGAGCTTAACCAAGAAAACTTCATTTCTGTACATTCCATTATGTGATAGTCTTGGTATGTATAATTTAAAGACTATATGTTTTGAAATTAGCTAGTCCTGAACTCTGTAGAGTCCTATAGTTACAGGTAGTTGGTTGCCTCAGGGATACCAAAAGTAACAAAGTATTTTTTCAGATCCAACAAAACATATGCAAATTGCCTAATGGATGTTTATTATTTTATTCTCCAATACATTATAGATCTGCTTTTAAGTATTTGAAAACCATTGCATTAAACCAATTGATACTTTGCTGAAATTATCAGGATTGATAAGGTACTAAGGAAATCAGACAAAAATGGGTTCTAATCATTGGTTTCTTTCTTATGCAATGTATGACCTTAAGGCAAGTCACTTAGTTTCTCTGGGTTTCAATTTTCTCTTCAATACAATGAACGTTTGTGGCCACCTGGGTGACTCAGTAGGTTAAGCCTCTGACTCTGGTTTTCCACTCAGGTCGTGATCTCAGGGTCTTGAGATCCAGCCCTTAGTAGGGCTCCACAATTAGTGCAGAGTCTGCTTGAGATTCTCTCTCTTCCTCTCCATCTGCCTCTCGCACTCATGTTCTCTCCCTTTCTCTCTCTCTCTCTCTAAAATAAATAAATAAATATTTAAAAAAAAGAGCATTTGAATCAACATGGTATAAATCTCCTTTCCAGAAGATCTAACAAGGAACAGATAATCCAGAAAAAAGAGGTAAGTACATAAAATCTATTCATGTGTTCAGTCAAATAATAGTGTGTTTATCCAAAAGTCACCACTTTGAGGTGATGACTGAGTGAAAGAAAAGGCATTGAGGGCCGTGGGACAAGCTCACCACAGGTTCCTCTGTGAGCATGGTGACAGATAATGTAGCACCATCACTGAAAAGCATTGCCCAGTTTCTGAACCAAATTCTCTAGTCTTCTGTATCTTGGTTAGCTACAAAAATGAGTTTTTTTTTGAGGGAAAGTGAATATTGTATTTGTGGGGCCAGAGTTAAAGAAGTTGTAGTTTCTTCGAATTTTTCATTCCCTTCTCCTGGCTGGATAAAGAGAACAGCAAGTCCTAGGGGCATGTAGAAACATGGATAAAGGCAATCTGCCAACCAGAGACATTGTCAGTGTACTATTATGTGTATGTGAATTTTTGTTGTCACTAAACTACTGACATTTTGTCTTGTTCATGATTGCTCTACTAATAATACTTACTCAAAGTTTAAAATTAATTTTGTTCAAAATATTTGCCCCTTAACTCCTACTTTCATTATACCGTGAGAGACAATTATATAAAAAAAATTACTAAAAAAAAAAAAAAATTACTGAATTCAATCATTATCTATAAACCTGTAAATAAAGCTTTATTCTTTTTATCTTCTTTTATTTTCTATTGTTGACTTTTTTATTTTCCATTCATAATAAGGCTTGGAGCCATCTTGATTTGATTGTATCACTTGTGAGATGTACAGCTGTATATACAATTTTGTGACAGTGTTTTTCTTTAAATTACTTCATAAATAATGTTCTTTGTCAATGTATAAACTACATCATAATGAAATATTTGAATATTTTTCTATTCTGTACATTTATCATAGTTTATTAAATAAATGAATTTATTAAATAAATAAATTCCAAGAATGAATTTTTAGGACACTTTTAATTTCTAGCTATTAGATACATTGTCTTGAGATTAAGTTTCTCGATTAGATTTTTTTTTTTTTTAGAGATTTATTTATTCATGAAAGACCTACAGAGAGAGAGAGAGAGAGAGAAAGAGAGTTAAAGGCAGAGACACAAACAGAGGGAGAAGCAGGCTCCACACAGGGAGCCCGATGAGGGACTCGATCCTGGGACTTCCACCATGGGCGGAAGGTAGCCACTCAACCACTGAGCTACTGGGGTGTCCATCTTGATCAGATGTTAAACAATGTTTGATCACAGCTGATGAACAGGTTGAATAGCAATTTAAATATTAGATAAATCTCACAGAGTTGATTTTCCTTTGAAATCTGAACATTCAACTACATAAATACAATTTCCTTTAGATAAATGGTCTAACCTGAAGTACCTTTTGTTGTTTTCAAAGTGTTTTTTTTTAAAGAACTACCTGTAGCTTAGGCAAATATACAAAGCATTCAACTCTTTAATATAACTGATGTATATATAATCAGAGGCAAAAATGTAGACATTGTATTTTATTCAGGAAACTCATACTATTAATTAATCCATTGTTTATAATGTATGGGACATAATTAATGATAAAGGATTTTAAGTAACTTACTATATTAAAATACCTAAATACAGAACAGAACAAAAATTTAGATCAGAAAACAATTTGTGAGTCTAAAAAATTTAGAAACAAATTAATAATTTTACAAGGAACAAAGGGTGCTAACATGACTGAATTTAACATTAAAAGTGTGTCTATTTCTAGGTAGGCACAGTAAAAATAATAGCTCAATCATAAATTCCATTTTTTTTCATAAAGAATATTGGCAAGATCATCTAGATAGGCAATTCTCCCTGTAAATTTTAGTAAAAGTTTTTATTTATAATCTTTTCTTCTACTATAGTAATCATTGAGAAACAATAGAAAACCTCTGCTACTCTGATATCTGGGGGTATATATTCCTATTATGATGCCTGTGGGTGATCATCACTGAAGAATACTATATTTCAACTGAATATTTTTAAAATTCAGAGAAAGTAATTTACACTCAAAGTCATTGTTCAGCAAGTTATGTAAAAGGCTCTTTTGGGAAGATCATTTGAGAAAAGGGACTAACACATGGCTATCTCCTTACTAACATACTCTTTTGTCTACAGGAGTACATATTTTATGCAAAGATCACTCCCATGGTTAATAAATAATGGAAGTAAGCTATCTCAAAAGGATAACGATAATTAGCAGATTATTGAACCTTGGTATTTCATTATTTTGAATATATCTAGGGTCAGCTACTCAAATCTCTGTGGCAATCAAACTGGAATAAATGAAAAAAGGAAATGGAATAAATGAGAAGTGGGTAGGGATTTTTGTTTAGAAAGAATTTTTGGCCTTTAAAATTAACCAGAAACTTTTAAAATAGTGCTATAATATATAGTACAATTAAAATTTAAATCACTTATTAGCTTGCCATCTAAAAATATGTCAAATTAATAATACTCTGCTTTCTAAGACTTAACATTCAGAGAAAAGGTAAAATTATAAATATAATTAAATAAAAGTGGCTATAAGTATAAATATATAATAAAGATTTAAAACTCAAAGTGATAAATTATTAATCATTTAACATGAACAACGTAGAGGTAGAGATATTGTGAAAAGAATTCAGTCAAGATTCTCCTATGCAAATGTAAAGCATCAGTAGAGAGCCCCATAGAATGCAGTTGTCTTTATCCTGCCAAATATATTTTAGAATGTTGATTTTCTACTGAAATGTACCTATGAAAAAGGATGTAGTGAATTAGCAGATATGTCACTTAAAATATATCAAAATTATCAAATAGTTGAGAAATAAAACCAGGTAGAACATGCTTGAGGAATCAGATTTTGTTCAAACTTACTGGGGAAAGAATTCAGAAAGAAAATTAAATATAATATCTAATGATACAACAGATCTGGTAAACATGAGTAAAAAAGTGAAATTGCACTTGCTGAGCTATCTGGCTTTAAAAGCAAAAAGAGTTGAAGTTGGTGTTAACTAGCTCTTAGTTTTTAGATATTATTCATTCCTTCTTTCAACAATGAAAATTCACTGTATCAAGCACAGGGTTTATCACTTGGGAAAAAAATATTAAATTTGGCGCTTGAACCTAAATGCCCCCATTCTAAGAAGAAATATAGAAAGAAGCATACAAACTAGAACCTAGGGCTCTAGGTGGTTGAGAAAATAAACATGAGGCATCCATCCAATTTCCTCTTTTTACTCTTTATATGTCCCAATCCATTCATCAGAATTACATTTTTAAAAGTTAATCACCTCATATGGTATCCTTGTATTACATCCATTAATTATTAGTATGGAATGACTCCTCATTCCATTTAGGATAAACTCAATATTGTCTTTTGTTTCCTGATAGCCTCATGGGATTTCTGCCCACGTAAGTCCCCCCACTCCATCTGATACTCATCTTCCCCTTGCCTTCTGGACACATTGGATTTTTTTCACTGTTTCCAGATAACATCAGATATGCCATAAGCCCTTTGGAATTACTGTTCCTTCTCCCTCTACCTTCATTGATTAGGTCTTCCCATTGTCACCTCTACCTGTGGCCACTCACAATTCAAGTGGCAATTCCAGTGATGTTGCACAGAGGGATTTATACAGATCATCTTCCCCAAAGTTGTCCAGTTTTCTTTTTTCTTTTTTTTTATTAGTTGTCCAGTTTTCTAAAGACTACTATAGTTTTACAACTCTTCTTTCTTTGTAGCACTTATTACTATATGAAATTATATTTGTATGCATTTATTTACTTCTTTTTTATTTGACTCTCTTCATTAAAATTTAATTTTCTTGATAGCTTAGATCTGGTATGTCTGGTTCACTGCCTTGTTTCAAACTATTAGAACAATTTTGGCACATATATATATATACTTTATATATATATATACACATATATATATAAGTACTTAATAAAAAAAGATATTGAACTGTTTAGTGAATGAATGAGGACTACAAAGAGAAATACAAAGCCCTTATTGGGCATGAGTGGAGTCTTAAGAATGAGTAGAATTTAACTAAAAACACAGTCCTCCACTGTTGATAATAATAGTGTGTCAATATCAGGTCATTATATGTTACCAATGCATCATACTAACAAAATGTTAATGACAGGGGAAAGTGGGTGTGGGACATACCAGAACTCTCTGTACTGTCTTTTCAATTTTTCTGCATATCTAAAACTGCCTGAACAATGACATCTATGTAAAGTCATATCCACAAAAAAAAAAAAAAAAAAAAATAGTGGTGGAAATACAGTATCATGGCAAAAGATCAAATGATGTTGAGAATGTCTCTGACCACATCAGTACAAAACCTAATATTTTTACTTACAGAGATAAGGGTATAATCACTTTTAGTTTGGGTTACCCAGAAGTAAATCCTGAGATAAGCGTTCATGTGATAGAGAGATAATAGGAATTATTCCTTCTGGAATAACTGGTGGGGAGGACAGAAGTGAAACTAGGAACACAAAAATGAGCACAGGTGGGTTCTTGAGCAGTCTCATGGAGAGTCACTGGTCCCACAGGGGAGACCTGCAGACAGTGTGAGTCATCTTTCAGAATATCTTTGGGAAAACAAGGCAGATGGAGCATTTACACACCACAGTTACTGGTTATACCTGCTCAAGGTGAAATAAGGTACTCTTAAATTTCCATAAATGTCCAACTTGGGTGAGGCAGACAAACTGGGGCAGTCTGAGGTTACCACCAGACAAAAACACAGGTACTGGCTGTTGGGAGTACAAGCATCCTGAAAGCTGGAAATGGTAAAAAGGTCTAAGGAGATTTATGGAACAATGACGCTGATTTGATTGTACAGCTTAAAATCTTTGAGCTACCTACTTAAATACTACTAGTATATACAACCTGGAATTATTTCAGAAGAAAGATTCCTACTTATAGCGATCATGTAGTCCAATTGGTTTTGCCATTTGAATTGCCTTACATGTCTAACTGTAGTGTTTTTGTTTTGTTTTGTTTTGTTGGTCTTTAGATATTTATTTATTTATTTATTTATTTATTTATTTATTTATGAGAGAGAAAGAGAGTGAGAGAAAGCACAAGTGGGGGAGAGGGAGAAGCAGACTCCCCATCAAGGAGCGAGCCCGAGGGGCTTGACCCCAGAACCCTGGCATCATGACCTAAGCCTATGGCAGACACTTAACATATTCAACCACCCAGAAACCCGTCTTAACTGTACTGGTACATTTTTCTTCTTCTATGTTAATAATTAACAGAATTTAGAATACATCACATTGCTGTACTTGCTTCTGTAGTTTCTGATTCAATAGACTTGAAGTGGGGCTTAGAATTTGGATTTATAAAGTTTTCAGGTATGCTGACACTGCTAATCTGAAGAATCGCCATTCCTCTGTTATACATTTCTATAATATTATTAATGGTTATTTTGAATATTAATGAGTACTTGAAGTTATGAATGTGCTTGTTTTGTATAAAGAGTATTAGTTCTAGTAATTATGGAGTCTTATAATGTTTTATCATATTAAAAACACCCACTGATTTGATTTTAATGATTGGAATATATTTTACACTTTTGTAATATATCCTATTAAGAGAAATGATTATATGACTTTTTTGTTTGTTTTATTTTTACAAATATCTTGTCAGTAGTTAAGAAACATAAGAGATTGCAAACGCAGGAGCTAAATGTGTACTGAAATAAATGGTATGTCAAAAATGCTACTGACAGAAGCTACTGACACTGGGATTATAATTGTTAAATAGTACACATACAAAAAAAAAATGAAACCACTGAAAGAATATACTGTAAAAAAAATGAAGGCCAAAGAATTTAATTTTTGTTCCATAGTGGAATCTTGATTGGATATGAATTTTTTAGTTACTCTAGTATATTATAAATTTTCTATAAATTCTTAAATTAGGAGGATGAGTGCATTAATCATAGTATTTTACTTCCACTTGAAATATTGTGTAAACTTCCATTTTAGGTCAAAAATACATTAAACTCCATAAACTATAACTTTGTGTATTAGAAAAATATGTCCATTAACCAAAATGCCTAAAAATAATTTTCTACTTTTATAAGTCTTCAAAGATGAGACCAGAGTTACTTACAAACAATTACTCTGAAAGATTATAGTTTCTTTCAAATGAAAACTAGGTGTAGTGAAATCATCCATATATATTCCTATTACAAAACTGCCATAGACTAAATTGCATTTACTGTTTCCATGAATAAAGTTTCCCTTATTGGGATTTGGTTTAAGTATTAGACATCTTTACTACTCTCTTAAGAATGTGTTTTAAAATAGTCTCCTTTGGGGGTGCCTGAGTGACTCAGTCAAGCATCTGCCTTCCGCTCAAATCAGGATCCTGACATCCTGGGATTAAGCCTCCAATCAGGCTCTCTGCTCAGCAGTAAATCTGCTTCTCTCTCTCCCTCTCTAATTTCTCTTGCTCTCTCTCAAATAAATAAATAAAACATTTAGAAAAATAAAAGAAATAAAATAGTTTCCATGTTCTTTTAATTATGTGACTCTCTGCACTATTTCAATCTTGAGTTTTGCAGTAGATTGACTGTAGATTTGACTTTGCAGCGTAACCTTAGTGTGGTGGTAGGCCTTAGTTCCTTTTTCTTTGTTCATAAACAATTAAATACAGACCTTTCTTCAGTCTTTCAAGAATTTTTATTAATGCATATTAAACATTAATAATCTATATTATTAATTCTTACATATATTATTTGAATATAGAGAATTGCTGTATGGTTGCATTTTTAACAATATTTCCAATTTTATAATGGCAACTTTAAAGGGTTCCTTCTTGCCTCATGCATTTATAGTCATTCATTCTTAGGGAGCCCTGACAGCTATTCAATATTCTCCATAAGCAGAAAGAAGTACAATTTGAGCAAAGTACTGTGAACTACAAAGAATATTAGAAATATATAATTAAGATCAGAAATTTAATCACCATATAAAGTCAATTATTTAAAATCTCCGTTATTTCCATGCCAAATCTCACCTATACTTCAGCTTTTTTTTCTTTTTTTTAATATATTTTATTTATTTATTCATTCATGACAGACACACAGAGAGAGAAACAGAGACACAGGCAGAGGGAGAAGGAGACTCCCTGCAGCAAGCCCAATGCGAGACTCCATCCGGGGATCCTGGGATCATGACCTGAGCACAAGGCAGATGCTCGACCACTGAGCCACCCAGGTGTCTCTTCAGCATTTTTTTTTTAACGCAGCTAAAAAAATAAAATAAAAACATAGATCTCTGAAAGACCCAGAAGTATACTAGAAATAATTTGATGAACCTCAGCTACCTTAAGCATATCTCTTGTTAATAGCATCAGATCACTTACTTTAAGTTACAACTGCTGACCCTGGCCCAGGCACAGGGGTTGAAGGATTGCAAAATATGCATAAATCAGCAGAGCATCTTAGTGAAGCTACAGAGCTCGCTTAGCTGCTAATCGTTTACAGAGCTTGTTTGACAGATATTTCTTATCATTACAATGGCTTGGTCAGAAACCACTATCTCTACTGGAAAGTTTCCAATCACAGCATACTCTTTGTTCCCCTGAGAGATGGGAATTACCTATAACATAAAAATATACATTGTGAATTCCTGCATGAGAATTTATGGAGAAAATCAATTCATTCTGCTTTGGCAGTCACACATTTGGGCAACCTGAATTGCAATATTCTCTGATACTTTCCCACCTTCAACCCTTTGAACTTTAGATTTCGTTTTTCTAGGAAAAACCAATTGAAATACATTTCCTATATCTCATGTTCTCATTTTTTCTGAATCTCTTCTTTACACTTATTGTCAATTTAAACTCTTCCACTTTTTTCAACTACTCTTCTAACTCCTTATCCTTTTTTGTATTTTTAATATGTATGCCTAGGTCAACCTTGCTCTCTCTGACACCCTGGATAGCTCTTCCCATTCTACCCCATCACTCGCTAACATTACAATCTACTCCTCAGCATTAGTGACATAATGCAAACTGGATTACATAGGAATAAATAATACTAGCTTTGGTTAGGTTGGAGCAAAGAGTGTGAAGATTGAAGGCTTTCCAAGGCTGCTTTGGAGGCCAGGCTCTGTGAATATGAGTTTAAACAGGGCAGCCCGGGTGGCTCAGCGGTTTAATGCCGCCTTCAGCCCAGGGCGTGATCCTGGAGACCCGGGGTTGAGTCCCACGTCCGGCTCCCTGCATGTAGCCTGCTTCTAGAACTCTCTGCCTCTGTGTGTGTGTGTGTGTTCTCGTGAATAAATAAAAAAAATCTTTAAAAATAAATTTAAAAAAATAAAAATAAATAAATATATGGAAAACAAATGGATAAAAAGGAACAAAGTATTCAGAAAAACAACAACACATCAATGCTAAAATGGAGGTGCCTATGGTTTAAATAGTATTTCTTATTTAAGTTCATCCATTCAGAATTACATTAAAACTATAATTGATATACATGGGAAAACTTCAAAATTAATTAGAAGCTTTCAAAGGAAGAGTAAAACTTGGTCATTTTTTTCTCATGAATATTCATTAACAGTCTCTTTTGCTTCCTTGAGAAATACTTATGAGAATATAGTCTTTATTTTCAATAAAAATGTACATGAGATTATAACATACATAATGTTAAGTAACTTTTCTTCATACCTAAAGAATATTCTCATATTAATGCATAAAGTTAAATCTCATTCTATTGAAGAGCTATATTGTGGTATGTATTCCACAGTACTACTACGTGTTCCATGTGATTGATGATTACTTATCTAGTTTCATATTAATATAAATCAAGCATTTCAAGTATTTTCTGTCCTCAGAGATATAAAAATTCTTCATTGAAGATTCTTGTACTTGAGCATATCCATAGAATCAATTCTTAGAAGTTGATTTTCTGGGGCCAAGAATTATGTGTCTTGTGTCTATCCCACTTGAATTTTCTCACACTTGGTTCCTTGACATTAAGGTACCAGTTTAATGTCACCCTCTAAGGCCTGCGTGGACAACATAGTACTTTCCTCTCTTCTCACTCTATTTTATTTCCATCATTGCACTTACCACTAAGTGACATATACTCCTAATACATAAGTCATTTTTGGCCTACTTATTGTTCTCTACCACTAGGATGTTAAGTGCTCTGAGAACAGAGACTATTTTATGACTTGTTCACCACTGTGTATCAGGCATATGGTAGGCAGTCAACAAAGAGTTGTTAAATAAATAAAATGATCTCAACCAGTATCATGGTAGCATATTAACAACACCTTATTTGCCACTAAGAAGAGAATAAATAGAAATTATCACTAGTACTGTTTTGAGTTTCAGTCCTTAGGCCTCTCCCATTATTCACTGTCTAGGTGACCTCATGTAGTTTAATGGCTTTAAATATGATTTACACACAAATGACTACTAAATGAACATTATTGGCTCAGATACAAACTCCAAAGTCATATAACACAGTCTATAAAATAATTCCACCTGGACACTGAGTAGGCACCTCAATATTAACATGTCTAAAAGCAAATTCCTACTTATATTGCCATCTGTTCTTCCCACAAGCTTCCCCATGTCAGTAAATGACAATCTCATTCTTCCTGTTGCTCTGGATAAAATCCTTGGTAATAGCCTTGTCTCCTCATTTATAAACTGTCAGCAAATCCGGCTGGTATTCCTTCAAGAATCCATGAAAAATTCATTCTGGAGTCCGTGCTACCCCTCCTTAGCACCTCCATTACCAGCATCCCTGTACAAACACAGTCATTTCCCATTTGGACTATTACAAAAGCCTCTTTACTGGTCTCCCTGCTATGCCCTCATCCCCCTACAATCTGTTCTCAAACAAGTAGCTGGCAGATAGTTTCTAAAGGTAGATCAGGTCACATCAATCCTTTGCTAATAATCAAAATTAACATCACACAAATAATAACTCATGTTGATATGTTTCCCTGGATAGGATGCTACAAGAAGGGCACATCACCTTTCCAGCACTTTTCCCAAAATTCATAACCTCAGTCTAATCATGAGAAAACATCAAACAGAAATTGAGTGACATTCTGCAAATTACCTTACCAGTATTTTTCAAACATGTCAAGGTCATGAAAGAAAATGAAGAATGGTCACTTACTATAGATTGAAGAGACATGGCAAATACATAAGATAGTGTATACTGGATTGCATCCTGAAATATAACAAAGCACATTAGTGAGGCAAATGGAGAAATCCAAATAAAATCTGTAGATGATATCATTGTATCAATGATAATTTATTAACTTTGATTAAAGTACCATGTTTAGGCAGGTCTCTGCTCAAATGCAACGTTAAGACTGAGGCCTTCCCTGACCATCCTTCAAAAAATACCTCTTCCTCAAAAATGCCATTAGCAGTCATTCTTCTATTTACTTTTCTTTATTTTCTTTCATAGCACCAGTCATATTAAATAGGAATTTATTTATGTGTTTTTTAATGATTTTCTCCCATTACTCTCTGAGACCAAGAACATATTTTATTCACCGCTTTATATTTTCAGTTTTTACATTTTTCTCTGTCATGTAATAGACAACCAATAAATATTTTTTGTTACCGTAAGATCTCACCTATCATGGAAAACAAACTCAGAAACAGAGAGTAGATTGGTTGTTGCCAGAAAGTGGGGGGTAGGGGAAATGAGCAGATGTTGGTCAAAGGGCACATACTTTCAGTTATAAGCTGAATAATTTCTGGAGATCTAATGTGCTGCATGGTGACTATAGTTAACAATATTATATTATATGCTTGAAAGTTGCTAAGAGAGTAGATCTTAAAACTTCTTACCACACACACACACATATACACAAGGCAACTGTGTGGAAATAGATGTGTTATAACCTTATCTTGGTAGTAAGGTAATAATCTTATTTAGGTGACCTTATTATGGCAATTTTGTAATATATACGTATATATCAAATCATCGCACTGTATACCTTAAGCTTATACAATATCTTATGTCCATAATAGCTCAATAAAGCTGGAAAAATAAATATTTGTTGATTGTATGAGAGAAAAAACAAGAGTTGATGGAAAATCATGAAAAACAGAATGATTAAAAACTTAAAAATTATCATTAGATTGATTTCTTTTCCATTTGTATATTTAGCACTCTAATTTATCTAGCAGATAGATACTAAAAATACACAATTTCCTAAATGGTTAAAATACATAGTTTTTTTTTTAAAAGATTCTATGTATTTATTTGAGAGAGAAAGAGGGTGAAAGAGAGATCAGGAGCAGTGGAGAGGGGTTGAGGGAGAAGCAGACTCCCTGCGGAGTGGGGAGCCTGATGTGGGGCTCAATCCCAGGACCCTGGGATAATTAACTGAGCCAAAGGCATATCTTAACTGTCTGAACCCCCCAGGTTCCCAAATATATACAGAATACATCATATTCTTTAAGACAAACACAACCAAAGAGTCCAAACTCGTATCTATATTATCATATGAATTCAATAATTTGTAGGACAAATTAGTAAATGGACACATGAATGAAAAATATGGGTACAATTTCTCTTCTTGTACTCACAAGGGTTTAATTATGTTCAATTATTCATTTTATGTAGAGTTCCAAAAGACAGGCAAATTTCAAAAGAAGGTAATTAAGTAAGCAATATAAGAAAGAAATTATCCATCATCAATAGCTGTTTTACTTCAGGTACTCATAGAACGCTTTCAAAAGAATGCTTTTCAGAACATTGGTAACCTTTAAGGATAATAATTGCATGTGTTAATGAATCAAATAATGAGTTGTTTTACTAAATTCTCTAGTTCTTGCTCTATGATTCTATAGGGAAGTTCTATGGTATCCTGAAAACCAGTCATTTCAATAATGTAATACCACACTGTGAAGTAAAAGTGTATCATAGTGGTATGAAGTTTTAGCATACTCCCGAGTTACCTCAGAATCACAAAGCAATTAGCCAATAATGTTAAAAAGTTATGGCTAATTTAACTAATGGTTAATGGAGCCTAGTAAAACTGTCAGAATGGATGAGCCCAGGGAGATTTGGTGCAGGAACACACATTAAAGTCAGGGTCCTTTATCTCTGTTCAGAGTTTAATCAGTGTCTGGAATGATAGGCTTTTATAGTGATATGCCAAAAGTATGGTTTTTGTTTTTAATCTTTTTTGTTTTTAATCTTTTTAAGTATGAATAGGAACTAAAAAGAAGGCAGACATTTGTCACTAAGTGTCTTGTATCGGTCACAAAATTATGCTCAGGCAGTCCCTAAGAAAGCATAGTTTTCCATGACTACTAGTAGCTTTAATGGATATAAATAAGATCCTTCTTTCCTTTATAGTTTGAAAATACAGCAATAACTATATTTGTGATTTATTGAATGACAATGCAGTACAATTAAATAAAAGACTGATTGAAATGACATAAAAGAGAACATAGAGGAGATAGATTTGCAGAACTGAGTCTCTCAAAAAGGTTAGAAAAAAATGGCAGTCTCTTCTAGACAATAGTTTTGAAGTCCCTAGCTAAAGGGCAATGCACTGTTCTTTACGAGCTTCATGTTTTATTCATTAAATGGTTTGAGTTTGTAGAAGAAGTTATGTGTTTTCACAAAGCTTATGTTATAGATCCTTTACTCCAGGAAAACTCAGCTTCCTACTGTGAGAAATTCACTTGTTTCCAAAGTACCAAATTTAAGTAATGCATGAGAATGTGGATTTATATACCAGAGAGGAAAAAATTCTGCACAAGAAACTGGAAAAGATAGTCGTTAGAGAAATGCACCAATTAGTTAAACTATTTCAGCAAAGTTTGGGATGATTCTAGTTCACTGCTAAGAGAAAGTTTCAGTGTGTTCTTTGACTTCTATTAAGAGTTTTTTATAGGTATCTGGAATAAAACTTCTGTGACAAATTTATTGCATGTAAAGATATTTGATCTGTGACATTTATTGCATGTAAAGAGCAACTCTCAATGGTGTGGAGAGCACATCTGAAATAACAAAAGGATGAACCTGGTTCCCAGTTTCTTTTCTTTTCATTTTTTTTTAAGATTTTATTTATTTATTCATGAGAGACACACACACACACAGAGAGAGGCAGAGACATAGGTAGAGAAAGAAGCAGGCTCCGTGCAAGGAGCCCGATGTGGGACTTGATCCTGGGACTCCAGGATCATGCCATAGGCTGAAGGCAGGCACTCAACCGCTGAGTCACCCAGGTGTCCTAGTTGCCAGTTTCTAACATAAAAAGACACTACACCAAAACATCTATTTAATATAAAAATGGACAAAACGGTATCAATGACATGGCAAAAATCAAATTATTAATGGCAAATAAATCAAAATTTCTTTAGAGTTATAATAAAGGCTTCTAAAGTCTAATGGAGTTACCCAAAATAATGTTATGAATTTTAAAAATATATACAATATATCGATTCTCAAATGAAAAATTATGTATTTATGTATATTGGGCTTTGACTATTGAGTGTACAATCTGCTAAGGTCTATGTGTACCACTGTGAAGAAGTGAACAAAAATGTTTGCAATTTGTACTCTGAATGAATAAAAAATTACATATGTATTTTTAATGAGTCAGACTATAAGTTTTAGTAGATTATAATAACTCCTGATATAGTTGAAATTTGATATAAGATTAGAGTTAAAGTCAGTCTAACTCTAATAAAGGGTATGGTTTCAATGTTTATGTCCCTCCAAAATTCATATGTTGAAATCCTACCTCCCAAAGATGAGGGTTATTAGTATATGGATACTTTAGGGGATGTTTAGGTTATGAAGGTGTGGTCCTCATGCATGGGATTAATATCTTTATTAAATTACCCCAAATGAGTTTGCTTACTCCTTCTGTGTCATGATATAATAAGAAGTCTTTGACAGGAAAGGACCCCCACCTGACCATATTGGCATCCTAATTTCAACTTCCAGACTCCAGTACTGTGAACAACACATCTTTCTTGTTTGTAAGCTAACTAGTCTGTGGTATTTTATTTAGCAGCTGAATGGACTGAGATAAGGAGGAATTGCTAAGCCTTAAGGAACTTAAAGTAGGTGGAGTTTGGGTAGAATTTCAGAAGGTGAATGTGATGAGAAAAATATATTAGGCCATTTTGTTAACAGCAACTCATCTATTCATTTATTTAATAAGACAAATAGGAAATATCTGTTTCACAGGTAATACAATATGCCCTAGAGATGCAAAAACAAGTACATTAGACAAGGTATTTGCACTTAAGATGATCACAGTTTAGAGAGAAAAGCAGATAATATAACATTTTTACGTTAGCCATAAAAGTACAAATGATTTATTATTAATGGATAGGGGTGAAGCTCATAGCCAAGCCTGAAGTTGTCAAATTAGATTTTCAGAGGATTAATAGAAGTCATAAAAGTTAAATAAATTTAGTCACAAAGCAGACAGAGGGAAGTTAAAGACACAGTTCATAAATAATATGGTATACGGTAAGCAAAGTAAGAAGTCTGAGGTATTAATGGAGCAGAGATTGCAAGTCATATGGCTTTGAGAGACAAGATGGGTTGGGGATGTATGGAAAAGACCATCCTACAGCTTCCAGCAGGTCAGAAAAAGTGAGATGCACAGGAATACAAGACTCACTGAACTTGAGAAGGGATACAATTCAGCTAGTTCAGGGAAATGCTCTACTTGGTGATAAAGTACATATAATCTTCTCAGTACCTTCTTTATCCATCAAGATGACACTCTTGAGATTGACAAGTTTATCTTGCCCTATGGATGGGAAAGGGGCTACATAGGAGTCCTTTTGCACCTACTCAAATTTGGTTTTCACTCCGGCCATATCATTAACATCCTGGGCTCAAATTCTGCCCTTACACAGAAATGCTACTGCCATTCCTCCAGTTTCCCTAACTCGAAACATGGAATTATTTACTTGTCCACTCCAACTTTCCTCAGTGTCCCCATATATAAAGTTACCATATATTATCAATCTTGTTTCCTAAATATTTCTCTAAACTCTCTACTTATTCACTGGTATCACTATAGTTTCTCTCATCCTCACCTTTCCCCTGACTTTCACTCCCTGCTGACTCACTTCTCTGATTTCAATCTTAATTCTTTAAATTTATTTTACAGCGTATAGCTAGAGTAATCTTTCTAAAACACAAAATTGAATATGATAATCCCACACACAAATCTTTTGATTAAATGTGACTTAATCATAGCTGGGTCACCTTTAAGAGGGTTTTAAAGGTTTAGACCTTCTCAACAAATAAGAATATGTCTTAATCTTAGCTAGGTCACCTTTGATAAGGTGTTTTCAAGGTTTGGACCTTCTCAAAAATGAGAACAATATACCCATATGCCATAATTTTTATTTTATTTTTTTAATTTTATTTATTTATTCATAAGAGACACAGAGTTGGAGAGGCAGAGACATAGGTAGAGAGAGAAGCAGGCTCCATGTAGGGAGCCTGATGTGGGACTTGATCTCGGACTCCAGGATCACATCCTGGGCTGAAGGCAGGTGCTTAACCACTGAACCACCCAGGCATCCCTGCCATAATTTTTCATATAAACAGTCAGGAAATACATTGAACTGAGGCTTATACATTGATGTATTATGATGGGTACACAACCTCTATATTAAAAAAAATCACTTTTTCAATGACTTGCCATGGCTACAGGATAAAATCAGAACTCTACAGTTTGCCCTAAGGAGTCCCCATTTCTATCCTGACTCATCTCTCCCTACTTTCCTCTCCATTTGAATGAGCCTTACTCTAATTTCAGAAAATTTACACATAATTTTCCCAAACTCTGTAATCCTTTTCCAACATCAGGACCTACCTGCACATTGCTAAAGCTTTATTTAAAGTTCTTCCTAGAAAGTTTCTGTTCTGCTATAATTTTCCTATCTGATCAACATATCAGCTATCATGGTATTTATTTGATTATTTTGTGTCTTCAAAGCCATAAGCTCTACTTTTGTATCCATGTCATGCATAGTGTGTGGTGTTCTACATCTTCTCAATAAATTTGTTAAATAAATGAATATTGGTATAAAAAAAGGTGATATATTAGTTAGTGTTGTCTGCCAAATTGCAACATAACAAACAAGTCGAAATTTCAATGGACTACAGTAAAACAATATTTCACAATCTTGGGGCTATCTATCAGCTACGGTTTTTCTAGTATTATCAGTCTTGGATAGGCAAGCATGGACTCCTGGCATAAGGTTGGGTTTAAAATATGCATTGCCAATGGAAGCAACGTCAACTCCACTGGGATAAAAATTTATTATTGATATGTGTGTGGGATTTTAGATATTATGATGATTTGTCTTCTTCCAAAGGGCCACAATATAGAAACAAAAATAGAATACTTGTGGTATTAAAATTTCATGAGTGAGAGAAGGCATTTAGGGAAAAAAATGGTCTAAAGGATTTCTTTAGAGAAAGTCAATAACATCATGAAGGTGGAGATATACTAGTTTAGGTTTTTTCATGTGTTTTCATTCTATAATTTATGGTGTATGGCTACCTGTAACACATTTCTCTTCAGTACAGAGACCAAAAGCTCTGAAAAGTCAAGTCAAATCACTCATACACAGAGAGGTTCTGTGTGCATTATTTCTCCTTACATTCTATTGGAGAGAGCAAATCACAAGGCCAATATTTAAAGGGGCAAGAAAGTTTACTCTGGGTATTCTAAAAGGAAGCCCTGTAAATTCACCAAACAAAGGGTTTGGATTAGTAATTACATTATAAACATGAATGGAGGATTAGATACAATAATCCAATCTAATACATTTGAATTTTGGAGTTCCAGATTGAGTATAAACAATTTAAAAAGCTGTCAGTCTTTGAGATAGGACTGTATTGAGATAACGCAAGTATTTGAGATAGGAACAGATTTTTAAAAAATAGAGTTGAAATTTGCAAAACAAAAGAAGTTTCTTTCTATCACCTTTGTTTTCTTCCTGAATTTACGTTCTGACAGTCTGACTGTACAAAATCTTGTCAGTTGACAGTATACACCGTTTTGAATTTATTGAGCTCTCACATGATATCTGGAACATTTGCAAAGTCCCTCCATTTTAAGCTACACTAAATAATTCAGGAGTTAAATTATATAAACTGAAAATAATAATTCATAGAGCTTATTATTTAAAACATTAACAGAAAACTGTATATCATATCCCTATGACTGAAATAATCATGCCAATATGCATAACTTACTATGAAATGATATCATAGGTAAAGTTACGGGGTGGTCTATATTATCCATCAATAGGATGGAAATAAATACTTCATAGACAATAAACTCAGACCAAAACTTATCCCCTAAAGAAAAGCAGCTAATATGAAGGTTCATTGACTTTACATATACCATAAGAACAGTACCAAAACCTTTTTTTACGGACTTGGAAAAAGTCATTGATTATTAAAGCGAACACTTGGGACACCTAGGTGGCTCAGCAGTTGAGCACCTGTCTTTGGCCCAGGGTGTGATCCTGGAGTCCCAGGATCGAGTCCCACATCGGGCTCCCTGCATGGAGCCTGCTTCTCTCTCTGCTTGTTTCTCTGTCTCTATCTCTCTCTGTGTCTCTTATGAATCAATGGGAAAATCTTAAAAAAAAAAAAAAGTAAACACTTAAAACATTTAAGCAGTTCTAAATAATAATAATAATGATAATACATCTGCAACACTAAAGTGTCTTAGGATTTAAAATGAAGCCAACAAATACAGTAATAAAACACTTTTGTTTTTTTTTTTTTTTTTTATAAAACACTTTTGATTCTTTCATCTAGACAACTATGTAAAAGAAATTTACAGAGTAAAACACAGTTTGGAATCAGATGCCAACCACCAGTTAGAATGTGGTTAATCATGCAAACTTTGATGCTTGGGCTGCCTTCTAATTCTACTTCATTAGTCATGGAAAGATTCACTTTACTCATTGAACACTGAAGAGCAAGTATTCAACAGATATTATTTATTCTTTTTTTTTTTAAGATTTTATTTGACAGAGAGAGGATGCATGATTAGGGGAGTCTGCAGAGGGAGAGAGAGAAGGAGAGGGAGAAGCAGGCTCCCTACTGAGCAAGAAGCCCAATGAATTTGGGACTCCATCCCAGGACCCTGGGATCATGACCTCAACTGAAGGCAGATGCTTAACTGACTGAGCCACCCAGGCAGCCCAAGTGTTAATTATTCTTATTTAACTACTAGATTTTATCCTCTAACCTCCCGGAGCATGTAGCAAATTTTTTCTCTGTAAAGGGACACAGTAAATAATTTCAACTTAGTGGAACATACTGTCTCTGTCTCAACTACTCATCTCTGTCGCTGTCATGTGAAAACAGACAATACACAGTGAGTGGTTGTGGCTGTGTTCCAAAGAACAATATACCTGAAGGAGCAAATAAACAATCACACTTAAGAATTGTGTCTGGGAAAGAAAGATACGGAAAAGGCAGAAATTTAGCCCTCTTTCTTGTTTAAGCAACTAAGATTCAAAGATTGTTCCTTACCATAATATAACCAATCTGTCCTTTATACATACCCTTATCTTAATAGCTGGAAAGAAAAATAAATGACATGGAGACAGTTTATGCTGTTTATAAGAGAATAAGAAAGTCTTATTTTCTCATCATAGAAGATGAAGTTATCTGCTAAGAGTAAAGATCAAAGTTTTTGCTTAGAACATTCGAAGAAAAGAGGAAATATAGCCATTCTTACTGTGTAAGAGAGGAGAAAGTTACATAGAAATAACGAGACTCATGGCCATTAATTACTGAGCGACTAGCTAATATATAAGGCTACAGATTTGTGGAGATACCTTTATTTTAATGTGTTATGTGAATGTGCATATGTAAGCATGTGTGCGCGTGTGTGTGTTTGTATTATCACTCAGTGGCCTCTATGTGAGCACACAAAAGTCAGACATCTGGTTTAGTGCTGATGATTTCCCAGGTCAACATGAGTAAATGACATGAGGTCATGGGCAAGAGGACAGGAGGGATCCCAAAACTGGCAAGAAAATGGTTCAAGTGAAATAATCCTAAAATTGAAACTAGAGAAGGATGGAAAGGAAGAAATGTAGGAATGTATAAATTAGTGAAAATAGAAGCAGTCAATTCTGTAAAAAGTAAGTAGTGTATTGGAAGTAATAGAGAAATGGTTGAAAACTTGTAATCAGAAAACATTTGGATGAATTCAGATAAAGAACATCTCTGGAATGTTACCCAGAGTGTAAGCTTATGGACCTGCAAGTGCTTTTGAACAGTAAGGAAACTGACTCTCTCATCTCTAGGACACGTGGGGCATGGAAGGTTAAGCACCATTGGAACAAAGTGGGCATACGTGCTTTATTTTTCCCCATCTCTTTAAAAATCCAGTGGTTAGACAGCATAGATTTTTAAGGTAATTTATTCTAGAAGAGAAATGAATAAGAAGCAGTACACCAAATGAGTGATTTCCACAAGTTCATGAAATTCAAAGACATACGAGAGCTTGTTGATTGATGAAGAGAGCTTGAAATATCATATGCACAAGGTGGTGCTGCAGTGGAGGTGAGCCAGTCTTACTGAGAACTTAGGGAGACTTTGCTTTCAGAGTTCATGGGTACACAAAACTGAAAGATAAAAAGCAATTGTAAGTAGGGATTTAAAATGGACATGCCTGTCAGCTATGAAATAGTAATATGATTGAACCAAAAACTGTTTTGAGAATAGTTACACCAGTCTGTCCCCTTGTCTGCCCACTCCCCCCCTCAACACTTGAGGACAGCAGCCAGGCTTTTCTATTTAACTGTAAAAACAAAACAAAAACAAAACAAAACAAAACCCTGAGGGTAATTTGAAAGAACTTTCAGGGGCACCTGGATGGCTCAGTCAGTTAAGCATCTGCCTTAGGCTCAGGTCATGATCCTGGCAATCCTAGGATCCAGCACCTTGGGGGTCCCTGCTCTTTGTGGAGTCTGCTTTTGACTTTCCCTTCGCCTGTTGCTCTTCCTGCTTGTCATAGCAGTCTTTCTCTCTCTGTGTAAAATAAATAAATAAAATATTACTAAAAAAATAAAATAAAAATAAAATAAAAGTTCTTAGAAATTAAAGATATTAATGCAAAAAATAATAGATAAAGTTTAAATGACAATTATCTTTCAAAAAAGAAATTGTAGAGCTAATGAAGACTAGAGTCTTCATCATAAAAGTACTCATGAAGTCCCATATAGTATGAAAAACAAAATGAAAGAAAACAAATGAATCCCATCTAGCAACTTCATTTGGATACTTCTATGAGACCTCAAAAAGACACAAAAGATTCTTTATCTTCCCAAAGGCAGGGGGGTGGGGTGACAGCAGGCCACTTAGAAATCACGTTAGCATTCATTCATCTTAAAATGTATGTCAGAGGAAAATAGAAAATGAGTTGAAGATGGAAAAATTACCTTGATCGAAGAATTCAGTACTCTAATAATACAAAGATAGTTCTTGCTAATTATCGATAAAAATAAAGATATTTGTCAGGTATACAATCAGAAATGTTATCTCTTTCATACCTCTCTGAAATATATTAATTGAGGTAATATTCAGTAAAAGGAAAAGGAAGATAAGAGAAAAGGCATAGCTGCTCTGATACTCTTCCTCTAACTGGTAGGAACACTGAAAGGAGGCCTTAAATGGGACAGATCTGTAGCAGGCTAAGAGAAAATCCTGTACAGATTACAGCAGAAGATTGTCAATTCCTTGGGAGAATACCACCAGGAAGAAAACAATTATAAATACTAAAAAGAATGAGAGAAATACTGATTACTATTGAGAATATGATGAAAGCTTATATTATAGCTTGCTCATCAAGAGAAAAGAAAGTCAAATGAAAATGCTGAAAGAAACAAGACTTGCAAAAGCATACCATAGTCCAAGTAGAAAGCAGATTAAAGTGTTGCATGATTTTGAACAAATATTATAGTGCAACTACTTAGCTTATGCTAAACTATGCTGCAGTTTACACACATCTGATGTATCAGTGGCTTAACAAGTAGAGATTTACATGTTATCAGTCAGGATCTATCCTGGGCTCATTGGTTCCATAGCAAGACTGCCTTCAAATGGTGGGGACTCAGGGATTCAGGTTGTTTATATCTCATTATCATATCATCTAGAACACATGGGATGCAGATCACTGCATCTCAATAGGAACAAGCTGGAGGGCTTACAATAGTGTTGTCCTATTCACTAGTAGTATGTGGTTTTATATCCCCGAGTGTAAAAATTCTGGGAAATGAAGGAAGCACACACACACTCAGTGAACAGTAAATGCTTCTACCACAGAGTAGAGAATCTGAGAATCAATTTGACCTTGACACCAGAAAATTTCTTTTCTAAGTGCTATGGAGAATCTGGCTTTGGACCTGCAGAGAAGAAAATTAATCTCAGCATATTTATTGGATCTGCCACAGCCAGTATTATTGTAGCAATAATAGGATAAGCATTCTTTATTGTTTACATGGTAGCATGCAGAAAAAAATAGCTTATATATAATTTTAAAGCAAAATGTAATATAAAAGTAGTTTTATGATATAAAGGTAAATTCATCATTGTCAAGATGGAAGCTAGCAGGGGAGAGGTAAATAGAAGGAAAATTATTAATATCTACATTTCACCTATTAGAGGATTGACATATACTACTTATATTTAATGAAACCAGAGATAAAAGATGTCAGTTAGCTGTAAAAATAATCAACTGAAAAACTAATTAGAGAGTATGAACAATTTGAAGAACAAAGTAGGAATAAAGAAACATGGTATATGTTAAACATCTTAGCCTTTTTCATAGTGGGGGACAATAGATATTTTTTAATTCAATTAAGAAAGACAAAAGATATTAAAATTATAGAGGAGTCAGAAGAATTAAAATTGAAAATTAAAAATGACAACATTCAAAAATCATTTCTATAGTAAGTAAAACTGAAGATGAGTTTGAAGACTGTACTATTTATTATGAATGTTTTTATATCATTTAATCAAAACAGGATAACTTATGGGACTTTGGTTATTGCAGATGGATTTCTGAGGTCCTAAGGCTGAGGATAGTGAATGATAAGAATCCATTCCTTTTCATTAGACTTGCTACTAATTCAGAAGGTCCACAGGATAGTTCTTTGATTCTTAGCTCATCATCCACTTTCTGGTTATAAGAAAAACAGAAAGAAAAATCCAAAACTGAGGAGAGTTCCAAAGAACCTGATACGGCTATTTTAGTTCCCTGATATAATGTGCTAGCATATAGTTTCCTTTTTTAATAGTCAAGGGTAATGATGTCACTCTTTCATCTTAAGACAAGTGAAGGGAAGCTTCGTGAGTACAACTTCAAAACTATTGGGTTTTTCTGTCCAAAGGGACTGATTTTTTTTTTCCTTTGGGTGATGGCTGAGCTGCCAAACTTTGTAGACTATCCTAAGCTATTACCCTACTCCAGAGCTAAGAGAGATATGAGAATGTCGTCTATGCCCTCTGGAGCTGGGAAGGCCCAGGAGAAAACGACTTGTAAATGATTCTCAGCCTAAAGATGAGAAGTTGGCTGGAGCTGTCAGAGATTTCCATGTTAAAAGAAAAGCCAGGAGAGAGATATACCTCTCTTCCAGAATTTCATCAGTTTTATAGTGGTCTTAGTGGACATCACAGAAGAAAGACAGGGTGATCCATCTTGAAAGGACTGTGCATAAAGGGCTGCCAACCCCAGAAGAACATTGTTCTGTGGTTTGTGACATCAAAGGAGAAATTGAGGAGAAGCCACAATAGAGTCATTTGCCCACTTCAGAGAATGGTGTAATTATTCATTTACCCCATCTGGCAAGTCTTTGAGGAGCCAAAATCACCTTATATGAAAAAAGAAGCAGCATTTGAGTGTGTGTTACTCAAGACAGCACCCCTCCAGACTATAGCATCATGTGTCAAATGAGACCTCATTTTTTCCTTTTTATCTCTCTACCCAATGTGCCCCCGGAGGAAACAGAAGCAGCTTGACAAGCAGGGGGATAAGGTTGAAAAGAACAAGACAAAAAGACAGGTCTTGTGATATTCGTTATCACAAGTTAAGGAGTCTGGGTCAGTACTGAGCAGAGAGATGAGTGTGAAAATTTAACTGAGATGTGAGATAAAAGTTTAATTTAGATTGGACCGGGTTCCTTTACAGTTGAACAAGACCTAGAATTCTTTGATGGGCCACAGCTTCCTTGTCATCCTTAATTGGTGTTGGCAAAGAGGGAAACTGATACAAACAGTGGAAGAGATAGGGTGTCATTCCCATTTCATATCAAGTAAGCTTCCTTAGAATTTTATTTTTCCTTTGAAGATGAAGCAGCTTCTACATTTAAAACTTTGAAAATCTGAGGACTTGCATTTGAGCCTGTATTCATTGTTTTTGTTTCTTTTAAATGTTTTTTTAGCCTTTTGATCCCCAAAATATTATACATTCTCTAGATGTTTTGAGGCAGGCTTTGTATTTTACATTATTCATAGCATTCCAATTGGTTGTTTATTTCTTATTTTTTACTGTTCTTTAATTAGCCAAACTCCTAGCTTTATCACTTATCAGAATAAAAATAAGTGCACTGTCAATGTTGTGTGTAAATAAGTGCATGTGTGTGCGTGTGTGTGTGTGTTTGTGTGTTCGCCCCTAACTTTGAAAATGATTCATATTTGGAAGAGTTGTAGAGGACACGGAATTCAGTCAGCAATCTGTACTACCCAATTTTTCAACATAGATCTTTAGTTGTAACAATTGTATGTTTGATTGCTACAACTTACCAGAATAGGTATGTTTTAAAGATCTATTTTTATCCATTTGTCCAAAAACACTTAGTGAATTCATTGTTAGGTACACAAAATACCAGGCAAACCACAGATACATTTATTGCCCTCAGATAAATAGTAGTCTAGGGGAGCTAGGAATAGTAAATAAATACACAAATACTAATAATTGCAAGCATATTAAAAAAGCTATAAAGGGAAAACACCGGGGGTCTTAAAGAATAGATATTAGCACTGGGAACTCATGCATGAATAAGGTTAATGAGAGGAGGAGTAAAAGTGTCAGAGGTATTTCATGAATTTGCGCATTCTCTGAGGTTAAAGAGGCATCTAATATTAGAGGAGCAGAAAGATTAGATTTCATAACTCTCCACCAAAATTAATACATGCAAACATGTTTTCCAACATTTCTATCATACATATACACCACGTGTTTCTAGCTATAATAAACAATACTCAGAAAGGTGATTTCTGCTTCAGAAAGAATATTTATGGTTTCATGAGAGCTGGATGATTTTGGAAAGGAAAGCCTAAAGAAATGAATACATCATGTTGAAGGCAGGACACATGTCTATATCAGAAATTGTGTGACTAAAATGATCTTTGGTCCTGATGATATAGACAATGACCATTTTCAAAAACACACACTGATGCCTCAGAATAAGCTGGATGAAAGGAGACAAAATGTGACTGCTTTTTCTCCTTAGACTATTTGTTCTCTATTTGGTTTAGTTTGCTGGCAAAAGAGAGATTGCAAATATTCATTATTACGACCCTATGCTAATCCTTGCTAAAGAGCATTACTAAAAACCAGCTCAACACAAATAAATTGAAAGAGCAAAAATTAAGCACATTAATGACTTTTAAAATAAAATACTTGAACTAAGTATAATAAAGAGTGTTTTCATTTAATAATATTTAAAAATAAGAACTTTGAATTCAATCATCTTATTCTTGGCAGGTAATATCAGTGATCCAATTACTTATGGTAATAGAAGCCTCCTCCACTATTGACAGTTGTTTATATTTATGATTTGATCAAGTAGGTGTCAGTAAACACCCTCTGCATTCTTGGTGGAACTTGAAAATTTATTTGAACACATTTATAAAAGCCTTAATATACTTGCTATTGAGTTTATATTTTCAAAGTCCAGATGAGGAATAAAAGGATATTCTACATGTTTAGAGAAAACATAATTCCATTTCTCTTACTCCTTTGAAAAGTCTAGGGGAAAACTAAAATGTGTCTCAATTTCCCAGTTTCCTAGGTAGTGACTCATACTGTTCATTTTACCTTTATTCTTTTTCTTTTTTTTTTTTAGTAATTGTCCAGTGGCCCCCAATGTTTTGACATTTTTTTCTTCTTGTCTGCATGAATATTTAGTAATTTATCATATATCTGTGCTAACAATAATCACGGATGATTTATTATTGAGTTAAACAAAATTTAGGTTTATTGTATGTAATTTCAGCCATGAGTTTTTGTATATTTCATCTGTATCTCAGTAAAATATACACATACTATCTGAAAGTCATAAGCAGAAAACCTCGTAAGTATACCAAACTATAGTCATTTCAATCACAGCTTATGAAAAATTCAGAAAGTAGAGCTGCCAAATATTATCTTTTGAATTATAGAAACAAATACTACAGACATTTCCAAAATCTCTACTCTGGTTTGAATTGATTTAAAATTTATAGTAGGGGGATCCCTGGGTGGCTCAGCGGTTTAGTGCCTGCCTTCAGCTCAGAGCGTGATCCTGGAGTCTTGGGATCGAGTCCCACATCAGGTTCCCCGCAGGGAGCCTGCCTCTCCCTCTGTCTCTCTCTCTCTCTCTCTCTGTGTCTCTCATGAATAAATAAATAAAAATCTTAAAAAAAATAAAATTTATAGTGAGAAAAACATAATAATATACAGTAATATACAGATTCTATATAAAGAATGTAAAAAGAGAAAAAAATGGCATAAGTCCTATGTTTTGCTCTCTTAGTCTGCTTTAGAGCATACTCTGCCAAATTGTTTTAATAATGTTCAGTGATCCTCATAAGTACTAAAACATTATCTGTGCTCTTTGCCATAGCAGGGACACAAGAAGGATTACCTCTATAAAATGAATACATATGCACATTCTGTGATCAGTATGCTTGTTGTTTCAAATATGTTGGATTAAGAGATTGAAAAATTTCTTTTTTTAAATATATATATTTTAAAGATTTTATTTATTTATTCAGGAGAGGCACAAAGAGAGAGGGAGGCAGAGACACAGGCAGAAGGAGAAGCAGGCTCCATGCAGAGAGCCCAACGTGGGATTCGATCCCAGGTCCCCAGGATCACACCCTGGGCTGAAGGTGGCACTAAATCGCTGAGCTGCCGGAGCTGCCCAAGATTGAAAAATTTCAAAACCAAAAGTGTCCTTGGAATGGGTTGAACTTCCTGATTCTCTGTATTTTATTTTTTTTATCAATCTAATTATCAGTCTTTGATATCAATCTTTGTTCTTCCTTTAAATAGTGGAGGAATCAGATCCTATTATTGGTATAGAAAAAGACAAAAGGAAGAGAGTAGGGGAGGAGGAGGAGAAGGTAAAGAAAAGGAGAAGGGAACAGAGAAATCTCAGAAACATTGGCCTGAGATCAGTGGAGTAATATTAAATATGCCTTAATCTTATTTGAATAGAAAATAATTATGCAGAGTAACCAACAAATACAATATAACTCAAAACGAATAAAAAAATAAATAAATTAAGACCTTTACCTCTAGGTCTCTTGGACCTTCTGCCTATCTTCAAGCATGAAGTTAGCCCCAAGTTTAGCAAATAACTAAAAATAACAATGATGGCATAAGTAATCATAGTGCCATCTTGAGTATAAAACTCAATTTCTATACTTTCATATATGTATTTTTCTTTATGTATATTATGTTTCATTAAGTAGCTTAAAAAGATACTGCTGTGCAGCATATTCCATATATCATTATATAAATATTTTCTAATAGTTTTCAAATTATCTCACTAATGCTAAATATATATTGATTCTATAAGTGAATTTGTTTAAGTTGACCAAGAAAATGTATCAATATTTTTTCTTACTACTTAACTCTTATTTTTGTTTGTTTTGTTTTTAGAGAGGAAGTGAGGAGAGGTGGGGAGGGGGAGAGGGAGAGAGAGAGAGTCTTAAGCAGACTCCATGCCTAGCACAGAGCCCAAAGTGGGGCTCAGTCTCATAATCTCAAAATCATGTCCCTGACATCAGGACCCTGAGATCAGGATCTGAGCCAAAATCAAGATTATGGCTATAAACTGACTGAATCACTGAGGACCCCCATTAAACACTTTTATCTACTTATTTGGGACTTGGCTTCGTCTAATTATTTTACGGCTCCAAAGCTTAAGTTCTCAAATTTGATACATGTAATTAAGATCAAGCATATTTAACTAACTCCACTCTACACCATAAGAGTTTTGCAGTTTTTAAAATGATCATATATATACCTTTATCTCACTAATTTCTAACTATTCAGTCATTGTCTAGCCTATCATTAGCAACGTCCATGATTTTAGACGTCAATGAGTTTCAAATGTTCAAATAAAATTAGAAGAAAAGATAAATTACCTTCTTGTTATGGTAAGATGGAAAAATAATACAATGGATATGTGCCCTAAAAATATAAATGGTAAACAAAATATAGCAGAATTTGTTCTCACATGTAAATTTTTAACATATATATAAAAATAAAAATTTTATGTTTCAATCACAAAGAACAGTTTCAAAATTTGGTAAAATAAGGGCTAGGTTTTCAAACAATAGATATAAGTACCTATGATTTTTAAAAACATAACCAAAAGGACTTATAATTTTTAATGAGTATAGAAGAAAAGACTATTTTGACTAGTTAAAAAAATGTACATTAAGCTGTTTCATTGAAATGAAATTTTTAAAAATACTGCAAAGTTATTTGAATATTTTGGTAAAATGATACACTCAAGTTTTTTAGAGAAAATGTGAAACTGCTATAATTCTGCAATTTTGAATTTGTGTATATATATGTATATATATATATATATATATAGCATTTTTATATTTATAGACTCACAATGACTTGCTATTGCTTAAAACAAGATGTGGCAATAAATGTTAAGAGCTATGGGATGCCTCTCTGCTTTGACCCAGTAACTTGATTGTGTCAATATTTACTATTAGGAACTCATATAATAAGCAGTAAAGCTAAATAAGTGAATATATTCATGATAGTATCATATATAATAACTAACATTTAGAACACAAAGATATATGATCAAATGCATTTTTACATGAATTTAATAAATATATAGTTAGAAACCATTTTTCTAGCTATATAGTTAGAAATATGTAGTCAGAAACTGACGATTGTAGAATAAGGAAAATTCTTATGATCTATTAAGTATAATCCTTAGACTAAAATGACATTATTATTACTGTAACTCCTAAAGATATATGCATAAACCCAGGCAGGAATAGGAAAAGAAACTGAAAATATTAATTTGCTAGGTTTCTTGCTTTGCTTTTCTTCTATAATATTATATTGCAAAAAGCAGAGATAAAATTTATTGAGTGCATGTATTTTACCAAGAGCTATATTTATGTTATTTTATTAATGCTCAACTCAGGATACATATTAAAATTATAATACAGAACTTTTTTTCCTTCCCTAATGGTATATACAGTAATAGTGTGCTATCAATTGATAGAGATTTAGATAAGATGAAATATGGCCTGTGGTTTGGCTTTTATTTTCTTTTTATAACTTAGCTCCAGAGAGATTGACTATGTTGCTCACATAGTCACAAGATCACATTGCCAGTTACATGAAATGATATGTGGATCAAGTCATATCTAAGTTCTTTTTTTTTTAAAGATTTTATTTATTTATTCATGAGAGACAGAGAGAGAGAGAGGCAGAGACACAGACAGAGGGAGAAGCAGGCTCCATGCAGAGAGCCTGACGTGGGACTCGATTCCAGGACTCCAGGATCATGCCCCAGATGGAAGGCAGGCACCAAACCGCTGAGTCACCCAGGGATCCCCAATCATATCTAATTTCAATGCCTTCTCTTTCTTCACCAAGAAAAAATGAGAAATAAATAAATAAATATGTCCTAGATATGATAGACTTTTCTGCGGAGAAGACGTGCAGGTCCTGCCAACCTGTATCTGTGTCTATGATCTTTTATTTATATGCCAAACAATTATTTTTCCCTCAACACACACGCACACACACACACACACAAACACACACGCACACACACAACATATACACATACACTTCATTCTCTTTTGTGAATATTTTTATAGGTACTTTATTTTTTAATTTTTCAATTAATTAACATATAATGTATTATTAGTTTCAGAGGTAGAGATCAGTGATTCATCAGTCTTATATAATGCCCAATGCTCATTACATCAGGTGCCCTCCTTAATGCCCATCACCCAGTTACCCCATCCCTCAACCCCATCCCCTCCAGCGATGCTCAGTTTGTTTCCTATGATTAAGAGCTTTGTATGGATTGTCTCCCTCTGATTTTGTCATGTTTTATCTTTTCCTCTCTTCCTATATGATCCGCTGTTTTGTTTCTTAAATTCGACGTACAAGTGGGATCATATGATAATTGCCTTTCTTTGATTGACTTATTTAACTTAGCATAATACCTTCTAGTTCCATCCATGACATTGCAAATGGCAAGATTTCATTTCCTGATGGCTGAGTAGTATTCCATTGTGTGTGTGTGTGTGTGTGTGTGTGTGTGTGTGTAAAAATACAACCTCTTCTTTATCCATTTATCTGTTGATGGACATCTGGACTCTTTCCATAGTTTACCCATGTTGGACATTGCTGCTTTTATAGGTATTAAAGGGAAATCAGGAGAGAATATTCCAGAAGCTGCTAGCCACATACTTTATTTTAATGGTGTCACCCTAATTCATTTTATTCACTTCAAATAACACTTCTTCATACTTCCATATTTCTACTTATAAATGTTTTAATAAATTATGATACTTTTTAAAAGATCATCACTTCTTAACAAATGTATTATATTTTTGAACATTGATTTTCCTTTTTGTTTTTGCTCCCACAACAAGTTTGGTTTATCCTCTCTAAGGGACTTAATCAATATGACTTGTAATGACTAATCTGTCTACCTGTTTTTTGTGGGGGTGGGTGGGTTGGGGTGGGAGAGTGTTGTTTGGGGGAAGAGGGAGCAATGTGAACTCATCAACAAAAGATTCCAGCATGAAAATTCTTCTCAAGAAATGCATGCAAAATGAAACAATAAGTACATGTTAAGCTCCCTAGAGTTATATGGCCTTGTGTTTAATTTTGGTACCATGTTATAGCTTGAACCAAATCTAAGATTAAATACAAAAAATCTTGAAACATGTCTTTGATGAAGCCTCTTAGACAAGGAAGAAGGAGATAATACAGTACCATGAATGCAAACTTCTAAAAACACTATTTTCCAATTTCCCCTAAATTCTTATATTAGAATGGGTATTGATACGAATTTATTTTTTCTTAAACTCTAACCTTTGCTGGACTTTTCTCTCAAACTGACTTAATCTTTCTTACTCTTTACCCATTTTTGTGCATACTTTAAGAAGCCTATGTTCTTGGGATGTCTGGGTGGCTCAATGGTTGAGCGTCTGCCTTTGGCTCAGGGCATGATCCTGGAGTTCCAGGATGGAGTCCCACACCAGGCTGTTACCAGACTCTCCCTCTGCCTATGTCTCTGCCTCTCTATCACTGTGTCTCTCATAAATAAATAAATAAATAAAAGCCTTAAAAAAAAAGAATCTGATGTTCTTAAAATATAAATTAACCCAGTCTTTTTGTCTTGTAACCAACACTCTGTCTTGATAACACTCTTCACCCATTACCATGAACTTCCTATCAAATCTTAGATATAAGTAGGCAGATCAAAAACAAAAACACTCTTAGAATGGTCTTGGTGTGAAATACTAAATATACATTAGCAATTCGTCACAAAATGAATGCAGAATGAACAAATTTTGCTATATACTCTTTAATTTTTTTCAATTCCCAGTCCCAATTCTAGGGTATCCTTATGAGCTCATGAAAAACTCTGAATATTTTTCTTTCCTCTAGTAGAGTGCCCAGTGAAGAGGAATAGGTTGATTCTTTTTATCAGTGGAGTTCTTCATGAAGGAAATAATTTGATTAGTTTTGGAACTGACTTTGTTTTGGTAAAATTATACTTCAGAAACACAAAGGCAAAAGCAAAACAATAACTTCTTTTAAAAAGTGCAATGTCATCTTAATCAGAGAGGTGAAATGGAACTATTCATCATTGCTTTTTAGTAAAATAAACTGTGTTTATAAACAATTTCTGATATTAAAACATTAGAGACAGGTTTCTCTCCAAAGCAGATTTGGATTAGTATACTGGTTTTCCCAACATAAATTTTACTTAATTTTGAAAAATTCAAACACCTAACAATTCAATAAATTTTATGGTTACTTTATTTGGAACACTGAGTTCAGATCACATGATTGGATATAAGAATTGTCACACATGTATTTGGAATATATTTCTCCTTGCCTCCTGACTGTTAGAACACTGCCATTCTCTACTGCTAGTCCTGTAATATCTCTTATTGGAGGACAAGAGGACCCTTTTACTTTTGTAAATGGATGCTACACAAATAAAATAATAGAAAGCCCTGGGGATTTTTTATTATGGGGACAGAGATAGCTCTCACATACTAGAACTCAATGGAAAATACTAAAATACATGAGCCTAAGATCTTACAGCCTTTTGGTAGATTGGACCCTGCCCACTTAATGGGACTACATTCCCTCCAACTTCACTTGACTGAATGGTTCTGGCTTAGAGATGACCACAAGAGAAATTTGTATGAAGTTTGGAAGGAAGAAGGAGTTGACAGCCATATGCTGTGAAGTTCAGTGGGCACAGGATACCACTGAAGTTTGCAGATGCTGTCTCTGATACACCAGTTTGCCCGGTTAGCATGATTGGGGCACTTGCAGGTTATGCAACTATACCAGGTTATACCAGCTCAATTACTTCATCTTCTCTAAGTCCTAATGATGTGAGTCATGTGACCAAGGCCAGCATCCTCTTCTGTAGGCCACCTACAGAAAATGTTGTCCCATCAACATTGGAGGCATTGAGAAGCAAATGTGGATTCCAGGGTGTCCTTGCTCTCCCCAGGTCATGTCTAGCTTTTCCTCCTAACTGAAGCCCTGGTAACTTACAGCAGCTTCAGGAGAAACAACTTTTTGTGCACTTTTTTACGTCCTCCTTTTTATTGTACAAAACCTAATCTCTACACTATGTGCTTTATTCTTTATCATAAATGATTTGTTGGCATTCCTTGAAATTCTGACCAGCAATGTCTGGGCAAATAGGACAGGCAACTAGGCTTAGTACTATTTTTTTTTTTTCTTTCAGCAATTCTTGCAAACTTTTGGGGCACTGGGTGGCTCAGTCAGTTAAGTGTCTGCCTCTGGCTCAGTCATGATCTCTGGATTCTGAGATCCAGACACATGTTGGGCTTCCTGTTCAGTGGGGAGCCTGCTTCTTCTCCCTCTCCCTCTGCATCCCTGCTCCCTGCTGCCCCCCCACCACTCCGGCTTATGTGTGGCCTTTATCTCTCTCTCTCAAATAAATAAATAAAATCTTTTAAAAAAGGAATTTTTACAAACTTTGAAAACACATAGTATGACCTTAATAAGAGAGGAAGTTAAAGGAAACAACCAAAATCATATGTGAAGTAAATAGGTACAAAGAAAGCTAATGGCCTGGAGTTAAGGTTTAAGAAACTCTGCTAAGTGACCTGGTAGCTTCACACGGGGAGTGTATGAAAAGGCTAGGCAATAGCAAACATGAAGATGGTTTTGTCGTTCCTATGGGTACTTATATTAGTTTCCTATCTATGTCATAACAAATCATCACAAATGTAGGGCTATGTTCCTTCTGAAGGTTGTAGGGGGAAATGAGTTTCCTTGCCTTTTCAAGCTTCTAAAGGCTACCCACATTCCTTGGCAACATAACTACCTTCCTTCATCTTGGAAGAAGACATGTTGCATCTTCATCTGACCTCAGCCCAGAAAAGTTCTTCCCTTTAAAGGATTTGTGTAATTAGACTGACCCATTTAGGTAATCTAGGACCATCTACCCATCTTAAGGTCTTTACCTTAGTCACATCGGCAGAGTCTTTTTGCCATGTAAATGAATATACTCTCAGGTTCCAAACTAGGGTATGGACATCTTGGGGGGGGGGGTGCATTTTTCTGCCTAGTATAGCGTTCAAAGATTTCATTGAAATTGCTTATAGAAAACCTAGAGAAAGGCTATACTTCCCACCTGTCAGGGAGGATTTATCATTTGGATATATTATTTGAATCCTAATGAAAACATGATCTTAGACATGAAGCTGAAAAATGAAAATTAGTGAAATAGTTTTTGTTTTTGTTTTTTTGTTTTGTTTTGCTTTTTTAGAATAGTGGAGCAATTTATTGTCTTATATGTTCTGATTTTTTCTAATTCTTGAATGAAATTATAAAATCAAGTAAGTAAAGGACTTGAGAAAGAAAGGTAGAAAAAATTATACCTCTTTTCTTGTCAAACCCTGTGTACAAATGCTAAAGAAACATAGTATTCCTTTAAAATTAATCTTTTTTATGCATCTCACTTTCCCTTTTATAAACCTAGTCAATAAAGAGCTTTTCATTTGTTATTCTAAATTCAAGAAAATCTATAGGTTTTTTTTTTTTTTATGTTTCTGGAGGGTTAGTGATAATAAGACTAATGTATTAGTAATCAGCAGTTATTTTCCACAATCTTTTGACAAATATAGTTTATCATCCTAAGGGGATATACACATTCTTCTACAATGGAAATTTTAACAAATATATCATTTCAAACTCAATAGTTTTTAGATAGTAACTTTTGAAACTAATTTATTTCCCTCTTCCATAAACAGACCAAAATTTAGGTGGTAGTGAAGAAATGCAGAATAAATTCTCAATTCAAATATTAAAGTAAATGACATGATATTATTCAAATAATAAGGTAAAAGATGTCAATATCTTCTCATTTTTAAAAAAGATTTTATTTATTTATTTTACAAAGAAAGAGAGAACAAGCAAGGGGAACAGCAGGCAAAGGAAGAAGCAGGCTCCCATCAGATCAGGGAACCTAATGCAGGGCTCGATCCCAGGATGCTAGGACATGACCTGAGCCCAAGGCAGATGCTCAACTGACTGAGCCACGCAGGCATTCCTTCTTGTTTTGGTAGTAGCCCAGTAGTACAATTTAGCAATCTTGAAAAGTATCGGGTCAAATTCTTCACTCAAAATTTCAATTTAAACTAACATTTTACATAAATCCAAAACAATGTATTTGAGATCTTTAATGTTTTTCCAAATATAAATTATCTCATTATTCCTGAGGTAGGTATTAAATGCAACTTTGTATAGATGATTACTCTGAGACTCTTTTTTAAAGATTGTATGTATGTATGTATTTAACTTAGAAAGCATGAGCAGGGGGAGGGGTAGAGGAAGAGGAGAGAGAGAGAATCTCCAGCAGACTCCATACTGAGCACAAAATCTGACACCAGTCAGGTCTCATGACCCTGAGACGATGACCTGAGCTGAAATCAAGAGTCAGATGCTTAACTTACTGAGCCACACACATACCCCAGATGATTACTCTGAGACTCTTGAGTTGATTAAGCCTGTTCAGAACCCAGACCCTGGTGACCTTGAATTTATGCTATATGCCTTTCCTACCACACCAAATCTCTTGATTTTTCTAAACAGAAGCTGTTATGAGCTGTTGGTCCCTACCTCCTGTGCCTGCACTGATTCCCACCCTTTTCTCATCCACTAGATAGAAGTCAGATATTTGATTTCTGTTTATAAAATGTTACTCCTTTTATCCTAATATATTTCCTCATCTCCAATTCACTAGTTGGCTGACTTGGGTCCTATAGCTGTCCATCAAAATATGCTTTGTTTTAGATTAATTTTTTCCTCTTAATATTAATAGTCTTAACCCAAATATTTTAAATACTTATATTTAATTAAAAATGTCTTCCAGATGAATTTGTACTATGCTTTTGGCACTTAAATAAAAAGCTTGCTATCCATCAACATGACTTCATTACTTCTTTTCTAGGAGATGCACAATGGCTTTAAATTTATATTGGTAAAAAGAGTGATGCAGCTACATTTTACAATTTTCAAAATCTATTAGGTTTTAAGATAATATTTAAATTAAATTATTTTGGGCAGCCTGGGTGGCTTGGCGGTTTGGCGCCACCTTTGGCCTGACACGGGATCCTGGGGACCTGGGATCCAGTCCGGTGTTGGGCTCCCTGCATGGAGCCTGCTTCTCCCTCTGCCTGCGTCTCTGCCTCTCTTTCTCTGTCTCTCATGAATAAATAAATAAAATCTTTAAAAAATAATAGAAAATAAATTATTTCAAAAAAGTTGTCAAGCATGAAGATTATCTTAAATTTTATAGGAATATAAAATGTAGAAGAAATACATCAATAAGATGCATCACAAAAAGTTATGTCAACTAACATTGTCACATTGAAATTATCTTGGTTATTGGGCAAGATGGTCCTTCTTGAAATGTCCTAAATTTATTCATTGTGCAGGATTATGATACAATTGGTAGTTTGTCTGGATTAATATAAAAAGAGAATATATTTTTGGGTCACCTCTTCCTCCTTATTTTACTATATGCTATTGTCAATATATTATTTTCCAAAGGTAAAACTATAACTCACATATAAATATAAGATAAACATGAACATGTTCATGAAAAATGAGTAAGCCAATAAGATACCATTTTATTGCCCACAGGCCAAATCCAACTACTTACTAATTTTTAAAATAAAGTTTTATTAGAACACAACAGTCTTTGATTATATATTTTTATAGCCACCTTTAAGCTACAGTGATAAAGTAGTTGAGGCAGAGACATGTCCCACAAAACAGAAAACATTTATTATCTGAACCTATACAAGAAAATCTTGCTAACCCTAGTACAGTACTTCAGAAAGTCATTTAAGAGAGAAAAAAGCAAAAGAATATGATGCTAGGTGACATACAAAACTGTTTTGTGTCCTATAAGACAATAACATCATAACCATTGTGGTTATCTTGTCTATTGGGCTGTAGTCTGCAATGTAACATTTAACTTCTTAACCACTTGGGTTCTGATCAAATTGTAAATTGCAACATGGAATATTCCATGTTCCAGATCATGAAAGATATGTTCCATTCCAATATCCAGATCATGAAAGAATCCTTCAGTATGCTTGTTAAATATTGTTTCAGTATGTCATTGGAAGGATAATACTGTACTCTCTTTTGATTCCCAAGTTTGGGATGATTTTTCTTAAGACCAGTAAAGTTAAAAAAAAAAAAAAAGAAAGAAAAAAGACAACCCAAATTCAATCTTCTAGTTTTCATTCTGTTATGTAATCATATCTCTGTCCTGATTTCATTTTTCATTTTATTTGTTATGAGGGAGTTGCTAAGTCACATACAAAATGTATAAAACGTAGTATCTTCAAAATGTCCACAAAAATGGCCCCTACTTGTGATTTTATTTCTCCATCCCTTAAGCTATGACATTATTTTTTTACCTTTAGCATTTATCATATTCTAGATAGGATTATATAGTTACTTGGTACACATGAGGCTCTCTTGTTAGACTATAATATGGTTTGTACCATAGCAGAGTCCACTGCTGTTATTAATTACTGTTTATTAAATTTGGTAGTTCTTTAATGAAAACTGACTTAGTTTTTGTAGGATATTTAATTTTTTTTTTTTTGCAAATAATCACACATGATATGAAATAGTATAAGGTTTTATAATCAGGTAATATAAAGTTCTCTAGTCTGTACCTCAGAATATTTTTAAAGTCAGGGTTACATTTATTTGGAAACCTTTAATACACTCCCATGATATTGTTCTCCTATATCAATTGTAAGAGAATTTCATTGTTTTCTTGCTGCATACTGAGCTGTAGACATTCTAAAAGTGTCTTTTTTATTATATCTCCTAAAGAAGTAGCAATAATATTTGACCCCCTTTGTATTGCTGAACCAAATGCTACATTGGCAATTTACTATTTTCAACTTGTTATATGGCTTTTGCTATGACAAATATTTATAGATTCAATCTTCTATTGTTGTAAATAATATTATTCTTATGACATATCTGTTCATTATTTCTATAAGCCATGCTAACTTCAGTAACACATTTAGGTGAGAATACATTTGTTTTTGTAAAAAAAAAAAACAAAAAAAAAAACCTTTCTTTTCCATATATGGTCATGGTGTATTCAAATTGTGAACCATTAAAGGATGATCTCAAACACCATAGAAAATAGAGTGTAAATATTATATTTAGAGTTTTAAGAACCTGTATAAATAAATAATATTGAACCTCAAATTTCTATATGTGTAATAATTATATGGAAAGCTTTTTGTCACATAGGTAACAGGAATCCACTCTTAGATAATTAATATTTCAGTGTGTCCAGGAATCTGAATTGTACTATATACTTGAGAAAAATATGCTGGAGGTTGTTTGGCATCAAACTAGTACAAATGCTATAAATTATGTGTTTTTACTGCTAATCTCTAAAAAATCTTAGAATAATGTACAAAATAAATCTTAGAATAGTGTATAAACTGTTTCTTTCTATTTAGGAAAGTGGTAAATATTTCTGGTTTTAGTCAAAATATTGAGTCTTATATACTTGTTGAACTGATGAATCTGAGGTGCATCTTCAAAGGAATTTTATTTAACTGGGGGGGTAATTTAAGTTTTTTGAGTATAGATGACACACAAAGTTACATTAGTTTCAGATATACAACATACTGCTTCAACTTCTCTATCCTATACCCTATGTTCACCACAAATGTAGCTACTATCTGTAACCATATAACACTATTATAATATCATTGACTATATTCTCTAAGCTGTCTCTTTTATTCCATGACTTATTAATTCCATAGGAATTTAAATAATTGATCCGATATATCTTCCCTAAGAGAAAGTGCATAAAGTGGGATCACTTGTTCAGTTCCGTGCATCAAAGGAGATCTCATCTACCTCTCACATGTGGCCCTGCTCAATGGCTGAGGAGGGTGATTATAAAGATTAAATTCTTTCTGAGGTGTAATGTTAGGTCAAATTGGATAGAAAGACTGGATATGTTTGCCAAATAAGGACATATGTGAAATAGGAATTAGAAGCAAATTCAAGGCAATAAGGCAAGTGAGCTTGAAGAAACAGAAAGAAGTAAATGATTTTCTTTTAAAAAACATTCCAAGGCCCCACTGCCAGTGAGTTTCAATGAATGTGTCCAAAAAAAAGGCCCAAAAATTTTAAAAATGATCTTAGTTGATTATGACATAGTCTGTTATCCTTCCTTAAGAAAAAATGTCCTTCTAATAGTTCAAGGACCATGTCTATTTTCTCACATTTTCCCTAATTCCTACCATAATTCTCAGCTTAGAACAGTCAAAATTATTAATTTTTAAAAGCTTGCTTTAAATATTGAGGGTAATGGAGAGAGAATGAGAAAGAGAGGAATTGAGAGGGAGAGAGAGAAAGAGAGGGAGAGAGAGAAGTGCTGAGATAAAGAGATACATGTACAAACAAGATTAGGTTGGTGTGGGAAAAAAAATCAATATCTTAACTTCAGCACACACTCGCCTACACATCACTACCATTACCAATAAAAAAAAAAAAAAGAAAGAAAGAACAAGTGTTGACATGAAAAATGAAATTGCTGAGTTTCAATATCACACACTAGGGAGCATAGAATCAAGACCTGAATAACCCTAAATTAACTGGCATTACCTATAAAAAGAGTGTGTCTGTTACCTGTCAGTAACAGCTAAAATAAAACTCAGAATGTTTCATGGAAATACTATATTATACATATTTCCTTTGAAATTTAACAAGTCATTTTTTATTTGTTTGTTTTTTATTTAATAATAACAATGTAGGGGAAAATAGAAGGAAAAGCTGTATATGGAAGCAGATGTATTTCAGACAGGCTGAAATGTAACTAATAAGCACAATACTTAAATTATTATAATTTTGACCAAACTGAATTACCATGTATCTATAGAAATGAATCTCCCAGGCCATGTTAAGCCCTTCCCTTTTAAGATTCATCAGCATCTTGACCTTCCTTTCAGGACATTCTGTACTCTTTAAAAATTTTTTAGTAGATGTGTTCTCTGACACACTGCTAGTGAAATGTTTATAGAACACATAAATATTTCATTCACATCACTGTCTCCAGTTCGAACAGAGTTCTGGTACATAGTAAATCTTCAACAAGTATTTGCTAAATGAATGACTGAATAAATGAATGAATGGTGTTCGTGATCAGAATTTTCAGCTTTTTAAAGCAAAGTCACAGGGACTCCTGGGTGGTTCAGTCATTTAAGTGTCTGACTTCGGCTCAAGTGGTGATCTCAGGGTTCTGGGATCAAGTCCCATGTCTGGCTCCGTTCAGGGGGGAGTCTGCTTCTCTCTCTCCCTCTGCCTCTACCTCCACTAGTGCTCTCTCTGTCTCTCTGTAAAAAAGAAAAGGAAGAAGAAGAAGAAGAAGAAGAAGAAGAAGAAGAAGAAGAAGAAGAAGAAGAAGAAGAAAAAGAAGAAGAAAAAGAAGAAGAAAAAGAAGAAGAAAATGAAGAAGAAAAAGAAGAAGAAAAAGAAGAAAAAGAAGAAGCAGCAGTCATAGAGCCTGCACGCATAGTAGCTTAATTTCAATGACTTGCAAAATAATTGTAGAAATGTTTGTCTATATTGGCTTCAGACTTGACTTTAAAGGAAATCTTTTATGATGTTCAGAAACTTAATTTAAATTTAGAAATAACTTGTAGTCATTGGAATTTTTGAGAAGGATTTGATGTGTATATAAATACATATGGGAAATAATTTTGGCAGCAACATTAACTGAGGACAAGAGGAATGAGGCAAAGAGATCCTCACTCTGTTCATCTGTGAATAAATTCATTTCCTTGGGCATGAGACAGAATAAAAAACCTGCCATGGGGATTCTTTAGAGAGACCTGGAAATTTAGGTAATTTGGCCAAAAGCCTTTGTGGAAAGTAGAACCAATCTATCAAAAAACTGTTGATGAATGTCCAAGGGGATCTGTGTAACAAAAGAGGAAAACCTTTTTAACTATCTAGAAATGAAGCAGTAACCACCAGTTGCAGGTCAGGTCATGGTTTAAGAATAATAAGCTCAGACATTTATTAAGTTACTAGTTTACAGATACATTTATTGGAAAAACAAACAAAAAAAATAGGGAACTCAGTGTATATAAGAAACTGGGTTAGATATAAAAAACCATTTGAGTTGTAGAGTAATTTGTGGCATTAAAATTTTGTTGAGAGGGGATGCCAGGGTGGCTCAGCAGTTAAGCATCTGCATTTGGCTCAGGGTATGACCCTGGGTCTGGGGATCGAATCCCACATCGGGCTTCCTGTGAGGAGCCTGCTTCTCCCTCTGCCTATGTCTCTGCCTCTCTGTCTCTCTGTGTCTCTCCTGAATAAGTTTAAAATAAATATTTGAGGAGATTATATATATATTTTAAAAACACAATTCAATGTAAAGATACATATACCTTAAGAAAATTATTCATGGCCCAAGGAGATAGTAAATAATAGAATTATTGGTGCATAACAATCCATGTGCTCCTAGTAAGCCACTGGGATGCATCTTTTCTGTTTTCTTTTCTGTTATTACAGGGGACTGTGGCAATATCATTCAAGCACCAATTTATAGATCCATAAAGTGTTATGTCAGGAATGCAACTTAGAGGTTATTTGCTTCACCTTTTGGTTACAGGTTTCTCTGACATTAATTTAGCACAAAAGAAAGTATCTGCGGAAAATGTCTTGTTCATGCTCAGACAGCAGCTCTCATGCAGTGAGGATCTGATCATTAAGACACATACACATTTTACTACATCCCTTTATGGGGAAGAGTTCAACCAGGCAATATAAATAATCTTGGACAATGAAAATTTGGGAGAACAAAATTTCATTTTGTTCAATGAAAATTTGGGAGAAAAATAATTTTGTATTTTCAATCGTAAGTTATTTTTCCTCACAACACTCAAAAGAAAGAGTAATACGCATTCCCTACATCTAATTACATAGGTCTCTACGTTTGTGTACATTTTCAAACTGAAATTACTTTGTCATAGATAAGAATTTGCAGGGAATTTTCCCCAAATCAGTCCAAGTTCTGTGATATCAAGTACTAATTGACCTGAATATGAATAGTTCATGCAAGTGAATCGATACTGTGCAATTTTTACTTTTGACTGCTAATAGGTGAAGATATTTTGCTATTTTGAGTTACTGTCTATGATCATTTTATTTCCTTCTAAGCAAATTAAATTCTGAGAAACATGACATCTTTTCTTTCAATATCATAAAGGGACATCTTAGATTAAAAATGGGTGGTTATTTTAACAATTACTCCTCCATCTAGTTGCCAGGAAGTTAATCATCTTTTTTTTTTTAAGATTATTTATTTGAGACAGAGAGAGAGAGAGAGAGAGAGGGAAACAGACAGAGGGAGAAGCAGGCTCCACATAGGGAGCTCGAGGTGGGACTCGATCCCGGGTCTCCAGGATCACACCCTGGGCCGAAGGTGGCACTAAACCGCTGAGCCACCAGGGCTGCCCTAAATCATCTTATCTACAGCATAACTTTATGTTCTTGGTCAAAGTCATATTTTCAGGGGATCACTCTTGTTGTTCTTATTTACCTAAACATAGCACTTAAATTTCTGTGTCTGCAATAGATAACTCCGAGGATATCAGAGCAAAATCTGAGAAAGTAAGTTCTTGAATTGACTTTCTGGAATTCATAGTCTGCCCTCTTTTAGGAATGCATCAGGAAAAATAACAATCCTTGATTTATTTTTTGTTCAACTCAGTACCATGTAGGGGTATCAGGGATTAGCAGTTTAAACTGTGCCCATCTCTTCTTGAAGCATTCTGCTATAAGCACTTCCACAACAATAAAACACAAAACAGTACATGTGTGACTACCATAGTGTATGGAGCAGGCATATCAGTTTGGATCCTTCTGTTCTTCTGCAGTTCCACAAATACAACCACGGTTGAAATATTTTCAACCTCTACTTAAACTCTGTCGCAATATTCTTCAAACTTTTTTTTTCTGGATATTTTCTGCCTTTTGTCTTCGTACATCTCCTGGAGGCTGTAAATCACTTGAGATTAGGATTTGTGGTTTATTTATATCTATACCTCCACATGTCTATCATAGTGCCTGACATGTAACTAATGAATAATCTTCGCTAGTGAAAAAAAATATGAATTCATATGGCATGTTGCAGACAGATTAATCTATCAATGCTGCCTAACAAGTTTATCATATATTCCTTATCAGCTTCTTTTCTTTGCCTCTCTGCAACATTTTTTCCCATTCTTCAAATACACAAACTCCTTCCTGCTCACCCTTAGCCGCCAGGATCCTACCCACTTCAAGGATGATGTAACATAAGTAAAATAAAACGTCTTCAACTTTCTCCTACCCTGTGTATCTACAGAAATAAATTTATTTAAACACAATTAAAACAGTGCCTTTCTTCTTGTCCCAGTTTATTCCCTCCCTGTGTGTGTGTATGTGTATGTGTGTGTGTGTGTGTGTGTGTGTGTTTAATCGAGATAAAACTGGCACATTACATTGTGAAAGTTTGAGATATTTTGGTCATTAAGCATCTTTATTTTATACTCCAAAGGTCTAGCTTTTGTGGTATTTTCCAGGTAGTAATACATCTTAAAACCATAGATTTAAGTAAATCATGCTAAAAACGTACCCTATAGAAGGACTTTCCAAAAATAAATATCAGTAAAGATTTTAAGTTTTGTGTGTTTGCCAGCAGGTTTGTCATTGACTTGTTTTAAAAAGATTTTTCATTACTTGCCTTTCCCTTGGTCTTCCCTCTATAAATGAGATAATAAATTGCAGGCCTAATGATACTCTTCATTTACAACACTGTAAGCTATGTTTATAAAAATAAGAATACAGGGACACCTGGGTGGCTCAGTGGTTGAGCATCTGCCTTTGGCTTAGGTCCCCCTGGGTCCCAGGATGTAGTACCCCATCAGGCTTCCCATGGGGAGCCTGCTTCTCTTTCTGGCTATGTCTCTGCTTCTCTCTTTGTGTCTCTCATGAATAAATAAATTTTAAAAATCTTAAACAAAATAAACATAAGAGTAAAATTATTGACTACTCAAATCCACACTCGGAACTGAGGTTGTTCCTATTAATAAACCCGAAAGGGAAGTACCCTGTGATGATTCCCTCAGTTGTTGATTCAAACACAAATAAATGTAAATATACACAATGATAACTTTTTCTAGCAAACTTTAACCAGTATTTGTTTATTCAAAACAAAAATCCTCCCAGCAATCTGGAGAACAGTTCAGTACAAATTGGACCTAAAACCTCTAATAAGCTAGTGAATAAAGACCGAGGAATTTCAAATAGCCCTAAACCAAACATGAGAAGCATTGATCATTTGTGCATGTCTAGTGTTCAATTTAAAATGAAGGATTGTTTTGGATCATGTAGATATAGACTCAACCATGAAAATAGCAGTTTTGCTCAATTGCCCTGAGAAAATGAAGAAATCCCTTGAAAAAATAAAAGATTAAGCCAGAGTGCTAGGGGCAAATTGTTAATAATTGTTATGGGACTTGATTGGCTCATAAATGCTTCACTCTATAATATTATCCACTTCCTTCTAAGGAAGGTACAAGTCCTACAGACTAGTTTCCATTTGCTTACTGGAGCTAGTAAAGAACTAGTTTGGGAAGGCAGAACCTGGTTGGGAAGAAAAATGAAGCTTATTTTATGTACATTCTCCATAAAGAAGCCGCAGCAGCAGAAGAAGGAGAGAAAGGGTGAGGTGAGGATGAGAAACTTAGCACCACACTATTTCTTGAATAGTGAGGGAGAGGTAATAACTAGTAAAAAACAGACTTTTGAGAATTTTTATGATTCCATGTTAAAGTAACATTATCTATAATAAGAACCAAGATTATGAATTTATCACCTTTTGTTTTCTTGTATTACAATTGTGAAATAAAAATTAAAGGCATTTCAGAACATACAGTGTCACTGGTTCTGGCTTGCTGGGGTCTTAGTAATGAGTGTCGGATGTTGTCATAGTAAGACCCAATGTGTCCCAACACATTACCTGCTCTATCACTTACCTCCTAGGCAACGTTGAGCTAATTCCCTAACTGCCCTAATCCTATTTCCTCAACTCCATAGAGAGACAATAATAATTCTTATGTCCTGGAGTTGTTATTAAATGAAGTATTTATAGAGATTTCGGACATACAGAAAGCACAAAATTAATCGCATTTAGTATCATAGCTACTCAATTTCATTATCTAAGACATCATTATTTATAAGAGGCATTTCAATATTATATATGGTAAAGTGAGAAAAATGTGCTTTTTGATGAACATAAAAAGAATAAAAAATAAGTTGGAAATTAAAAATATGGCTCTAGATTAAGCAAATTGACCTAAATTTTATGAAACTTGTAGGCATTAGTAAGTAGGAAATATATACTTCTGTACCTGCCCAATTAAATATTTTCATGTTTTCCATTTTATGTTAAATATATTTTTCCAAGTTGTTGGATCAAATTTTATAAAATAGATACTTCCCGTAGTCTAAAACTTAAGAGAAGAAAGTATTATCTGTGCTAAGATGGAAGAAGTATGGGTTTATATTTGTTTGAAATGTTTAGAAATATGCACACTAAGTGTAATAGAAACAAAGTAAAAATAGTAATTCCCATTAAAGACCTTAAGTACTTATATTACTTACTAAAATGTAGAGCTAAACCATATTAAGAAAAAGAATATAATTAGCGTTATCCCTGTGTTAGAATTTAGAACTGCTTGTAAGACATTCCAAATTACAAATACCTTTTCATAAAATGAATGAAAGAGATACAGTGTTATGTTTAGATGATGACAGTAGTATGATGCATGTAACTGCTTTGTCTCACTTTGTCATTTTGGGGTACTGTTTCAATCATAATGAGTGTAAAATTCCCTGAGCCTAGATTAGCACAAGGGTGTCAGACATTCCTACTCATTCCATTCTTCTTAACAGAAGAAGCCATATACTATCTCTTGGCCAAAAATGGAATTCTCTGAAAAACCAGTCAAAATTATATCACACAACTACTTAATGAAAGGCTCTTTGTTGTGTCACTGAAATCACTGTAGTAGCTGTGTCATGGTGGGTCACAGAAACCAGTAAGTCTAGTGATCCTATATGTACTACAATCTATATTTCTATACTTTTCTTTTCTTTTTTAACAGATGGAAGATGCTATCTTCCTCAGAGTTATGTATTACTACGCTATTTCAGAGCAAAACAGTCCATGGGGCTCCATATGTGTAAGGTTTTACTGACGAGCTCTTCAGGATCATAAACCGGCTATCCAAGGTGCCAAGCTGTGTCACAAGTTAGGAGGTATTCGAACATCAGCTGCATGCTTGACCTAGAACCAGCTAGTTTTTATAACAACCCAAAGCCTAGTAGTAACTCATTCATTGTCAAGTAATTTATATTCTTTTAATTATGCTTAGCACTTTGCTTTCTTGTTTCACTGATCTCAGTGAGGCCAATTCAGATCATAAGAATTCTGCTGTGTGGTGTTCTGATCCTCTCCAAGGCTCCAGTCATAGATCTAAATATTCATGATAATCTTATCTTCAGAATGTTCCATGCTTAGAGAAACAGAAGACTGTTAGCAAAGAATACCATGGTAGTGGTAGATGTGATTGATTTCCTCAGGCAAACTGTTTTGCATTACCATTGCCATGCAAGAATTCCCTCTGCTTTGGGACCTGTAATTTTTTGTGATCTGAAATTGCCTATGTTATTAACTAAATTCTGGTATCCAAAGCTTAAGAAAAACCTCAACAAACATTCTATCCCATTATGTACTTTCTTTTTACATGCACCTTCAATATATAAACTGTATAGACTGCTTCGGTGTAGGAACACCTTATGGACAGACCCTCATTTTATCACCATATATATCCAAAAATTTTTCTTTATGTAATCCGAAAACTAATGATACAAGCAAATATGTATTCTGTCCTGCTTTGAAAAATGATACTTATGCCTAATGTCCAAGAAGATAGCAGAGAAGAAAAGCTAAAGCTAGACCAAGAGATAGCATTTCATATAGTTTCTAAACAGGGGTGTGTATCAGAAGAGAAGAACTAAGTGACTCCTCAAACACCATTTTTTGAAAAGTCTGTTACAGTTGAAGTGCACCTTTTGACATGCAGCAAATAATACACGTTTGGCTGTTGTAATTATTCTATTTACACTCAGCTTCACCCATTTCCTTTCTCAAAAGACTGATATTCAGTGGTCTCTGTAATGATCCCAGTTAATGATCCCAGTCTTGTCCCACTGTTTGTAATTGTGTATGGCTGCAGCTATAAAATTCCTACCATAACTTATGGTAAACTTATATTCTTTAATAGGTTGCAAGGCTACCTTTTAGGGTCTTGAAGAAAGTGCTGAAGTACAAATGAGTATTGCCTCTGTTTCCATGTACACAGAGCTGACAAACCTATCCCATCATCATTTGTTGTTAACATGTTCTTTTTATTCTTCCTCCCATGTTCATGCACATTAGCAATACATTATGAGTTGGAAATCTCATGGATATAAAATTTTCTATCTTGTTTTTCAGCAACAATTTTATTCTTTTTTTGTTTTGTTATATGCCTGCATCTCCACTATTTGCATGGTTAGTAGTGACTAGCTGCGCTGGCATTATTTCACTGATAAACATTTTTCCTTTGTTCCTCTGACTTCTTCCAGTTCTTTTTTTTTTCTTTTCCATCTTCTATTCTTAGCTGTTTTCCCCAAATATTTATTTTCCACCACAAAGAGTTATCTTTTGTACATATTGAATCACAATATTTATTTATTTTTATCTATGAAGATTTTTGTTATTATTATACTTTATCATATGTGATATTTGGGCTTCTAGCTTATTGGCTCTTTTTAATTGTTTAATTATTTGTTTCCTCAAAACTTGCATTTTTAATTAAAAATATCTTTGTGTTTTGGTTTCTATTATTTTATTTTAAATTCTGAAGCTGGCACCATACTGGAAATCTAAGTTTCCCAAAAGACTAGTCTCTGAATTAGAGATAGTTCACAAAAGAGTCTCAAGTATAACAAAAAAAAAAAAAAAAAAGATGCATTTTCAGCATGATATAATCCATATTCATTTTCTGACTTGAGTATTCTTTTCCCTTTGATTAAATTGAAACAGGTGGTAACTTTAATCACTACTCATTATCTTATATTCATCACTTACTATTTTACTGAAGTTCTTGTAAAATGTCATGATTAGAACTATTTCAGTTTTTTTGTTCACACTTCAATGCATGATATCCATTATTGCTCAAGGAAATATTTAATCTAAGAACGTATTACTCAATGAATAGATAAATGAGTCACAATTTCTTCATCATAATTCATTTGTGCATATTTAGAAGTAGGAAAATAGACACAAGCAGTGCAAAAGAATTAGTTTGACTTTGGAATATACAATCTAAACATGAAGAATTATTATACAAATGATTTATTTTTTGTATACCATTTTAGTTACATAAAGTATGAACATTAGGGTTTATTACTTAAATAAATAAAATGAGGAATCCAAAGTAACTAACAAGCTCCTCATATGCATTTCAAATTATAATTTCAGAAAAAAATAAAAAATAGAATATTAATTTTACAAAAACACTAATTTTCCAAATAATAAGAAATTAAAAATTAACAGTGGAAGCATCATCTAAATAAACAGAATTCAGTAAGTGAGAGAAGAGCCTGAACTACGACAATTATTTGTGAAGTGAGAGTAAAATAATGACAGATTTTTATCATGAGCAGTTTCCCTCCTGATAAAAAATACACTTCACTTCTCTTCTCCACCTGTGTTTGGAAACAGGTTATGATAATATGACCTGATGATGTAGACAAGAAAGTGTGAGAATACACCTAACAAGGAAGAGAATAAGTGACCTTTTAAGTTTTGAAGAATCCATGGATTCCAAATATACATCCCATTCCCAGAAGATGGTTTAGGGGAAAAAAAAATAATAGAAAAATAGGGAAATAAATATTTGATAGCAAAATCTTTTTTTTTTTAAATTTTATTTATTCATTCATGAGAGACACACAGAGAGAGGCAGAGACATAGGCAGAGGTAGAAGCAGGCTGCCTGAGGTGGGGGCGGGGGAGCCTAATATGGGACTTGATACTAGGATCATGACCTGAGCCAAAAGTGGATGCTCAACCACTGAGCCACCCAGGTGCCCCTGATAGCAAACTCTTGATTATTAAATACATTTTGTCCACTTAAAATATTAGAAATTATCATTTATTAAAAAGAGGATTAATTAATTAATTAATTGTGATGTGGGGGTGGGGACAGGCAGAAGGAGAACAAGAGAGAGAATCTTAAGCAGGCTCTATACCTAGCACAGAGCTCAATCTCCACGATCCTGAGGTCAGACCTGAGGATCAGGAGTCAGATGCTTAACTGACTGAGCCAACCAGGATTTCCTAAAAAGAAAATTTTAAAGAGTATAATTTCACCTTTTACCAAGAAATGAGTTTCATTGATTACTCCGAGAATGAAGGTATTTTGTTAAGTAGAATTTTAATAAAGCTTCTTAAAGAACTCAAATGGATTAAAAACATACCTGATGCATAAAATAACAGCTTTGTCTACCTGACAAGAAATACAAGAAAGAGAAGGCTTTTCCAGAAAAACATCTTATGTCTTTGCTAATTAAAAACATCATGGAAAAGGAATGCAATTTCCTTAAGCAAGTGACTCTTGTAATGAATGGCAGACTCGATTATTTAGTTCTAGGAACTAGAAATGGAAGCCAGGCAGAAAACAAATGAAGCAATAAATGCATAATTTTACAGCAGTGTGGGGATATCTATGGCCTAGTAGCTGGAGGATGTGTTATGTAAGAAATATATTTTCATATTGCCAGTAGAATGACAAGGTGAATAGTTGAATTAGACACATACGAGTAATAATCTCAAAATACCAAAGAACATTTTGTTGTAATTAGTTCTGCAAGTTCTGCAATTGGCTGGCCATAGGAGTATTAGGAAGATAGATGGTGAACATTCTGATCTACCCTAAAGAACAAATATGTCTAGCATTCATGATGCTCTGACACAACACACGTGCTGTTAAGGACTTACAGATATGGTAATTCATGGAAGGTTGTCACTTGCAACATTACTCTGTATATTTTAATATTTAATTTAAACTGATAGCCAAACATCACAACATAAAGGTAGCCCACGTGAAAGGATGGCAAAAAATGTGATTGCTTTAAGCTCCGATAGCACTATGTGTTATGCAATCTCTAATAGAGGAAGAAACATTTAAATTCTCTGCTTCTCAGGGAATACTAAATGCCGACTAACATTTATCTTGCAAAACCTCTTGTTGATGTGTGGCACAGAATTTAAGTTGCTCATTAGTCTTTTATTAGGGTAATCCAGTTCTCTTGCTATGGGGTAGACAACAGGCTGCAGAAGTTTAAAAGACATTATTTTTCTAGCACTAATAGACAAACACTTAATACATAATGCACTTAACATACTATGATTTACACAAATTACCCCCTGGTTTTGTTCCCAGCAGACATATCTTGGCATCTCATGGAAAGGAAGATTGGAACATCTGTGCTATTATTGAACAAATCTCTTCCTAGAAGTTGTTCTGCAGCAGTACCATATGGAGGAAATGTTTTCACATTTCTCGCATTCATTAGACATTGCACGAAAAGATTTGTACAATTACTAAGAAAGAAAACAGGGTGAATTAAACCTCTAGTAACATATTTGTTATTAAAATATATTTATTTTCTTAGTGATATATAATTTACACATATATCATTTATGAAAAAACACGTATTCTCTATATTTAAAAAACATTGCAAAGTCTATAGTTGAAAAGCTAAGATGATGATGATGATTAATGATGATGATGATAATTAATAATGATAATAATAATCTCAGGCATTGATACTGCGTCTACTATGAGCCAGGTACTGTTCCAACCACTTTAAATATATTAATCCATTTAACCAATTCTTGAGTCAGGTACCACCAACTCCTCAATTGTTAAGTTTGGAAAACTGAGAAATGGATAAGTAAGTTAATAAGTAGCCCCAGTAGTCAGTAGAGTCTATGTTCTTAACCTCTAAGCATTTCTTTCTGAAAGGAAATAAGCATTAGGATGGAACTCATATTTTGAATGAAAATTAATCACTTTGTTATTGACAGTATAGAGATATATATTTGTTTCCAAAATAATAGCATTCAAGAGTAAATTTTGAAACCCAGTACTTCAACTTGTCTTCCTATTATTGTATCAAATCCAGATTTTTTTAATATAAAGAATTTGTTTTAAAGTTTTTATTTATTTGTTTGTTTGTTTATTTATTTATGAGAGACACCGAGAGAGAGGCAGAGACACAGGCAGAGGGAGAAGCAGGCTCCATGCAGGGAGCCTGATGTGGGACTTGATCCCAGGACCCAGTATCACGTCCTGGGCCGAAAGCAGGCACTGAAACGCTGAGCCACCCAGGGATCCCCCCAGATTTATTTTAAAATAGTTACATAACACATCATTCCAAATATTTTCAGAATATGTAAGTATTTATTGATGGATTGTACAGAAAACCTCTTGTGAGAACTTAAAGCTTCATAAATGGGCTACATAGAGTTTGTACTTACTTTGGCTTGTTTAAAATAATGTAATTTCCCCCATTTTGGGTGAATAGATTTCAGGTGTTAGAAAGAACAAAATAAAGTTGTAAGTTAGAACTCTACAAATAATTTTGATTGTTTTCCTTTTGGTCTGTGAGTTATGTTTTCCCTTGTTCCATTCTCTATAAGGGAAGAGTACTTCAGGGCCAACTCCTGAACTTAGTATATCATTTATAGAATCGGTTAGCCATTACCTATATTTGCATATAGTTACATATGATAAAGGAGGGCATGGCTAAATTCGGATTTGTCCTAATGGTTGGAAGACAACTTGGAACAAAGTACTGAGTTTAAAGTTTACTATTGAGTGCTGCAATTTTGAACACAAATCCAGTCTCTACTGATAACATTTCCGCACTGTATTTCCCAATCAAGAAAGGATTTCTCTAAATAATGTGAAGACCATGTTTTTTAATATAGAAATATTTTAGAGGGCTCTGAACTAAAGATTAAAAAAAATAACAATGGGATGCATTTTGGAAACCAATGTTTCTCATAATTCAGTCAAAACAACAATTAGGTGAGCATAATAATCTTTTAAAAATGAATTAATACTAGATTTTACCATGGATCTTTGAAATCATGGAACTGAAGTAATAAACATGCCAGGTGATTCTGATACAAGTGATGCATGGACCACATTCTGTTAATACTTTCCTTAATCTACTACTTCTCAATATGTGTAACTCTTAGTTCTCATTTTAATGATGCCTCTCTCTCTATATATATCAAAGACCACAGTAGATGCTAGATATTCCTTGACACTTGAAATTAAGCCCATAGCGGATTTTACTATTCTTCCACTCTTGTTAGAATTTAGTGGGACATTATAGCATATGCTTAATCTGAGGAGAAAGTGGCTAAGAGCTTTGCAGTTCTGCAAAAACTGTCTGCCAAACAACAATCAAGTCTATTGTAATGATCAATTTTGAGGATCATAAATCTTCATGACCCTATACTATGAAAGAATTGATTTCTAACTTTCTTTCCTGGGCTGTACTCTGGTGGCCAGAAGTGGAATCACTGATAAAAATCCAGAACTCTTGGCACTATAAAACCAAACTAGGAGTGGTGGAAGGGGAGGTGGGCGGAAGGTGGGGGTGACTGGGTGGCGGGCACTGAGGTGGGCACTTGACGGGATGAGCACTGGGTGTTATTCTGTATGTTGGCAAATTGAACACCAATAAAAAATAAATTTATTATTAAAAAAAAAATAATAATAAAATAAATAAAAATCCAGAACTCTTGGCACTGTAAAACCAAACTAAACTCTCTTGAGGCAGTGTGATATTCTAATTGTAGCAAATATCTATTTCAAGTAAATTAACATTCTAAATGTTTGAGATTACATGTTTCGAGAAAGAGAACTTAAAACACTAAAAAAAAACCCATAAAACTTTAGAATTAGAAATATTAAAATGTAAAAAAAGAAATTTTTTCATAATTCTCATCCTCTTCCTCCTCAAAATTAAATCTAAATAGCTCTAAATTTTAAGAGCACTTTAAGTATGTATGTATGTACTTCTCTCTCTCTCTCTCTCTCTCTCCCCCTCTTTCTTATCTTTCTTTCTACTATGTTTGTTTTTTTCTAGCTAATCTCATGAAAAAAAGAATTCAAGTTGCTCCTGGATGTCATAGAATATGTTCCTATTTTGGAAGAAAGTTGGACCTCTATAAGTCTATTCTAACATCAACATTCTTTGAGTTAATGACCCTTCCTAATTCATGAACATTCATCATTTTGGGTCTGCAAGAGTATCGGTTAAACAGAGTGGATCAGTTAAGCACAATTAAGCATAGTGGAGCTTTTATAATTTTCCAATTTTCTGCTCACCATCCAGCAATAAACATGATCAGAAAATAATAATTTCTCTATGTCTCGCCATCATTCTGTCTTTCTCTTCCTTTCTCTTTCTCCCTTACCCTTTTGGCTTTAAAGGTAATCTGTATTAAGTCTTTTATTATATATAAGTATATTATGAATTTTACCTAACAATATCTTTAAAAATTCAGATAAAGAAAGTGAAATTTACACAAAAGATACCTTCCATCACCTGTCCAACCTCACCCTCCTTTCAGGTTTTTTAAATAGAATTAAGAACAGGATTTCAGCATTCTGAGACTTTTTTACTCCATGACTGGAGACTGTCTTAGAATAAAATTATCTGCTACAAAGTATGTAGCCTATAGCCAAGTGTTAACCTGGTTTTCCCCAGCGCACAGGTATCTTTCAGTTAGATGAAACACTAAAGTTGAGTTATGTCTATCATAGAACGGGAATAGAAAATGTGTATTCCCTGAAGCATATTTTATTTATGCTGCATCACCATAATCAAAACCTAGATTCACTTTGTTAGAGTCATACATGAGTTTGTGTAGACACTGGGAAAAATGCCATATACTCATCCACACTGAAATATATTAGAGTTTTCAGTGAACATGCCAGATGAAAAGTAGCAATATATTTGTGAATTAGAATTTTATTTTCTATTTTTCTGTGAGTGGAGGGTAATGTAGTGAGTTCTAGTTTATACTGAAATGGCCCACCTGACTCAGATGGATTCATTCCTGAAACCAAGGATAAATCTGAACTAAATATCTCTAACAATTATTATAGAATTTAGGAAGGTACAAACATTGCAAAATTATAAATCAAGCCTCACAAATGTTTGCTTTTCAAAAGTGAGATAGTGAATGTGAATATTTCATGTGAATTTTCAGTGAATATTTCATGATTGAAATAGTCTAAGATTCACTTCAGATTTGAAAAAGATGAACATGAAGTTACAAAAAAGCTACCAGTTCTGCTTTAGGTCAAGCTACATCTTTTTCCTGGATTGTAGAAACATAATCTTGACTTCAGACTTACATCCTTTCAATCTACCTTCCATATGGTCTCCAGATTGAGTTTTAGACATTGCCAGTATGATGATTATATTGCTAGGCTTACAGGTCATTATTGACTCTGTAAGGTCTACAAGGTAAAGTGGAATTTCCAGATAGTATACAAGTGCTTACTTTACTTTACCTGCTTACTTTTCCAACCTCATTCTCAGGTCCTTTCATGTCCTTTTTGTCCTAAAGAAAGCCAATCATTTGCTCTTCCATGAACACATTCCCTCTAACACTTGATTTCTTCTTTATCTTTATTTTCTTTTGTGTCAGCGGCAAAAAATCTTTTCATCTTTTCTACTTAACTTACTGAGGACCTCTTCTAAGCTGCATCCTCCACTGAATTCACAAATGAAATGTATTACTCTTTCAATTATGCCACATTACTTCTTGTACCTATTTTTGTAGGACTTCACTGCTTTATTACAAGAGGATGTATTCCTATCTTCCCTTACTAGAGAGGCTACAAGATCTCTGATGACAGGAGACATGTGAGGTTTCTCTTTATAATCCTCAGTACTGAGTACAGCTGTGGGGAAAATTCACATTAATCAAAGGAGACAATAAAGGAAGGAGGGAAAGAGAGGAGGAAAGAATTGTTGAGTCATACTAGGAAAACTTTTTAGGGCCTATTTAGAGAGAGGAGAGGATGCATAGCAACTATAGTCTATTGACTCAGACACCATGTAAAATGTACATAGTTTTTAAAAAGCATATAAAATCTCATTTCATTCATCCACTCATCCACAAAGTACTAAGATATCATTTCACTAGCTTGTACAATGGAAGGAAAACTGGAGATTCAAGTTAGCATAATTTATTTTTTGTCCTTCGAAATCTCAAAATCTTAAGAAGACTTTGACCTCTAATTTCATCCATATTTCATTGTTCTTTGCATTTGTATTCTTAGTCTCCATCACCAAAATTGGCACCTAAAGTTAATACATAATTGAATAATTGAGTTAATACATAAACTTCAATTATCTCTGGCTTTAAAATAGAGTTATTAAAATAAAGCTAGATTATTCTAGAGGGAAAGAGGTCTCTAATTCAGATGGCAAACATTCCATAATGAGTTGTGGTAATCATTTCTTTTTCAGAGATCAGGTTATTGGATTTTATTTATTTATTTTTAATAATCTAGTATTGAGTTGTTTTTTTTTTTAGGTCTTTTTTCTTTATGAAAGATAGGTTATCTTTTTTTGTTACTTACTGCTTACACAAGTAGAAAAAGTATTGGTTTTTCATTTTATTGTCTCTTTTCATAAGCTACATTGAAACTCAGAGGTATTTATTACAAATATAGTTGAAGAATGAGTGTTTTTACAGAAGAAATATATTAAGAAAGGAGTGAGGTATGTTGATACCATCATCCCATTCCTTATTTTTCAGACTCAGTTCATCTTCCACTCAGTACTACCCCTTATAACTCCCAATGCTTACTCACCCTCTGTCTACCATAATTCTTCCTAAACATGACCTATTCCAGCTCAGATCCCAGTCTTCTTATTGTTGAACTTATTTTGGTAACTACCACATTTGCCTCAGAATCTAACTTTCTGCCTCATTATAACCATTTTCTTCTCCTTCTGTACAAGGTGGAGTTTCTTAGACCTAATATTCTTAACATTTTCCCTGCTTTCTAATGTTTTACCTTTTGGGGGCTTTCTTCCTCATCAATACTATCAATATCTATCTATACTTTTGCTCATTTGTAGCTGCTTTCAATTCCTATAGTTTCATTCTTTTATTGAACACTGATATCTGGTTATTTCCTGGTCCAAAACCCCTTCTGCATGGATCCCTGAGTGGCTCAGCAGTTTAGGACCTGCTTCAGCCCAGGGCGTGATCCTGGGGTCCCGGAATTGAGTCCCATGTCAGGTTCCCTGCATGGAGCCTGCTTCTCCCTCTGCCTCTGCCTCTGCCTCTGCCTCTGCCTCTGCCTCTGCCTCTCTCTCTCTCTCTCTCTCTCTCTGTTTCTCATGAATAAATAAATAAAATCTTAAAAAAAAAAACCCTCCTGATATTTAACTTATTCATCTCTGTTCAGCCATGGTTCTTGAGTAGTACTTAGGTAACATGTCATCGACCTTTTATTTTACACATGCCTTCTGTTAAAAAAATAAAGATAAATTCATGGAGTTCTTACAGAAAGAATGAATTGGCCACTCAGACACTGATTAGGGGGTAGAATTTTTTTTTTTGAGCCATTCAAAGCAGACATACAAATTCATTAACTCAATGGTTGACAGTTAAATCAGTTTAGGGGAACTGACTCATAAAACAGATATATAATAGATGAATGTGCAAACCAGAAAGCCAAATTTATTAAGTTACAATGAATAATATAACTGAATGATAAACTAGACAATTTTGCCTCTGTTCAGCTCATTGTTTTGATGGGGAAGTAAAACCGTATTCAGAATGTTTGATAATTGTAGAACCAGAGCAAGGGAAATGAACTGGAAAATCTTTATAAAAATTGCCTTATTGCCAGCATAGTTTGATGTAGCTACCTTTTGAATAAAAACATATGTAGAAATAATTATTGTCAACTAGGCAGTCTCACCCTCTACAAAAGATACATTAAGACTCTCTAGATTAACTAAATACATAGAAACTTTTCTTATTGCAATTACAGTGATTGTATTTCATCATTTTACTTAAATATAAAACAGTTGTCTGTTTATCAAAAAAAAAAGACTCCATTATGAAAACAAGAGAAAATGTTTCTGTTAGTTATTTGTGTTTGGCTATCAATCAGCACACTTGTCTGATGGCTTTAAAAGAGATGTAAATAATGACCTAATGGTAGGAAAATTAAAAAAATAAAATAAAATAAAATAAAAACAGAGGGAAGTTTTGGTTCCCTTTCCTGGCATACCTATTTAGTTTTCACAATTAGAGCTGTTTAGTCTCTGCCTTCCAATTACACCCTACCTCAGTGAACAAAATGAATAACTGAACAGAACAAAACAGACTCACAATACTATTACTGTGAACTTCAGAATTTTTAAGCTTTTGAGAGTTTGTCATGGTTAAAGTACATAATTATTTGCTTTGAGCAAATAAATGTATTCTTATTTTAGTGTAAGCTCCAGCTAATGCTCTATTTTTGTTACATGTTAGAGATTGTGAATGTATAGAATATTATTTTTGTTCATACCATTTTTTAGAAAATGCATCACCTCATTTTTGTTATTAATTGAAAGATCACACTGCAGATCAGGAATTAAAAGTAATTGAAAAAGGCCTCATATCCTAGTCATACATGCAAACTACAGATGTCTGAGTGTCCCTAACACAAACAATATATGTACATATTTCTTTGAGATAATATACTATTTTCACATGCATATTCTTTAGCTTTATTCTCAGACCATCTTGTAAGGAAGGTGATTTTATTATTATTCAAGTTTCATGGATGAAGAAACTGAATTCCAAAGCTTGAGGTGGTTACTCACATTAATAAACTAGTTAGTGAAAATTCAAGACCTACATGCCATTTTCCTATTCAGGGAACTTTAAATTCTGGTTTATCCAAACAAATTTACAAAAGGTAATATCACTTTAAAAAAAATCGGTATTTAGATCCCTTAATTTTCATGCTTCATCTCTTCAAAATGAACCTTCTGGCAATGAAGAAACTACTTGTGATGTAGCCACAGCATTTCCTTGTTTAAAGCAAGGTTCCCTACCATCAGTGCAAGTTAGAAATATCTTGAAAGATAACCGTAAGAGAAAATAGTATTATTGCCTAACTTAAATTTTTTAGATTTATATAACTGGGAACCGATTGAATCCAGAAAAAGCCTACCATACATCTGGAGACAATTGCAAACTATGGATGGATTTGAAATCGGCAATTATCAAGATCAGAGTCACATTTTAGAGAGAGCAATTTGTGGGCAAGCACGTAAGATGGGTTAGAGGAGACTAATCTATTGGCACAAAATCCATCTTGAGATCTGGAGTGGTAATACAGGTGAGCTTTGACAGGATAAACATCATATGGGTTTTTTGTTTTTTTTTTAAAGGTAGTTTCAAATAAAAGGAAGAGTTACTCCCATGTCAAACCATTCAGTGACTTCTCAGGATTAACTTGACACTTCTAAAAGTCTTTAGCACTGCTTGCCAGGCCTTCCATATTATGACCCCTGTTTTTATCTTACTAATTCTAAACCACCATCTTTGCACACTATGATTTAGCCCCATTTGCCTGTTTGATGGGAGGAAACATAACCTGCAAAACAAGGAACAGCAGCTCCAGGTGATTATCGGGTCTTAGCTGATTGGAATGGTTATGAAGATATTACATTTAAATAAATAAAGAAACAATTAAGATTCTGTGTTGTGTCCTCATCTCCCAGACTTTGTGATGACTTTAGGTTATATCAGATCATGGATTGGAGAATAATTTATTAACCAGGTATCCAAATCTATCTGAAGTGGAAGATGGCTTCACTTACTGTAGCGAATTATACTCTGAACCATCTCGTGATACAGGATTGTCCCCAAGACCTTAACCTCATCAATTCTATTGCTTTACTGTAAAAAATTCGAGTGATTTTATTTTCAGGTACAATTTCTGCTCTTCAAACTACGAGATTCCAGGTTAAGAATTTCACCTTCTTTAAGCAAAACCTGATTAAAGAAAGCAAATTTTAGAGGTGCCTGGGTGGGTCAGTGGTTGAGCATCTGCCTTCATCTCAGGTCCTGATCTCAGCGTCCTGGGATCAAGTCCTACATTCTCCCTCTGCCTATGTCTCTGGCTCTCTCTCATGAATAAGTGAATAAAATCTTAAAAAAAAAAAAAAAGAAAAAGAAAAGAAAAGAAAAGATAGCAAAATCTGCTTTTTAGATTTCAAGGGAAAAAAGTCTCCTTCCCCAAATAAAAGATGTTTTCAAATAGCCAGGTATTTCTTCATTTAATGTAATAAAATACTGCAAAAGATAATAGGGCCAATTTTTAAATAAAATTATTTTGTGGTTTTTAATGGTCATTTTCACTCTTCAAACCCCATTACTAGTTTTGTTACTACTTATACCAAGCCTGCATGGTCACTAAATAGTAATTTCTCATTTACCCATTATACTACAATCTATTTAATTACAATAGCTAACAGAAGAACTTTAAATGTGATTTCACTTAGTTGTGCAGTTAGCTTCCTGACTTCTTTTTAAAAAAATGTTAAAAGAAGCAGAAAGCTTTGGACATACTATTTCTTAGCAATCACCAATTTATAATGACTATTTTTCTAGTAAAAAGAAGATCAAGAGAGAAACATAAGTTTTTCCCCTTTTGCATTAGGTACAATGCCTCATCTATATATGATAAGAAATTGGGATCATTGTCTTATTCAAGGTTAAAAAAATCCATTCAAAGCTAGGAAGAATTATGATTGTATTTCAAGGGTTAGATGACAGTTACAAAGAAAACTGAGCATAAGAAGAACATTTTATTTATTTCTGAATGCCTAGTGCTGAGTGTAATGCATGGACCACACTGTTCCAGATAAATTAATTGAATGACTTTTATATCAATATTAGGCAACAATCTTGTTATACATTATTTGTATTGTTCCAAGCCGCCATGATGTGAATGGAATTTCTGCACCATTTATTTCAGTGGGACTTTGCTTATTAACAATGATATTCAATTCACTTTCCTATTAAATTGGTGCCTCAAAATTTGGTTTGCTCCCAGCTGTGCAGTTATTACATTACAACTTTAAAACTCAGAATCCAGTTATCCTTGAATTCAATTTCTACTATACAATACCATAAAACAGCATAGAACAATTACATTTAAAAATTAAAAAGCATCAGAAGGCTCCAAGAGACTTGAAATTCTAGAAATGAGCAACAAATATCCTTACTGAAATTGCAAATAATAATAAATAATCTTCTTATATTATCATTTACAAAATGAAAAAAATAGATGACCAGAGAATAAATACATACAAAACAAACAAATAAAAGAACCATTAATACTTCATATTGGATATTTCCAGATTAAATGTTAACTCAGAACTGAAGTGTTATGATTGGTTAAACTGTATAATTAAAATAATTATGGTTACTTTCACATTGTGTTTGCTTTTATAAAAATATTTTCTATGTTCTACCATATTTCAATTATGATACTATTCCAAGTAATATTAAAGGATACATGAAAAAAAATTAGACTAGGTCTACCAAATTCAGAAAATCAGTCCTGTTCAAAATGCGGTATTGGTTTACTCCTCTCAAATACAGACTCTAAAATATAAGATTAAGTTCCTATATTTAGCCTTAATTATATGTGGGTTCTTTATCTATGGCACCCAAACTGTGCAGACATTCATTGTATTTTGTCAATTCTAGGAACTTCTTATATTTACATAGCTATACCACATGAATCAAGCTTAATTACATGTATTCATAGCTTATGCAAATAATGCTTAAAAGAACTAGATTTTTTTTTAAGACTTTATTTATTTATTCATGACTGACACACACATACAGAGAGAGAGAGAGAGAGAGAGAGAGAAGGAGAGGCAGGGACACAGGCAGAGGGAGAAGCAGGCTCCATGCAGGGAGCCCGGCGGGAGGTTCGATCTGGGGTCTGCAGGATCATGCCTTGGGCTGAAGGCGGCGCTAAATCGCTGAGCCACCAGGGCTGCCCTAAAGAACTAGAATATTAAACTGAGATGCTGCATATGCCAGAGCAGGTCCCTTTCTCAGAAATTTGTTCTCTTTACATAGGCAGGGTAATGAAAATTTTGTACGAAGCAGGGACATCAAAGGAAGGACTTAGTCTTATAAAATTTCATCAGCTGTCGGAGTGAAAGCAGGCAATAGCTCTATGTGAAAAGTAAATGACTTCAAAAATCATGCAGACCATATACACGTTTAATGCAATCCCTATCAAAATACCATGGACTTTCTTCAGAGAGTTAGAACAAATTATTTTAAGATTTGTGTGGAATCAGAAAAGACCCCGAATAGCCAGGGAAATTTTAAAAAAGAAAACCATAGCTGGGGGCATCACAATGCCAGATTTCAGGTTGTAGTACAAAGCTGTGGTCATCAAGACAGTGTGGTACTGGCACAAAAGCAGACACATAGATCAATGGAACAGAATAGAGAACCCAGAAGTGGACCCTGAACTTTATGGTCAACTAATATTCAATAAAGGAGGAAAGATTATCCATTGGAAGAAAGAGTCTCTTCAATAAATGGTGCTGGGAAAATTGGACATCCACATGCAGAAGAATGAAACTAGACCACTCTCTTGCACCATACACAAAGATAAACTCAAAATGGATGAAAGATCTAAATGTGAGACAAGATTCCATCAAAATCCTAGAGAAGAACACAGGCAACACCCTTTTTGAATTTGGCCACAGTAACTTCTTGCAAAATACATCCATGAAGGCAAAAGAAACAAAAGCAAAAATGAACTATTGGGACTTCATCAAGATAAGAAGCTTTTGCACAGCAAAGGATACAGTCAACAAAACTAAAAGACAACCTACAGAATGGGAGAAGATATTTGCAAATGACATATCAGATAAAGGGCTAGTTTCCGAGATCTATAAAGAACTTATTAAACTCAACACCAAAGAAATAAACAATCCAATCATGAAATGGGCAAAAGACATGAACAGAAATCTCACAGAGGAAGACATAGACATGGCCAACATGCATATGAGAAAATGCTCTGCATCACTTGCCATCAGGGAAATACAAATCAAAACCACAATGAGATACCACCTCACACCGGTGCAAATTAACAAGGCAGGAAACAACAAATGTTGGAGAGGATGAGGAGAAAAGGGAACCCTCTTACACTGTTGGTGGGAATGGGAACTGGTGCAGCCACTCTGGAAAACTGTGTGGAGGTTCCTCAAACAGTTAAAAATAGACCTGCCCTACGACCCAGCAATTGCACTGTTGGGGATTTACCCCAAAGATACAGATGCAGTGAAACGCCGGGACACCTGCACCCCAATGTTTCTAGCAGCAATGGCCACTATAGCCAAACTGTGGAAGGAGCCTCGGTGTCCATCGAAAGATGAATGGATAAAGAAGATGTGGTTTATGTATACAATGGAATATTACTCAGCCATTAGAAACGACAAATACCCACCATTTGCTTCAACGAGGATAGAACTGGAGGGTATTATGCTGAGTGAAGGAAGTCAATCGGAGAAGGACAAACATTATATGTTCTCATTCATTTGGGGAATATAAATAATAGTGAAAGGGAATATAAGGGAAGGGAGAAGAAATGTGTGTGAAATATGAGAAAGGGAGACAACGTAAAGACTGCTAACTCTGGGAAACGAACTAGGGGTGGTAGAAGGGGAGGAGGGCGGGGGGTGGGAGTGAATGGGTGACGGGCACTGGGGGTTATTCTGTATGTTAGTAAATTGAACACCAATAAAAAATAAATTAAAAAAAAATCATGCAGACCAAGAAGAAATCTTTTTTTTTTTTTTTTTTTTAAGAAGAAATCTGGGGTAAAGATGTTCCATTGTTTGTGATGCCTAGATCTGGGCTTAGACATATTGGATTAGATCAGTGGTATCTAACTATTTTATTCTCAGCATACTTTTGTATTTTAAAAATTATTGACCCTACAGAGAATAAATTGATGGCTACCGGAGGGAGGTAGTGGGAGTTACTATAGTCATAGTGTTGTATAGTGACAGATGGTAGCTACACTTGTGGTGAGTAGAGCATAACATAAGGTATAGACTTACTGAAACACACTATGTCGTACATCGGAAACTAAAGTAACATTATGTGTCAACTATACTTCAATTAAAAAAACATTTAATCTTTTTTTTTTTTTTTTTTTTTATTTATTTATGATAGGCACACAGTGAGAGAGAGAGAGGCAGAGACACAGGCAGAGAGAGAAGCAGGCTCCATGCACCGGGAGCCTGACGTGGGATTCGATCCCGGATCTCCAGGATCACGCCCTGGGCCAAAGGCAGGCGCTAAACCGCTGCGCCACCCAGGGATCCCTAAAAAAACATTTAAAAGGTAAATTATTAAGGAACCTAAAGAACTTTTTAAAATGTATTTTATCCAATAGTTATCACGATTAAAATTAAAATTAAGAAATTTTAGTATATTTATATATGAATTCCTTTAAAAATAGAAGCAATAAATCTTGTTTTATTTTGCAACTTATATTTTACTAAAAGTAATATATCATTTATATAATATATTTTCCAATAAGACTAGCAGTTTTTTCAAAACTAAAAATTAGTGAAGGAAGTGGCATTATTTTATATTTTTATAAAGCTAATGTATGTTTTAGTCAAAGGCAGTCAGATAATTGTACCTGCTTCTGGATTCAATTTCCTGCAATATGTACGTGACCTACCCTCTGGAAAACTCCATACTATACTTGGAAAATAAGAGTAAAAATAGCAAATAAGATCTCAATATAAGCATAAAAATAGTTTTGACCCATGTACTACTGCAAGTATATAAGGAACCCCTACGAGTCTCTAGACCATAGTGAGAATTTGAATAATTGGTTCCCAACACTGACTGCCATGATAATCAATGGAAAGCCTTGAAAAGATATAGATGCACAAAACAATCTGTCAGAGCCTGATTTAATTAGTCTGCAAAATGATTTGGATATCAGTAGTTGTAAGTCTCCCAGGTGTTTTTAATATGCTTCCAGGGTTAAGAACTACTAGCTTTGATAAATTGCATAATGAGACATATCTTCATCTTAATGTTTTCATGTTTTATAAATTTAGATCATCTTCACTTTCTTTTCTGGGATTTTTTTTGACGAATTGTAGATATTTAAAATATATGCGCCATTTAACATAAAATTAGATATTGCCACAAACACATGGATGAAATATTACCTCTATGACACATTTTTTTCTCTGAATAAATAAGAAAAGCTATGTTAGACTTTTTACAGGGATATGAATGGATGATTTACCAGTCAAATAAAGTCTAAAGTTTTGTTCTCCATTCCCAGAAAAAAATGTCAGACAAAGGTATCATTCTTTTTGTGATTTAAATTATAACACTGTTTTCATGACAGGGGAATGACATGTAGCTGATAAAGACAATTGTGTGCTAGTAGAATAACTTGCAACAGAGGAAGGGAATGAATAACACTATATCCATGAGTCTTTGCTGTCCATCAGGGCTCATATTTTCATAAGTATATTTCAGGTTCAGAGAGACTATGACTTCTGAATAATTAGGTATGAGCAAAATATAGTACACCCATGATTTCTCATTTTCTAAATATACAATAACTAAGTTATTCACAAGGTTTTAAAATGCATGCATAAAAACTGGAGCATTGGTATTACTGATTTGTGAATCTGAATTTTCTATAATTTCTAAAACACAGGATTGGGGATTGTAATTTTCTTTTCTTTATTCAAACTTTGCTCCTTTGTAAAACTGATTTCATTGCCTCAGAACCTAATCCTTCTTAAGTACATTAGATCAGTGGATCACAACTGGGGTTAATTTTTCCCCCCAAGAATTACTTGAGGATATTTTGGGTGTCATAACTGAGGAAGGAGGCTGCTACTGGTATCAGGAGGTGGTAGATAGAGGTCTGGATACTGCTGAATATTCTACAATACACAGAATTATCCCCTTCCAACAAATATGGCCCCAAATGTCAATAGTACAAGGTTGACAAACTTGCATTAGATTATATACTAACAATTCATGTTTCCTTAGAAGTTCATTGTGGACATATAAAACCACTAAGTTTGGGGATCCCTGGGTGGCTCAGCAGTTTAGTGCCTGCCTTCTGCCCAGGGTGAGATCCTGCGGTCCCGGAATCGAGTCCCATATTGGGCTCCCTGCATGGAGCCTGCTTCACCCTCTGCCTGTGTCTCTGCCTCTCTCTCTCAGTCTGTGTCTCTCATGAATAAATAACTAAATAAAATATTAGAAAAACAATAAGTTTCATTGAGAAATATGTATAAAATTCTGTTCCAGTCATTTTATGTAAATGAGATGAATAAAAATAGTATTTATTAGCAAATACTACTTATAGATTAACCAAAAGCAGTGAGCCTGAAGAAAACTGACTTATCCATAAATGATAATTCAAAGAAAACTTTACATACCATATGATTTTAACACTGGAGTGCTAGTTAATGGATTCCTCCACTTTTTATAATCTAAGTAAATACTTTCAGATACTATTTTATAATAGTATCATATTAAACCCCTCATAATACAGTGCTAGATATATTTGATTCATCTCATTAACTTTCTTTTTTTAATTTTTCTAATATTTTATTTTATTTAAATTCAATTAATTAAAATATAATGTACTATTGGTTTCAGAGGTTGAGGTCAGTGATTCATCAGTCTTATGTAACATCCAGTGCTCATTACATCACATGCCTTCCTTAATGTCCATCATCTAGTTACCTCATCTCCTAGCCTCCCTCCCTCCAGCAAACCCTCAGTTTGTTTCTTATGATTAAGAGTCTCATATGATTTGTCTCCCTCTCTGATTTTACCCTATTTTATCTTTTCCTCTCTTCCCCTGTGACCCATTGTTTTGCTTCTTAAATTCCACATATGAGTGAGATCGTATGATAACTTTCTTTCTCTGATTGACTTATTCCACTTACCCTAATATCCTCTAGTTCCATCCACGTCATTGCAAACAGAAAGATATCCCTTTTTTGATCGCTGGCTAGTATTCCATTGTAAATATATACCACATCTTCTTTATCCGTTCATCTGTTGATGGACATCTGGGCTCTTTCTGTAGTTTGGCTATGTGGACATTGTTGCCATAAACATTGGGGTGCAGGTGCCCCTTTGGATCACTACATTTGTATCTTTGGGGTGAATACCCAGTAGTGCAACTGCTGGGCCATACGGTCGCTCTGTTTTCAACTTTTTGAGGAACCTCCATACTGTTTTTCAGAGTGGCTACACCAGCTTGCATTCCCACCAACAGTGTATAAAGGTTCCCCTCTCTCCACATCTTTGCCAACATTGTTGTCCCCTCACTTGTTAAGTTCAGCCACTCTAACTGGGGTGGTTTTGATTTATATTTCCCTGATGCCGAGTGATGTGGAGCGTTTCTCCATGTGTCTGTTGGCCATTTGTATGTCTTCTTGGGGGAAATGTCTGTTCATGTCTTCTGTCCACTTCTTGACTAGATTATTTGTTCTTTGGGTATTTAGTTTGATAAGTTCTTTATAGATTTTGAATACTACCCCTTTATCTGATGTCTTTGCAAGTATCTTCTCCCATTCCTGTTTTTTGTCGACTGTTTCCTTTGCTGTGCAAAAGCTTTTTATCTTGATGAAGTACCTTTTTGCCTTTGTTTTCCTTACCTTTGGAGATGTGTCTAGTAAAAAATTTCTGTGGCAGAGGTCACAAAGGTTGCTGCCTATGTTCTCCTCTAGGATTTTGATGGATTTCTGCCTCACATTTAGGGCTTTCATCCATTTTGAGTCTATTTTTATGTATGGTCTTAGGAGATGGTCTAGTTTCATTCTTCTGCATGTAGCTGTTCAATTTTCCCAACACATTTGTTGAAGTCCTATTTCCATTGGATATTCTTTCCTGCTTGTTGAAGGTTAGTTGATCACAGAATTTAGGGTTCATTTCTGAGTTCTCTATTCTGTTCCATTGATCTATGTGTCTGTTTCTGTGCCAGTATCATACTGTCTTAATGATTACAGCTTTGCAATATAGCTTGAAATTCAGAATTGTGATGACACCAGTTTTGGTTTTCTTTTTTCAACATTCCTTTGTCTATTTGGGGTCATTTCTAGTTCCATACAAATTTTAGGATTATTTGTTACAACTCTGTGAAATATGTTAATAGCCTTTCTATAGCGATTGCACTGAAAATATAGATTGCTCAAGGTAGCATAGACATTTCAACAATATTTGTTCTTCTAATCCATGAACACAGAATGCATTTTCCATTTCTTTCTGTCTTACTCAATTTCTTTCAAGAGTGTTCTTTATTTTTCTGAATACAGATACTTCGCCTCTTTGTTTCAGTTTATTCCTAGGTATCTTATGGTTTTGAATGAAATTTTAAGTGGGATTGATTTCTTAATTTCCATTTCTACTGTCTCATTGTTAGTGTATAGAAATGCAACTGATTTCTGTGCATAGATTTTATATCCTGCTACATTGCCGAATTGCTGTATGAGTTCTAGCAATGTTGGGGTGGAGTCTTTGGGTTTTCCACATATAATATGTCATGTGTGAAGAGTGAGAGTTTGACTTCTTCTTTGCCTATTTGGATGCCTTTTATTACTTTTTGTTGTCTGATTGCTGAGACTAGGACTTCTAGCATTACATTAAATAGCAATGGTGATAGTGGACATACCTACTGTGTTCCTGACCTTAGGGGAAAAGCTCTCAGTTTTTCTCAAATATCATTGAAAATGATATTTGCTCTCAGCTTTTCATAGATGGCTATTATGATATTGAGCTATGTTCCCTCTATCCCTACACTATGGAGAGTTTTAACCAAGAAAGGATGCTATACTTTGTATATGCTTTTTCTGCATCTATTGAGAAGATCATATAGTTCTTGTCTGTCTTTTATTAATGTAATGCATCACATTGATTGATTGGTGGATGCTGAACTACTCTTGCAGCACAGAAATAAATCACACTTGGTTGTAGTGACTAATCCTTTTAATGTACTGTTCGATACTATTGGTTAGTACTTGGTGTGACCCTTTGCAACCATGTTCATCAGTGATATTTTCCTTTTTGGTGGGGTCTTTGTCTGGCTTTGGGATCAAGGTAATGCTGGTCTCATAGAAAGAATTTAGAAGTTTTCCTTCCATTTCTATTTTTTGCTTTGTTTTGTTTTCAAGATTTTTATTTATTCATGAGAGAAACACACACAGAGAGATTAAGACAGAGGCAGAGAGCAAAGCAGGTTCCCCACAGGGAACCCAATGTAGGACTTGATCCCTGGACCCAATATCATGCCCTGAGCTGAAGGCAGATGCTCAATTGCTGAGCCACCCAGGTGTCCTCCATTTCTATTTTTTGAAACAGCTTCAGAAGAATAGGTATTAATTCTTTAAGTGTTTGGCAGAATTTTCCCAGGAAGCCATCTGGCCCTGGACTCCTATTTGTTGGGAGATTTGTTTATTATTCCTTTAATATCCTTGCTGATTATGGGTCTGTTCAGGTTTTCTGTGTCTCTCTGTTTCAGTTTTATTAGTTTATATGTCTCTAGGAATGCATCCATTTCTTCCAGATTGCCTAATTTTGGGGGCTTAGGCTTTACTTGCTGTTCTTTCTCCAGCTCCTTTAGGTATAAGGTTAGGTTGTATATCTGAGACCTTTCTTGTTTCTTGAGAAAACCTTGTGTTACTATATACTTCACACTTAGGACCGTCTTTGCTGCATCTCAAGGATTTTGAGCAGTTGTGTTTTCATTTTCATTTGTTTCTGTGAATTTTTAAAATTCATCTTTAATTTCCTTCTTCACTCATTCATTCTTTGATAGGATGCTCTTTAGCCTCCATGTATATGAGTTCTTTCCAAATTTCCTCCTGTGGTTAGATCTAATTTCAAAGCAGGCCCTAAATATTCTGAAAATTATCTCAGTCTTTTGATACTGGTGGAGACCTGATCTATGATCCAGTATGTGATCCATTAGAGAGAACCTTTCATGTGCACTCAAGAAGAATGTGCATTCTGTTGCTGTAGGATGGATTGTTCTGAATATATCTGTGAAGTCCATCTGGTCCAGTCTGCATTCAAAGCCCTTGTTTCCTTGTTGATAATCTGCTTAGATGATCTGTTCATTGCAGTGAGTGTGGTGTTAAAGTCCTCTACTATTACTGTATTATTGATGTGTTCCTTTACTTTTGTTATTAATTGGCTTATATGATTGGCTGCTCCCATGTTAGGGGCATAAATATTTACAATCTTCTTGTTGGGTAGCTGTTTTAATTATAATATAGTGTCCTTCTTTATCTCTTATTACAGTCTTTGGTTTGAAATCTAATTTGTCTGACATAAGAATTGCCATCCCAGCTATCTTTTGATGTCCATTAGCATGATAAATCGGTTTCCACCCCTCACTTTCAATATGGAAGTGTCTTTGCATCTAAAATGAGCCTTTTGCAGATAACATGTTGATGAGTCTTGCTTTTTTATCCAATCTGATATCCCTGTATTTTGATTAGTTGCATTTAGCCCATTTATATTCAGAGTAACTGTTGAAAGATATGAATTAGTGCCATTACATTACCTGTAAATCACTGTTCCTCTATATTGTCTCTGTTCTTTCTGTTCTATATTACTTTTTGGGCTCTCTCTTTGCTTAAAGGATCCTTTTTAATATTTCTCGAAGGGATGGTTTGGTGATCACAAATTCTTTTTGTTTTTGTTTGTCCTGGAAGTTTTTTTTTTTTTTTCCTCTCTCCTTTTATTTTGAATGACATCATAGCTGGATAAAGTATTCTTGGCTGCATATTTTTCTCATTTAGACCCCTAAATACATCATGCCAGTCCTTTCATGCCTGCCAAGTCTCTGTGAATAGGCATGCTGCCAGTCTAATGTTTTTACCCTTGTAGATTATGGACCTCTTGTCCCAAGTTGCTTTCAGGATTTTCTCTTTATCTCTGAGTATTGCAATTTTCAGTATTATATGTCATCATGTTGACCTATTTCTGTTGATTTGGGGGGGGGTTCTCTGTGCCCCCTGGACTTGGATCCCTATTTCCTTCCCCAGATTATAGAAGTTCTCCGCTATAATTTTTTCCAATGTATTTTCTGCCCTACTCTTTCTTTCCTCTTTTTCTGGGATTCCAATTATTCTAATATTGTTTTGCTTTACAGTATCACTTATCTCTCAAATTCCACTCCCTCCATGATCCGGTACTTGTTCATCTCTCTTTTTCTCAGCTTCTTTTTTCTCTATTATTTTGTCTTCTATATTACTAATTCTCTTTTCTTTCTCATTTATCCTTTCTCATTTATCCTAGTAGTTAGAGTCTCCATTTTTTTTTAAAGATTTATTTATTCGTAGAGATGCAGAGAGAGAGAGAGAGAGAGAGAGGCAGAGACACAGGCAGAGGGAGAAGCAGGCTCCACGCAGAGAGCCTGACGCGGGACTCGATCCAAGGTCTCCAGATCACGCCCCGGGCTGCAGGCGGCACTAAACCGCTGCGCCACCGGGGCTGCCCAGAGTCTCCATTTTTATTGCAACTCATTAATAGCCTTTTTTATTTAAACTTGATTAGATTTTAGTTCTTTTATTTATCCAGAAAGGGATTCTCTAGTGTCTTCTATGCTTTTTTCAAGCCCAACTAATATCTTTATAATCATTACTCTGAACTATAGTTCTGACATCTTACTTATGTCCCTACTGATTAAGTCCCTGGCAGTCAGGGACTGCCAGAACTGCCTCTTATTTCTTTTTGGTGAGTGATATTCTATATTCTTACAGTCACTAGATCTAGGATTTTAACAGGTTGGAATGCTTAAAGGATATTTTCTGGGATCCACCATTAATATATTTGCAAAGAAGTGTCTCTAAAAAAGTAAAATTATATTTAAAAATCACCAATTATTTTTATGCTTTTTGTTTTAAATGCTTTGTCTTCTAAACTTACACGAACTCCTAAGCATACCAATGTAAGAATATATATTCATTTAGCTAAATGTTTCTTTATTTTTTTTAATGATTTTGGCCAAAGGGTAGGCTACATTTCTTTCTTTTATCTATTTATTTATTCATGATAGACATAGACAGAGAGAGAGAGAGGCAGAGACACAGGAGGAGGGAGAAGCAGGCTCCATGCCAGGAGCCCAATGTGGGACTAGATCCTGGGATTCCAGGATCGCACCTCCGGCCAAAGGCAGGCACCAAACCGCTGAGCCACCCAGGGATCCCCTAGCCAAATGTTTCAATTTAAAAATTGGTTTCATTAAGATTTCTTAAGAATGACTATATTTTTAATATCTTTTAAGCTTTAAATGGTTTGTAATTAATGTAACTTACAAGGATAAATTGGGAACTTAAACAATTATTTATTATAATGTATACTCTTGACAGTGAAAGGAAAAGTGTAAATATTATAGGAGTCATACTTTCACTGTATTTTTATTTGCTTACTTATGCTATCTTTGTGATGAAGGACAGGGTATTTTATTTTATCTAAATAAAGTAGATTTTATTTCAAAAATAACACAGAAAATCTTTCTTCTCTTTTTTATTTTTTTTAAATTTTATGTTTGGCAAACAATTAGTCCTAATATGTGTTTATTCATTAATACACATATTGTGGGGATTGAAGGCTGCACTTGTGATGAGCACCTGATGTATGGAAGGCTAAATCAGTATATTGCACATCAGAAACTAACATAATACCATATATTAATTAGCTGAAATTTTAAAAAAAGAATACACACTTAGTTATATTACTCATGTCTCCAACATTTGTTACTATGTTGTCAGGTAAATAATATTAGCATTTGATATTCCATTGAATTTGTAAGTCATGTATAACAAGTACTTTTCTATTGCACTGCTATGTTGACCTGAACAATGGGATGGTCAGGCTGTAGTTCATAATGAATTTGGTCCATGGTGGGATTGTCCATTTCAGAGACAAAACATGTGCTATAATATATATATATAGTGGTGGCTAGTACATGTCTATACAGGCTATTACTTTTAAAAATGTGTCTAACCTTCCAAGGCTGAAAAAGTGAATTTCCTGAATGAAGATTCTCACATATTGAAAACAATTCTACTGATTGCTGAGGAGAGTATGAGTTAATAATGTCTCCTACTGGACTCTCAGAAGTATATAAAGCTTTAAAAACTTTCTATAAAGATCTATATAGGATCTCCTTTTGCATACCAGAACAGACTTAGTCTTCCCTGACAAGACCCCTCATGAGCTGCCTCTTTCCTCAACTTCAGGCCTTGATACCCACCATAACCCACAAGCAACAAAGCATATCTGGGGCAAATACATACAAGGCTTTCTGATATCGGCTTTATACATGCTTCTTGAGAAATTCTTTTTACAGACTGAACTATCTCTCAATTTTTTTCCTTTCTCAAAACTCAGCAAAATCATCATTTCTTCCTCAGAGCCTACATTTTCCAGACTGAGCCTAAAATTCCAAGGTATCTCCTCTCTGCTTTTTTATAAGCATACTTTTCTCATAGTACTTCTTAATTGTATTCTATTGGTTCATTATTTTGCTGACTCCCCAAGCTTGTAAACCTCATGAGTGCAAGAATATTACCATTATTTGAAACAGTAGCTGGCACATAGTAGGTTTTCAGTAAATACTTAATGATTAGTGACAATTTCATGCTGTTATAGAATGAGATGTATCCCAAAGATTTTAAAATTATAATTCAATCTCACTTGTCTAAGTATCACTTGAGAAACAATTGTAAATTAGTGTCCTACACAACAATATTGATTTAGAGAACATAAACAATAATATTTGGGACTGCCCTTAGGCTTACTGGTTAAAGAACATTTTTAAATTAAATTTAATTTAATTTTTAAATATTTTATTTATTTATTTGAGAGATAGAGCATGAGAGGGAGAAGCAGATTCCCTGCTGAGCAGGAAGCCCAATGTAGAGCTCTATCCCAGGACCCCAGGATCATGACCTGAGCTGAAGGAAGATGCTTAACCACCTGAGCCACCCAGGTGCCCACATTTTCAACAATCAGTTCAACACCACTCACCTTAAAAGAGGAGAATCTTTTTTTTCTCTTCTAATATATCAAGATTTTTACAGCTGTTGTTTTCTTAAAATTTTAAGTTAATTTAACAATTTAGTTTTTAAAAGATTCATTTATCTGAGAGAGAGAGAGAGTCTGAGTGGAGGAAGAGGCAGAGGGAGAGAGAGAAGCAACCTACTTGCTGAGCAGAGAGCCTGATGCAGGGCTTGATCCCAGGACCCTGAGATCATGACATGAGCTGAATCTATGTGCTTAACTGACCAAACCACCCAGGCACCCTAATTTAAAAATTTAGTAGACATACGAATAATTATGTTGACTCCAGTCTCGTTCCACAGGAATAAAGCCATATAGTCACCCAAAATACCTAAGAGGCTCATATTATTCATTTATTAATGAGGTATCCACAGTTATGAAATTATAGAGGGAAGTGAAAGTTATTTTAACACAAAAGTATTCACTAATAAACTGAAGATTTAAATATGTTCCCACTTAAATACCCTTGTTTCTTAACCCTAGCCTCAGTAATTGAGCACTCTCAATTAGGTGGGAAAATAAAAGTGATTTTATTTTTTAATAATCACTGCTTTTTTTAAAGATTTTATTTATTTATTCATGAGACACACACACACACACACAGAGAGGCAGAAACACAGGCAGAGGGAGAAGCAGGCTCCATGCAGGGAGCCTAATGTGGGACTCGATCCTGGGTTTCCAGGATCAGGCCCTGGGCTGAAGAGCCTGAAAATTGGCTGCACACCTATGATCCCATTTGTAAAATGGGATTGTGTCATAGGGAATTGAAAAATTTTAGATATTTTAGTCCTGTAGAGTCCAGTTGAAATATGTTATCCTATGTTCCCATGTCTTCCCCTGTCACCAGCTATTTTGGGACCTGTCTGAGGAAACAGGGGAGAACTGGTAGAAGTCTGAAGTCCTTTGCTAACTGTGGTAGTGATGGGAGTGCATTCCTGATTTTACTTTTTTTTGGATTCTTTTATGAATGTCATCTACCAAAATGATGATACCACTTAGAGGATTTATGCAGTTTTCTAAGGAACTGGTGTTCAGGTTTTTTAGTCCCCGATAATATCAGAACACTCTCAGAGAGAGCCAGACAAATGACTCTTTAATCCCAGATATGGCACATAACCTCAAGAGACTATATATATATATTTCCTTGTGTCTTCCTTTAAAGGGTCACCATTATATATATATATATATATATATATATATATATATATATATATATATACACTGAAGACACTTCTAAACTTTCTAAGGGCTTTGGGGAAAGGATTGCTCAATCTTCTACCTACACATACCTATTACAGTGCTGTCTTTTCCCTATGCTATCAGCTGCTCTTAAAAGGCTTTTCATCTCAAAAAACTATGTTCTAGGAGCAAGTATCTCCCTTATGTTAAGGTTCCCAACTCCAGGGAACTTGTCAATTTCTTTAGTAACTCTGTCATTAGAGTCAGCTTCATTCTAATGTGGCAGCACTAAGGCAGATCAGAATAGGCCATTTAATGACCATCTAAAAGGGTAATGAAATGTCGGCTCTTCTTCACAACTTGCATTTCTAGTCCATATGTGAGGGTCTCTTAAACCATTCCATTTCAACTTTGAAAGACAAAAATTTTCTCTCACATCTCAAACATTTCTTTTTCAGAGACTGTTTCACCTACTCTTTTTAAAAGCCTGGGTAGAAAGGATGAGAACTGAAGTTTAGCTAAAAATATGAAAACATGCATTTCTGCTGAGTGGTAAGCTTGAAAATTGTATTTGGCTTTCATACCGTCTGCTTCCTGTACAAAGTGGGGAAACCATCACTTCTTTTCTTCCATGAGTATAATTCTGTTTGCAGTTCCACAGAATCCCACTCAAAAATCAGCCACTGATCTACATCTATCTGTCCTATAAAAATTTTAATCTCTAATTTATTTATACATGTTATAAATATTTAACATACATTACTTATCAGTGTCAAAGTCAAATAAAGCTATAAAGTTTTGGAATGGGCATTAGAAAATTGATCAAAATCATATGTAAGGCCATTGATGTATTTGAAAAAAAACATCTATAAAATGGCGTGAATTTTATAATTAAGCTGTTTATAAACAATAAACAAAATTAATAATAGATCAATACTTTGTGCATTCTAAGGATTAGTGCATAAATGATAAAACTGACCTCCATTTTCACTCATTTGAAAGGTAACACAAACCCCTCATTCCTTAAGATATACTAATTTTTGAGGATCAGTTGATTTTACTTCCCAAGAATCAATTAATAGATCCCTAAGTTTATTTATACATTTCTACTAATTATAATTACAAACAATATTAGACAAACTTTAAAATGTGAGTGAGGACTAGAGCCTTTTTCTGTAACAACTGAGTTAAGGGTTTTGAGAAGTTCAAGTTCACTAGTGGCAGCTAAAATAAAATAGATAACTGATTAAGAGAAGGTTCTAAAAATTTTTGTCTAAATATTCTCATTGCATCTAAAAACCAAAATATCAATTGTATATAATATCTGTAGGTATGTTTTATGCTAGAAATAAGGTCTAAATACTGAATCCTAAATAAAATTAATTAATTAATTAATTAACAATTAATTAATTTAAAAACTGTTTTCAAGTAAAAAGACTTAATCCTACATGAAAGATCAGAGGAGGACTATATTTGGATATTTTAAACAAAAATAAGACATTTAAGTTATATATCACATTTTAATGTTTCATTTCTTTATCAATTATTTCAAAAGGCTTAAGTACTATCAAGTTTTAGTAATTTCCTACTTTGATTATTTCTACTGATTTCTGGTCTCACAATTAGAATAAGAGGTTTCTAATGTACTGTGACATATTTGAGCTACTTTTAAGTAGAGTCATTTCAAATTAGTTTATATTTCTATGATTTTTTCCTATGAAAGTCATATTCTATATACCTTTCTTAGAAAATCCTTTGATTAAAAGCAGTAATTTATTTTATAAGGGTAAAATAGTCCCTCTTTTTTTTTTTTTTTTTTTTTTTTTTTTTCAAATCAATTTTTTTTTATTGGTGTTCAATTTACTAACATACAGAATAACACCCAGTGCCCGTCACCCATTCACTCCCACCCCCCCGCCCTCCTCCCCTTCTACCACCCCTAGTTCGTTTCCCAGAGTTAGCAGTCTTTACGTTCTGTCTCCCTTTCTGATATTTCCCACACATTTCTTCTCCCTTCCCTTATTTTCCCTTTCACTATTATTTATATTCCCCAAATGAATGAGAACATATAATGTTTGTCCTTCTCCGACTGACTTACTTCACTCAGCATAATACCCTCCAGTTCCATCCACGTTGAAGCAAATGGTGGGTATTTGTCATTTCTAATAGCTGAGTAATATTCCATTGTATACATAAACCACATCTTCTTTATCCATTCATCTTTCGTTGGACACCGAGGCTCCTTCCACAGTTTGGCTATAGTGGCCATTGCTGCTAGAAACATCGGGGTGCAGGTGTCCCGGCGTTTCATTGCATTTGTATCTTTGGGGTAAATCCCCAACAGTGCAATTGCTGGGTCATAGGGCAGGTATATTTTTAACTGTTTGAGGAACCTCCACACAGTTTTCCAGAGTGGCTGCACCAGTTCACATTCCCACCAACAGTGTAGGAGGGTTCCCTTTTCTCCGCATCCTCTCCAACATTTGTTGTTTCCTGCCTTGTTAATTTTCCCCATTCTCACTGGTGTGAGGTGGTATCTCATTGTAGTTTTGATTTGTATTTCCCTGATGGCAAGTGATGCAGAACATTTTCTCATATGCATGTTGGCCATGTCTATGTCTTCCTCTGTGAGATTTCTGTTCATGTCTTTTGCCCATTTCATGATTGGATTGTTTGTTTCTTTGGTGTTGAGTTTAATAAGTTCTTTATAGATCTTGGAAACTAGCCCTTTATCTGATATGTCATTTGCAAATATCTTCTCCCATTCTGTAGGTTGTCTTTGAGTTTTGTTGACTGTATCCTTTGCTGTGCAAAAGCTTCTTATCTTGATGAAGTCCCAATAGTTCATTTTTGCTTTTGTTTCTTTTGCCTTTGTGGATGTATCTTGCAAGAAGTTACTATGGCCGAGTTCAAAAAGGGTGTTGCCTGTGTTCTTCTCTAGGATTTTGATGGAATCTTGTCTCACATTTAGATCTTTCATCCATTTTGAGTTTATCTTTGTGTATGGTGAAAGAGAGTGGTCTAGTTTCATTCTTCTGCATATGGATGTCCAATTTTCCCAGCACCATTTATTGAAGAGACTGTCTTTCTTCCAATGGATAGTCTTTCCTCCTTTATCGAATATTAGTTGCCCATAAAGTTCAGGGTCCACTTCTGGATTCTCTATTCTGTTCCACTGATCTATGTGTCTGTTTTTGTGCCAGTACCACACTGTCTTGATGACCACAGCTTTGTAGTACAACCTGAAATCTGGCATTGTGATGCCCCCAGATATGGTTTTCTTTTTTAAAATTCCCCTGGCTATTCGGGGTCTTTTCTGATTCCACACAAATCTTAAAATAATTTGTTCTAACTCTCTGAAGAAAGTCCATGGTATTTTGATAGGGATTGCATTAAACGTGTATATTGCCCTGGGTAACATTGACATTTTCACAATATTAATTCTGCCAATCCATGAGCATGGAATATTTTTCCATCTCTTTGTGTCTTCCTCAATTTCTTTCAGAAGTGTTCTATAGTTTTGAGGGTATAGATCCTTTACATCTTTGGTGAGGTTTATTCCTAGGTATCTTATGCTTTTGGGTGCAATTGTAAATGGGATTGACTCCTTAATTTCTCTTTCTTCAGTCTCATTGTTAGTGTATAGAAATGCCACTGACTTCTGGGCATTGATTTTGTATCCTGCCACGCTACCGAATTGCTGTATGAGTTCTAGCAATCTTGGGGTGGAGACTTTTGGGTTTTCTATGTAGAGTATCATGTCATCGGCGAAGAGAGAGAGTTTGACTTCTTCTTTGCCAATTTGAATGCCTTTAATGTCTTTTTGTTGTCTGATTGCTGAGGCTAGGACTTCCAGTACTATGTTGAATAGCAGTGGTGAGAGTGGACATCCCTGTCTTGTTCCTGATCTTAGGGGAAAGGCTCCCAGTGCTTCCCCATTGAGAATGATATTTGCTGTGGGCTTTTCATAGATGGCTTTTAAGATGTCGAGGAATGTTCCCTCTATCCCTACACTCTGAAGAGTTTTAATCAGGAATGGATGCTGTATTTTGTCAAATGCTTTCTCTGCATCCAATGAGAGGATCATATGGTTCTTGGTTTTTCTCTTGCTGATATGATGAATCACATTGATTGTTTTACGGGTGTTGAACCAGCCTTGTGTCCCAGGGATAAATCCTACTTGGTCATGGTGAATAATTTTCTTAATGTACTGTTGGATCCTATTGGCCAGTATCTTGTTGAGAATTTTTGCATCCATGTTCATCAGGGATATTGGTCTGTAATTCTCCTTTTTGGCGGGGTCTTTGTCTGGCTTTGGAATTAAGGTGATGCTGGCTTCATAGAACGAATTTGGAAGGACTCCATCTCTTTCTATCTTTCCAAACAGCTTTAGGAGAATAGGTATGATTTCTTCTTTAAACGTTTGATAAAATTCTCCTGGGAAGCCATCTGGCCCTGGACTCTTGTGTCTTGGGAGGTTTTTGATGACTGCTTCAATTTCCTCCCTGGTTATTGGCCTGTTCAGGTTTTCTATTTCTTCCTGTTCCAGTTTTGGTAGTTTGTGGCTTTCCAGGAATGCGTCCATTTCTTCTAGATTGCCTAATTTATTGGCGTATAGCTGTTCATAATATGTTTTTAAAATCGTTTGTATTTCCTTGGTGTTGGTAGTGATCTCTCCTTTCTCATTCATGATTTTATTAATTTGAGTCTTCTCTCTCTTCTTTTTAATAAGGCTGGCTAATGGTTTATCTATCTTATTAATTCTTTCAAAGAACCAACTCCTGGTTCTGTTGATCTGTTCCACAGTTCTTCTGGTCTCGATTTCGTTGAGTTCTGCTCGAATCTTTATTAACTCCCTTCTTCTCTTGGGTGTAGGATCTATTTGCTGTTTTTTCTCTAGCTCCTTTATGTGTAAGGTTAGCTTTTGTATTTGAGTTCTTTCCAGTTTTTGAATGGATGCTTGTATTGCGATGTATTTCCCCCTTAGGACTGCTTTTGCTGCATCCCAAAGATTTTGAACGGTTGTATCTTCATTCTCATTAGTTTCCATGAATCTTTTTAATTCTTCCTTAATTTCCTGGTTGACCCTTTTATCTTTTAGCAGGATGGTCCTTAACCTCCACGTGTTTGAGGTCCTTCCAAACTTCTTGTTGTGATTTAGTTCTAATTTCAAGGCATTATGGTCCGAGAATATGCAGGGGACAATCCCAATCCTTTGGTATCGGTTCAGACCCGATTTGTGACCCAATATGTGGTCTATTCTGGAGAAAGTTCCATGTGCGCTTGAGAAGAATGTGTATTCAGTTGAGTTTGGATGTAAAGTTCTGTAGATATCTGTGAAATCCATCTGGTCCAGTGTATCATTTAAAGCTCTCGTTTCTTTGGAGATGTTTTGCTTAGAAGACCTATCGAGTATAGAAAGAGCTAGATTGAAGTCACCAAGTATAAGTGTATTATTATCTAAGTATTTCTTCACTTTGGTTAATAATTGATTTATATATTTGGCAGCTCCCACATTCGGAGCATATATATTGAGGATTGTTAAGTCCTCTTGTTGAATAGATCCTTTAAGTATGATATAGTGTCCCTCTTCATCTCTCACTACAGTCTTTGGGATAAATTTTAGTTTATCTGATATAAGGATGGCTACCCCTGCTTTCTTTTGAGGACCATTCGAATGGTACATGGTTCTCCAACCTTTTATTTTCAGGCTGTAGGTGTCCTTCTGTCTAAAATGAGTCTCTTGTAGACAGCAAATAGATGGGTCCTGCTTTTTTATCCAGTCTGAAACCCTGCGCCTTTTGATGGGGTCATTAAGCCCGTTCACATTCAGAGTTACTATTGAGAGATATGAGTTTAGTGTCATCATGATATCTATTCAGTCTTTGTTTTTGTGGACTGTTCCACTGAACTTCTTCTTAAAGGGGAATTTTAAGAGTCCCCCTTAAAATTTCTTGCAGAGCTGGTTTGGAGGTCACATATTCTTTTAGTTGCTGCCTGTCTTGGAAGCTCTTTATCTCTCCTTCCATTTTGAATGAGAGCCTTGCTGGATAAAGTATTCTTGGTTGCATGTTCTTCTCATTTAGGACCCTGAATATATCCTGCCAGCCCTTTCTGGCCTGCCAGGTCTCTGTGGAGAGGTCTGCTGTTACCCTAATACTCCTCCCCATAAAAGTCAGGGATTTCTTGTCTCTTGCTGCTTTAAGGATCTTCTCCTTATCTTTGGAATTTGCAAGCTTCACAATTAAATGTCGAGGTGTTGAACGGTTTTTATTGATTTTAGGGGGGGATCTCTCTATTTCCTGGATCTGAATGCCTGTTTCCCTTCCCAGATTAGGAAAGTTTTCAGCTAGAATTTGTTCAAATACATATTCTGGCCCTCTGTCCCTTTCGGCGCCCTCGGGAACCCCAATCAAACGTAGGTTTTTCTTCCTCAGGCTGTCGTTTATTTCCCTTAATCTATCTTCATGGTCTTTTAATTGTTTGTCTCTTTTTTCCTCAGTTTCCCTCTTTGCTATCAACTTGTCTTCTAGGTCACTCACTCGTTCTTCCACCTCGTTAACCCTCGTCGTTAGGACTTCTAGTTTGGATTGCATCTCATTCAATTGATTTTTAATTTCTGCCTGATTAGCTCTAAATTCTGCAGTCATGAAGTCTCTTGAGTCCTTTATACTTTTTTCTAGAGCCACCAGTAGCTGTATAATAGTGCTTCTGAATTGGCTTTCTGACATTGAATTGTAATCCAGATTTTGTAACTCTGTGGGAGAGAGGACTGTTTCTGATTCTTTCTTTTGAGGTGAGGTTTTCCTTCTAGTCATTTTGCTCAGTGCAGAGTGGCCAAAAGCAAGTTGTATTGGGAAAAAGAGAAAAAGAGAGGAGAGAAAGAAGGAAAGAAAAGAGAAAGAGAAAAAAAAGGGAAGAAAAAAAAAAACGAAAAAAAAAAAAAAAAAGAAGAAAAAGAGAAAGAAAAAGAAAGGAGAAAAAAAGGGGGGTGGGGGAAGGAAACAAATCAAAAAGCAAAACAAAATAAAAACAAAAACAAAAACAAAAACAAACAAACAAAAAAAGAACCACCGGGGAGTATCTTCTGATTCTGTGTACTTTAAGTCCCTTGGCTTCTCCTGGAAGTTGTCCGTCTAGCTGGTGTTCTGGGGGAGGGGCCTGTTGTGCTGATTTTCAGGTGTTAGCAGTTGGGGGAGCTGCTGTGCCCCCTCCTGGTGCAGGGCTCAGTGGGGGTTGTTTACCCCGTGAGGCCGCAGGAGGAACAGCCCCAGTGGCGGGGCAGCTCTGGAGCCCTGGATTCAGCTCCGGCAGGAACTCCGTCTGCAGGGCCTGGAGGCTCCGGGGCGGGGCCGCTGATCTGCTCAGCTGGGGCAGGAGCGTCCTTGCTGTCCTGGGCCCTCCCGGCCTCTGCCTGTCCCGGGGGAGGCCGGATCCTGGGCTGTGTCCCGGCGCCCTGTGCTCCGGAGCCTGCGCTGTTGGATTCGCGCTCCCGGGCCGCGCAGCCCCCTCCGCGGAGCCGCCGCCCGAGCCCCTCCGAGCTGCTCCTGGAACCGCGCAGCCCCCTCCGCACGGAGCCTCTTCCTCTGCCCGAGCCCCTCCGAGCTGCTCCCGGGCCGCGCAGCCCCCTCCGCGGAGCCGCCGCCCGAGCCCCTTCAGCTGCTCCGGGTCCCGCCGGGTCCCCCGTGCGCGCTGCAGCCCTTAGGGAGCTCGGCGCACTCTCCTGGGCGCGCAGTTGCTGTTACTGTCCCGGGGAGCCCGAGGGCATCCCCTCCCTCCTGGGTCCTGCTCCACCTCCCCGCGAGCCCCTTTCCGCCCGGGAAGGTCGGTGCAGCTCCTGCTCCTCCGGGACGGGGCTCTCCTGTCCTGGGGACACTCGCCCCGGCCTCAGCCCGGCTCCTCGCGGGGCCCCTCCCCCTTGGAGGCCTTTGTTCCTTTATTTCTTTTTCCCCGTCTTCCTACCTTGATAGAAGCGCGAACTCTTCTCACTGTAGCATTCCAGCTGGTCTCTCTTTAAATCTCAGGCCGAATTCATAGATTTTCAGGATAATTTGAAGGTTTTCTAGGTAGTTTGGTGGAGACAGGTGATTTGGAGACCCTACTCTTCCGCCATCTTGCTCCTCCCCCCTAGTCCCTCTTTTGAAACAGAAAAAAGGTAAGTGAGAAGATAAGGTTTGGAATGAAGGTTCAGTGCACCCTCTACTCCTACATATCTTAGCTTACTAGAGTTCTTGTGCTTTACTTAGGAAAACTCTTTTTCCCCATTACCTCAGGAAATCTCTAGATAGCTAAGCAGTCATAAAATGATAATCAAATCATGCTTCCTCTCTCAGGAGTACTTTACCTATTACATACCAATTCTAGAGGCTTGGTCCTTCAAATACTTATAAAACAGTAGTGGAAAAGTAGCTTTTAGAACAGGACTGCATGGAGAATAGTTTTCTTGCAGACATTCTTCTGGCAGTGTCACTCCAATCAATATATAAGGTACTGTTCAGTCATTCTTTCATTCCTTCTGTGTAGAAGTTAGTGATAGTTAGATTCAACTTAAAAGTTAATGAATTAAAATGATGAAAGCCCTAAATGTGAGGCAGAAATCCATCAAAATCCTAGAGGAGAACATAGGCAGCAACCTTTGTGACCTCTGCCACAGAAATTTTTTACTAGACACATCTCCAAAGGTAAGGAAAACAAAGGCAAAAAGGTACTTCATCAAGATAAAAAGCTTTTGCACAGCAAAGGAAACAGTCGACAAAAAACAGGAATGGGAGAAGATACTTGCAAAGACATCAGATAAAGGGGTAGTATTCAAAATCTATAAAGAACTTATCAAACTAAATACCCAAAGAACAAATAATCTAGTCAAGAAGTGGACAGAAGACATGAACAGACATTTCCCCCAAGAAGACATACAAATGGCCAACAGACACATGGAGAAACGCTCCACATCACTCGGCATCAGGGAAATATAAATCAAAACCACCCCAGTTAGAGTGGCTGAACTTAACAAGTGAGGGGACAACAATGTTGGCAAAGATGTGGAGAGAGGGGAACCTTTATACACTGTTGGTGGGAATGCAAGCTGGTGTAGCCACTCTGGAAAACAGTATGGAGGTTCCTCAAAAAGTTGAAAACAGAGCGACCGTATGGCCCAGCAGTTGCACTACTGGGTATTCACCCCAAAGATACAAATGTAGTGATCCAAAGGGGCACCTGCACCCCAATGTTTATGGCAACAATGCCCACATAGCCAAACTACAGAAAGAGCCCAGATGTCCATCAACAGATGAACGGATAAAGAAGATGTGGTATATATTTACAATGGAATACTAGCCAGCGATCAAAAAAGGGATATCTTTCTGTTTGCAATGACGTGGATGGAACTAGAGGATATTAGGGTAAGTGGAATAAGTCAATCAGAGAAAGAAAGTTATCATATGATCTCACTCATATGTGGAATTTAAGAAGCAAAACAATGGGTCACAGGGGAAGAGAGGAAAAGATAAAATAGGGTAAAATCAGAGAGGGAGACAAATCATATGAGACTCTTAATTATAAGAAACAAACTGAGGGTTTGCTGGAGGGAGGGAGGCTAGGAGATGAGGTAACTAGATGATGGACATTAAGGAAGGCATGTGATGTAATGAGCACTGGATGTTACATAAGACTGATGAATCACTGACCTCAACCTCTGAAACCAATAGTACATTATATTTTAATTAATTGAATTTAAAGAATAGAAAAAAAGGAATATAACTACTACCATTGCTATTGACTCCCCTAAAGAAGCAAGAAATAAATTTTTAGTGCAGCTCTATTTCTTGTATTTTTTTTAAAGTAAGCTTTATGCTCAGTATTGGGCTTGAACTCAGGGACACTGAGATAAAGAGTCAATGATCTACCCACTGAGCCAGTGAGGTGCCCGTTTCTTATTATTCTTAATATAACCTACTTTGCCTATATTTTCTTTCCTTTTTTAAAGATTATTTATTTATCTATTCAAAGAAAGAGAGAGAGAGAGCGAGAGACAGAGAGAGAAGCAGGCTTCATGTAGGGAGCCCGATGCAGGACTGGATTCTGGGTCCAGGATCACACCCCAGGCTGAATCATACCCCAGGCTGCAGGCGGCACTAAACCACAGGGCCACCGGGGCTGCCCGACAATATTTTCTAAAATTCTCTTTATATCTAAATTTATGATGTGTGGTATTAGTTAGGAAAGTTTCATTCATAAGTTTTCATCATTCAGAGGATGTTTGATACTGAACTTTACTAGATCCATATTAATAAAATACATATGGTACCTTCCCAAAAGGAAAACAAAATCTTGGACCTATCCTGTATTATTACTTTTTTAATTCAAGTATTTTGTGTAGAGTCAGTCACATTTGTAATTTAAAAAATAATGAAATTCATCTGTTAGAAGATGGTGTTAGGTGCATCAGAACTAGAGTTTCTAATATTTATAAATAAAAAAATAATTAATTTAAAAACTACTGCCTTATATGCCAAAACAAACGCACAAAAGCAAAGATAAAAATTTCGTTCAGAGTTTAGAAATCTAAGATCCAAAACAATATAAAAGCGGGGATCCCTGGGTGGCTCAGAGGTTTAGTGCCTGCCTTCAGCCCGGGCGTGATCCTGGAGACCTGGGATCAAGTCCCACTTCAGACTCCCTGCATGGAGCCTGCTTCTCCCTCTGCCTGTGTCTCTACTTCTCTTTTTATATCTCTCATGAATAAATAAATAAAATCTTTTTTAAAAAATATAAAAGTAAAAAACAAAACAAAAACCTTCATTCCTTCAAAAATTGTGACTCGGTATGTTAACTTCAGTTATTTTCCAGAGTATATACATCCCTTAAAATTGGCCTTAGAATCTATTCCATTATGTTTTTGTTACATTGCCTCAAGTTTCTGTCTTCTTACAAGCCTAACTTCTTCCCAGAAATATTTCTTCTTTCTCCAAAATTCTTTAGAATCACATGTTCAAAGTCTCCACTGCTGTAACCATTCTTTTAAACTTATATTTTTGTTATTGCATGTTTGTTTTAAACGTAAAACATAGCTCCCAAGAATAATCAAACAGAGCATTTGGGGGCTTCAAATCTCTTTGTCAAGGTTCAGAAACTTAAGTTTTATTGAATCTATGGAGGCTGTCCATCATATTAGTCCTCAGCAATATCTATAGCAGGCTGATTTCCCCAAGCATATGTAGTTCAGCTTAGAGATTAAGGAGTGAAGGGGCTATTTCTATCCATCTGCTATATAAAATTTAAAAATAAATTAAACTTTATGACTCAAGTTATTTGAAAATAAGTAAAATCATAAATAATTCTTGCAATAAAATAAACCAAATTCCTATGACATAGAAAAACAACTGTAAAAACATCACCTCTCAAACATAGGACGTGAACCAAAAACTGTTATTCCAAGCAAATCAATAGATTTTAGTGTTTTAATTATTAATAAAATGCTATGGGTTTAAATATCACATGAAGTTAGAAAAAGAAAAGAAACCCATAGAAAATAATAAAATTCAGAGAAGGAATTTATAAATAATTAACAGAAATAAAGTTGAATTTATAACTATAATGAAGAGGTTTGAAAAAATCAGCAATAAAAGTTAAATTTAGTTGCTAATCAAATAGAAATTTAACAAATATAGGGAGAATTTAAAATAACATAATACAGAACTCTATTCTAATGTATTTTAACAAAATAGGTGTTTTAAAAAAAATCTTTGGCTCAGGAAGTGAGCAACCTACACAGAAATAAAAACCACAAAAGGACTTTAAAACAAAAAACAAAATGCCATCTCAATGAGTGCCTCTGAAGCCATGACTAGGCCTAGATTATTTAACATGAAGATGTTTTCTTTCTATGACAAACTGTTGATTCCCATATTATTATTTTTTTTATACTTGATTCCCATATTATAAAATAGATTTTGAGCTGAGAAAATCATGCATGGACAACAAATTTCTTTTTTAGAGCTTTCATCACACTAATCCAAGAAAGCATGCATACTAAACAGAAAAGCATAAAATATCTTCCTTTACTAGTAGAAGAAAAGTCCTAAATAATATCCTGGTATATTTAATATGCAGTATTTCAAAACTAAAATATATTGATATTAAGTATTCTTTATTCTAAAAAGAATTTTATTTTGCTATTTTAAAATATATTAATTTAACATAGCAATGAATTACACATAAAAATGGTATTCTCCTTTACACATGGGGAACGATATGGGATGCATTTATATGCATATACTTATTTAAATATGATAAACAAATCTATTCCAATTCAATAGTCTAAATACATATACAAGTAATTGCCATGAATCATTGCCACTAAAATAATGAAGACAATTAGAAATGTCTTCACTGACCTACATTACTAGCAATTTTATGAAAATTCTAGATGAGATTTATAAAAGCTTCTGAAAACAAATAGAAAAATAGAAAACAATTTCAACCCCCTGAAAAGTGGGGAAAAAAAAAACATTAACAGAATATCCACAGACTTTGTCAGTTAGTAGGACCTTAAAGTATCTCAGCATCACTAAAAATCTTTAAATGCAAACTAAAGTAATAATATCCCATATGAACTATTTTGTTAAAAATTTCAAATCCAACAGTAAACTTCTGATATGACAAGAGGTGCAATGGATACTGTAAAATTCTAATGGAAATGTAATGCACAAATATCATCCCTAGGGAGGTGCATTATGGTCATAATTCAACTTGGATGACACATACAACTCTTGGAAGACCTTAGAGAGTAACTGATTCAATGCTGTAGCATTTTAGAGGGAAGCATATTTTAACAAAATTTAACCTACTATCTTAAAGTTAATATTGACCCATATCCTAGAGTTATCACCTTTGTCTTGTGAAATAATCCAATGGAACAAAAACTGGAGATTTATTTATGAACTAAAATTATTTACATTCCATTTCTGTATTTTTCTTTTTTTTTCTGTATTTTTCAATATAATATCTACATATTCTGAATCACCAATATAAATTCACTCTCTACTTCTCTATTTCCATTTTGCTGTAATATCTAACAATGTAGTGCTTTCTATTTTAAACTTCCCTTAAGTAATACAGTAATGGGAAATATTAAAAATGCTGAATCATGAAATTGAAGTTGTATTAACTTAATTATATTAAATAAATTAATCTCATATTTGAATATAATTACACTATTAATTTTCCCGAGTTCTTTCATTTTAATATTACAGACTTCTGTTTCAGATATTATACAGTTTGAATATTGTTATTATATGTTTGTGTAATTAGTTATGTCATGTACTATAGGAACCATTGATTGTATTCTTTACATATTTCTATTTGTACTATTTTAATATAAATGCTCAAAATGGTTAATTTCTATCTTATATCAAGAAGTTATATGAAAATAACTCATACTCAATAGGTATTACAACTCCAACTAGATCATGGTTTATTTTTTACACTTAAGTAATTACTTCCTCTTAATATTATCTAAAAATATAAAATATACATTAACATTCATATCATTAAAATCTTTTTTTATACTAAATGTTTAATAAGGTTAAAAGAAATTTAACAATTGACCAATGCCTATATAAAACTGAGTATATCATGTAAGCATTTTATAGCATTGTTCATTAAATTAATGCCAAATGAACTTTAAACAATTATAATTCAATGAAATATATATATATATATATATATATATATATATATATATATATACACACACAAAGGTTCTTTTTTGAAAGATTTATTTATTTATTCATTCATGAGAGACACAGAGACATAGGCAGAAGGAGGAGCAGTCTCCTCGCAGGGAACCTAATGTGGTACTAAATCCCGGATCCTAGGATCACACCTTGAGCTGAAGGCAGACACTCAACCACTGAGCCACTCAGGCATCCCAAAAACAAAGGTTCTTTTTGTATGGCCTGATGATTGGATTTTTTTTTTTAAATTGGTTTGTGGTAAGACAAAATCGGAGAGGGAGACAAACCATAAGAGACTCTTAATCATAGGAAACAAAAGAGTTGCTAGAGGTGGGGGGAGATGGGGTAGCTGGATGGTGGACATTAAGGAGGGCACATGTTGCAATGAGCACTGGATATTATATAAGACAGATGAATCACTGAGTTCTTTCTCTGAAACTAATAATACACTGTGTGTTAATTGAATTGAAATTTTAAAAAATTTAAAAATAAAATTTAATTTAAAAAAACAGGTTTTTGGAAAAAAAATATTTTTATCCCTTAGATGACTCAATTTCAAAATATGTTAATACAGTACAACTAAGTAAATATATTTTAAATTTTAAATAAAAATTTAAATTTCTAGATTAATATATAAATAATTCATAGATTTTGAAGCAGAAGTGTATGTATATCAAGTCTAGCTTAAGATATGCTCAGTATTATGTTCAGGGTTATCTTCTCTTGTCTAGTAGACTGTTTAGGCTAACATAATTGGAGTTTAAGGGACACTTCTCATTATACAGAATAATGTACATTAATTAATTAGTTAACTAACTACTAATTAATAAAGCTCAGTATAATAATGTCTAAATTGTTGCTAGGGTGGGAAAAATCTAAAATATCTAGTAGTAAAGGCCAAGCAGAGCCCCCTATTTAGATTATTCTAAACTCATGCTTAAGGGCAATAATATAATGTTAAACATGTCCATGATCAAAAAAATGAAATCTTACCATTTGCAATGACATGGATGGCATTAGAGGGTATTATGCTAAGTGAAATAAGTCAATCAGAGAAAGACAATTTTATGATTTCATTTTTGTGGACTTTAAGAAACAAAAGAGAATCATAGGGGAAGGAGGGAAAAATAAAGTAAGGTGAAATCAGAGAGGGAGACAAACCATAAGAGATTCCGAGCAAAAAAAAAAAAAAGAGTCTCCAAGCAAACAAATTTAGAGTGCTTGGAAGGGAGTTGGGGGGCGGGGGGCATGGGGTAATGAGGTGATGGGCATTAAGAAAGGCATGTAATGTTGTAATGTAATGAGCTCTGGGTGTTATATGAAACTGATGAATCACTGAACTCTCTCTCTGAAACTAATAATACACTATACACTATATGATAATTAATTGAGTTATAAAATAAAATAATAAAATAAAACATGTCCATGAGACTAAAATGATTGCGAAGCATTGTGACACAAAAAGGCAATATATTTAAGTATTCATCTCTTAAGTGAAATATAGATAGGAATGGATAATATCAATTTTTCCTCAAAGGATCATACACACACACACACACACACACAAATGTGTGTATCTTTGTCTGCATATGTATGTATGTACAGGTGCATGCACACACAAACACACACATAATAAGAAAGTTTTGGCATAGGAGGGTGGAGGGATGGGATAAGTAGGTGACAGGTAATAAAGAGGGCACTTGATGGGATGAGCCCTGAGTGTTATACTAAATGTTGGCAAATTGAATCTAAATAAAACATTTTTTAAAGAGAGTTTTGACCTAAGTAACTCATAAACAGGGTGCTTACCAGAGTGTTGAGTCCACTCTAACTGGTATTAGTGAGATGCCAGATCCAGAGGTCCCAATCATGGTTGCCAGTATTGGCTTCTTATGGCAAATGTCTTCTGTGATTTATGGGCCAAAAAGGCCCTTAAAGGCAGATTTAAATGAAAGTAATCAGAGCGAAATATAAAGGAAACAAAACATGCCATATGGTAGTTGAGAATACTTGCTCATGGGAAAATATTTATGGATTCCTAAAAATAATTTTATGATTTTGGTATTCTTACAATAGAAAATAGAGAAATATAAAAAAAACATAGCTTTAACCATGAGTATATGAGTTGATGAAGTGATTGCTATTCGATTAGGGAGGGTGCATCAGTATTGATTACTTCCAATTAATGAAGTAATTGTAATCGGTTATATAATTGGTTTCATAATTACATGTGATTATGTAATGAGTATTATTTGTTTGCTTTGCTAATTAATTTGTCATATATTCTATACTTCAATATATGGAGACAGGAAATAATAAGAATTGTTTAAGTTGGAAATGTGTACTTTGCAATATCTAAATGCCTTTAAATGTCAGACACTTAGTTAAGTTTGGAGAAATAATTCTTCTCACCTACACATGTAGAAGAGGAAAGCTTTATATCTCTGTCTGAAATCTTAGTAGAAAAAATAAATCATCTGACAAATTGTAACTAAAAAACTATTTCTGATACAGATTTGGGTTTGAATTTACAATGCCCCTGTGACATAGATACTATAAAGAAAATAAATTAAAATTAAAAATTATCCTTAAGGAAATGATAACCCAGCGTATGTAAACCAGAAAAAAAAATCATTGTAGAGGAAAACTTATTCTAACCAAGTTTCAGATGATACCACAAAAAACACTGTTATTAATTAGATTCAGTTAAACATTTAAAAATACCGAGAAAACCTATATTAAGAGCAAGATTTGAAGATTAAACATATTTTACAGTTTTAGATAATAAAACAGTCTGATAACCTCTATGAATTAAATAAATATAAAAAGATATCTAAGTAATTGAGTCCATAGCAGAAACAAGACATTATAAAAAATAAATAGAAAAAAAAGGAAAAATTACCATTAACACCAATATGAAACCTCCTGAAGTACTCAAAAATAGAAGTATAGAAATAGAAAGTCATGCAATTCTTATATGGGATACTCAATAACTTAATGATATTAATTTCCCTAAAATTGTAAATATATTCCCAGCAAAAATATTTTTAAATATTTATTTATTTATTCATGAGAGACAGAGAGAAAGAGGCTGAGAGATAGGCAGAGGGAGAAGCAGGCTCCTCGCAGGGAGCCTGACGCGGGACTTGATTCCAAATCTCAGAATCATGCCATGAGCAGAAGGCAGATGCTCAATCGCTGAGCCACCCAGGCATCCCCCCAGGAAAATATTAAAGCTTGTTTATAGAAAGGTTGATTCTCATGTTCATATGAAAAAATAAGCAAAGAAAAATAATGAGGAAAAACTTTCTTAATAAGAAATATAAGTTCTTGAACTGCTGGTTTGAATGCAAACTGGTGCCACTATTCTGGAAAACAATATGGAGTTTATTTATAAAGTTAAAAATAGAATTACTTTAAGATCTAGCAATTGCACTACTAGGTATTTACCCAAAGAATACAAAAATACTAATTCAAAGGAATACATGCACCCCAATGTTTATAGCAGTGTTATCTATAATAGCCAAATTATGGAAACAGCCCAAGTGTCCATCAACTGATGAATAAATAAAATGTGATATATGCATATATATGTAATGTAATTATACTGTGTGTGAGTGTGTGTGTGTGTGTGTGTGTGTGTGTATAATGGAATATTACTCAGCCATAAAAAGAATGAAATCTTTCCATTTCTAACAACATGGGCATTCTAAGTGAAATAAATCCATTATAGAAAGACAAATACCATATGGTTTCACTTGTATGTGGAATTTAAGGAACAAAACAAATGTACTACTACTACTACTAATAATAATAATAATAAAGAAACAGAGAGGCAAACAAGAAACAGATGCTTGGGGCACCTAGATGGCTTGGTGATTGAAAGTCCACCTTTGGCTCAGGCAATGATCCTGGGTCCTTGATCTATTATCTATATCTATCTATCTATATATCTATATCTATATCTATATCTATATCTATCTATATATATATATAATATACCATAGATCCTGGGGTCACAGGGTCCTATAGTGTGTGTGTGTGTGTGTGTGTGTGTATATATATATATATATATATATATATATATATATATATATTATATACTATATATATTCCATTCCATTTTATATTACATATATATTCCATCATATATATAATATTCCATTATATACTATATCTTATTATATATTCCACTATAATATGAGATATTATATATATATATTTAGTGGAATATATATATCAGGTATTCTTTATCCATTCATGAGTCAAAGTGTATTCTCATTCTATTCTGCATTTTAAAAAAATTAACTTGCAAAAATCAAACTTTGCTCATTGGAAAAAATATTTTGAAAAATATAACATAAAGTAAAACATTTTAAAAAGAATTTAATGTATTATTGTCTTACTTGAAAATGTCTTAAAATGCCAACAGTTACTAAAAAATCAATGATTCGAGATCTTCATTTTGCCAAACATCAAGAAGGGAATACAGACAATGACCAATAAAACAGCCATGTGTGTAAAAACAAATAAACACTTTAACCTATTTGATTAACTCAAATTTCGCAAAGATTTAGAAATTTAAATAAATACTTTCTCAGAAAATAAAGGAAATATTGTTTTGTGTCATCTAATGAGTAAAATGTTACATTGGTACATCTAATTGACAAACACCTGAAGCTCTGAGCCTTCAGATTTGGAAACAAATTCTTTAAAAGCCATAAACTTTTGAGAAAAGATATCTTCCAATCTGTGTTATCACAGCTTTGGGCCCTTTATAGAAGAGATGACTTCCACTGAGGATAAGCAATAAGCCATTTAAAGCTTAGTTCTAGCTACCCAGTTTATTTAATTTTAATATATTTGTAATTTTGTACTTTTGATAGTCTTTTCTCACAAGTAATGTTAGAATATCTATACATGAAGTAATATCAAGTGTTTTAATGATAAAAACAGGAGAAAATAATAAAGTATTTTTGTCAGTGTGAAGATTATTTTTAAATCACCTTGAAGTTCAAACATGATTCAAAGTCCATTTTTGAGGTTAATCGTTTGAAGTTTCCTTTTGTATTAAAATGATATTAGAGGCTGAGAGGAGATAAATAAACTCTTTGAGACCCCTCTGCATATGGTTTGCTATACTGTCGGCACTGGAGTCAAGCTACACTTCAGGTTTGTGGTTTTGATCACTGAAATAATTAGATTTAATACAAATGTGTTTCCTATACTTCCCACCTTCTCCCACCCTTCAGGACCCTCATTCACTCATTGCCACTAGTCGCTTAGACTAACTAAAGCCAACATACATGAGGTCTTGTATCAGCTGTCAAAATTTTCATTTGTAGTTACAAGGCAGAGTCATCCAAGTCATCCAAACTATATTGATTACAAAACCTAGATAGTTGGGATTTTTGTCCTCCTAAAAAATATGGGGACTTTGAAAAAAGCAATCAGAAATGTGATTGTTATTTCAAACTGTAGAAAGGGTTACCTCTTAATGAAATCACATTCATCTGCATTAGCCTTCTGAATCCTCTTCAATCATAGGTAATACTGCTTCGATATATTCATATACTAAGACAGATCATTTTGTGTCAAATGGACTTTTTGAAATGTTCCCTAACCTTCCCTAATTTGCTTGATTTTTAATGTCTTTGAAGTTAGGTTCTCTTATGTTTCAATTTCTATAGGCTCTGTAAATTATTTCTAAAACTAACCAGTCTATGCTTTAAGAGGTATTCTTTCTGGTTTGGTCTTCTAGATATTTATTGAGAATGTGAAACATAAACATGTATTAATCATGTAGCAAATAGCACATGATTTCTCCCTTGCCTGAACATTTACTAAGTATTTCATGTGCAGTAGCTCCTACTCTAGGTTCTAATCATTTACCTTTGAGCACAACAAAACAATTGCCTATTTTCATGGATCTAGTAGTCTAGTGGAGGAAACAGACCTTAGACAAATAAATTTATAATAGACTACTATATAAAGTTTTATGAGAAAAGGAGAGTATAATAAATAGAGATAACAGATTTAGCCAATAAGGACACACACAGTTAAATTTGAATTCAGGGCAGCCCCAGTGACTCAGCGGTTTAGTACCGCCTTTCCCCCGGGGTGTGATCCTGGAGACCCGGGATCAAGTCCCACGTCGGGTTCCCTGCATGGAGCCTGCTTCTCCCTCTGCCTGTGTGTGTGTGTGTGTGTGTGTGTGTGATGAATAAATAAATAAAATCTTAAAAGATATAAAAATAAATTTGAATTTCAGATAAAGGCATTTTTCCATGTGTAAGTAGATCCCATGCCATATAAGTCCTTCATAAAATATTTTAGACTACTCATATTTTGAAAAGTTTGTTATTTATCTAAACTTCACGTTAAACTATATGTCCCCTTTTATCTGGCAATCTTAGTTCAATAATAGAACCAAAAGGTTCTATTTAAGAAGGGTCTCAGAAGACTCTGAAGAAATGACATCAGAACAGAAGTCTAAATTAAGTGAGAGATTGTGTACAAACATTTCTGGGAGAATAATCCAAGCAGAGGGAACTGTATGTGTAAAAGTCCCTGAAATGGAACATCATTGTTGTATTTTAGAATAAACAGGGAAGCCAGCATAGTTAAAATAGGGAACAAGGAGAAAGGTGGCATTAAATAGGGCCCGGGAAGTCTCTGATCTCTATTCTAGGTTTAAAAGCTATTGAGGTATTGAGAAACAAGGAAATAGTATTATCATTCTATTATCTGAAATATAGGCTGCAGAATGCTAGGAGTGGAGACATAGGAAGATTTAGAAGGTTATCGCATAGAGAAGTTAAATCACTAGGTTATACACCTTAAACTAATGTAACATTGTGTCAACTATATTCAAACAAACAAACAAAAATTAAAAAGGAGGCTACTGCCAGAATCCAGATTAGAGTTCTGTGTTAATGAAATACTAATGGAGGAAGTGAAATACTGTACCTAGAATATGTATTTTTGGTAGATCATATAGGAAGGGATGATTTGAGTACCGAAATAAGAACCAAAGATGACTTCACATGTTGGCATGTGTGAAGCAATATTAAGATGGTTCTGTTTACTAAGATGGGGAAGAATGGTAAGGGACACGTCTTCTTTTGAACGACCCATAGCCAATACAAATAGTGTCCTAAAGGAGGTAGTATTAGTTGACATGTTTCTTTGTATAAGAGTATTGAAAAATAGTTATGGAAGAGTGAATATTTAAATCTGCTATTTAAATATCTTATTCATGAGAGACACACAAAGAGAGGCAGAGACATAGGCAGAGGGAGTAGCAGGCTCCCCAGAGGAGCCCAGTGTGAGACTCGATCCCAGGCCTTGGGATCACACCCTGAGCCAAAGGCAGATGCTTAACTGCTAAGCCATCAGGAGTCCCTAAATATGCTATTTAAATGAAAAGCTAATTATTTCCAGGTTCTATCTGATCTTCCCAACTTTATTGGTAATCAAGCAGTTAGCAGTCGTTATTAAAATTATTTACATTTCTATGTCTACTCCAAATTGTGAATTTTAGAAGGAAAGGGTAATGAATTTCTGGCTTGATGCCCCCATTATTTAGCAGAGTGCCTAACACATTCCATTTGCTTGAACAAGAGGAAATTGCAATTTCTATTTGTCAAAAAAATGAAAGAACATCAGGCATTTTCCTAGATTAACCTAAAATGAACTGAATCCATGTTTGTCCAATAAGTTGTTGTGTGACTAGAAGAGTTTGAAAGCAGTGAAATGTTTACGGCGATCTTTAAATTCACATGGAGAGATTGCCTTGCAATTCATCATTGTTTTGTTTTGTTTTTCCAAATGTATTGTAAAATGTTACAATTAAATTGAGGCATATCATAAGAAACTGATTTATGGGGTAAGGGGAATATTTGTGTGGAGTAACAGCACTGGGAGCTATTTACTTTAGTTTATAAATGGAAAGAACAAGAACCTTTATATATAGCATTTGATAGTTCCTCTTTACTAGAATCTTTCTTCCACAGAAGGCCACTATCTGTGGACCTAGACTAATGCAAGTGAAACAAAGCTCCAGCAGAAACTTATTATGGCTTTATTCATGACATGAAACTAATCAACTATTCTAAAGGTAGAGGATTATACATAAGTTGGGAAGGCTATATTACATGTACTGAACAAATTAGAAAAATTATGTATTAGAATATAGAATTAAGATTTATGTTAACATATTTTGATTCTGTGACAAAACTTCAAATCTTTGGTTTGTCCTTGTCTTTGATGTAGTGACTTAACTTCCTTGGATCCTCAACTTACGAGTTTTTTGATACTCTGACCTGTAACAACTGAAATATAAATTCTAGCTCTTCTTCTAGATTCTGTTGTATGCTGCCAGCTTTGTTATGCCCAAGAAGAGAAAAACATAATGCATGCCATCTTTCTAACATAAATCTAGGTTATACTGCAAAACACCTAGATGAAGAATTTGTGACCTTAATATTAACCTAGACTTTTCTTCCATATAATTTTTCTTGAAGGTAATGTCTATGTGCATTTACTTTTTCTGTCCTGAGATTTCAATATTAAGGCCTCTGGGAATCCTTATAGAAGTTTAATTCTTGTTTTCTTGGGCTAATCACTAATTTTCTACCCTGTCTATATTTATAAACACTGAAACTAAAGAGAACCCATTTTGTATTGTACTGTTAAACATGGATAGTTATACTATATTCTTTATTTTTATTTAAAATTTGAATTTGAGACCATTCTAGATTTATATTAATTTATAAGAAATGATATAGAAAGATCCCATGTACCCTTCATTCAGTTTTCTCCAATGGCAACATCTTGTAAGATTATAGATCATTAGTACAACCAGGATATTGACATTGATACAAGCCTCCAATCTTATTACTGATTTCTGCTTGTAGACTTTGTATCGTACAACTATGCTGAATTCATTGATCAGTTCCAACAGTTTTAGTGGAGTCTTTATTATTTTCAGTATATAAGATCACATCTTCTGCAAACAAAATAATTTTCCTTCTTCTTTTTATAAGCTTGGATGTCTTTTATTCTTTCTCTTGCCTAATTGCTTGGTTAGGACTTCTAGTACTATGTTAAATAGGAGAGGTCAGAATGGGCAGCACCCTGACCTGTTTCTGATCTTACAGGAAAAACTTTCAACTTTCACCAATGAATATGATGTTAGCTGTTGCTTGTCACATATGGTCATTATATTGTTGAGGTATGTTCCTTCTATATCTATTGAGAGTGTATAATGAAAGGTGTTGTATTTTTTAAATGCCTTTTTCTGAATTGATTGAGATGATCATATAATTTTTATCTTTGATTCTACCATGTGGTGTGTTATATTGATTTATTTGTGAATGCTGAACTACCCTTGCATCATAAGGATAAATCCCACTCATGTGGTCTTTTTAATGTGCTGTTTAATTTGGCTTGCTAAAATTTTGTGGAAGATTTTTAAATCTATATTCAATAGGAATATTGGCCTCTAATATTCTTTTCTTGCAGTGTCCTTATATGGCTTGTTATCAGGATAATGATGGCTTCATAAAATTACGTTTGGAGTTTTCCCACCTCTTTTTAATTTTTTGGAAGAGTTTGAGGAGGACTGGCCATTAATTTTTTAAATGTGTGGTAGAATAGGAGAAACCATCTGGACCTGGGCTTTTTGTTGTTATGGGGTGCTTTTTGATTACTGATTCCATCTCATTACTCATTATTAGTCTGTTCAGATTTTCTATTTCTTTGATTTAGTCTTGGCAGGTTGTACATTTCAAGGAATTTATCCATTTTTTCCTTGGTTATAATTTTCCATTATACACCAATATATGTGTTTTTTTCTGAATTTTTATTTAAAATCCAGTTACTTAACATACAGTGTAATATTAGTTTCAAGTATAGAATTTAGTGATTCAACACTTCCATACAACACCCAATGCACATCACTAATTCACTCCTTAATCTCCATCACCTATAACACCCCTGGCCCAGCTCCCCTCTGGTAACCACTAGTTTGATCTTCATAGTTAAAAATCTGTTTCTTAGTTTTCTTTTTTTAAGATTTTATTTATTTATTTTTTTACATAAAGAGAGACAAAAAGAGAGTGAGCACAAGCAGGGAGTGTGAAAGGCAGAGGGAGAAGCAAGCTCCCCACGGAGCAGGGAGCCTGATGTGGAGCTCAGTCACAGGATCCTGGGGTCATGACCTGAGCAGAAGGCAGATGCTTAACTGACTGAGCCACCCAGGTGCCCCTGTTTCTTGGTTATCTTCTCCTTTTTTTCACCACATCCATTTGTTTTGTATCTTAAATTCCACATATGAGTGAAATCGCATGATATTTTTCTTTCTCTGACTGACTTATTTCACTTTGCATAATTCTAGCTCCATCCATATTGCTGCAATCCATACAAGTCTTTTATGGTCCCTTGTATTTTTGTGCTGTCAGTGGTAATATCTCTTTTTACATCTTTTTTTAAATAAAAGATTATTTCTTTATTTGAGAGGGGGAGGACGGGGAGCGGGAGAGGAAAGAGGATCTCAAACAGACTCTACACTGTGTGCAGAGCCCAATGCAGGGCTCAATCTCACAACCCTGAGATCATGAACTGAGCCAAAACCAAGAATTGGATACTCAACCAACTGAGCCATCCACATGCCCCTGTTCTTTCATTTCTACTTTTATTAATTGGAGTACTCTTTTTATTTTTTTTCTTGGTGAAACTAGTTAAATATTTGTCTATTTTGCTTATCTTTAAAAAATAATAGCTCTTATTTTCACTAATCTTTTCTATTGTTTTTTCAGTCTCTATTTCATTTATCTGCTATAGTCTTTGTTATTTCCTTCTGTCTACTGAGAGCTTATTTTGTTCTTCTTTTACTAGTTCCTTGAGGTATAATTTAGGTTGTTTATTTGAGATCTTTCTCATTTCTCAATAAAGGCGTTTATCACTATGAACTTCTCTCAGAACTGCTTTGCTGTATCCCATAACTTTTGGTATTTGTATTTTCACTTTATCTCAAGATTTTTTTTATTCCTTTTAATTTATTTTTGACCTATTGGTTGTTCAAGCATATGTTGTTTAATTTACACATATTTGTACTTTTTCCAGTTTTCTTCCTGTTATTTCTAGTTTTAAAACACTATAGTCAGAAAAAGTACTTGGTATTATTTCAGTGTTCTTACATTTGTTAAGGTTTGTTTTGTGACATATAATCTTTTCTGGATAATTTTCCATATGTACTTGGGAAGGATATATATCCTGCTGATACTGGATGGAATGTTCTGTATAAGTCTACTAGGTCTATTTGTTCTAAAGTACAATCAAGTTTAATGTTTCTATATTGATTTTCTGTCTGGATGGTTTATTCATTGTTGAAAGTGAGATATCAAGTCTCCTACTACTATTATTTTGTTTTCTATTTCTTCCTCTATATCTTTTAATGTTTGCTTAATATATTTAGGTGTCCCAATGTTGGAAGCTTTTATGATTGTTATATTTTCTTGATGATCTCTGTATCACTATATAATAACCTTCTTTGTACCTTTACAACCTTTGACTCAGTCTATGTTGTCTGATATAAGTATAGCTGCCTTTGGTTTCTTTTGGTTTCCACTTGCATAGAATGTGTTTTTCTATACCTTTCACTTCCAATTTTTGTGTGCCCTTATATTGGAAGTTCATTCCTTGTGGGCAGTATTTAGTTCTGTGTGTGCATGTGTGTTTTATATGGCTCCTGATTTGATAATTTAATCTGTTTACAATTACAGTAATTATTGGTAAGTGAGGACTTACCAATGCCATCTTATTTTTTTCTAGATGTCTTGCACTTTCCCTTTTCCTTTCTACCCCTCTTTTTGTCTTCCTTTATGTATCGATTTTTTTTGTAGTGGTATGCATTGATTCTCTTCCATTTATCTATTGTATATCTACTGTAGTTTTTGCTATATGGTTTCCTTGAGGCTTACATAAAATTTCCCATAGATACCTGTTTTACACTGATGACAATTTAACCTGTATTACATCCAGAAACTATTTTATTCATCCTCTTTTTATGTTTTTAATGTCACAATGTATCTTTTCATATTGTGTATTTATTAACAAGTTATTGTAGCTCTAGTTATTTTTAATGCTTTGTTCTCTAACCTTTATACTAGAATTAAGTGGCTAATCATCACTTTATTACAATTTTAGAGTATTCAGAATTTGACTATATATCTTCGCGAGTGTGTTTTAAACTTTCATATGCTTTCATGTTGCTAATTAGCATCCTTTCATTTTATCTTGTAGAACACCTTTCAGCATTTCTTGTAAGGCAGGTCTAGTTATGATGAAATCCCTCCATTTTTGCTTATCTGGGAAAGACTTTATCTCTCTCTTTGATTTCTGAAGAACAATTTTGCCATACAGAGTATTCTTGGTTGGCAGTTTTTGTTGGTTTCTTTGGTTCTTTGTATATATCATCATACTCTCTTCCTACCTGCAAGATTTCTGCTGAGAAATATGCTAATAAACTTCTCAGGGATTCCTTTGAAAGTTTTAAGCTTCTTTTCTCTTATTACTTTTAATATTCTTTTTCTTTTTAACAGCTTTCTTGTAATATATCTTGCAGATATCTTTAAATTCAATTTATTGGAGACTTGATAAGCTTCACGGACTTGGATACCTAAATCTCTCCACAGATATGGGAAGTATTCAGCCATTATTTCTTTAAACAATCTTTCTGATCTATTTCCATTTTTTTTCTCCTTTTAGGACTCCAATAATTTTTCTTTTTTTGTTTTGATCATGTAGGCCTTCTTCACTCTTTTTTATTCTTTCTTCTTTGTTCTATTCTGAATAAATAATTTCCAAGTCCCTGTCTTCTAATTCATAGGTTCTTTCAAATACTTGATCCATTCTGATATTGATGTTCTCTATAGCATTTATCACTTCATTCACTGAATTATTCAGCTCCAAAATTTCTGTTTTTTTTTTTTTATGATTTTTAGCTCTTTGTTAAAGTTCTCATTTTGTTTATTTCCTATTTTCCTGATTTTGTTGAATTGTCTTCCTGTATTTTCTTGTAGCTGAGTTTCTCAAAATAGCTATTTTGAACTCTTTATCAGGAAAAAGGTAGATCCCCATATATTTGAGGTTAGTTTCATGATTTTTGTGATTATTTGGTGGTGTCTTGTTTCTGTGATTTTTCATATTCCTTGATATCTTGCATTGTTGTCGCTGTGTATGAAGTAGCAGTCTCCTCCAGTCTTTCCTGACTTTGGAAATAGAATACCTTCTGTTAGCTCTGTTAGAGTTTCTGAGGCTTTCTCAGACCTGCTCCATAATTCTTGCTCCCACTTGGTTTTTTTTTTTTTTTTAAGATTTTATTTATTTATTCATGAGACACACAGAGCAATATAGAGGCTGAGACACAGGCAGAGGGAGAAGCAGACTCCATGCAGGGAGCCCAATGTGGGATTCAGTCCCAGGTCTCCAGGATCACAACCTAGGCAGAAGGCCTCGCTAAACTGCTGAGCCACCTGGGCTGCCCTCTTGCTCCCACTTGTGGCAGAATTCTTAAACTTGTGTGCCTTCTTTTGATCCTGCACTACACCAAGCTGAATGTCAACAGTCTCTCTTTTGCTTTACCACATATGGTGCTAAAGCCCAAGTTTGTAGTCTTTCCCTATACACAGATTCTGGCCAACTTTCTGCACGTGCTTTCTACCTATCTGCCAAGGCTCACTCTCAATCAGGAGGCAGAGAGTATGCCACATGATAGAGGTGAGTATATGTGAGTGAAGTACATGGAGTGCTGGGAGTACCTGTATGCCAGTTGGGGGGATTTGTAGGAAAGTTGTCCTCAGTGGCTTATGTGCAGGCTTCTTGCTGCATCCTTGACATGATCAGTAGAGTCTGAATTCCTTCCATGTCCTCTGAAAGCCCTATCCACTCTCTCTTAGCCTCCTCTGCATCCACTAGTTGCACATCTTATTACTTAGTACCGGGACAGGGTGAGAGAAAAATATGCCCCTTTGGCAGTATCCTGCACAGATAGGGAAGACAAGTGCTCACTCACACACTCTAACTTTCCCCCATGGGATAAATCACAGACTGATAAGGTCTCAGTTGGCATTGATACGTGGTATTTTAGGAGAGTAGTGACTTGCATAAAGTCAAAAAACAGTTGGGCATTTGTTGTGTGTGTATATATGGCTTTTTAATTTTTTTTCTGCTGTTCTATGTATATGTCCCATTGCCATTTCTATATTGTCTTAATTACTGTATTTTAAGCTTAATCTTTGGAAAAGTGATTCATTCTACTTTATCCTTCTTCTCTGAGACATTTTTAGCATTTTAGGTTTTTTAAAATTTTCTGTTATATTTTAGAATATACTTATCTAATTGTAAAAAAAATCCTGATAGAATTTTGTTAAGAATTGTATTAAATTCATTTGGGAAAAATTGGCATCAATTTGGGGAGAATTGGCATCTTTACTATGTTTATCTTCCAACCTATGAAAAAGATATGCTGCTTGATTGATTTAGCTCTTCTTTGATCTCTTTCAAGCATTTTATAATTTTCAGGACACAATCCTATACATATTTTGTTAGAATTATAACAAAGAATTTTATTTTCTTTGGAGCAACTATAAATGATGATTTCTTTTTAATTTGGTTTCCATGTGTTTTTTGTTAGTATATAAAAATCTAAATTTCGTTTGTTGATCTTGTATAATGTGACCTTGATGAACTTAACTATTAGCTCTGAGATTGATTTTCTAGTTTTCCTGAGATTTTCTATGTAGACAATAATGTTATCTGCAAATAGAGCTTTTATTTCTTCCATTCTAATCAATCAGTGTGTCTTTTTCTTTTTCTTTCTTTCTTTCTTTCTTTCTTTCTTTCTTTCTTTCTTTCTTTTCTTCTTTCTTCTTTTTCTTTCCTTTGGTTTATTGAAATGTTTAGAAATTTCAGGAGTACTTTGAATAAGAATGGCACATAAGCACAGATATCTTTATCTTATTTCTGATCTTTGGAGGAAAGGATTTAGTTTTTTCGCTATTAAGTATAAACTTAGCTGCAGGTTTTTATTACATGGTCTTCATCCAGGTAAATTAGTTTCCTCTATTCCTAAATTACTGCAAGTTTTCTTTGTCATGTATAGGTTTGGGTTTTATCAAACGCTTACCCTATGTCAATTGAAATGGCTATGGATTTTTCTTCATTGGCTTGTTAATATAGTCATTACATTGATTGATTTTCAAATGTTGACCAAGACTTAGACAAACTGAGTAAATTCTAGTTGTGCAAGGTGTATAATTGTTTTCATACATTACCAGATTTGGTTTGCTGGTTAATATATATATACGCCATTTTGTAGTCAAGTTTTGTTCTGGTTCAAGGCAATATATACCTGCATTCTGTTTTGAATATTTTCATTCAATAATAAAAAAAAATAGTATTCTGGGTTGCATAATTTAGTGTACTTTGCCAGCTTTAATGTACGTTTTAGACTAAATATTTGATCTTTGATTTGTATTGGTATGGTGTTTTTATTTTTGGAAATACAAAATGTTATATTTTACATTATGTTTGAAGTAAGTAATTAAAGACCTCCCCTCCCCCTACCACCACCTCCACTGGCTCTTGATTACCTCTCTTTCTATGTCTCTTACTTTTTTGGTTAAGTCCCTTCATTAACTCAAATTATTTATAAAACTCACTGTACATGTGATATCATCCCATGAGCAAATAGGAAGGAAACATAAATAAAACTATGACAGTTTAAAGAAAATCTAGAGATAAATCTGTTTGCCTTGAAAGATATTTTTTCTCTCATTTGCAAATGTTTGTATCCATTATGAGATTTCTGTCAGCAGGATGGCCTATAGAGAGTAAATGAATATACAAGAAAATATATGACAAGAGATAGAAAGGCATAAGGATATTAATTGGCCAAAAATAAAATATCTCTTTCTTTCAGTCTCATATGGGCCATATCCAGTCTGCTATAACTTAGGAATCAGACAGAAGGTAAAGAGATTTTCAATCATGCTCCTAAAGTGCCTCCATTTGCTCCAAGAAGTTCTGGTGTCATTTCTTCAGTGAAGACTAAATATGTGCCAAGTGTGAACTTTAAAAACAAAACTACTTTTCAACTCTTCAAGTGTATTAAAACTATCTGAACAATTTCTTAAAGTTCACCCTTAGATAACTCAAAATGACTTAATGGAATTTTACTAACCTTTCCAAATATTGTACCTTGAAGCTGAGTGTAAGAATAAGAAATTTTGGCTTAAAGGGTAATATTTCAAAAAAAAGTGTAAATGCTTGAAAGTAAGGGCTGTAAAATGTGTGTATGAATGTTTTCCTTTTCAAACATAGCTACAAAATTATATTGTTAAACATTTTTAAAATTTTACATAAGCAATTTATGTGTTGTTCATATTTTCAAGCCTTTATAATTGGTTTATTAAATAATATTGCTTAATAAAGCTTTGACAATGGTTCATGCAATAGTTTCTACTGCAATTATATATGAGTTATCTATAATAAAATATTTGTTTAGAACATTATTCAGTTGGGACATATAACTAACAAGTATGGTGAAACTTCTCATAAGATGCCACTATCTAAAAATGATATATAGTCATACAATTTTAGTTAATAACAAAAAAGCCATGATAAAAATTTTAATAATCATATTATGTTTATATTTATTTAGAAATATATATTATGTGAATGAATCTTTTCATTACAAGAATGATTATTTCCAACATGCTATTTGTTAAGAACTGGGGCTACAAAAATAGAAGATATTTAAATTAGCATAGATATATCCTTTTGTTCATTACAGTTGTCAAGAAATTTCTGCAAGTTTAAACTTTATATTTTAAGGCTTTTTTCCCCCAATGCATTTGAGAAAGATAGAAATAGATAGAACATGAAAGAAATGGTATGAAATGCTTCATAAAGTATATTGAGAACTGGCAGCAGAAATTAAGAAGACCTAAGAAATATAATAAACAACAACAATTAGGGAATTAAGATATGTCTTATTTTTGTTTCAACTGAAATGATTATTTTAAGATTATAGTCATATCTTCAAAGCCTTGTTTAACTGAAGAAAATTAAGTAAACACCAGTTGTACCTGATTTAAAATAAGTCTAACGTTGATTAAGCATTGCAATTCCATTAGTAAATCAAACTAGTCAAATATTTCATGTAATGAACAATACTACAAATTTAGTAACAGAATTACACATATTTGTGTAATTTATTCAAGTTTCTTTACATATTGTGCTGAACTTCTAAATTTTAATCCACATAGCTTTTGCAGAAATATTCGTATTTTCACTGCTTCTATCATGCAGACCTACCCTTTAAACTTCAATCGCCTCAACTGTCTTCTCTACTTTACTTTAAAATTCCTATTCATAAGCCATCTTATAAGCATCATTTTTTCATGGTATTCTTTTAATTAAGATTCAGCATTTATTGAAGGAAGCACCTATTATGTATATGTCACTTATTTAGTGATATGTATACTTAACTGGCTCACAAGAGCCAATTTGACTGCTTCTTCCCATTGCCACATGTGGTGACATAAAATTGAGAATTTAAAATTAATCATGCTGCAGAATTTTACACCACAGAAATTAGCAAATGATGTAAATCCATACTTTTGCTTTTTTTCCCACCTAGTGAACTAGTTGATAAACATTTACCAGCACATCATAGTTTATAGCTCTTCATCAACTGATCCTACCAATGGTGAAGACAATTTAGGATCTTGGTGTGTATTTTAATTCATTTATTCCATATGACTTGGCAAACCATATCTCTTGTGACCCTGCCACCTCTATTCCTTGTTTTTGTTGCACTACTTTGCTGATTTTCATCACGTAGCCACAGGTATTTCTATCCTTGTGTTAACACTTTACTCTTCCCAGACCAAAAGTTCAGTATTTAAATATACACAAATATATACATATTATTTTTGCATTATTCATATATAGCTGCCAAAATATATGTTAAATCTTTTGAAGTTAAAAATAATGACATATTTTTCTTCTATATTCTTAAATATATTATGTATTTTGCTGTATGTGTGAATATGCTAAACTAGTATATTTTAAGCAACTGTTGATGAACTTTAATATTTTGACCAAGTTTGAATAGAATGAGAATAAAAGAATAGAGAGAGAATCTATAAATATGTGTGTGTTCACACACACACAGCCTAGCATGTATGACAATATACTTGAAGAGCTGAGATTTAGTGATTAAAATGATTGGAGTTTAAATCATCAATCTACCACACACTAATATAAGTATTGAAGATAGTCACTTCTAGTTTGTTTTTTGTGATACCACACACTAATATAAGTGTTGAAGATAGTCAACTCTAGTTTGTCTTTTGTGAAAAAGCAATATTATTACACATATAATAAGATGGTTATAAAGAATAGGAGAATATATTCAAAGTTCCTAAGTGCCAAAATGCCAGATGGTTTCAAAATCATTGTTTTCTCCATTCCTCTAAAAATCAGCAATATAGTACAATAACCTTCCAACTAACATAAAATATGCAATTAAAAAAATATTAGTCTTTTTAAGATTTTCTTTTAAATTGACACAACCATTTTCTAATCTAGGGACATGTATCTTCTTCACTATCCAGCTTTTGGTTATGTATCTGCCAGTTTTCAATCTCTACTTATCTCTATCTTGCAAAAACATGAATGGTATTACTTCCAGTAAACCAGATCAAAAGAGGAAATAAGTGGAAACATCCTGTCATAATTAACATAGGAATCTGGAAGTGATAATTAACAAACATGGTGGTCCAGATATACACATATATTTGTAAAGACGTGCAAACAAGAAATCTTGTATAGAATACAACAAATTCAACCTCATGCTATGAGGGGTTCTTTAAAGCTTTATTTTAATTTAGATTAACATTGCTATCAATTCAATAATTCAGAGCATTTTCACATATAAAAATCTCAATTTTTTACAACCTCTTTGTGAAAAACATAGTCCTTTTTCTTGTAAGGAAAATAATTTTTCCCTTATCAGAGCTTCAGGAGTGGAACTAGATAAGAACTGAAGTACCTCCTCCCTTTTAGCTTTGATATTTATTTTAAGAATTCATGTTCTAAGTGTATAATTGATCTCTATTGCTTTCCACATAGCCAATTTTGATCTGTATAAAAAGCCCATTCAAATTCTACATAAACATACTGACATCAATTGCTAATGGATATTTTCTGTATACCCTTGGCACAATGACAATTTAATTTTCACAGAGGCAAGCAAATACCTAAGCTTGTCATACAAACATCCAGGCTTCTAATCAGCTGGTTCTGTGGGGTTGGGATGTATTAGAGAAACACCATTTTATCTTGCATCCCAGATGCTGTCTCCTATAGAAATATGACAGCATCATTTCTTAAACTCAAAAAACAGGTCAAGGTCCCAAAAATATCATCCTGGCTCTATATTACTTTTAGTAAATGTTTTCCTTTTAACTGTACAACCTTAAATGATTAATCAATCTCCAGGTGATTACATTGGAATGTTGACACCTAATATAAATGATAGGTCATAGCTAAATGCATTTAGAATATTTCTACTTAGAACATAAATATTTATATGAGATACACCCTCTAGCCCCAAGGAAGAGTTTGTCTCCATTCTTTCCTTATGCTTATTTTGATAACACACAATGACTTCAAATGACACACTTAATGATAGAGTCTTTGGGGGGTGGGGGAAGACAATTAGTTTAAATGTGATAATCACACATCTAAATAAGATTTAAAGCCTGAATACCCAAAAACCCTCAAGGCAAATCTAGATTTGCCTGAATGTTCAATGATTAGGCTGCCTCTAATTCAGGGAACAGGGTTCCTACTGTGAAAGTTCTGGTGACAGATATAATTGTTCAGGATGTCTTCATCTTGGAAAACTTTTTTGGAAGTGAGAAATAAAAATCAGAACTTCTTTTATATATTGATTTCCCTCTCCTTTATGCATTGAGATCATTAGAAAGAAAGATGACAGAACTTAACTGACTGAGTACTCATGTTGGTTATTCAATAAAACCCCACAAACATCTGGGGGTGTACAGCGTTACAAAATATAATGAAAATTTTGTTTTGGATGAAATGTTTGGTGAGAAAAATGTTTAGTGACTTTCTAAACAGAAAATTTTAAGTACCTCTTTATTTTCAAGATGTAAATTTAAAAAACATTTGGAATAAAAATTGTGTATCAAGAAAACTAAGAGATACAATGTACATATACATATTAGAAAATATAATAATGCAAATGTAAAATCATTTGACGTTTGTAAAAGCCACTATGGGGCAACCAAGTTGAACAATAGAAACCTGAGTAGGGTAGAAGGATCCACAGTGATCTGCCATCCCGTGGCTAAATACAAAAAGGCCCTTTAGGTGACCCACCTCAAAATATCCATAAACCCTAGCCGACCAATGAGTTACTTACACCAGAACACAGGTACCAAAAAACGAAAATTCCATATGTTCCCATATCTTTTCATCTTTCCCCCTCTATGACAACCCTCCCCACTGCCTTGTAATGAAGTAAAAATGAACTTTTCTTATAAAGTTCAAAACTGTAACTACTTTTTAAAGAGTAGTATCACATGTAATTTTTGACTTCAAAAAGATACTCTTGAAAATATTTGCTTTCCTCTCCACATTTCTTTCTTATCATTTCCTAAAGTCAGTGCGGACATGTGTGAAAATAGTACTTAGATGTTAAAACTTTTCAAAAATTTATTTTATTCAATTTCTTTATATAAAAACAGACTGACATCTTTTGAGGTGGAGGAAAAAGCATGACTGTGAAAGTAGTACTTCTATCTTAAGTTGAACCATGTGGTCCACCTATCTTTGACCTACAAACCTATAATTCCATACAATTTAACTAAAATGAACAAGAAGTGACATCAATATTAATCTCAAGTCTTTCTGTCTGGAATCCTATTTAGAATAAGAAAAGAGGGGCAGCCTGGGTGGCTCAGCGGTTTAGCACCACCCTCAGCCCAAGGAGTGATTCTAGAGTCCCAGGATCTAGTCCCACGTCAGGCTCCTTGCATGGAGCCTGCTTCTCTCTCTGCCTGTATCTCTGCCTCTCCCTCTCTCTCTCCCTCTCTCTCTCTCTCTGTGTGTGTCTCATGAATAAATAAATAAATAAAAATCTTAAAAAAAACAAGAAAAGACTATTAAATGCTTATACAGGGGTTTTAGGCATATCAGAACATTTTTCATATATATATATGTATATATATATATATACATATATATATATAAAAACACCTGCTATCATTTCCACAATAGTAATCTTACAGCCTTGACCACCAAGATTTCTTCCTTCTTTTTACCCAGTAATAGTTGAGATGATTCAAAGAAGATAGTATGAAACAATTACTCTAGTAAATTACTCTAGTAAATTACATCCATTTTACAAATAAAGTCTCAGGTTCTGAGGAGTAAACTGACCAGATTATATTTGTAAGACATATAGCTGACAGATTAATGAGTAAATTGCAAGCCTTATGATTTGTGCACAAAACAGATGAATATGGCATACATAAAATTTAAATTTCTTCAAAGAATTTTTCTCAAAAGCATTCAGAATATTTAGATTGTTTACATATTGATATATTAGGTTTCCAGAACACAAAAATATTCTGAAAGACTATGCATCTAGTTATTATTTGCATAGTTATATTCTCATGTTGCCATTTGTCAGAGTATTTAAGTCCATGTGTTTATTTTTTATTGTTTTTTAAAACCTGGCAGTGGGGACGCCTGGGTGGCTCAGCAGCTGAGTGTCTGCCTTTGGCTCAGGGCATGATCCTGGGGTCCAGGATGGAGTCCCACATCAGGTTTCCTGCAGGGAGACTGTCTCTCCCTCTGGCTATGTCTCTGCCTCTCTCTGTGTGTATCTTTCATGAATAAATAAATAAAATCTTTTCAAAAAGAAAAAAATAAAACCTGGAAGTGATCAGACAATTGATAGTTTTGGAAGATGTATTATGATTATACAGAATGTCATTTCATGGAGAAGTATAGTTAAACATTGCAGGGTGTGTCACCAAAGCATTTTTGGAAAGAATTGGTTTGTACCCCTAGGAATTACTGCCCAAAACAGTGGTATCTTGAGAACAGTTAGCTTAGAGTAAGGCATCAACACATTTTCCAATGCACTCCTTTAGGAATGAGCAGCTTAAAAGAGGGCATGGGTATCATCCAAACTCAATCTGTACATTGCATCAATTAACTTGGAAGGGATAATTGAAACATAGCTCTAAAGAAGTTAAAAGAAGAAACTGACTTGGCTTCTAATCAAATGAGCTATCCTCTGAACACCTAGAGATCCATAATTGATTATATTAATATTCTTCTCCAATTACATTAAAATGGCAAAATTTTTTAGGGCCTTTGTAGAGCTAACAAACCTGTAACCTGTAGGACATCCTCATTATTTTCTCTTCCTCGCTTCAAATTTCTCTCTTTCTTCAGATAGTTTGTAAGATCTACACTTTGGGTAAAGAAATAGAATACATGCCCAAGCCACATTCTTAAATCCATTTTTATTGCAGTAAATCTGATTCCTATATTGCTTGTATGTTGAGTTTAAAATGTTTTAGAGCTGTTGAAGTGAATGTGAATGGCCTCACTGTAGAATTCTCCAAATAAGTGATCTATCCTGTTTCTGATGCTTAACATCCATTTCTCCCTTTAGAATGTCACTTCACGAGGATAAACTATATGAAGTTCCCTAACACCATTTTCCCTGGATGAGTAGATTCTAAAATGTTTGGCTAATGAATGAGTATATACTGGCAAATGTGCTACATTTAAGTACCTAAGGCTGTTGCAGCTTTTTTTTTCCTGTACTATTTTTTTTTTTTTACTTAAAGCATATCAAAAAAATCACACACACAAAGAAGTTTTTGTGATAATCTAAAAAAAGTCAGTTATTGAGAGACTTTAAATTTAAGCAGTTTTGGTTTGAAATTCTAAACTATGTGTTGCATTGTCCCCTGAAGACAAGGATCCCCACTAGAGCTACTAGACCCCTCTGACCAGCCAATGCCAAACCTCCTGAACCAGTAGCTCCCACAGCCCTTGGTCCTGAAGCAAGGCCTGAAGTCCTCACACCCTGACAGGCCATCATCCTGTTTGTCAGGACACTTTTAAACTGCTCAACAGGGTTCAACCTCTGATATTTCTGCTTAGTCAAGGAGAAACACCAAGGCTACTCTTCTACTGCCTTTTTTCTTATTCTCCCCTTATGCTTCAGCTAGTCTCCAAATTTTCAGATGAAAATTGGGTACCAGCTGTTCCCCATACACAATGATGGTGTTTGTGAAATTCTTTTTTTTTTTATTTGTTTATTTATTTGAGAGAGAGTTTGCACAAGCTGGGTGGAGCAGTGGGGGGAATGGGCAGAGAGAGAGGAAGAAAGAAAGAAGCAGACTTGCTGAGTGCAGAGACTAATGTGGGGCTTTATCTCACCTACTTGAGATCATGACCTGAGCAGATATCAAGAGTCAGACCCTTAACCTACTGAAATACCCAGGTGCCCCATCGGAAATTCTATATGAAAGAATAAATCAGGTATTTTATTTATTTATTTTTCAATCATGACAGACCATGCTTATGTAAAATGCAATAAAAATTAAAGTACATTATTAGAAAAATGAAAAATATTAAGACAACAATATATTAGATTCCTCTAGAAATCTAATCCTGTATTATTATTAGATATGACTAAATATGCATCTAGTTATGATTTGCATAGTTATAGTCTCATATTGCCATTTGTCAGAGTATTTGAGTCCATGTGCTTATTTTTATTGTTTTTTAAAACCTGGCAGTGGGGACGCCTGGGTGGCTCAGCAGCTGAGTGTCTGCCTTTGGCTCAGGGCATGATCCTGGGGTCCAGGATGGAGTCCCACATTGGGCTTCTAGATATGTGTTCTCAAATTACCAACATTTATGATCAATTATCTGTTTATCCATACAGTAAGTAGTTCATGGACCATACTAGGGATAGACTGCTCTAGGGGACAAGTGTCAGAACCTACCATGAACTCTACGAAGGCATGCTATTTCAGTGTTACATGCTAGCAAAGGCTCACAGAACTCTGTAGAATAGAAATAAGCCTGGAAGTGAGATGACAGTACCCTTTTTTTGTTCTCATTCTCAATGGATGCTTCTCACCCGCTCTTCCCACTCCATGACAGCATATCCTACTGAGTTGAAAGCTTTATGACTTTTGGTGATTTTCAATTCCTTCCTTGAAATACTTGTCTTTTCTGAGTTGTAAATAGGTGACAGTGGCTAGTGGCTTTTTATTATTATCATTTTTTACTTCTTTGTATATTTTTTATTGGAGTTCAATTTGCCAACATATAGTATAACACCCAGTGCTCATCCTGTCAAGTGCCCCCCTAGTGCCCGTCACCCAGTCACCCCATCCCCCCGCCCACTTCCCCTTCCACTACCCCTTGTTTGGTTTTCCAGGGTTAGGAGTCTCTCATGTTCTGTCACCCTCTCTGATATTTCCCATTCATTTTCTCTCTTTTCCCTATAAGGTGAATGGATAAAGAAGATGTGGTATATATATACACAATGGAATATTACTCAGCCATTAGAAACTATGAATACCCATCATTTGCTTCAACCTGGATGGAACTGGAAGCTATTATGCTGAGTGAAGTAAGTCAGTTGGAGAAGGACAAACATTATATGGTTTCATTCATACAAGGAATATAAAAAAATATAGCTATCCTTTAGAGAGTTTGGCATACACTGTCTTAGCAACCTTTTGTAATGTGGTACTTCTTACCAGTTTTCTCTAATTTGAGCTTCAACAATAATCACAAAATTACAATCATGAATTCACTATCCTATTACACTAGCAAAAATTAAAACACTTTAAAAGCCTTCTTATCTCTCCCATCAGAATATCTTTGGTTAATCTATATTTGATAATTGAAAATTTAAAAAAGGAGATCACAAAAAAGACAAATATTTATCCTAAGCCTTTACTATAAATTTGAAACATGTATGTGTGCATTTATTCTCCACTCTTTTTATATATGGTCATAGTCTAATCTTGAATTATAGGGTCTACTGAGTGCCATTTCTGGTCTTTGTTTTTCCATAAATCACATCCTTATTGCATTAGACATTTTCAAAATATACCTTTTCTTTAGAGTAATAATCTAAAGCCCATGAAAACAATGTTTCCAAATATTCCCTAGTTTTATAAAATTTCTCATCACTTTTCATAATCTGCCTGTCTAGTCCAAATTTTGCAGCATTTTTAAGCAGTATTTCAATTCAATATTTTGAATATTTCCAAAGCATTCAACCTAACTTTCAATCAAAGAACTCTATTTCTTATTCACCTCTCACTGGTTTCTTAATATATTTATTTACAATATGAAGAGTACTATAATAATCATAAGATTGAGAAACTAAATTTATTCTCAGATTAATATTCTTCTAGTAATAGCAGAGGTATCTTGACATGTAATGAAATGAAATGTCCATTTGTCAAAAGACTTCAGTGTTCTATAGGTATTGTCAATTTAATATTGAGTACTGAGTGGATCTCTGGGTGGCTCAGCAATTTAGCACCTGCTTTCAGCCCAAGCATGATCTTGGAGTCCTGGGATTGAGTCCCACGTTGGGCTCCTGCATTGAGCCTGCTTCTCCCTCTGCCTGTGTCTCTGCCTCTCTCTCTCTATGTGTCTCTCATGAATGAATAAATAAAATCTTAAAAAAATATATTGAGTACTGAGAGTAAAAACCAGCTGTTAATCTGCCTAATCAATTAATTGGAGACCAGTTATGAGTCTATTCAAAATACATCATTGCCACTAGTGATATTTTTTAGAAATGTGAAGGTGGTTTGCTACAAAAAAAAAAAAAAAAAGAAAGAAAGAAAGAAAGAAAGAAAGAAAGAAAGAAAGAAGAAAGAAAGAAAGAAAGAAAGAAAGAAAGAAAGAAAGAAAGAAAGAAAGAAAGAAAAAAATATATTCTACTGGCTAAATGTTGACAAATGTATTTATATAGTCCACTATATATCTGTATCTATATATACACAAATACCTAAATTCTATTTGATAAAATATGTGTTACTAAGACAATTTTAATCTCATTAGACTCTGTAAGAGTTAACTGTATAATGTGTGTAAAAGTATACCTAACCAAATGTACAGTACATTTTCTGGAAAATAGACAATGAGAAGGATATCTGTGGGTAGGACAGTTATTATGAGCTCTGAGATGAATGAAAGATGGATAATTAAACTGAAGGGGACCTGAATTGGGAAGCAGTTGCAATATAGAGCTCAGCGGATACCCTGAGGAGCACTGGAGCTGAGGTAGTCATTCCATGTTGCCCCACTGAGGCACAGGAGCCAAGCTTGCATAATCCCACTTTGACCCACCACTGGATACAGTTTACTAACTCTAAGGAGGGGGCATGATCTTTTGTGAAGTCACCTTCGGCAAAGGAAAATTTTCTGTCACTCATATATGACCTCACAGTAACCAAAATTCATGGTAGTAGATGGACTCTTTCTTGCCTGCTGAATTCTAGTATCAATGGACTACAGAGGTCTGTGACAGCTATAGCTTGAAGTTTACTAGGATTCTTACTGTGTCCCTTAGCAGAAGTGTACTCTCTTCTGGGGAACTCTAAATGCAAGCCTGTAAATTAAGAAAGTAGAAAGTGTCACTAGGTGTAACAGATATCAGAGTAATTCTTATATTTCCCTCTTTTGTACCATCCTGTATGTTGTAGCTATTGGAGACCCAGAACAATAAAATAGTAATTAATTAATGGTATATGGTATAACCTGGGGGGATGGCACCCCACCCTGGTTGGGGATATTTTCAAAGCTGTCCCCATACCTGCAGTTTCAAAGACTATCTCATTGTTCTATCAGGCTAGTATCTTCTAAATAGTACTTTATATGGTAGAACCAGTGGATGCCACGGTATGAGCCCATTGCTATATCTCCTTTACTGGAAATAGTTCCTTATTCTGAAATATTATATCATATTAAATATCAGGAAATCAAATACTCTGTTTTCTAGAATAGTAGCATTGGATAAATCCCTGTAAGCAGAAAAGACAATCCCAAACTCAGAATATATATAATTTCCAATCAAGATGAATCACTACCTGTTCCAGGGTTTACTGAAATAAACTTTTACCAAGTGAATGGTTATCTCTTTAAGAAAGGTGCCTAATTAAAGACTCTGTTGATCTCTATTACTGGATACTTGGACATTCAACAGCTACAGTACTTAGGCTACCTATGGAGAATGGGTCATTGGTAATTTGTGCTTGCCTAGGCTCTATCCCCGCCACCATGACTCCTTTGATCATGTACCCATTATTTTAGAATGGGGATGGCTGTTAAAAAGGCTAATGTCAAAAAACCCCAAATTTTTAATATCTACTTGGTTAGTTAGCACTTCATCTAGGGTACATTATCTCTGGTGTACGTTTATATATAATGCAAGATCTTCACACCTCATGCACACTTCCATAGGTCTATCTAAAGTGTTTTCCCCAGAACAAATCTTCCTCCTTAAATACTTCTGATGAATCAGCCAGGCCATTTGCTACTACACAAGAATCTATGTATATTCTTAACTAAGTTGCTTTTCTTTGTACATGTAGAGTTTGATCATAAGCAACTCTTGAAGCTTGGCCCGAGAAGAGAAGGATTTCCTTATACTGCAAAGCTACCCTACAGTACAACTACGGTAAAATCAGGCAATTTTTAGCCTTTATGTGCTTACTTATCCTACTCACCTGAGAATTAAGCTTAACCTTTATTTCCTTTGCCATTTGGTCAAAATTACCCTTCTATGTGGTCATAGTGGAAACTAAAGGAGAGGCATTTCTGCAAAAGTGGTGGATAATGTGGTAGTTAGAGCCCTATTCATGCAACTTACATGTGCCCTCTGATCTTTCTTATGCCTCAGATATACTTTTCAACCTCAAATTAAGTTCTGAGGGCATATTCAATCTTCTAAATTGGTATATCTGCTTAATCCTAGCTCAGGATGAGCAGGAGTGCTTTATGATTATATGATAGATATCCCATGGTCAAATGTTCCATTGGACTAGATTCTGTAGCTGGCCCGGAACTCTTTTATGAAACTTGCGTAGTTCTCTAATGTAGAAATTTAGGACTTTTGCTGTGATTCTCTCATTAGGACTTGCCAGAAATACTACTTTGCATATTTACTATTCACCACCAATACCTTTAATACAGCAATTCTCAAACTTTTTAATTTAGGACTTATTTACATAATGCAACTATAGACATAGATAGATGCAGATATATTCACTGTGTTAGAAATTAAAATTGAGAATTAAAAAAAATTTCTTATGTAATTAAAACTGCTAATAAGCCCATTACGTGCTAACATAAATAACATGTTTATGAAAAATATAATTTCCAAACGTATTTAATGATATGACTGGTATTGTTTTATGGCTTTGAAAATATTTTATTTTTTTAAAGATTTTATTTATTTATTTGAGAGAGGGAGATCGAGAGAGAGAGAGAGAAACAGAGAGAGAGAGAGCATGAAGAGGGGGAGGAGTAGAGCAAGAAGCAAACTCCCCACTGAGCTAGAAGCCTGATGTGGGACTCAATCCCAGGATCATGACTTGAGCTGAATGCAGATACTTAACTGACTGAACCACCCGGGTGCCCCATGGTTTTGCAAATATTTTAAATGCCTGACTTAATACATGATAGTTGGATTCTTTTTTTTTTTTTAAAGATTTCATTTATTTATTCATGAGAGACACAGAGAGAGGCAGAGGAAGAAGCAGGCTCCCCCCAGGGAGCCTAATGTGGGACTAGATCCCAAGATCTCATTATCATGCTCTGAGCCAAAGGCAGATGCTCAACCACTAAGCCACCCCAGGAGTGCTGATAGTTGGATTCTTGTATCAGCTTCTGATTCAACCTGCTGCTATATTTTGCTTTGATTGAAATATATAAAATATCTGGTCTCACAAATAAGTGGTTGGAAAAAGGAAGGATATTTTCATGACATTTTTATATAATTTTGAATATTTTCCTTTAATACTATGCCAAAATTTAACAAGTGGTAGCTTCATAATATGGAATATGATACTTTATCAATGATTTGTCATAGTCTGCTACAATAAAATCCTTTTTAGAAGAAATCATTCTTGCAACTTTAAGTAGGTTCTTTATTCATGCATGCTTCTATAAGGCCATCTACTGATCTCCTAGGAAATCTGATTTGGTGAGTTAGTCAATGAAATCTTCCAAATATTGAGGCATCCTTTATCAATATCAAAAACTCACACTCATTAATACCACCACCCATCTTTGTTTTTAAAGATTTATTTATTTGTTTGTTTGTTTGTTTGACAGAGAGCGAAAGAGTGCACACAAGCAGGGAAGTGGCAAAGGGAGAGGGAGAAGCAGGCTCCCCACCAAGCAGGGTTCCTGATGCTAGGCTTGATCCAGAATCCCTGGATAATGACCTGGCCTGAAGGCAGATGCTTAACCACTGAGCCACCCAGGTGCCCAAATTCTACCATCCATCTTAACAGAAAGTTTTTGAAGTGCTGGACAACTGTCTGGCTTATCATTTCAGATAGTTTTCCAAAATTCTGATTTGAGTTTGAAATGTTGATTGTTTATCATTGGTAAATAATGTCAAGGTGTTCTTTCAAGTGTGAAAGTACCCCAAGATAAAAGAGGATAGTTCAAATGACTGAAAATTAAGTATAATACTCTGTACATAAAACTACTTATAAGGAATTGTTACAGTATAAGCAACTACCAAGCTTTTAATATTCTTGCTACATAATTTTAAGAATTCATCTAGAACTGTTCAGCAGTTGACAGAAAGTATATTTACATGTATAAAAATAAAAATGCTCAATAAACATGTATAATAGTCATGACCACTAATAAATTAAAAAATTGTAAATTCAAAAATACTATGAAATTATTTTAACTATTGAAATTAAGATAGATTTTTTTAAGGAAAATGAACATGTTGGTTAGAATTTTGTGAAAATTGGTCTTACACATTTTCATGGGATTAAAAATGGTAAAATTTGGGACACCGGGGTGGTTCAGCAGTTTAGTACCTGCCTTAGGCCCAGGGCATGATCTTGGAGTCCAAGGATTGAATCCCACATCAGGCTCCCAGCATGGAGCCTGTTTCTCCCTCTGCCTATGTCTCTGCCTCCCTCTCTGTGTGTCTCTCATGAATAAATAAATAAAATCTTTAAAAAAAAAAAAAAGGTAAAATTCTTCCAAAGATAAATTCAAAATTTGTGTCAAACTTTAAAACCATTCGATTTGACCTATTAATTATTTTATATAAAACTATATACTAAAAATATGACATTGTTAATAAGTTCAACATTAGCATGATAGAATAGTAGACGTTCGAAATCTTATTTTTCAACGAAGAAATTTTTTATTATATTTGTGTAAATGTATGGAAAATAAAGCACAGTATCAAATATTACTTCCCCAGAGAAACCTTCATATATAATACCTATATATACATATACATATGTATAATATACATATATAGGTATAATAAATATATTATAACCATAACCAACCTGCTCATCTATTTTAACTTACTTTTTAACAAAAAGTGCATGTTTCTCTGCTTACTTTAAATATTTTTTCTGTCAATGAAATTTGAATTCCATGAGGAAATGTGATTTTATTGTTCACTTCATTATCCTTAGCAGAAACTAGTACATGACAGACATTCATGTGATAATTGTCATATTAATGAAAAAAATAAAAATTAGCATGATATAAATTTGGGTGTGATAAACTTTTACTCTGTAGTTTTCTGAGATTTGTTTTCTTTGGCAAATTATTCTTTGGGACAATCTTTCATACTGGAATCATAAAACTATATGTTTGAAAAGGATAATCTTTTGAAAAGACATCTAATATCTAAGGTGTTTGTTTGTTTGTGAAATTATTTTCTTAATATAAGGGATGTCTAAATCCAAATGCAGCATTCCATAATCAGAGCAAGAACTTTGTCTCTCTTGTGCTTATTCAATTTCTACCATGTTTTTGTTTTTGCTTTTATTTTTTGTTTTACTTTTACAGGAGACAATTCTGTGTCATGAGGATAAGTTTTTCTATAGCTCTGGAATTGCCCTCCTGAGTATGCCTTCTGGAATGTCAATTTATTATTGATTTCTAAGATTGTGCTAGTGAATTTTGATGACCTAAAACACTGTGCCTTTTTACTGTTCTTTACTCTATGGTGTTTCTACTTTGTTTAGCTGTAAATCCCAGATGGAACAGAGGCACTAAACACTAAAATACTGTTATATAACAAATGAAATTTCATACAAATTAACAAGGAATTCTTGCTTTAATTATATGGTCAAAAGAAGAAAAACAAAACTGAAAAAACAATTAGCTTCACTTATTCATTGCCATTACAATTTTTTTTTTTGTATTTTGTAACTCTTATAGTAAGAGTCTACCTTTAATTATGTCTTTGATATCCAGAGTAAAAAAAAAAAAAGTATAGCTAGTTTATGTCATTGTGACATCTCTCATTTTGGCATTCAAATTTTCAGATTTTATGATGTTATCTTCTTTAGTACACTGTTTCATGCCCCTCCCTGCCTGCAACTCTAATTGTCTTGTATGTTAAGCTGAGTGTGGTGGAGTGGGGGAGATCTAAACACTGTAAATGTCTGCCCCTTTCCTTGTAGAATTTCCATGGTTACAAGTAGATTATCCTGACTATTTCACAAGGAAAAATAAATGCCCTTGAGCTACGGGCTGTGTGGACAAAGAAGCATGTTATAATTGTCAACAGTTCTAGGCAGTTGCTTTAGGGCAGGCTTTTTCAACTCCCATCATATTAACATATTTATCCAGATGATTTTTCTTTTGTGGGGGCCTATATTATGTAGTATTCCTAATTCCCATCCACTAGACACAGTAGCAACCCCACAGTCCCCTGAATGACAACTGAAAGTGACTCTAGATATTGTCAAATTTGCCATGGCAAAATATTAACCTACTCTAGCTGAGAACCAGAGCTATAGGTACTAAAACAAAACATACAAGACTACCAGCAATATCAACATTTCATAATCAACCAGAGTCTTCAAATGAAGGGAAGAATCAGTCAAAGGAGATGCCAGCATTGTTTCTTGGCCAAAATATCCCTCAGATGTAGGGCCAGTTAGAGAATCTAGAGTCCTGGTTTTTAAGCTTCAATGTGGGTACATATCATCTGGATGCTGTTTTAAAATGAAGACACCCATGGGGTATCTGGGTGGCTCAGTGAGTTAGGTGTCAGACTCTTGGTTTCAGCTCAGGCCGTGATCTCAGGCTTGCGAGATGGAGCCCCACGTAGGGCTCAGGAGTCTGCTTAAGACCCTCTCTACTTCTCCCTCTGCCTTGCCCCCACTAAAATAAGTAAATAAATCTTAAAAAAATAAGGATTATTGGACTCCCACTTCTAAGATATTCTAAATTGATAGCTTTTCAATTGAGTCTATCAGATACGGTATAGAATCTACAGAATCACAAGGGAAATGAATTAATGCATAGAAAGTCCAAGAAATTCATTGAGTTGATAAAAATCAAGATAAGAATTTGTGTAGTGAAAAAAAAAAAGAAAAAAAAAAAAAAGTAGGCCAGAATGAAGGTTCAGAGAAGAAACATCCTACTTTAGTGGGTAGGAAGATCTTTTTGTTTGTTGTTTTTTTCCCGTATATAAATAAGCCTCAACAAATAGGTTTTTCCTATTTTCCTTTGAATTAAATTCTTATCTAGGTCCTTCAGGTAATTATAAATATAAGTCATTCACAAATAATGAACAATATATTTGTGAGGACAATTGTGGTTATTACCTTGAGTGGTAAACTATTCTCCTGACCACATTTAAAGTAACAGATGGTGAATTGTCTTTTATACAAAACATTAGTTACAAACCATATCTAGTCACTGAAATAGATTCTGATGTTGAAAAGATGTAACTGATTGCAGCTTTTGCCAAGTTAGTTATTTGTCCATGAGACGTGAAAAGAAACCTATGGAGGCTTTATATTGATTTTGTCTGGCCAATCTCAGGAAAGAACTTATGGACTAGATCTGGAAGTATTCAGTGTTCCTTCTCAAACCTCTGCTGACACAATCTCATCAGTTCTTTGCAAACAGTGATTACCAGACACAATCATTTCTGTCAGCTGAATAAGGAGTTCTTTTAAAAGAAACATTACCCAAGCTGTTTCTTTCATGCTTCTTTCCCCAGCAAATAGTTACACTGAAATTTCAACAAAGACAACTAAAGTGACGCTGAAGTGATTTTTTTAAAAAAAGATATTGGACAAAAACTGTAACAAGTTTTATTCTTCAATTTGTTTTTCAAATTCAAAAGGTTCCTTAAAAGGTGAACGTCATGAACATAAGGGCTTTTTTTAATCTGTTGTGTTCACTGCTATGTCCCCAGCAGTTAGAAGAATATCTAAAGCCTAGAAAGTGCTGAATAAAATACTTGATTAATGAACAAATAAACAGAAACTCATTGTGTTGAATTTGAAAGGAGAGAGGTATTTCAGCTTTCTCTTAAGCTTCTGAGCAGACTTGACTTACAGATAAATACATTGTGCCTTTATCTAAGGCCAACCCTTCATTCTGTGCCTATCTTTTCATCTACTCAAAGCCTTTGATCCCTCCCCCCACTCCCCCATGCATCACTGTCGTTTTTCCTCTCTAGTGGACCATCCAGCAAATACACATGAGGCTGTATTACAAGCTTCTGGGGAATACATATATTATAAAAAGAAGAAAAAAACAACAACAACAAACAAACAAAAGCCAAAATAAGAAAGCAAGTCTGTCTTGAGCTTACTTCATTCTCCAACAATAATCCTATTTCTTTTCTCTTTACAAAAAGTGTTATCTGCTATTTCAGTTTTCATTCCTCCTACCTCTTGAACCCTCTCTAATCATGTGTTAGCTCCTGTGAATGCACTGAAAGTTCTGCTGTTAAGGTCAGCAAATATCCCTTTGTTGCTAAATCCAATATTCAGTTTCCATTCCTCATCCTCCTTAATCAAATTAATTACCCTCTCCCTACAGCACTTCACTTGGCCTCTAGTATGGAGAATTACTGCACCTCACCACGGACAATTTCTTCTCAATATCTTTTCTTGGTTCTCTTTATCTCCTCAACTTTTTAAATTTAGAATGCCTCAGGCCTCACTCTTTGGATGTCTTTTCTTCTTTATTTGCATTCTCTATTTTATTATTATTATTTTTAAAGATTTTACTAATTTATTTCCGAGAGACAGAGAGAGAGAGGCAGAGACACAGGCAGAGGGAGAAACAGGCTCCATGCAGGAAGTCTGACATGGGACTTGATCCCGGAACTCCAAGATCACACCCTGGACTGAAGGTGCTGCTAAACTGCTAAGCCACCCAGGCTTCCCTGCATTCTCTATTTTAAAATCTTATCTCTTTTCCTGGTTTTCAATATTGATGTGGGAGAGCTTTGTTCTTGTCTCATGGAGTCAAAGAAAGAATCTCATAGACAACAAAGAGAGAGCAAAGTGATAGAAGTTTATTAAGCAGAGATACAGAGAAAGCTCTCAGAAGTGAAAGGGGTCTTGACAGGGTTGCCACTGAGGGTTTTTATGGTCTGTCTTTTATAGCAAACTATTGGTAAAGGAAATTGGTAAAGTTCTTGTCAATAACTTTATTGATGGATATTTAGAACAAACATGGTGGCCTTATAACTATCATAATAACAAACAAGATGTTTTTGTAAATATCACAAGCCCAAACAAGGTATTCCCTTCTCTGGTTAATATCTCCTCCACAACATTTCTCTACATCTGGGATTCCTGTCAGCCTAGTCTGGCCTTGAGATTCTTGTGCTGACTTGATTTGAGCAGGGACTATTGATAACAGTCTAATGACATATTTCTTTGTGGTCTGGTGGTTCCTCTGATTATTTAGTAGCCATTAAAGGGGGATACTCCCTAACATTTTGGAGCTAGGGAGCCAGGTTTATTTTTTCTGTTACTGTCTTATCTTTGTTTTCTTGGGATGGGTAGGAGCCGGACTCTGGGGCCTTTCCCTTGTCTTTCCCTGCCTGGCCCTATCTGCTCTTAACTCGTTCCTACATCAATATCACCTACACACTGATGGGATCCACATTTTTATCTGTAACAAAGAACTTCTCTGTGAATTCCAGGCTGCCTCATTGCAGTGACCACAAGGGACTCTGCCTAATTTCAGCTAAACTTTCAAACTTACAAAACCATCTTAGTCCTCAGTTGGCATCAGTCTTCTCAGAAGGATACATGGCAGCTACCACAGCTTGCCATGGGAAGGGGTTTTTCTGGGAACTCCTGAAGTCTGAGGAGCATTCCTTGCAGCTGATCACACAGCTCATTGCAAAGAAACAATCCTTTTCAGGAGGATGCATGATCCATTTAGTGTTTAAAACCTCATGTATCATGGGAGCTATATTTTTGTAACAATTCAACAGACTCTTCCAGAGTCTCCATAAGGGGTGTGCCCAGTAACCACACTCACTGCATTTAAGGAAGGACAAAGCTATCTCTTCCTTTAAAATAGTAGTTTTCTTGAGGAGCTCCATGGTTTAGCACCTGCCTTTGGCCCAGGGTATGATCCTGGAGCCCCGGAATCGAGTTCCACATCAGGCTCCCTTCATGGAGCTTGCTTCTTCCTCTGCCTGTGTCTCAGCCTTTCTTTCTCTCTCTCTCTCTCCCCCTTCTTTCTCTCTCTGTGTGTGTGTCTCTCATGAATAAATAAAATAAATAAAAAATAAAATAAGTAAATAAAATAAATAATAAAATAAAAATAAATAATAAATAAAAATAAATAAAATCTTAAAAAATAAAGTAATAGTTCTCTCAATCCAGACACAGTTTACTAATCATGATTATTTTGCTATAAGCAACATTGTTTTGTTAAAGTTTATTTTCCAAAGCCCACTGACTGACGCACCTATAGTTGAAAAACAAATTACATTTATTGAGTTCATTGCAACAAAGGGCACACTTGAGGAGATGTCTCAAAAAGAGGGAGTTAAAGAGTGGTACTTCTAGGATTTTGAGCTCTGGAATTAGTCATAGAATGATGTTAGTGGGATTTGTCAGTCTTTGTAAACTAGATGGTTGTGGACTAGTCAGTAGTCTTGAGTTTACAATAAATGGTTCACAGAGAGGGATTGTTAACTCAATTTGTTCATAGTCTTATCTTGGAACACCAGGTTCTGAAGGAGCTAGTGTTAAAAGAATTTTAGAATAGAGTTTGTGATGATCATCATGTTTTTAGTTTGGTATATTTCTCTGTTTTGTGTACCATATTGCAGTCTGTTTTGAAATTATTTAGTTTTGGTTTCAATTTTCAGTTCCACCTACTGTCTGTCAGTATGTTAACACTTTATCATTAGTAACACCATTAGCATATTATTCACTTCAGATTTCCAGGAAAACAAAAGTAGAGAGTTGAACAAAACTTATATTCACATGCCCAGGGGAAAAGGTCTGTTAATCCTCTCCCACAATGTCAAACTGTCTACTTTACGTCTCTCAGTGGAGGTTGACCACATATAATAGCTTAAATTTAACATTTCCAAATTTAATATTCCATCCTTTGCCAGAGAGCAAACATACTAACAAACAGCCAAACCAAACAAAATATAAACAACCCAAACCCTGCTTCTTCTACAGTCTTTCTCATTTCATTCATGGAAAGTCCATGCTTTCAGTTTTATAAATTAAAAACTTGAAGCCTCTTTCTCTCTCACTTACATTCAGTTGAGTATCATATTCTATTAGCTTTACTTTGTAAAAGGATCCAGAATTCAGTAACTTCTCATAATCTCCATCTTACCTGGATGTTGGCAGTATCATTCTAACTGATCTCGTGATCCAATTCTTCCCTTTTAGTCTGTTGTGAATGACAGCAACAGTGATTCTCTTAAAGTATATTTGGAACACAGCTCTTCTCAGGAGTCTCCGGTTGCTTCCTGTGTCACTCACAGTAAAAGCAAAAGTCCTTAAAATGACTTTGAAGACCCAGGGAAAGTTACCTCCATAATTTCCTTATCTCTTACTTCTCTGCCCTCCTGCATTCCCCTTCAGCAACAGTGGCTTCCTGACTTGTCTGGAATATGCCAGGCACTCTCCAGTCCCAAGTTGTTGATACCTTCTGGACTTTCTACCTGGGGAATTCTTCCAGCTTTACATATGGCCTTCTACTGCATCTCCTTTAAGTCACTGCTCACTATGTTCCTCATCCTACTTCCCACAGCCTCTTCTCATTGCTTCTTTCTCCTACTTAGCACTTATATAATTTATTATTATTATTAAAAATATAAATGCAATATTTGTTGTTTATTCTGATTTCTGCACTTAACTACATCTCTATAAGGGCAAAAATTTTATTTCTGTTGTATTCATCTTATGCACACAGGACCTACAACACTGCCTGGAACCCATTAAACAATAAATATCTGCTGAATGGATTTGTTGAAACTAAAAGTGTATATGAAGATGTTGATAGGTATAAGGGAAATATGGTAATAGCCTAAGCAGATTTACAGCTTTAAATGTCAGGTATATTGAAGGGTTATTTATTTTATTTTTGCTGATGTATAATACAATATTTATCAGTGTCTTTATGTAAGCATGCACATGACATTAGTTATTATATTAATATAACATTAAAACCACAGTTGTCTATCACTGTCATATGTGACTTTCAGAGGAAAAGACAACGTCTTGATACAAAGGAAGACTATTTCTTATTAGCTCTCATTAAAGTTTCGATTTTCCTGGGTTGCCAACACAGACAATAGACCCATGTTATGATAAAGTATGTAGTGTTTGTGTAACTGTAGATGCACATGTGAGCACAAATATGTGACAAAATTGTTGATGTAAGTTTTCAAAAGGCAAAGGGAAAAGTGAAGAAAGAGATCAAAATAGGCAAGCAAGTTCTAATTCTGGAAACATGGAGACTATTAATAGATTGTCTACAGCTGTCTGAAATAGAAGAGCAACTAAGTACTCTGATCTGAGGTTTGATACCTTCATAATACATTTAAAGATTCATCTCTTCATCTGAACTTGGAATATTCTGAGCATATTGAGTATGCATTGTTCAGGGCAAAATTTGATCAAGAAGGGTCAGCAATGAAGCTTACATATCCACATGGTCTATGAAAGCAATTTTTTTAGGCAAGCAGAGTGCTATGCCTTCCCACCTAAAACTAGGTTTCCTTCTTTTAACAGATTAATAGTGGTGTATCTACGGGCTTCCATAGAAACCATGACATATTATAAGTATGGGCTCCATTATTCTCTGGATATAGATCTTAATGAGCTATTGCTGCCAGAGAACATGATGCATCTGACAATCCAGCTAAGACTTGGATATACTGTATATACTATATCATGGGCATTTTTCTTGTGATACATAAACCTGGCCTGAGGCCATGTCTGTACAATAGAATTGTATCTCACTGAACAATTCACTTGGTATGATTTGTTGTGACCTGTCTACACAATTCTTGAGCAGTGGATATCTTAATGAGCCACAGCAAATTGGATGGGCCAATTCATAGCTGCTGTCACATACTGTAGCCACAACCTCAATTAAAGTTATAGATTGCTTCTAAGCATTGTTCATTGGTACTGACTCAAACTATAGCATAGAATGCTCTCATTAATTTCTTGATCAAATTGAGAACATATATATCAGACATTGCTGCACTGAAGGTATTACTATACCTACTGGGATATTGCATAATTTGATTGACAGTAATTGCTGCCATATGCCTCCAATTATCTAATTAGTAATTGCTACCACATATGCTACCAATTATATAAAACTAGCACTGCTTTAGAGCCTCCATTCAAAATTGTCACTGAATCTTAGGATGCCATACTGCATTTGCTTTGAAAAATGCTTCTTGAATCTCTATGTATATGTGGCCTAGGATAAGTTTTATATTAGGCGATAAAAACATTTAAGTTAATATGCTTTTAGTTAACATAAAATGATTAAAAACAAAAACTGAAAAGTAAAAGAGATGAAATGAAACATTAAAAAAACCTCTCAACCAATCTCAGCATTAAATTAACAATCTATAACACTGAAGTTTCTGCCTCAGTTCTTTTAATTATGGAAGAGAATTAAGGAATTACTAGAATGCCATACTTTTTAAAAAAATTCATTCATTTATTGAACAAATACTAATTAAGGACCATTGCATGTAAAGTGTTAAAGATCATGGCAGATAGAAAGATAAAAAGCAATTTTGACTACAATATAGAAGACTCCAATATACACAATTATAATGCTACACGTCACAATGTAGAAATTTAAAAAGAAAGAAGTACTGTGCTCATTAAGTGGAGATCAGCTTTAGGTCTACGAAGAAAAATGCAATTAAACTGATGGTACAAAATTGAAATTCATGCTTGAAGAATAGTTAGGGTTTCATCTGGTAGAAATAGAGGCAGATGAAGGTTGCTCCACAAAGTGGTAATAGCAGAGGCAAAGGTAATTCATTTATATATAATAAAGTGACAATAAGCCATATGTCCAGTCTAACACCTCAACATGCCATTCAAACAATGATATGTCAACAGTCTGCAAACATAATGTTTATTGTTTGAAGACTTTCTCCATTTTGTTTCCATTGTGTCTTGGGGAAAATACCAAAAATACATAGTTGACCTTTCAAAGCAATATCCAGTACAATATGTAATACAAAACCTGAAGATTGCCAGAAATCTTTGGGAATAGTGACATAGATTCATTTTTTTCTAAGACTGTTTTTCTTTTTTATTAATATCCACTCATATAATTCCAGTATATCAGGCTGTCCACTACAGTTGTGTCATTTCCCCATTCCAATTCATATTTTATGTAACTTCTAGATTAATCTCTAAAAAATAATTTATGCAGTTTCATTTCTAGAAATGTTATGTACTGATCACCTACTGTGTAGCAACTGGGAGAATCATAACTCTTGTAGACCAGACATTTTACAACTTACTATGCCATTGTTCTACACAGAAGACTAAAAAGGCTTTTTCTTGTCTACTACAGTATTTTCCAATATTGATTCCATACTGAATCATAATATCCTGCAAATGTATATTTCTTTAAAGAATTTGTTCATATATTTGACAGAGAGAAAGAGAGCACAAAAGCAGGAGGAGGGAAAGACAGACTCCCCACTGAACAGAGAGCCTGATGCAGAGCTAAAAGTAGATGCTCAGTTGAATCAACTGAGTCACCCAGGTACCCTGCAAGTATGTATTTTTAATAAATGCATTGGGTATTTTATTATATGCATGCTGGTGAAAAATGTCTATTGGATCAAGTTCATTTACAGTTCTACCTAAGTCAGTATTACTCACCTGTAATGTACCTTTTTAAAATTATCTCCTCAAATCACTATCAAGGGGTGAAATATGTGTATGTAAACCTAATTCAGTCTAACTAGTGCAGACCTCATTCTTTCCTTCTCATATATCAAATTACTACCAAGGTGTCAAAAGGCATCTCAGTCATAATCTCTTGCTAGGACTCTTACCTCATCTGATTAATAAGGCCAACCTAAGCCAGTGCAACTTTTAGCCTCATACACCATTGGATATGCCATTATAGGGTCTATATTAAATAAACTAATTCAATGTTAGTTCTGATAGATATAAAATAAAATAAATTTTAAAAAATCAGTGCATAAACTCCAACTGAAGCTAAATCTAATAATGCTAAACGTCTTGTGTAGGTGGAATGACAATGTTGAATAATAATTATTTGGATGTGCAATAAGTGAACGTCTTGTGATTGGTAGTGAATATTAAATGGCAATCTATATTCCTATGCCTAGACCAACTGCTTCACCCACTGCAAGTCCAGGTGGGTGAAGCAGTATATTCAAAAAGAACCTGTAACATTAGCACAAGTATACTTTATACAAGACAGGAGAAAATAAACCCTTGTGCACTGGTGGGAATGCAAACTGGTGCAGCCATTGTGGAAGACAATATGAAGATTCCTCAAAAAATTAAAAATAGAGCTGCCATATGACCCAGTAATCACACTACTGGGTATTTACCCAAAGATTACAAAATCACTAATTCAAAGGGATACATGCACCCCTATGTATATAGCAGCATTATTTAAAGTACCCAAAATATGGAAACAGCCCAAGTATCCACTAATAAATGAGTGGATAAAGAAGATATGTCATACTTATATATATAATAGAATACTATTCAATCATAAAAAAATGAAATCTTGCCATTTGCAGCAACATGGATGGAGTTAGAAAGTAGAATGCTAAATGAAATGTCAGAGAAAGACAAATATCATATGTGAAATTTAAAAAACAAGACAGATCAGCAAAGGAAGAAAAAAGGGACAAACTAAAAAATAGTCTCTCACCATATAGAACAAACAGATAGTTACCAGAGGGGAGGTAAGAGGGGGGATGAGTAAAATCAATGAAGGGGATTAAGAGTATACTTATCTTGATAAGCACTGAGTAATATGTGGAAGGATTGAATTATTATATTGTACATCTCAAACTAACATAGCACTGTATGTTAACTACATTGGAATTAAAATGAAATAAAATAAAGACAAAAGTTAAAAGAAACATTATTTGAAGATGATGAAACACAATTTCAAGAACTCAGGAAGAACAACAAGAGCATGAATCTTGAGGATATGGCTATGGACTGAATTTGTGTCCCCTCAAAATTCATACGTTAAAGCCCTAACTCACAATATGATGGTGGTATTTGGAGGAAAGGTCTTTGGAGGCAATTCGATTTAGAAGAAGTCATGAGGATGGGACTCTTATAAAGGGATTAGCACCCTTATAAGAAGAGACACCAGACAGCTTGCTTTCCTCTCAATTTCTCTCTCTCTCTCTCTCTCTCTCCCTGCCATGAGAGAACACAGCAAGAAGGTGTACATCTGCAAACAAAGAAGAGAATCCTCAACAGAACCTGATCATGCTGGCACCTTGATCTCAGATATCCAGCCTTCAGAACTATAAGAAATAAACTTTTGTTGTTTTAGTCACCCAGTATATGATATATTGCTTTGGCAGCCTGAGCAGACTTATACAGCTGTATACCATCTTAGAAATGGTAAAGGTTCCATAGCAAATGTGCCATATGGTCTTTAAGAAAAAAATTATTGAACTGAAAACATATAAAAAATAATAACACAACTCAGAGAGACACACTTTTAAATAAAAGCAAATGAGCCACAGGAAATCATGTAAAGATACCTCTTTAACAACAAATGAAAAAACAAACAAAAAATTACTTTATACACTTGTAACAACAAGTAACATTGGCTGACTTAAGTTACCAATGCACTGCAGGAATTACTGGAATCACTTTCTTTGGATTTCAGTGTTTTAACACTTTCATTTCAAGGCGCCAATTACCCATTAACATATTTGATCAAATTGTAATGCATTTGAATTACAATTTATGTTTTGAAGAACTGAAGAAGTTTTTAAAAAAGGACACAAGATACTAATTCAAATACTTTTTTCAATATTAGTAGATCAGCATTAGCTTTTTAGTTCTACCTCTGAAGGAAAACAGAGGCTTCTTAAAGTGTACCTAAAACTGAAAGCCTTAACCATTGTAAGGGATTGTTGTTTTAGTTATTACAAAATGATTTTCAAAGGTTAAGTTGTCATGAGGGATATGTATTCTACATAATGACATCTAAGTTAGTCTAATTTTTTTAAACATAAAGAGTAGCCTGTGCTAAAAAGCCTGTGAAAACTACCTGAAGATGAAGCGCAAAATAACAAATTAGGCCCTAGAAATGCTGTATCCTGATTATAATTTCTTATATTTTGTCCAGGAACTGAAAGAATCTGAAACATGCACAACCTTGTAGTCAGTATTATTCTTTGCAGACGAAATAAGTCCTTTCCAGCTGGCAACATGGTACAAATAAACACAGTAGCTATAAATCGTGGATTCTGTAATGAGAACTGGTGCTGGGAAGATTAGAAATACACTCTCTATTTGGAGAGATACAAATTAAGTGCATAGGTTAAAAAAATTAATAATGTCTATTATATATAATGGGTTTCTTTTTCATGGAAAATTCAAAGAAAGCATAATTCCTTATGGTCTCTTTTTATGTAGCATCTTTCATTTGTTGTGATCATATGTATTATAGCTTTTGCCTTTTATGCATCATGTCCCATGTTATGAAAATATATTGACTGGGTAGTATCAAAATTTAAAAATCATTATATTTATGAATTAGATGAAATTGAATTAAGACAAATTATATTCACTGAAAAATTTCTCATTCCTAAATCAGTAAAGCAAAAGAAATATGAGGCTGCAAAAGAGATTAAAGGAGGCTGTATATTATAATCCAATAGATTCTTCATTTTTAAACATGCCAAAGTTCAATCCTGAGCTTGTTGAATCTGAAAATAAAGATGGAACAAATGGCATGATCAAAAATTCTTGAACCAGATTTTCCAAAAGAAATAAAGGAAGAAAATCATTTATACTATGTATCTGTAAATGTAGCTTTTATTTTATTTTTTTTTTAATTAAAAAAAAATTTTTTTTTCTCATTAAACTTTTGTTTTAATGGGTCTCAAAATTCTGTGACAGATTTTTGGTCAAGCTGTTTCCTTTAAAAAGTACTGATTTTAAAAACTAATAACTTAAAACTGCCACACACGCACACAAAAAAAATACAAATGGTCCACAAAACATTCTCCTTTCCTTCTGAAGGTTTTACGATGCATTGTTATCATTAACCAGTCTTTTACTATTAAACTTAAATGGCCAATTGACACAAACAGTTCTGAGACCGTTCTTCCACCACTGATTAAGACTGGGGTGGCAGGTATTGGGGATAATACTCATTTAGCCTTCTGAGCTTTCTGGGCAGACTTGGTGACTTTGCCAGCTCCAGCTGCCTTCTTGTCCACTGCTTTGATGACACCCACAGCAACCGTCTGTCTCATGTCACGAACAACAAAACAGCCCAGAGGAGGATAGTCAGAGAAGCTCTCAACACACATAGGTTTGCCAGGAACCATATCAACAATGGCAGCATCCCCAGATTTCAAGAACTTGGGACCATCTTCCAGCTTCTTTCTAGAATGACGGTCTATCTTTTCCTTCAGCTCAGCAAACTTGCAAGCAATGTGAGCTGTGTGACAATCCAGCACAGGTGCATATCCAGCACTGATTTGGCCTGGATGGTTCAGGATAATCGCCTGAGCTGTGAAGCCAGCTGCTTCCATTGGTGGGTCATTTTTGCTGTCACCAGCCACGTTGCCACGACGAACATCTTTGACAGATACGTTCTTGACATTGAAGCCCACATTGTCCCCAGGAAGAGCCTCACTCAAAGCTTCATGGTGCATTTCAACAGACTTTACTTCAGTTGTAACATTGACCGGAGCAAAGGTGACCCCCATACCAGGCTTAAGAACACCAGTCTCCACTCGACCCACTGGGCCAGTACCAATACCACCAATTTTGTAGACGTCTTGGAGAGGCAGACGCAAGGGCTTATCAGTTGGACGAGTTGGTGGCAGAATGCAATCCAGGGCTTCAAGCAGTGTGGCTCCGCTGGCTTTCCCATCTTTTTTCCATCCCTTGAACCAAGGCATGTTAGCACTTGGCTCCAGAATGTTGTCACCATTCCAGCCAGAAATTGGCACAAATGCTACTGTGTCGGAGTTGTAGCCAATTTTCTTTATGTAGGTGCTGACTTCCTTAACAATTTCCTCGTATCTCTTCTGGCTGTAGGGTGGTTCAGTGGAATCCATTTTGTTAACACCAACAATTAGTTGTTTTACACCCAGTGTGTAAGCCAGAAGGGCACGCTCACGGGTCTGCCCATTCTTGGAGACCCTGCTTCAAATTCACCAACGCCAGCAGCAACAATCAGGACAGCACAGTCAGCCTGAGATGTGCCTGTAATCATGTTTTTGATAAAGTCTCTGTGTCCTGGGGCATCAATGATGGTCACATAATACATGCTGGTCTCGAATTTCCACAGGGAGATCAATGGTGATACCATGTTCACGTTCAGCTTTCAGTTTATCCAAGACCCAGGCATACTTGAAGGAGCCTTTTCCCATCTCAGCAGCCTCCTTCTCAAATTTTTCAATAGTTCTTTTGTCGATCTCACCACATTTGTAGGTCAGATGGCCAGTCGTGGTAGACTTGCCCGAATCTACGTGTCCAATGATGACGATGTTGATGTGAGTCTTCTCCTTTCCCATTTTGGTTTAGGTTTAGTGGTGGTTTTCACGACACCTGTGTTCTGGCGGCAAACCCGTTGCAAAAAAGCTGTAGCTTTTATTTTATTATTGTTTGTGTTGTCTGTGCTATTTCCAGATTTCCTTTTCTTTGATGTATTCCTTCTTTTTAACAGAGGAAAGTTTTAACTAGTAACACATAAACATGAAAGGTCTATGATTGCTTTAGATCAAGGATACACAGGCTAATTACCAGCATTTTGTCCTCACTTTGAAAGTTTTTATTTTCTTTTGCTTTTACTGTGATTATTGATTTGAATAATTCAAAAACCATGTAAATAAAAATGTTTGAGAAACATTTTTACAATTTGTTAATACAGCTAGAATTTCTCAGAATTACTTATTTGATTAAATCTAATTCATGGCTACAAAATATTTTTTAAATAGGATAAATGAGGCTATATTAATGGTGTATCCTTTATCACAAATAATAAAACACCAATTATTTTTTAAACTAATGTATGTTTGCCAATATTATATGTACTTTTCTTCATCAATAGGTTCTATAAGTTTTTGAGTTCTATAAGCTCAAAAAATATTAGGTAAATATTTGAGTAAAAATTATTTAAAAACTCATAAAATATGGTCTAATTGTCCTCGATTTGACAGCAAGTGTTTTTGGTGTGTGTGCATGTACATATATGTGTGTTTGTGTGTGTGTATTTTAAAGTGGTAAGATAGAAAACAGAACGACTTATAGAATCACACACTACCGAATGAAATTTTGAAATGCATATTTTAACTCACTAAACACTGCACATAGGAAAAATACTCAAATAGATTTAGTGACTTACTTAACATCACAAAGGCAGTTTGCAAAAGGCTTGTACTCAATTTGCTGATACCTAATGGTTTGCAGAAATTACTGAAATTTGCCAGAGCAAATACTGGAAAAAGGCCTCACTGAAAGTACTGTCTTGAAGAAAAGAAGTCACTTTAGCTAATGTCCTTCTCTCTGATATAAGATGTTGGACTAGAGAGTCCATTTACTAAGCACACCAGGATGCCACAGAAGGGAAAGGAAAGGATGTGGCTGTGTTTTATTTTTGACATTAGCTTATCTTTGTAATAAAGAGCTCTTTCCATTTAGACTTTGAATTAATATACAATAGTTTTATTTCAAATAACTAAACCCACAAGGTACCCTGAGGAGTCACAATAAGATAAAAAGTGTCAGGGAATCACATGTTGCTGAGGAATAAGAGCAATCATCATGAAGTCGTTATGCCCAAGGCTTTTTCCTAGACCACCTAATTTCTTGCAGGGGGGGTTCTCTTGGGTTTAACTCAATCACAGTGAAATTTTCAATTTTGTCATGTTAAATGATTACAAACTGTTGAATGCCTTGGTCAATAAAGTGTCCTGGTAAATTAGGAAACTCCAGAATAAAAAAACATCATGTTATCACTAGCTAGTAATGTTTATGCATCTGTTTGAATCTAAAAGTAAATGGAGAGTTTGTCTTCTCCTATTCTGCTGCTTTATTTTTTGGTCATTTAACATTATTATTATTAATTTACATACACTAAAATTTGTTTACGTATAAAATTTTTATATGTTTTCAACTTAGGATGTACAGTTCTATAAGCTTGACAAATGCATGGTGATCCATCAAATGCATGCAATTATGATCCATCACCATAGGCATAATATAACAGTTCCATCACATTAAAAATTCTCCTGTGCATCACATTTTAATCAACCGCTGTCTTTATGTCCTTCATTGTCATCTACTGATCTGCTTTTAGTCCCATAATTTTGCCAATTCTAGAATGCCAAACAAATAAAATCACATAGTCTGTAGTCTTTTGGGTTTGGCTCCTTGCACTTAGGAACATGTATGTTGTTGCATGTATCAATAGTCCTTTCCTTTTTATTGCTAAGAACTATTCCAATGTATACAGGCATTATAGTTTATCCATTGAGTGGTTGAAGGACATCTGTGTTGTTTCCAGATTTTGCTGATTATATATAAAGCTGTTATAAACATTTAAGTACAGGTCTTCATGTGAACTTAAGTTTGTTTATTTTTTTAAGTAAATCTCTAGAATGAGGTAATTGGGTAATGTGGTAAGTGTATATTTAATATTGTAAGAAGCTACAAAAGATTTTTCAAAGTTGCCATACAATTTTGCATTCCCACAGCAAAGTAGCAGAGTTTTACTTGCTCTGTGTCCTTATAAATACTTGGTATGATCATTTTTATATTGGTTTTAGTCCTTTTATTAAGCATATATTAGTATCTCATTGTGGTTACTCAAATTATTTTCATTTCCTTAAAAAGATAGAATGTTTAGCATTGTGAAGGTGGGATTGACACTTTTTCCACTATGTTCTGAATATATGCCAGAAGTCTCTGGCTATTGCTTTTGACTTCTTTCTTATTGAAAAACATGGTAATAAATTCTAAGGTGAGTTCATGGTTTAAAATATCACCAGATCCTTATGTTGATAAACATTTAAAGAGGTAATATAATTAATAGACAACATGATGTATTTTGTCATTATTTCTTATACAAATACACTTTTGACACACTCAGTCTTAAATTGCAGTGCTTAAAAGAATTAATTTCCCAGCTATGGCAAAATACTTGTAGGAATTTGACTCTGACAAGGAAGTAGAAAGTTACAAGACAGAATATTGTTCTCATCTATATAATGAGAACCTACCAAATAAACTACGAAATCAGAGTTTTTCATGGTTGTTTTTTAAAAAAACCTTAAAAAAAAAAAAGATATCCAAATAAACTGTATTCCAGAAAATGACATCCCTTCCCAGGGGAGAAGAGAGCCATGGTGTAATGATCAGAAAGGAAGTAGTTAGATGTCTTTATCAGAGACAATATGATTGTGTACATGAAATATTATTTCAGATCTGCAAACAATTATTAAAGCTAATAAAGTAGGGATCCCTGGGTGGCACAGCGATTTGGCGCCTGCCTTTGGCCGGGGGCGCGATCCTGGAGACCCGGGATCGAATCCCACGTCGGGCTCCTGGTGCATGGAGCCTGCTTCTCTCTCTGCCTATGTCTCTGCCTCTCTCTCTCTCTCTCTCTGTGTGTGTGACTATCATAAAAAAAAAAAAAAAAAAAAAAAAAAAAGCTAATAAAGTATTGTGACCAGGTAGCAGGAAACAAAGTCAATACACAAAATCACCTGTACTACTACATTCTAGAAACAACCAGGAATGTGGAATACAAATTCCATTTAGATTAATTTTTAAAACATAACAAATTATTGTGAATAAGGTAACAAACTTCATTCAAGACCTTTGCGTTAATTTCAGAACAGGTATGGGACACCTGGGTGGCTCAGTGGTTGAGCATCTGCCTTCAGCAGGGCATGATCCTGGAATACCAGGATCAAGTCCCACCTCAGGCTCCCTGCATGGATCCTGCTTCTCCCTCTGCCTGTGTCTCTGCCTCTCTCTCTCTCTCTCTCTTTCTGTCTCTCATGAATAAATAAATATAATCTTTTAAAAAATATCGGAACATGGAGATTCCCAGGTGGCTCAGTGGTTTGGCGCCTGCTTTCCACCCAGGGTGTGATCCTGAGTCCTGGGATCAAGTCCCACATAGGGCTCCCTGCATGGAGCCTGCTTCTCCCTCTGCTTCTCTCTCTCTCTCTCTCTCTCATGAATAAATAAATAAAGTCTTAAAAATATATCAGAACATATGCTTGGAGATATTGGAGAATACATAAACAGTAATATTTGGTTTGAAAGACTCTAATGTTAAGGTATCTCCATTCTTCTCAGGTGTATTTATATTATATTTCAATGCAATCTCAGTAAATACAGTAGTAGATTTTTTGAAAAAAAAAGGTGATATAAAAATGTATATGGAAATGCAATGATTTAGCATATTTTAAATAATCTTTAAAAGAGAAAAGAAAGATGAAGAAGACATAAATAGAAAAAAAAATATCTCATGAGCCGCTACGTGGCAGAGTCAGCTAAGCGTCCTACTCTTGATTGCAGCTCAGTCATGATCTCAAGGTCATGAGATCAAGCCCCATCTCAGGCTTCAGCTCAGCAAGGACTCTGCTAAAGTTTCTTTCTCTCTCTCCCTCTACCTTTCCCTGCACTCATACTCTCTCTCTCCCTCTCTCAAATAGTTAAATTAAACTTAAAAAAAAAAAAGAAACCAAGAAAATATCTTGTGTTCATAGAATATTGTTAAATACCCATACTACCCAAAGTAATCTAGAGACTCAATATAAGCCTTATCAAAATTACAGCATGTTTTACAGAAGTAGAACAAAATAACCCTCAAATTTGTAAGGAACAGAAAAAAAAAAAAAAACCGCAAAAGCCAAAACAATCCTGAAAACGAAGAGCAAAGTTGGGGGCATCATAGTTTCTGTTTTAAAACTATTCACAAAGTGGTAATAACCAAAACAGTGTATACTGGCATAAATATAGACACACAGACAATAGAAAAGAATCAAAAGCTCAGAAACAAAACCCACATATATAGCCAATATTTGACAGGAGAGTCAAGAATTGCTCTGACCACATGCAAAAGAACAAAATTGGATCCTTACATTACATCAGTCACAAAAGTTAACTCAAAATGAATTGGTCTGGGGAATCCCTGAGTGGGTCAGCGGTTTAACGCCTGCCTTCAGCCCAGGGCCTGATCCTGGAGTCCCAGAATTGAGTCCCACATCAGGATCCCGGCATGGAGCCTGCTTCTCCCTCTCCCTGTGTCTCTGCCTCTCTCTCTCTCCCTCTCTCTCCCTCTCTCTCATGAATAAATAAAGAAAATCTTTTTTAAAAAATGAGTTGCTCTTAAACATAAGACCTGAAACTATAATTCCTAGAAGAAAACATAGGCAAAAACTCCTTAGCATTGGTCTTGGCAACAATATTTTTGCATGTGGCACTAAAAACACAAATACTTAAGGCAAAAATAAATAAGTGGTACTTCATCAAGCTAAAAAGCTCTGCACAGCAAATGAAACAATCAACAAAATGAAATAGAAATCTACACAATGCAGGAAAATATTTGCAAATCATCTATCTGATAAAGGGTTAATAACCCAAATATAGAAGAAACTCATATATCAATAGCAAAGAGAAAAATCCAATTAAATAATGGGCAGAGGAATTGAATAAACATTTTTCCAAAGAAGACATATAAATTGTCAACAGTAACATGAAAAGAGGAACAACATTATTTATCAGGGAAATGCAAACAAAATCACAATGAGATATCTGTTAGATAAGTGTTAGAGTGACTAACACAAAAAGACAAGACATAACAAGTATTTGTGAGGATACAGAGAGCAGGTAACCCTTGTGTACTATTGTTGGGTATGTAAATTGTTGTAGCCACTATGGAAAATGGTATGGAGGTTCTTGATAAAATTAAAAATAGAATTTCTGTAGTATTCCACAAACTCATTTCTGGATATATATTCAAAGGAAATGAAAACAAGATATCAAAGAGATGTATGCACTCCCTTGTTTATTGCATTATTCACAATAGTCAAAATAGGAAAACTGCCTATGTCCATCAAAGGATGAATGGATAAAGATGATACAATGGATATACACAATGGAATATTATTCAGCCACACAAAAAAAGAAGAAAATGCTGCCATTTGTGACAAATGGTTGGACTGTGAAGTCATGATGCTAAATGAGAGAAATCAGAGAAAAAAAAAATACTGCATGATATCAATTACATGTGGAATCTAAAAAAGCCAAACTCATAGAGACAGAGTAGAATGGTGGTTACCAGCTGGTGGTTACCAGGAGGATAGAGTACATATTGGTCAAAGAGTACAAATGCCCTCTTAAAAGGTATGCAATACATAACACTGTGATTATAGCTTGCACAATTGTATTATATACTTGAAAGTTGCTAAGAAAGTAAATCTTAAAGGTATTCACCACAAAAAAGAAACAGTAATTATGAGATGCAGAGGTTAGCTTAACATTAAGGAAGTAATCAAATTGCAAAATATAAGTAATCATACTAACATGCTGTATAACTTAAACTTACACAATATCATATATCAAATGATTAGATTTCACTAAAATAAAAATTGATTAGATTTCACTAAAATAAAATTTTTCTTCTTATTAAATGGCATCGTTAGGAATTTGAACGGGCAAACTACACATTGGAAGATTTGTTTTTTAACAAATGCACCTGAAAAAGATTTTTATCAATAATATATAAAAATTCTTATAACTCTGTAATAAGAAGACAAAAACAAACTCTCAATTAAAAATGGGAAGAAGAGTTGTACAGGCACCTCACCAAAGAAATGATAATGAGTGGCCACTAAGTACGTGAAAAAGTGTTTATTTAGTTTATCAAGAAAATACAAAATCAACAGATGCTTTTTTTAATCCATTAGAATGATTAAATCAAAAAATTGACATCTAATACTGTCCAGAATATGGGACTGTACATTCATAATTTGCTGGTGGGCATATGTAATTCTATATCTGTTTTGGACAACTGTTTGGCAGTTTCTCATAAAGATATATAAATTCTTTGGTATTTACCCATAGAAATGAAAAAGCTATGTGTATTAAACAACCTGGGAAATACCTATAGAAGTCTTCTTTCTAAAAGCATCAGACAAAAAAAAAAAAGCGTCGGACTGAAAACAACCTTAATTTTCATGAATGGGAAAATGGGTAAGCAAATTATTTTTAAGACATAAAATGGAATAGTACTCAGTTATTAAAAAACATGGACTAATGATACAACATGGATAATTTCAAATATGATATGTTGAACAAAAGAAGGCAGATACAGAAAAAACACTATATATCAAGGATGTGAATTCTAAGAACAGGCAAACGAATCTATAGCATTAGAAATAGGTGAGTGCTTGCCTCTTGCTAGGTAAGGGACTATCGGAGAGAAGCAAGATGTAACTCTGGGACTATGGAAGTGATCTATGTCTTGTTCTGAGTGGTGGTACATGGGGATATACAACTGTTAAAATTTACCAAACTGATGAGTAAATATGTGCATTTTTAATGTATTTTAAACTTCAATGAAATAAACAAATAAGCATAAAATAAATAAAACATGAAATAAAACATAAAGTAAAAAAAATAATAGAGGTCTTATTAATTTTCCCTTTTTTTTTAAATTCAATTTTGGAAATGTTTCCTTGTCATTATGATGGTTATCTTTACATTTCATTTGTAGAGTATTCTTGCATATGTAACATAGGTTATTATCTACAATCAATCATTTTTGTGAAATCTAATTTTAAGGATCTTTAAGAATGAGCCTGCAAGTACATTTTCAAATTGGCTTACCTGCAATTCTTTATACAATTCTTCGAAATATCAGCTCCCCCTGCCATCAAAAGAAAATGTCGAAAGCACAATTTTCTGTTGCAACCAATGGGGTCAAACTGTTTCCTGACCAATCTGATTTAAACACTCCAAACTTTCCTTTTTTATTCATGTCCTCACTCAACTCAGGTTTTCTCCTCCCTTTATGTTTTACCATATTTAATCCATACTGCAAATTCCTTTGAAAATTGTGCTTCCTTCATAATTCTAGTCTCTGATTACCCTTGTCAGTTTCTGATAAGGGTATTATATCAGTTTACAGTTTATTATATTTGCCAATTTATTTTTTTCCAGCTTTAATGAGCTATAAATAAATTCATTTAACAAATGAAATAAATGTATTAAAACCAAATAAATCTATTTGACAAATAAAAGTGTAAGACATTTAAAGTGTACAATGTGATGTTTTGATATACACTGTGAAAGGACTCTCTCCATCAAGTTAACACATCCATCATCTCACATGTTTACCTTCTTGTTTCTTTTCATCTCCTCAGCTACATTTTACTCTCACTGATGGTAGAAATTATATCAATTTCCATCTCCCTTATTACCTGATAAAAATAGATAAATGATACTGAGCCTATGAGCTAATGTCTTCCTGTTAAAGCATTCTAGGACTTAGAATAAAGTAATCCATGAATAGTATAATATTTCTCTATCTTTGGGGTTTAAACTTATCATTATTCCAATATTATCTTCTGTACAGATTTCTGAGAATGGCAGTTCATGAATTTCCATTTTTGATCCTTTAGGGTAGACTATCAGGTTACAATGGTGGGGTTGGAGGATTTGATGCTGTGACTTGTAACAACACTATTTTCCCTATATTGCTGCATATTTATTTATATAGGATTGGTGCGGGGCAGCAGTTTATGGAGATTTGAGGGGAGGGCCAGTTTTATCTCTTTCAAACTTTCTTACTGTGATTTCCTGGCAAGAGATCCAGCTGTCTGTAGTTTTGTAGTTTTGTTTTTACAACTTCTGATCGAGTGAAACAAACCACTTTGAAATTTTATATAGGTACGTCTCAGGAATACATTGTGATTGCTGCAGACCATAAGATTTGCCATTATCACAGGTCAAAGAGATGGCTACTATGATTGATATTCCCACTGAACTTCCATAGGTTTTTCAAGGGGTAGTTGATTCTCAAACACAAAAGAGACATGAAGTGAGTAGAAAAAATGTAGAAGGATTAACTGAGCAGATCAACAATGAATGTACATTATTCGTGATGCCTTCTTTCAGATATGAGGAAGAACCTACCATTTTTTTCCATGCCCTTTAATTTTGATTAAAATCCCTTTTTAATATACCCTGGCCCCTCTCCTGCATTGTTCTACTTGGCATTTGAGAACACCCTCTTCTCCAGGCTTTTGTGTCAGCTGGTTTCCAAATAGGTTCAGTCAAAGGAGGTACAGGCAGGGAATTGGAGAACAAGAGAAAAAATGTAGGCAGAGAAATACTCTCCTTCCCTCTTTGCTTCTCCCAAAGTTACTGCATTCTCTTTGGGACTCCAGTTCCAGTGAGTGAGGACCATCTCTCTTCCCACTTCTACTAGGTGACCTTGTACCCCCTGGCTTTAGAAACACTCCTGCCTTCTTTGTTCAGTGTATAGATGACACTACAGTGCCTTTTTGTTACTGCTAATTTCAAGTTTGTTTCACTCTCCTGTTTAGTTAATAGCTCTTTTATCAAAGATAATTATTTCAATCAATTTCCTGTTTTCTCATTAAATTGTGACTGGCAGGGCAGCCCGGGTGCCTCAGCTGTTTAGCGCCGCCTTCGGCCCAGGTCATGGTCCTGTAGACTCGAGATCAAGTCCCACGTCAGGCTCCCTCCATGGAGCCTGCTTCTCCTTCTGCCTGTGTCTCTGCCTCTCTCTCTCTGTATCTCTCATGAATAAATAAGTGAAATTTAAAAAAAAAATGTCATGCGACCTAGCCAGACTACTTAAAAAAAAATTGTGACTGGCATTATGTATATTTTATTCTATCAAAATCTTACCCATTCTTCAAAATTCAACTTAAAATACTTTTTTGTAAAAATAAAAAATGTCTGTATTTAATACTAGTTCATCTATTTATATTCAAAATAATTTCATATAGGTGTTAATTTCATACAAACATGTCTACTTTAAAACGCTCTTTTGGAGAAGTATATGTCATTTTTCTTTGTATCTTCAAATACGTAACAATGATGTCAAAGATATAATGTCTCTTCCACAGTGCATTCTCATATGTAATGTAGACAAATATTTATTTCAGCAAAGTAAAGTAAATATATAGTACGTGATTATGTCATAGACCAGAAAAACAGGAAACGGTGGTATTTGAGATTTCTTGAATACAGAGATAATCATAAATTAGATTATGGCAAATTGCTCATTGATATATTAATATAATTTCAACTATAATTTTACCTGTAACATTGCTGGTTTATGCCTGTTTTCTCTGCCTAATTATTACAAATGCCTCATTTCATTCTTGAAAGTATCCTATTTTGGGTAACAAAATGATACATTATCCTAGTTATAACTCAGAGGGCTAAATCCAAGAAAAATACAATTTATATACCATAAAATATGAGAGAGAATCATAACACAAGTTCAGGAATAGATAATAAGAAAGGAAGTGAAGAATAATGATTCCTATTTTTGATGATTTTTCTAAACCTTTGAGGTTGTAAGAAAAAAAAACTGATTAAACTAAACTGAGAGGGGCAAATTACCACTGTAAATCACTATTATAAAGAATATCTTCCATTCACAGTAAACTGAAATCGTGCACTTGACTGACCAGTGTGTGCTAGATGGCTTGGGCCAGGATACAATTTTGAAAAAAAAAATTAATAGAAAATAGATAGCTGGTGCATAAACAATGAATATGTTCACTTACCAGGTGAGGTAGTATTTATGAGTGTCCCCTGAGTGTTCAACCTGATATGAGGCAAAGAATGGAAAGTGTAGGTACCAACTGCTATAAATAGAATTATCATAATCATGTAAGTTTTCCTAATACTTGATATTCTAATAAACTTAACTGTGTCTTTTTTTTTCTTTTTTTCATTTTTTTATCCTGGAAAGTAAATGAAGACTCATACTTATTTCTTGAGCATTATTCTTTAATTACTATTGCTGGGAATAAGGCTTATTTCTATCATGAAACAAAGACTGAATGCCTACAAAAATGGTTAGTATAATGCCAGATACTTGGTATAGAGTGTTGAATAGAGCAGAAACAATATCTGTCTTCTCAGAGCTTTATATCTCATGGAGAAAATGGTTATAGAACCAGTAAACAAAGAAGAAGATGTGAATACAGGATATAAACTTGCACTTTGTATTTTATTTCAGTTTTTAATCTTCACAGAATATACCTTGAATTACCATTTGGACTTACGGATAAAAATAATTGAATGGGAATTATTTCTCATGCTGGTGCTACTTATGTATAGACCAAGTTTGTATATAGCTCTTTATTATGACCTTGAATTTACAAAAAGGAGAAAAATCTTTTAGAAATATTTTAGCTGTGTTAAAAATTCATGTAAGGAATTAAAATTAGTGAAATATATTGGTAAAAAGAATATAAAAAGATTTCCTAGGCTTTTACATTAAATAAGGATAAACATCAACAACAAACAGAGCCCCAAACATCTGCCATGACACTCCCAGATTGCATGATGTCACAAAATAGTAGCCAATAGGCTACAGATACAACTTGATAGAAATAAGATATCCTTTGCCCAGAGTCAAAAATAATGTATCTAGTTTTAAAACAATGACAAAGATGGTTGCTTAAGAAAGTGAAGCTGAGGAGAGAAGACAATGAATTTTGATGCTAGTTACTAAGAAAGTTAATTTCACCCCACCCTGCCTTCATTTCTCCCCTTATTCCATTCAAACATTGATCTTACAACATCTAACTTTACCAGCAAATTTCAGAATAGCTGCAGGGCAAAACCTCTGAATTTGATTTACTCAAGGCTATTCAAAGACAAACTCAGGGAGTTGGATCTCAAATCTCCTTTCCATTACATTCTGATGATGAGGTTTATTCAGAACTCCAAAAACAGAATAGCATGAAATTAGATCCTGTACTCTGGAAACTCTGAAATTTTTATTGCCAGGTTAAAATTGGAAAGAGTTAGGTCTTGAGAACCAGATAAAAAGTGAATCTCCATGGATCTTAACTCAATTTGTATAGTCAATTTCTCCACTCTGATTGTCCCATTCCTGTAAGCCCCTTTACCTCCATAAAGTTGACTCTAGCCTTCCCAACCCACAGGGGCTGTATGCTCTCCAGAAATCAAATAGTATTTACCATATATATGACATTTGGAATATACTCTTAATCTTGCCTCTATCATTCTGTACTCTTATTGTTTCATATACAACAAACTAATTTCAAGTGAAGTAGAATCCATCATTTACATTCTGGGGGCTTATTTTTACCAATTTAACAGGTAGATCAATTTTTAATCCAATTTTTGAAATATAAGTAAGAGTTTATTTTCTGTAACAAAGCTAACAATAGACTTCATTTCTTAAGTTTAACTTAAATCTCTTAAAAATTGTATGAATTTTCGGTTTTCTTTTTATCTGATTTATGAAGTAAAATACTTTAACTCAGACCTATTTTAATGTAATATAAGCATGGTAGATTGTTTTTCACATCCACTGGCCCATCAAACTTGTATTCATAAGTAATTAAAGACATATTTATGTTTTAATGATACCTGTTAAGTATTTACATACCTCATAACTTCTCCAACATATCTAAAATTATAATAATTTCTTCAGTTTTTTTATGCAAAAGGATGTCAAGTGAGAAATTGATTCAAAAGTATATATGGATAGCTGTATAAAAGAAGAAACATGAATATAGTCACAATTTCCTCACATAAAGCTGAAATTTATGAATTCTAAATAATTATTCTTTCTGAAGTAAAGCAAGAAGCAAAAAAAAAATTCTTTATCAATTACAGTAGTCTTAGTTAGCAACTAACCTGGTGAATACTATGTACCCCAGATGTCCATGCATGACTGATTAATTGTGGCAATGTAGCCAAAAGGATTAATAGTTCTTTTGGTTAAATCTACTTTCATAATAAGCTTCTTCTTTTAATTGTAGAGGAAAGGGAGTGTTTTATAATTTATTTTGTTTCACTTTATTTCTTCACAACGGTTACTACATCCGTAACAAGTTTTTCCCCATAGAGAAAGGAAAAACTTCTTGTTGCTGGGTTTGCAGTGTAAAACTTCAATGATTTATGAACATGTTTGTCATAATTGGGGAGCATATTTCATTTGATTATGACTATGTGTATGTAAAGTATATTTTATTCACTTTGGGGTAACTGTAACTTCCAAATAGATAATAAAAGTACAATGAGATTATTTTCTTCAGCACTTTTTTTCTGGAAAATATGACATGTTGAAATACAACAATCATACAAATCTGAGATTTTGCTCATGGACAGAGATCTCAAGTCGGCTGGTTGTGGTTTAGCATGATCTTTTCACATTATAAAATGTTCTTGGTGCTACTTAAGCAAATTTTCATCTTAAAACTTGTTCAAACTGACTTTTAATATCTCCCATCCAGCTGAGGATAACTTGAAGAGAAAACTCAACCAATGAAATAAGGCTCCAGCTCCTGTCTATGAATCTCCTAGGAAGGAACAGAAATTGTATTGCACTGAAGTGCTGCTGTATCTAGGCTACAGTTGCAAGCTACTAAAATTACAATCTATCCTAGAACACTTTTACACAAGAAATGCCTTATAAAAGTGTGGGTGAAATTGAAGCAATCTACCCAGATATCTTTACTAACATCCGAAGCTCATGAGAATGGCCTGAACGGATTCTTGTATTAAGATAGATCACATCACTTGGAAATGATGGGCTGTATTTCACAAAATAATAATTGTTGCTAAATTTATGTTTGGATGCACTCTATATTTATGGTAAACAATATTAGATACATCTTAGTAAATATATGAAAGGAGAAAAGTGTGGGTGACTTCAAAATGAAATATGACTACTTGATTTACTGATTCACTTTCCCCACTTATATCAACATTCCATGTCCTCACACTTTTAGAGTTGATGAAACCATAGAAACCAAACCATCACAAAATAAGTTTGCAATCAAAGTAGTTGCTTAAGGTTTCTTTCTGCTAAGAATATTGAGATATTGATTATTTCACACCTTTCTTATCCCATCCTGAAAAATCACAGCCCTGAAATATTCATTTCAAAAAATGCATTAGCAAAGCCAACATGGTAACACTAAATATTTATATGTAGGTGAAATAATTAAGGAAGAAAGTTACTGGAATTTATTTGCTGTTTGTTTATTCTGGATTATAAACCTTAATTACATGGTTCAGCTTTGATCCTGAATTCCAAAACTAAGATAGCTTCTTTAGCAAACAGGGCTACGTTTGTGCAGATATCAGCAGAGGATGGAAAAATTTATTTCTGAAAGCAATAATTTATCTCAATGAGTCATGTTTTTTTTGCAGTTAATGATATGTATATTAGTATGATATGTGAAAAGCCCATGGATTTTGTTGATTATCAGAGTTTAGCTCTACTTCTTGCTCTGCCACTTATAAAATGATTGCCCCTGTTCAAATTATCTTCCTCCTTGCTGAGTTTCCCTAAGTGAGTTTCCCTAAGGTGGAAGTGGAATAATGTTACCTTCCTTAAATATCTTTATATAATGTATTTAAAATACCAGGCCCAAATTAGACTCTTAGCAAGTAACAATGTCTTCTCCCTTCACTTTATGAATATATGTATATATCTAACAATAACATTATTAATTACTTCTTAGATGCTGATAAGGCTTACATTTTCCAATTAGTTTGTTTAAAAAGAAATCAGAGTTATTTGTATTAGATACAGTACAAAGTTCCCAAACCACCTGAAAGGAGTTGTTGGTATTTAATAGCTGCTGAGAAAATGGTATAAATACACAGTAAGAAAAAGAGAGATGCTTCCAACGGGGGAGTGGGCTACTGTGTACACAGGACAAGTATCTCCATTGTAATACAGGCATTGATTTCTCAAGTTAATGATAAGAAAACCAAGGGAATTAATACATTAAGAATTTTATGAAAAGATTTATTTTTGTATGATACTTCTGTCCCTGGATTAAGTCTTTCTGCTTCTGAAAAAGATAATTGGTGGGGTATCAGATTGCTATTATTTTCATATAGGCATCAATATTATTAACACAAAAAGTAAATGTATTTTGGCTATCTAATAATTTTCCATTAATGTATAAAGTAATCAATGATCACAGAAAAACTAAAATTGAGCCAGTTAGGGTTTTTTCAACATTCACTTTGGTTTCTTTTCTGCATGCTTTTCTTATCCTGAGTGCATAAATGGTCTAAGTGGGAGCATGCAAATGTCGTCCTTTGAGACCAGTAATTCACTGTAGTAGATGATTGCAGTGTCCATCTGGCACAGTCTCACAAAAGCACATGTAGCAGTTTAGTTTTAAAAATATTCAGGTGACAGGATGCCAGATGTTTTGCATGGTTGTCATCTTTGAATTTCCTCTTATTTTATCATTTAACAGACCTTAGTATAATGACCTTCATGTTCCTGCATTTCCTACATTTTCTCTTGACCTCCACAAAATCAGAAAAATAAGCACTATAAAGAAATAGGATATAAAATACATACCTCCAGATACGTATTCCCTACATAGTAGAGAAATAATATAGTTGATGTAGCACAGCCTTCTTTAACCTTACTTACTTCATGTATGTAGCCACCATCCTTAAGAAATATGATCTTCCTTAGACGGGAATGTACAGAGGCATTAAATGTAATAAATACTCTTATGTATCAGTCTGCCCTTGTGAATTCATGTGAGTCTGGATAATTCTAGCAGTAATGTGTAGTGCAAATCTTGAATATTAAGCCTACATCATTTCTTTAAAGCTACCTTCTTTTTCTTTTTCAATTTGATATCTATGATCAACATGGAGGAATTTTAGATATCTGTTGTCAACTCTAGAACTGGATCTAGGGGATCCCGGGGTGGCGCAGCGGTTTAGCGCCTGCCTTTGGCCCAGGGCGCGATCCTGGAGACCCGGGATCGAGTCCCACGTCAGGCTCCCGGTGCATGGAGCCTGCTTGTGTCTCTGCCTCTCTCTCTCTCTCTGTTGTGTGACTATCATAAATAAATAAAAATTAAAAAAAAAAATAGAACTGGATCTACCCAATGCTCCTTAGTCTTAATCATTATGTCTCCATTGCACAAAAGGGGTCACCTATAAAAACACCATCTGCACTGGCTTGGCAAGAACATAATAAACTGCTTCAAGAAAAAGAGAAGACTAACAAATAATAGTCACAATTTATGGTTCCATGTGTTTTGATCATCAGGGCATATCTAGGATAGGCCTACCGTAGAGGTTTCCGTGACTTATAGTGATGAAACATATTTGAATAAATTGTTATACTGAAACCTTTGCTTCCAAAGTTCATTCTTCATTTTTTACACAAAATTCCACATGAAGTAGTTTGGGTTACATAAAATTTCTGTAAGTTTTTAGGCCTTTTATTTTCTATATGGAAGATAGTGGCTTCAGAATTCACTGAAATGTTGAATTTAAAAATGGTCTGTCAGTCAAAGAAAATGTTGCTGATAAATTTACTCTGACTTCCTCAAGAGTCCAACTCCTTGATTATCAGACACTGATCCATAGAAGGAACAGCATCTCTATCAGATTAGGCAGACAAAAAAAAATCCATATTCAGCAGTCAAGGACTAGCTGTAAGCAGTGATTTTGCTTTTATGGAAGAAATATTATAAATAAAGAGTTAGGCCTTTCCTTTCTCTAATGTCCATTATTCAAATTCCTTAGATATAGAACCACTATCCTCCTGGTAAATGGCTATCCCTCTTACATTTCTAAGAAGTTAGCAAATAATAGAATCTTGAAGGACTTGTAGAAATCAATTCACCTTACTATTGTGCTACTCAATGTGACTGCTTATAATTGTCATAAAATTTTGAAGAAGAAAATTATCTCCTGGCATCAAATTTGAAGCTCTACTATGTTTTTTTCTCAACAATATTTTATCAAGATAAATACATTTATTGTACATAAATAATATGTCCAAACACTCATTAGTAGTTTCACAGAAATATTATATTAGTTCCTTTGCTGTAAAACTGTACATTATACTTCATTACAATGTAAGAATTAATAATTTAAACATTTTAGCATATTAAAAAAATACTCCAGCCCTCAAACTAGGGCAAATGAGCACACTTTTAGAGAAGTTTCAATCTGGGACAAGTGAGTATCCACTGTGGATTAAAGTCACTTATATACTGGGGACACCTGGGTGGCTCAGTCAGTTAAGTGTATGACTCTTAACTTCGGCTCAAGTTGTGAGCTCAGGGTCTTGAAATCAAGCCTTGCCTTGGGCTCCCCACTCAATAGGAAGTCTTGAGATTCTCCCTCTCCCTCTGCAACCCCTCCCCAATCTAAAATAAATAAATAAAAATCTTTAAAATAATTTATATATCTATAGAATATATTAGGCTAACATATATTTGATCACTAGAAACTGGAGATTAACAATTTTTATTCCAATCAATGAAAACTGACCTTGTAAGAGAGGTTGGCTAATCATAAATACATATGCAATCTAGTACTTTTAAATTCACCTTGAAAACAAAACTAATTTTTTCAATTAGAATGGACTAAAGCAGGCTCCAGACACTTGTGACATGGGCTAAAAATTAAAACCAAGAGAAGGAATGCCTTAAAGCTTGATATTGGGTTCTGGAAACAGTTTTTAAAAGTTAAAAATAGAAAATTGCTACACGACAATGGGATTGCCCATTAATAATCTTCCATTTGGACCTAAAGCACAGAGTTCAAAGACTAAAAATGTCATTTTAGAACACTGTAATTTTACAAAGTAAAATTGTTCCAATTCACACAGTTATTAGTAACAGAATTTACAGCCTAATCCAACCAATTCATATTCTAGTACACTCTCTACCACTCTACACACCATATCAAGGGCAGAAAAAGAAATAAAACTCAAAATGGATCCATCCCAAGCCTTTTACATGCAAGGGGTGTAAGTGGTAATTAGTTTGATTCAAGGCAGAGAAAGTTGAAATTAGGCATCATATAAAGGGAAATATAAACTTGATAGGATAGGTATTAAAGTAAATCTTCAAATACATCAAACTTTTTACTGGGGTCATCCTGTAATATATCACTTTTCATTTGTCAGAGAATAAAATATACTGGTTTATTATTTCACCTTCCTTTAATCATGAAAGCTACGAGGTCAAATGCATCCCCTTTGCTCCAGATAATTGCAATTAAAGATGCTGGTATAAACAGCATCAGCAGAAACACCAACAAATTAAACTCTCATTTTTTTACACATTTTTGGCACTTTATGGACTTATGTTTTTGGTCTGCCTAATGGTAAATTCATAACTGAAAATCCTTTTTTAAAACAACAGTTTTCCATCTCAAATCTCCTTAGGAAACATTTTCTCATGTCAATATAGGTGATACAGTGGTGTGTGTGTGTAGATGTCTTTTTTTTTTAAGATTTTATTTATTTATCTGAGAGAAGGAAAGACAGAGAGAGAGTGAGAGAGAGCATAACAGCTGGAAGGAGGGGCATAGTGAGAGGGAGAAGCAGACTCCCTGCTGAGTAGGGTGTCATGCATGCCTGGTACTCTATCCCAGGACCCTGAAATCATGAACCATGACTGGACCCAAAGGCAGATGCTTAACTGACTGAGCCACCCAGGCACCCCTCCCTCTGTTTTTTTGTTTTGTTTTGTTTTGTTTTGTTTTGTTTTAAGATTTGTTTATTTGTTTGAGAATGGAGAAGGGGAGAGAGAGGATGTGTTGATGTCTTTAAATTGTTTATCTGGCATACACTAGAATGTTATTCTTCTGGTTATCTTCCATATTCCATTTTTAGGGGGACCAGTACTATTAAATATTGATGTGGCAAAAATATAACAGTTTTTATCTTGTTACATGTTAAATATGGTGAAGAGTGTGATTGAGGAAGATAATTGCATGGAATGTTAACATTTTGGGGATTCTTGCTTCAATTCCAGGTGAAGAAAAAACTAAACAGAATAATTAAGTTTTATTAGAGAAATAATAAATCATACAGGAATAAAAATTTTTGACTCCAAACAAAACCACATTTTTATGTAGGAAAAAATTGAGGCATTTAAATCAGATCAAATGTTTAACTTGTTCAAAGATACCCTAAAACATAAATTCCAAAATAAAATTTTGCATATTTAAAGCCAAGAATAATCCTAAAAACACAATTAAAATCATACCATACCATAAAGAAAAAACTGCCATAATGAAATTGGAAGTAGTAATGGATGCCAGATTTGCCTGGAAAAACTCTCTTAATTCTTCATCATCAAAGTAGAGTTTGGGCACTAGGGAAATAGTATGTATTCTTTTAATCTGTCACCTAAACCATTGATCTAATGGCACAATATGGCAAATGAGGACACTGTAAATTTCTTTGTGAAGTTTCAGTTCCCAAAAGCTAAAAATAAAGTGCTAAGAGCTCATATAAAAGCATGTTAGACCTGACTTTAATTATGCAGTTTTAAACAAACTATTATCTCTAAGCTTTAGCAAAGCACAGCAATTAGTTTTATAGAACTAGCACCCTAATAGAAAAATTTTCGGAATGAAATTAATATTACTGAAGTCCAATATTTCTTGTAGAAATCTTTTTTTAATATTTTATTTATTTATTCATGAGAGACACAGAGAGAGAGAGAGAGGCAGAGACACAGGCAGAAGAAGCAGGCTCCTTCTTCTTCAACACCACACATACATACACACACATAACATACTTATATACCTTACACACTCATATACACAAACAGAGGCATTCTCTTGAACACTTTACCAAGTATTCCACTGGATATAACAACAGAAGGAACTGGTTTGGTACTCTTAATTTTAAACATGAGCTTCCTTTTCAAATGGGGTGGGGCAAAAATACATCCAACTTACGAAAACCATTATTTATCATGTTTCTACAAAGTTCTAGATATGGGCTAGATATGGGCTGGAAGATATATACAGTTGACCCTTGAACAATGCAGGGGTTAGAATCAGGGTTAGCTGATTCCTGCACATTTGAAAATCTGCGTAGAACTTTGGACTCCCCAAAACTTAACTAATACTCTACTATTGACTGGAAGCCTTACTTATAACATAAACAATCAATGCATATTGTTTATGTTATATGTATTATATACAATATTATTACAGTAAAGCTGAAGAAAAGGATATGTTATTTAAAAATCATAAAGAGAATACATTGATAACACTATATTTCATTTATGGAAAAAAATCTTTTTATAAGTAGACCCACATAGCTTAAACCTGTGTTGTTCAGGGGTCAACTGTATATTATTTCACTGGTTATGTTATTAAGGTGTTATTAAGGTGCTGATAATTCAGGGGAAGTTCATATATTTCACTTTACAAACTTGTTTGAATCTTTTGTATAGCTAAACCTACATCATTCCAATAACTTCTATCTTAATTTTTTTCAGAATTCAGAAATATTATATCACTTTTCCATAATTATGTCAATCTGGGCATTTCTTGCGTTATATTACATAAACTTTCCCCAATGTCTTCTCTTTATAACTGTTTTCCTAATAACTGCCTTATAAAAATTGTTGACTGAGTTTATGTAATTTAGGGAAACATCATTATATATATCTTTTTTGGAGACTCAAAATGAATATTTACATTTTAAAGAATCTGAGGAAAACTTTGTTTAAAAAATAATATATTTATTTAACATAAAGTTCACTCATATCCTTACTGTTCCTTTTTTTCAATAACATTTATAAAGTCTCTTCAAATTATCCCTACGTAAACTCTTCCATTTACCTTTGTCATATTTATTTTTAAGTAACCTGTTTCTAACATGTTGCATAATAGGTGCAGATATTTGAAAATTACCAATAATCCAAAGAAAAGTGGTGATGAGGTTGACTTCTTAAATTTTCATTTCACTAGAAAGTCCATGATACACATACATATCATATCAACCAAAAGCAGACTATATTCTTTTTTTTAAGACTTTATTTATTTGTTCATGAGAGACACAGAGAGAGGCAGAGACACAGGCAGAGGGAGAAGCAGGCTCCATGAAGGGGGCCTGATGTGGGACTCAATCCCGGGACTCCAGGATCATACCCTGGGCCAAAGACAGGTGCTAACCCCCTGAACCACCCAGGGATCCCTTAGTCTTTGGTGCCTGAAAACCTTATTTAGCTTTCCTTGAAAAGAATGTATCTTAAACCATCATTCATTCTTTCAAATCCTCACTCTTAAAATTGTGAAGTTAACCAATGCATTGGATACATACCTGATTTTTTTTTTTTTTTTTGGCTGCATCTTCTGAAAGAAATCTCTGGCATACAGTTTTTCTTTTTTTTTCTGGCATACAGTTATGATAAATGCATACTGCCTGTTAGTCACCACTATAATCACAATATGGAATAGTTCCATTGGCCCCTACATTCCCTTATATGGTAAATTTTCAGTCTTCCTCCCATCACCAAGCCCATGGCAACCCTTAATCTGCTTTTAATTCTTAGATTTGTGATTATTACACAGTATTCCTGAAAGGAATATACATATTATATTTTGGAAAATACATATACTTATGTATATATGCTTTTTCACTTAGAAAAATACATTTGCAATCTTTACAAGTGGGGTATGAATAACTTTCTACTTTTAATTGTTGAATGGTATTCCATTCTGTGGATGCATCACAGTTAGTTTAATTATTTGCTAGATTAAGGTTAAGATGAAAGACATTTGAGTTGTTTCATTTTTTTAATGATAATGAATAAAACCACTATAAATATTTGTATGAGCAGATACACTTGCTTTGTTTCCAATGCTAGAGAGAAAGCATTCTATCATTCATCATTAATTTGTATATTAGCTGTACATTTTTTTGTAGATGTTCTTTATAATGAAAGGGAGTTCTCTATTTTGATGGGAGATTTTATCATGAATAGTTGTTGAATATTCTCAGGTATTTCATATCTATCTGTTGAGATGCTCATACAGTTTTCTTTCATCTGCTGATGTGATGTTTGATAGAGTTTGAAATGTGGATTGGCTTTACATTCTCAAAATAATCCCCCTTTGTTCTTAATATATTATCATATATTGCAGAACTCTATTCGCAATTCTTGATAATTTTTGCATCGAAGTTCATGAGGAATATTAATCTGTAGTTTTATTTCCTTATAATGTGTCTGTTTTAATTTTATATCAGTATTAAGTGTGGCTTCACAAAACCAATTTGTGTAGGATTGATATAATCTTTTTTTTTAATTTTATTTATTTATTTATTTATTTATTTATTTATTATTTATTTATTTATTTATTTATTTATTTATTTTCATTTATTTATGATAGTCACACAGAGAGAGAGAGGCAGAGACACAGGCAGAGGGAGAAGCAGGCTCCATGCACCGGGAGCCCGACGTGGGACTCGATCCCGGGTCTCCAGGATCGCGCCCTGGGCCAAAGGCAGGCGCCAAACCGCTGTGCCACCCAGGGATCCCGATATAATCTTTTTTTTTTTTTTAAGATTTTATTTATTTATTCATGAGAGATACACAGCAAGAGAGGCAGAGACACAGGCAGAGGGAGGAGAAGCAGGCTTCATGCAGGGAGCCCAATGTGGGACTCCATCCCGGGACTCTGGAATCATGCCCTGAGCTGAAGGCAGACACTCAACCACTGAGCCACACATGCATCCCCAGTATAATCTTTTAAAAATATTTATAGAAATCACAGATGAAGCCATCTGGGCCCGGATTTTTCATTTCTAAAAGTTTACATCTATGAATTCAATTTCTTTAGTAAATATTATTCAAACTTCCCTTCTCTCTCTTTCTCTCTCTCTTTTTCTCTATTTTTGAGTGAACACTATGTCTGTCAAGGAATTGAACCATACTATCTAAATTATATAATTTAATGGCATAAAATAGTTCACGATGTTTTTTTATTATCCTTTTATTATCTCTGGTATTTGTTGTGATATCACATCTTTCATTTCTTTTTTTTTTAATGAATTATTTATTTATTTATTTATTTATTTATTTATTTATTTATTTATTTATTTATGATAGTCACAGAGAGAGAGAGAGAGGCAGAGACACAGGCAGAGGGAGAAGCAGGCTCCATGCACCGGGAGCCTGATGTGGGATTTGATCCCGGGTCTCCAGGATCGCACCCTGGGCCAAGGCAGGCGCCAAACCTCTGCACCACCCAGGGATCCCCACATCTTTCATTTCTTAAACCAGTATTTTGGGGAAAGTCGGGCTAGAGATTAACTATACTAGTCTTATTTTTGTTTTATTGATATTTTCTGTTATTTTCCTGCTCTTATATTTATTATTTCTTTCCTCTATGGATTTGGGTAAATTCCTGTTCTTTTTTCTGTTTTTTTTTTTAATGGAAATTTAGATAATTGACTTGAATTTATTCTTCTAATGTAAGTATTTAATACCATAAATTTTACTATAAACATTGTTTTAGCTACATCTCACACATTTTGATATCCAATTTCATTTTCATTCCATTTGAGATATTGTCTAATTTCCCTTGTAATTTCCTTAAATCCATTCATTATTTAATAGAATGTGTTTTAATATTAAATTATTTGATGACTTTTATAGATATCTTTCTGTTACTGATTTCTAGTGTAGTTATTTTGTGGTGAATTTATCTACTAATTTTAAACTCATAATAAACATTTTGTATTTAGGATACAGCCTTTGTTGATGAGTGTTCCAAGTGCACTTGAAAAGAAAACATATACTTCTGTTGTTGGATGGAATCTTCCATACATGTCAATTATATCATGTTGGTTAATAATGTTCTTAATTATTTAAATAGTCCTCAAAATGCTTACTACTTTTCTTTCTACTGCAGTGTACTAAAACAAGAATGTTGAAGCCTCTGACTGAAATTTTAGTTTCTAGTTTTCTCTCAGTTATGTGGTTGTTTTATATATTCAGAGGCTTTATTCCTATTACGTTTGCAAAAAACATTTATTGTTATAACTTTTTCTTTGTGAGTTGACACTTTTATAATTATGTAATATCCTTTTTTATTCATGGTGATATCACTTAATCTGAAATCAGCTTTTCTAATATTAATATAGGCACCCAACTTTTCTTCTATTAGTGTTTGGATTATAGTTTAAAAATTGTTTTACTTTTTTACTTGAATCTGTGTCAATAATTAAAATGGGTTTTATGTAGACAACATATAATTGGCTACTGTCAGTTTTCATTTTTTTTTTTTTTACTAATTGCTTTGAATATAATTGTGATTTTGTGGGATATATTTTCATGTTTTCTATTATTTTATTATTTGTGTCTATCTTCTGTTTTTTTTTTCTCCTTGTTTCACTTTCTTTTAAAAAATTATTTGAATATTTTAGTATTCTATTTTGTTTTATATACAGTACTTAGCTGGATCTCCTTACATTGAATTTTTAAAAATATTTTATTTATTTATTCATGAGAGACAGGGAGAGAGGCAGAGACATAAGCAGAGGGAGAAGTAGGCTTCCTGTAGGGAGCCTGATGCAGGACTCGATCTCAAGACCCCAGGATCATGACCTGAGCCAAAGGCAGACGCTCAACCACTGAGCCACCCAGGTGCCCCTACATTAAATTTTTTGAGTTCTTGTTCTTAGAATTCCAATATTCATAGCTCACATTCTCCATTTATTTATGGTTAATATTTTAACATCCCAAGTAAAATTTTGAAGACTTGCAACCATATGGATCCATTTACCTACCACCTTACTTCAACCAACTTTTTATAGCTGCTATACATAATTATATCTACATACATCAAAAACCATACCAGATTATTTTATTTATGCATGTATATACCAGTGAATAAATGTTTTTATTTTGTGTTCAATATTTACACATATAATATTAAGATGGAAAACATTTTATATTTTCCTAGAGATTTACCATTTCTATTGTTCTAGAACCAGATTTCCCTTTATTATAATTTTCCTTAAACTAGAAGAACTTAATTTAGCACATCTCTTAGTGCAAGTCTGCTGGAAACAAAGTCTCTCAGTTTTCCTACACCTAGTAATGCCTTTAATTTTGCTTTAATTGAGGAATATTTTTATTGAACATAAAATCCATATTTACAATATTTTTCTTGCAGCATTTTAAACATAATGTTCCAGTGACTTCTGGAGTCCATGGATTTTATGTAATATCCACAATAACACAAATTTTTGTTCTTAATGTATTTAATGTGCTACCTTTTTTTCTGGATACTTTGAAGATTTAAAAATTTAAACTTACTTTTCATTAGTTTATTATGTTTTTAATCATTGTTTTCATTGCATTTAATTATGCTTGAAGTTTACTGAGCTTCTTAAATGTGTACATGTTTGTCATTCACTACATTTGGGATATCTGACGATTACATTTTCAAATACTTTTTCTATACTAATTGCTTTCTTCCTTCCTACTGAAACTTCAATTACATGAATATAAGACCTCTTAAAATTGGTCTAAAAAATACCTGAAACTTTATTCTACCTTTTAAAAATAATTTTTTTTGTTTTTAACACCAGATAATTTTAATTCATATATTTCCATGTTACCTGACCCTTTTTTCTGTGACTTCTATTTTGCTATTGGAATAGACTAAACTTTTGTCAAATATTGTACTTTTAGTGTATTTTGTTTTCTTTTTTTTTTATATTTTGTTTTCTGATGAGAACTTATCTATTTTTTAAGTGAATTTTCCTTGACCACAAGAAGCCTAGTTCTAATATTTGCTTTGTTATTTTTGTATGATAAATGGTTCATATAAATGTTGGCATCTGTTGATTGTAATTTTCACTGTGGTTTATTTACATTTTCCATGTTTTTTGTTTGTTGAATAATTTTGAATGACAATTTTGAATAACACGGTGCATAGTCTCAACTTTTTATTTTATTTTATTATAAAGTATATATAGCTTTTATATAATTTATTATATTTATTTTTATTATAAATCTCTGGAAAAACTCATTTTTTTGTTGTTGTTGTTATGTTGGTAGTATTTTACAAGTGATCAACATGGTTAGTAGTAGACCATAATATATGCATCACCTTTTATGTGTTTTGGCTTGAATCTCAGTTCATTTTCAAAGACTTTACTATGATACTGTTAGTTTGCTGTGCATGTTCTTTCATGATTTTATCTGAGGTGTGGTTTATGTCTTAAATTAAGCTTCTATCTCAAAATATTTGGTATGCTGATCTGTGTCTTCCCTGCCACATGCACAGCTCAGGGGTGTGCCCTGATATAAGGATTCAGACACATGTATAAAATTCCTTTCCTTTCCTTAAGTTCCTTTCCTTTCTTCTCTACCATAATTTGCATGGTCTCTGTGTTGAGAGTTTGGTTTTTAAAGTTACTCTGGCTGACCATAAAGATGAGATTCTTTTCTAGAGACTTAGTCGTCTACATCCCTGCTATGCTGTTCAGCTCTTAGACTAAGGACTGTTCCCCATGCAAAGCAATAGACAAAATAGAAAAACACATACACAAATAATGAAACTCAGTCCTTTGTGGTATTGTCCTTAAGTTTTTACCTCCTTTTCCATTCTATTTGTTTATTTTTCAAAGTTCTTAAGCACTTCCTTTTATTTGCCCAAAGTTGTTAAATGGTTGCTTTCTGTGATTATGTGTAATCAATGGGAGAAATAGGCAGTAGTGAATTTAGTTCACCATAATGAAGCATACCACAATTATTAACTTTTATGTTGTCAAATATATATGCTATTTGATTCATGCCTTTTGGGCTTCCTGTTGCTTAAAAAGTCCTCAAAATACCTATAATCTAGTACACTTTTTTTTAAAGTATGCTAAATTAGTTACCATATTTGATGAATGTACATGACATTTCATCTAGTTCAAAAAAGTGCTTATGCATTATATATACACTGTTTTTCAGGTATGGTTATCCAGAAATGCATTTAATGGATAGTTGCATATAGAACCATTTAGAATGATTTTAATAATACGAAAAATGACCGTGTTCAAGAAATATACTTTAAGGTTTTTGTAATGATATAAAGTATGTGTGTATATAAAATGGATATTTCAAATCATTTTAAAATATAAATTACTTGCCCCAAAGTTTTCTTTATTTTCTCTCATATTTATAATTGCAGATTCCATAATAAGTCCCTGTTTCTTTTTTTTGTATGTATGTTACCTAACTCAAGAAAGAGTTAATAATCATCTTAAAAATACTTTTGACATCTTTAGGTGTCATAATTCTATAAGTCCACATGGTAATTACATAATTACAAGCTGTCAGTATATGATTGCTGATACTTGTAATATTTTGTAATTACATAATTTGGCATGATTACAATTATAAAAAGAGTACATGGTAATTGACTAAAATTACTTTTTAGTTTTTCAGAAACACAAAACTGTGTTCTAAATTTAGACAAGGAACAAATGTGTAATTCCATCTGCACAGGCATTAGAAGAAAATTCATATCAATAATGCATATTCCTCAAGATGTGGAAAAATTAGATTTTTGCCTTTGTGAAATATTTGTCAGTTAGCATTATGTTATATTTACTTAAGCCTAAGTGTAACGAAATGTATAGACTATGATTATTCAACCTTTTGTTTTATGGAAGCAAGACTGCTAACTGGTTTGATTTTTTTTTCACTAATTTGAAGTCATTTGGCATCTTAGAAATGCAAATGATTAAAAAAAGATAAAGGTGGGCAGCCCGGGTGGCTCCGTGGTCTAGCACCACCTTCAACCCAGGGTGTGATCCTGGAGACCCGGGATGGAGTCCCACATCGGGCTCCCTGCATGGAGCCTGCTTCTTCTTCTGCCTGTGTCTCTGCCTCTCTCTCTTTGTCTCTCATGAATAAATAAATGAAATCTTAAAAAAATAAACATAAAAATAAAAAAGATAAAGGTAATATTGCCATTCATATCTGCATTCTTTTTTATTCCTCCCAAGAAATGTAGAGTCTAATAATAAAAGAAATAAGCTTTTTCATATAAACCCTACTCAACCTTGGCTTTACATATTTGATAAAGGGGTTGGTATGCTTTTTAAATAATAATCAATCTTAAAAGGTATGTTGTATGCAAAGGTAATTACATAATTCTGGCATATAGATTTTTCCAGAACAGGTATAACAAAGATTACTGGTTTCTCTATCATATCATTCCCTTCCCTTCAAAGAAACAAAAAACTATAGCATGTAAATTTCATAGAATGTTATAATTTTTAAGTGAAATCACAATTTATCATGATTATTGTTTTTTTTATTTTAATATTTATTGCAAACAGTAGGACTAAAACTTACCCCAAACCTCTCTCCATCATCACCTCTGTGGATGCCTTAAAAGAAGACATAAAATTGACATTTGTTGAGAACTTGCTCTGTATCAGACACTGCACTGAGTACTCTGCATTTCTTATCTCAGTGATAGCAAACTCTCATCACCTCCTCGTGATGCTTCCATTCTCTGACACATCACCTAAAGTACTAGTCAAGATTCTAGATGTATTTTCGATTGAAAAAAATATAAAGACATTTTATACAGTATTAATAGATATCTAATAAATTCTTCTAATTAACATCACTATTTACTTATTTTTGTTAAGTCTAATTTTTTAAATGTTGTTCATTTTCAAAAATATATCCGCTATGGTCTGAATGTCTGTGTCCTCTCCAAAATTCATATTGAAATCCTAATGACAAAGATGATGGTAGGTGATTAGGTTTTGAGAGTAGAGTCCTTATGAATAGGATTAGTGCTCTCATAAAAAAAAACTGCACAGTCTCCCTTGCTCCTTTTTCTATGTGAATATACAGTGAAAAGTCTGCAACCTGAAAAGGGCCTTTACCCAATGATGCAGGTACATTGACCTTAAACCTCCAATCTCCAGAATGTGGGAAATTCCATTGTTAAAAACTGTACAGTCTATGGTTTTTCATTATAGCAGCCTGAATATACTAAGATGGTATCTTTATTTTATTTAACTTTAAAAAAATAGATTAATATATATAAGATGACTACAATGAATGAAACCAGAGTGTTTTTGTTTTAATAAACATTAGGTACAGCACTCAATTACCTGAATATAGCACTCTTTTTTTTTTCTATTTTAGAAAGTTTTTTTTTTATTGTGTCTGTGAAAGTCAATCACAAAAAGAGTTTTTTAGTTTTTTTGTTTTGTTTTGTTTTGTTTGTAAGTTATAATAAGTCTAGATGAGCCTAGATGCACTTCCTGATCTTAGCAATGGACTTAATTGCAAGGTCTATAAGCAGGTGATCATTTTACAGAGAGACTAGAAAATTGGTTAGAGAAAGTAGTCATTACCTGATAGTAATTTAAAATTGTTCACCTATTTTTTTTTAAATACTCAGTTTAGCCATGAAAAGCACCTACTGAATTCCCTACTCCTGATGCAAATTCTCAAATGTCATTGCTAGGAAAAAATATATTTAAATTATGAACCGAAGATCAAATTTTCAGCTCTTGAACATACAACAATAACAAAAAGGACATTATAATGGGACATCTTAGAGCTTTAAGTTGAAAGGTAGCCAAGAATAAGACCTAATATAAAATACACTTTAATTTTTTAAATTTCATATTTGCAGTGTTTAAAATGAATGGTATTTTGACCTTCAAATAGTTTTACATTATGGCTAGTACAGTTATTTCTAAAGTTTTCAGTGATGAATTTAAAGGTATAAATTAAGTGAAAGATGATTTATAATATTAAAAAATGACAGATGATGGAATCATGGAAATCATTTATGTTTCCCTGAGAGGATTATCATTCAATTGAAAAAAGCAAAAGAAATACTACTTTTAGTGAATTAATTTAAAAATAGTATTATAATTGAGTATGTCAAATTACTCTTCTTACCTGAACATATTATATTCTGGAATATTTTGGATATGACATTTCTAAAATGTTCCAGGAACCCTGAAGGAATTTTGGAGAAGAGAAATGGTGAAGAAAGACAAAAGATATACACTTGTGGCTTAGATCTTCGAAAACAGATTTTCCGATGTTTAAAAATGAAATTGAGACTTTGTTTAAGAAACACAGAACAGATGTACTTTTTCCTAATTCTTTGTTAAGTACAACTAAAACACCTGGACATTACATGTAAAACAAACATATGAAGAAAAAAATTTAAGTGAAAAAAAAAAACAGACCTCTTAAAAATATCAGGAACTGAGGAATAACAAGGTGATAAGTTCTCTGTGTGTGTGTGCTTCTTTTTCTTCATATATCCCAGACATGGAGCTAAAGAAGCTAGCATCCTAAAAATACCTACTAAACATAAAATAAGCACCAACAAAAGGATACTCTCTTTAGCAAAAGGACAAGGGAAGGGACAGCTTAGCAAGACCTTTAGAAAATAATTGCTTTAAATCAGGTAAACACCATAGCAAAATTGTGACCCCCCCTACTCAACCACATCAACAAAAGCCGAGTAGGAAGCCTAGATATCCACTCTTATAAAACTATCATGAAATGCTTGAGCTCCTCACTAGGGTAGTGTCACGTAAGATCAAGTAGGAAGCCAATATTTTCATCTCCATCAGTTGGCAACAAGACTTCATATGTGGTGTCTCCGGAGACCATGAAGATTCTTGATTCCCAGAGTTAAGAATTTCACCATTCCCCAGAAGTGATGAGGATAATTGCACTATCATGTCATTGTAGACTACACTGAGAATCAGAACTCCAATTTCTACCCAGCAGTAATCAGGAGGCCCACACTTAAGAATCATGTAGGCCAACGGGAACCAAAACTCCTATCTATCTCACAGTTATGATGTGGCATTCTCTTTCTCCTATTGCAGTGATATCAGTAAAAGTCAGCTAAAATATAAGATTTAATTAAGATCTAGAGTCCCATAACATAATACACAAATGTTTATGTTTCAATCAAAAATCACTGCTGTACCAAGAACCAAGGAGTTTCAAAATCAATTCAAACCACCAAACAATAGATGACAGAGATGTTAGAATTATCTTATATTTTAAAATGTTTATTATAAAAATGCATCAACAAGTAATTATGAACACATTAGAAACAAACATAAAAAATTTGGCAATGCATCAGAGAGGCTCAGAAAGGAAATAGAAGATACAAAGTAGAATCAAGTGGAAATTTTGGAACTGAAAAATATGAAAGAAATAAAAAGTTTGGTGAATAGATTCAATAGCAGGATATAAGCAATAAAGGAAGAATAAGTAAAGTGGCAGATAAAAAAAAAATTGACATTACCCAATCTGAATGACAAAGAGAAAACAGACTAGAAACAAAATGAATAAGAACAGATTATAACAAATGATATAATATTCACTTCACAGAAATCACAAGATGGGGGCGGGAGGTAGAACTGAAAAAGTACTCAAAGAAATAATGAATGAAATTTCCCATATTTATCAAGCTACAAACCTACTATTGCCCTCTGGAGTAATATGTGGGAGATAATTTGTAGTATTGTGAGGGTAATTCAAAAAGTGATTGAATCTCAAAACACATAAATGACTATCTGGAAATTAAAGACAAAGAAAGATGACATATACAAAGTAGAAAAATAATTTGAATAACAGCAATTTCTTGTAAGAAACCATGGAGACCAGAAGAAAGTGACATATTTTCCAAATGCATAATGAAAAGAAACATCAATTCAGAAACCTATAGCTAATAAAAATATCCTTCTGGAATGAAGAGGAAAACCAGATATTTTCAGAAAGAGAAAATAAAGAGAATTTGTCACCAATTGAATTCCCTCAAAAGAAAAGATATAATAAAGGAAGGAATTTTAGAACATCAGGAAGGAAGAAAGAACATGGAAGAAAACCATATTCAAGCAAACCTCTTCAGGTCTCTTTATTTTATTTTTTTAGGTTTCTTTATTTTTAAAGATTTTATTTATTTATTCATGAGAGACACAGAGAGAGGGGCAGAGACATAGACAGGCAGAAGCACACTCCCTGTGAGGAGCCTAGTGAGGGACTTGATCCCAGGTTCCTGGGATCATGACCTGAGCCGAAGGCACATGCTCAACCACTGAGCCACCCAGGTGCCCCCCTCTTCAGGTTTATAAATCATATTTATGGGTAAAACAAAATGATAGCATTGTCTAAAGTGGTTCTAAATATATGTAGGGAAAATATTTGACAACTTTTTGTCAAAGTTAAATATATGTGAAAAGCAATAACATTTTTATACTTAACTTGAATTGAAAAAACTAATTACAATATAATGTGATAAAAACACTATAGATAGATGAAAATAAAATTCTAAGAAATGTTCAAGTAACCTACAGGATAGTAAAAGAAAAAAAATAACAGAGTAACAATAAAAACAGAGAGAATAAAAAATAAATTAGAATATTTTATTCTTAATATATCAATGATTAAAATAGATAAAAATTGTATAAATATACTACTCAAAATGCAGAGATTAGCAGAGTATGTTAAAAATATGACTCAACTCTATGCTGTGTATAAAATCTCATCTCAAATATAGCAAAATAAAAATATATATATAACAAAATAGAAAGTTTGAAAGTAAAAGGATGGTAAAAAATATATCAAGTAGTGAAAACAGATCTCTAATAATACATATGAAGCATAATTCAGAGTAAAGAATATTACCAGGGAAGTATATTACATGTGAAAAAGTGATTTATCAGGGAAATCTGAATAGATATTTTTCTAAAGAAGATGAACAAATGTTCAACAGGTACATGAAAAGGTGCTTAAAATCACTAATCATTAGGGTTCTGTTGTGCCCAAGATCGCGAATCCCAGAAACCACCGAGGAGCAGACACCGATGCAAACACACGAGGGTTTATTTACAAGCTCAAGCCTGGGTCCAAGTGTACCCGATGCAGCAGAGCAGGGACATGGACCCTGAGACTAAGAGGCTTAGCAACTTTATAGGGGCCAGTGGCCAATGGGATACGCAGAAAGTTGCACAGTCATGCTGGTCCACTCGCAGGTGGCTGATTGAATTACATTTTACCTTAAAGTATCCATTTGAACTGGCCTATCACTGAGCCAGATTTCCGATTAGGGTGTGCCCTGGGCTTGACTAGGGTGGGGCAGTGCCCTAAGTAATAAGCAGGTCAGCACAAGGCGGGTGCAGCCCAAAATAGAGTGAGTCCTGCTCTGCTTGTCCAGGGGTAGGGGATTTTCTTAAATTTCCTGGGTCCCACATTCCCCCTTTTTTCAGAGGATCCTATGCAGGACCCAATCATGGGTCTAGGTTGCTCTCAGAGTGAGCCAGGGGAATGATTAAACCAGGATTCTCACCAAACTTGTTGTTGTTCTCACTCTCATTTACATTTAAGACAGCACATAACCAACCCCCCCCCCCCCCCGCCCACCCTTTGTTGTAAGAAGACTAATTCTAGTCTCCTTCTATTTTGAAGGACAACCCTGGACTAGGGAGTCTTAGAGGTGGGAAATAAGTGAGAACGGTGCAGTCTTAGCTTTAGGGGATTGTCCTTGTCTGGTTGGCTTTTCCATTCTGGAACAAAGTCCATGAGAATGGCGTGTGGATCAGCTGGCCAGACGTGGGTGTAGTGGACCCAGGGAGTAATCCTGTCGACGCTGAGAGTGGTGGGAGTGGTCAGGATCATGATGTAGGGTCCCTTCCAGCGAGGTTGAAGTGTCTGGTGTTGGTATACCCAGTCAGCTGGCTGATATCGATGGGGGTCCGGGGATGGCCCAGTCTCGTAGAGGGCCCTCAGCTTAGGCCACACCTGCTCATGGGTTCGTTGTAACATTTAGAGGGAGAAAAGAAATTGGTGATCATCAAATTCAGCAAGCACCTCAGGTTTTAAATTGGGGATAACAGGTGGAGGAAGACCGAACATGATTTTGTAGGGAGTCAGTCCCATCTTATATGGGGAGTTCCTTACCCTATATAGGGCAAACGGGAGGAGAGTCACCCAGTCCCCACCAGTCTCCAGGGCTAATTTAGTTAAGGTCTCCTTTAATCTTCTGTTCATCCTCTCTACCTGTCCTGAGCTCTGGGGCCTATATGCACATGTAATTTCCAATCCGCCCCAAGTACTAGTGCCACTCCCTGTGTTACCTTAGATACGAATCCTGGGCCGTTGTCTGACCCAATTCTAATGGGAAAACCATACCTCGGTAAGATGTCTTCCAGCAGTTTCTTGGTCACGATCTGTGCCATTTCATGTTTGGTGGGAAATGCCTCTGTCCATCCTGAAAAAGTATCTACAAACACTAGTAAATACCTATACCTGTATTTTCCAGGTTTTACCTCAGTGAAGTCCACTTCCCATTAGGCTCCTGGGCGGTCCCCTCAGAGCTGGGTGCCCGGGTTAGATCCATGGGCAGAGGCATTTGTTGATTGGCATGCACGGCAGCTCGCCACAATCTGTTTGATCTTTGTTCAAGAGTCTTTAATAGTGATCTTTGCATGTCGTATGAGGTCTTCCATCTTCCTTGTCCCCATGTGAGGACTCCGATGCATTTTGGATAGGACTCGCCATCCTAGTTCCTCTGGCAGGATGATGCTGGAGTCTGCGGCCCTCCACCAGACATGCAAGCACTGGGTCATAGGCAAGCGTTTGATCCAGTGTAAGTCAGCATCAGTATAGTTGGGGGTGTCCGGCGGGGTCAGTGCCCCCGGATCAGGTAGCGTGGTAGCTAAGACCTGGGTCACCAGAAGGGCCACCTCTTTTGCTTTTAAATCGGCTAGCCAGTTTCCCCTGGCTACTGGTGTGTCTGCCTTTTGGTGCACCTGGACAATGGATGATGGCTAGGGCCTTGGGCAGCCAGAGGGCCCTCAGGAGTTCAAGAATCTCCGTTTTGTTTTTAACAGTCTTTCCCTCTGCTGTCAGAAGCCCTCTCTCCCTGTAAAGGGCTCCGTGGATGTGAGCAGTGGCAAAGGCGTACCTGCTGTTGGTGTAGATGTTTATTAGTTTACCTTCCCCGATGGCCAGCGCCTTGGCCAGTGTGATCAGTTCTGTCCATTGAGCCAACGTTCCGGCTACCAGTGATTCTGCCCAGACAGTCTCCATCTCCGTGGTTACGGCTGCCCCCGCATATCTGAGTCCTTCTTGGACAAAACTGCTGCCATCCATGTACCAGGTGGCATCCGCATTCAGCAGTGGCTGGCCCTGGAGATCAGCTCTGATTCCGTGCACCTGTGCCAAAATTTCTTGATGGTCATGCAGAGGGGGGTCCCAGTCTGGGTTAGGGAGTAGCGTTGCCAGATTCAGGGTTGTTGGTGGCCTAAATAAAATTCTGGTGGGGTTTAGCAGTAGGCTCTGATAATGGGTCAGACAGGCATTGCTGATCCAGCGGTCTGGGGGCTGTTTGAGTACCCATTCAATAGCATGTGGGGTGGTAACATACATTTCTTGTAGCCAGTTTGTCTGCGTCCTTGACCATAGTGGCCACCGCAGCAATAATTTTTAAGCATGGGGGCCATCCAGCAGCCACCATGTCCAGCTTTTTGGAGAGATAGGCTATGGGTCTCTTCCAGGGACCTGAGTACTGGACAAGGACCCCTTTTGCCACCCCGTCTTTCTTGTCCACATACAGGTAGAAGGGTTTGGCTAGATTGGGCAACCCAAGGGCCGGGGCAGACAGCAAGGCCTTTTTAAGGTCATTAAAGGCTCTGTTCAAAATTTTGCTGGTGCCTGGTGGCCTCATAGAGGGGTCTGGCCATCTTGGCAATTGGCAAAACCCGTAATCCATAAGCGACAGAACCCTGCTGACCCCAGGAATTCACGTACCTGGCGGACGGTTTGCAGCTGTAGGATTCTTAAGACGGTTTCCTTCTGTGCATCCGTCAACCATCTTTGTCCATCTTTTAATTTGTACCCAAGGTAGCTCACCTCTGTTCTGCAGATCTGGGATTTTTTTAGCTGAGGCCCGGTATCCTAGGTCTGGAACAAGTCCCTGGTATCCTTGGTCTGGAGCAAGTTCCTGGTGCCTCGTAGGCATGTGTCCTAGTCCTTCGCCACCAAGAAGAAATCATCTACATATTGTAATAAAGTCAAATGAGGGTGCTTGGAATGGAACTCACCCAAGTCTTCGTGTAAGGCCTCATCGAAGATGGTCGGTGAATTTTTGAATCCTTGTGGTAGTCGAGTCCAAGTGAGCTGGCCATTGATGCCTTTCTCAGGGTCCGTCCATTCAAAGGCGAAGACGTTTTGGCTCTTGGGCGCTAAAGGCAGGCTGAAAAAGGCATCTTTTAAATCTAATACCGTATACCAAGTTTTGTCTGGAGGCAGGGTGGAGAGGAGGGTGTATGTGTTTGGGACCATAGGGTGCATATCCTTTACTCGCCGGTTGACTTCCCTTAAGTCCTGGACTGGCCTGTAATCGTTAGAGTGCGGTTTCTGAACCGGCAGCAAGGGAGTGTTCCATGCCAATTGGCAGGGCCTTAATATGTCCGAGTCCAGTAGTCACTATATGTGGGGTGTGATTCCCTTTTATGCTACTAAAGGCATGGGGTATTGGCGGACCCTGACAGGGTCTGCCCCCGGCTTTAGTTCTATGTATATGGCCGGTCGGATGCTGGGCCAGCCCGATTCCCCCAGTTTCAGCCCACGCTTGGGGAAATTCCCACAGCCAACGGTCACTGTCAGTCATTGGGGCTGAGGGCATTTGGTGGAGACTATATTCATATTCTAAACTCAGGACAAGCACCTAAATCGGGTGCCCCTTCTTGTTTAGGACTTTTGCCCCTTCGAGTGGAAGCAAATTTGTGCCCCCATCTTGGTGAGCAAATCCCGACCTAACAACGGGTAGGGACACTCAGGGATGACCATGAAGGACTGGGATACCCGGCCCGTGCCGAGATCCACAGTTCTTCGGGTAGTCCATGAGTATTGTTTGGTGCCCATGGCCCCTTGCACCCATGAAGTTTTGTTTGCCAATTTCCGTTGGGGTTGTAATAAAACTGAATGTTGTGCCCCAGTGTCCACTAGGAATTCAACAGGTTGCCCCTCCACTTTAAGAGTTACCCTGGGCTCAGGGAGGGGTGCCGAACCCTGACTCTCCTAATTGTCCAGGTCCTCCATTTCTAAGATCTTGGCAGGGGCCTTAGATCTTTTGTTAGGGCAGCTTTTCACCCAATGGCCCTCCTCTTTGCAATAAGTGCATTGGTTTTTGTTCAGCTTAGGGTGCTCCCAACGGGGACCAGGGCCATCCTCCTTACCTGTCCCTGAAGCCAGCTTCTTGAGGTGCCTCTGTCTTTCCTGTGGGTCATCCATGGTTGTGGCCAGCAGGATCTTGGCCAGGTTTCGGGTCTGCCAGTCACTTAGTTTGGTTTGTTGTTCTTCCAGACTTTCTCTATTATAGACTCATTCTGCCACTATCACTAAGTCCTGCAAGCTCTTCTCTCCCAGTCTCTCTACTCTTTGCAATTTCTTTTTAATGTCCGGAGCAGCCTGGTTAACAAAAGCCATGATAATTGCAGTCTTTGTTTCCGGGGCTTCTGGGTTCATAGGGGTGTACTGCATAAAAGCCTCTAAGACTCTCTCTAAGAAGGCTGCTGGACTCTCATCCTTACCCTGCCTCACATCATAGACCTTGGCCAGATTGGTAGGCTTGTGCGTGGCAGCCTTGAGACCTGCCATTAGAGTCTGGCAGTAGACCCGGAGTCTCTCCTTACCTTCAGCTGAGCTGTAGTCCCAGGTGGGGCGGAATAAAGGGAAGGCAGCATTTATGAGGTCTGGGTTTTGAGTCTGCTGTCTGTCCTCTCCCAGGAAAGACTTCCGGGCTTCCACCTGAATTTGTTCTCTTTCCTCGGTGGTGAAGAGAACCTGCAAAAGCTGTTGGCAGTCATCCCTAGTAAGCTGGTGGGTAAAGAGAACAGTATCTAAAAGCCTGATTAGATCTCTCGGATTATCAGAGAACTTTGCATTTTGGGTTTTCCAATTATATAAATCACTGGTGGAGAACGGCCAATATAACATTAGCTGTACACCAGTCTCACTGGGGGGCCCTATGGTGTGGAGAGGAAGGGTTGTGGAGTCGGCCGGCCCCGCATTCGGAGGTGAGGCCATCCGGTGGGGCCGACTGCGTGTCCCCGCTGCTGGCCCGCGCACAGGGACTCCCTCGTCAGGGAGGGGTGGCGCCCCTTCTGCAGCCCCCGATGCCTCCAATGGAGGGGTGGAAGCCGGGGGAGGGGGGGATGCCCAGTAGGGCGGCGGGAGAATCAGGTCCTCTGGGGAGGAATCCTGGAAGACTGGACGAAGGGGTGCTTCGGGCATAGAGTCGGTCTCCTTTTTGGCTTTCCGCAGGGCTAGAATCTCTGTGGGTCCTGCTTTGGGGGGTAAAAATGGTTTTAGCCAAGGAGGAGGATTCTCGATCATGTCCTGCCAGATCAGGATGTAGGGAACCTGGTCAGAGTGGCCGTCCGGTTCGTCCCTGAAGATCACGGTCTTAACGTGTAAGATAATAGGTAGGTGAAAAGTTCCTTCCTGGGGCCATCTCACGTCAAAGGTTGGCCATTCTGATACACAATAAATTTGGAATCTCTTTCTCCATATGTGTATACTCAGAATACGAGCTCTTTCCCTAACATCCGAGAAGTGAGAGAGCATAAGAGATAGGGGAGTGGTTTCTGTCTCCCCCATTATGTCCCCAATCCACACCAAGACACAGACAGTACAGATGATTAACAAGGACCCAACAACACAGACAAATGCACAAACAGTTAACAAGGACATAGTAACACAGACAAACATGCAAACAGTTAACAAGAACAAACGTTCCATGCGGCCGTGGAGACAAAACAGAAAGTAACCTGAAGGGCTGGCAGCCGGCCCTCCTTACAGATGAGGACCCCGTCCTCCAGGCAGAGGCAAGGGACGTCTCCTCAAGACCCCGGGTCGACGACCCGCCAGCACGTCCGCCTAAGCCAATGCCGACCCAATACAGATTGGAATTCCTACAGGTAAAGTGCAGTTCAGAGCTCTCAGAAAATATGCGCGCAAAAGGTGGAAAAAGTTGAGCGCACTTACCATGCGTGAAACCCTCCGGATACGGTCCTGGGGGTTTCTCGGATCCCAGACGAGCCCCCAAATGCTGTGCCCAAGATCACGAATCCAAGAAACCACCGAGGAGCCGACACCGATGCAAACACACGAGGGTTTAAGATTTATTTATTTACTTATTTATGATAGACATAGAGAAAGAGAGAGAGAGGCAGAGACACAGGAGGAAGGAGAAGCAGGCTCCATGCCAGGAGCCCAACGTGGGACTGGATCCCGGGACTCCAGGATCATGTCCTGGGCCAAAGGCAGGCGCTAAACCTCTGAGCCACACAGGGATCCCCCCGCAGGAGGGTTTATTTACAAGCTCAAGCCTGGGTCCAAGTGTACCCGACAAAGCAGAGCAGGGACATGGACCCTGAGACTAAGAGGCTTAGCAACTTTATAGGGGCCAGTGGCCAATGGGATACGCAGCAAGTTGCACAGTCATGCTGGTCCACTCGCAGGTGGCCCATTGAATTACATTTTACCTTAAAGTATCCATTTGAACTGGCCTATCACTGAGCTGGATTTCCGATTAGGGTGTGCCCTGGGCTTGACTAGGGTGGGGCAGTGCCCTAAGTAATAAGCAGGTCAGCACAAGGCGGGTGCAGCACAAAATAGAGTGAGTCCTGCTCTGCTTGTCCAGGGGTAGGGGATTTTCTTAAACTTCCTGGGTCCCACAGGTGCAAATACGAATCAAGGCCATGATGAGATATCATCTCACACTTTTTAGGATGGCTATTATCTAAAGGACAAGAGGAGGACATGAGTGGTGCACTAAATTAAGCATCTGACCCTTGGTTTTCGTTAAGGTCCTGATCTCAGGTTCATGTGATGTAGCCCCACTCTGCTCAATGTCAGCTCAGAGTCTGCTTAAGTTTCTCTCTCCCTTTCCTTCTGCTCTTGCTCCTGCTCTCTCTCTCTCTCAAATAAATAAACAAATCTTAAAAAAAAAAATTTAAAAAGGACAAGAGATAACAAGTGTTGGTGAGCAGGGGGAGGTAAGGGAAACATTGTACTCTGTTGATGGGAATGTGAATCAGTATATATGAAAAACAATATGTAGTTTCCTCAAGACGTTAAAAGTGGAACTACCATATGACCCAGCAATCTCACAACTGGGTATATATTCAAAGGAAATAAAATCAAATACCTGCACTACCATGTTCTTTGCAGCACTATTTATAATAGCTTAGGTATGGGGAGAAAAAAACAACAGCAACACATTTCCATTAACATTAAATGAATAAAGAAAATGTGGTGTGTGTGTTTGTGTGTGTGTGTGTGTATTATCAACCATTAAAAGGAAAATCCTGACATTTGTGAAATACAGATGAGTTTGAAGGATATCATGTCAAGTGAAATAAGTCTGACAAAGGAAGACAAATACTGTATGATCTCATTTGTATATGGAATAAAAAAAAGTTGAAATCATAGAGGTAGGCAGTAGAGTAGTGGTTACCAGGTGCTGGAGGGTGGGAAAATGAGGACCTGTTAGTCAAAGGATACAAACTTTCATTTCTAAAATGAATAAGTTCTGGGATCCCTGGGTGGCGCAGCGGTTTAGCGCCTGCCTTTGGCCCAGGGCGCGATCCTGGAGACCCGGGATCGAATCCCATATCGGGCTCTTGGTGCATGGAGCCTGCTTCTCCCTCTGCCTATGTCTCCGCCTCTCTCTCTCTTTCTCTGTGACTATCATAAATAAATAAAAATTAAAAAAAAAAAAAATAAAATAAAATGAATAAGTTCTGAGGATCTAATGTACTACAGGGTGACCATAGTTAATAATGTTGTATTGTATACTTGAAATTTATTTTTTTTTAAAGTTCTTAAGTTTTCTCAACAATTAAGGGAATGGAGGCAATAACTATGTGAGGTTATCAATGTATTAAATAGCTTGTTTGTGTGATTACTTCACAATGTGTACATATATCAATATCACATGTATACTTAAAAAGTGTGCAACTTAAAAAAAAAGTGTGCAACTTTTGTCAATTAAAATTCTATAAGGCTAGGGGAAAAAAGAAAACACAAACTTAATATGAAGTCACTAAAATATAGAACTTCAAATTACGCCAAAGAAAAAACTAATAAAGAAGAAAAAATGGACAAATTCACAACTATAGTTAAGAGAATTTGGCACTCTCCCAACCCCCTCCAAACAACTGATAGCACAACTTGACAGAAAGTGTAGTAATACCGAAGAGCTCAATATCTACCAAGTTGTAGATAAACTATGAGTTAAACAGAAAAGGTCTGTAAACTACATATATACATAAACACACATTCAAATGGAAATAAAGTATATCAAATTTGTGGACACAACTAAAGCAGAGAGGGTTGTTTATAGTACTAAATATGTATATTAGAAAACATGAAAAGTGTCAAATTAATAAGTCAAGCTTTCATCTCAGGAATCTAGAGAAGGAAGAATCAATTAAACCAAACCAAGCAGACAAAGGAAATAATAAAGATAAAAGCAGATATTAAAGAAATTGTAAATAGGAAAATATTAGAGAATATCAAGGAAACAAAGAATTGGTAAATGGTACATGAAAGGTAAATGAAATTTACAAGTTTCTAGTTAGACTGATAATGTAAAAAAGAGAAAATACACAAATTACCAATTATGAGGAATGACACAGGGCTTACCACTTCCTTAGACTCATTAAAAGGATAATTAGGGAATATGAAAAACAGTTTTGCATATACAAATTGATAACTTTGATGAAATAGACAAATTACTAGGAAAAAATCTACCACATCTCACCTAATATAAACTAGATCATTTGAATAGCTCCATACTATTAAGGAAATTCAGTTCATGAATTTAAATTACCCAAAAGAGAAATCCTCAGACCTAGATGATTTTACTGGAGAATTCCACCAAATGTTTAAAGAATTAACACCAATTTTATACAATCTCTTCCAGGAAAAAGGAGAGAAAATATAACTTCTCAGTTCATTTTTTTAAAGCTATCATTCCATCAAAACAAGATAAAATCAGTTTTAAAAAATGAAAGTAAACCACTGATCAATACCCCTAAAGAATATAAACAAAAATCCTTAACAAAATATTAGCAGATAGAATTCAATAATATATAAAAATAATTATACAGTATGAGAAAATGGGTTTTATTCCAGAAATGTAAGAAGAATGGCTCAATATTCAAAAATCAATCATTATAAGCCACATCTACTGTATTAACAGGGTAAAGAAGAAAAATCACATGATCTAATCAGTTTATGTAGAAAAAGAATTTGTCAACATTTATTTCTATTTATGATAAAATATCTCAGAAGAACAGTAATAGAGGAGACCTAAAAAATATACAACTAACCTAATATCTAATTATTAAACACTAAATTCTTCCTCCCTAAAATCAAGAACAAAGAAAAATTGTTCTCTCACTCCTTTTTTAAATGAATTAATTTATTTATTTTAAAGATTTATTGATTTATTTGAGAGAGACAGTGAGCTAGAGAGAGAGCACAAGCAGGGGTAAGGGGCAGAGGGAAGGGAAGAAGCAGCCTCTCCCATAGAGCAGGGAGCTCAACATTGGGGCTTAATTCTAGGACTCTTGGATCATAAGCTGAGCCAAAGGCAGATGCTTAACCAACTGAGCCACCCAGGCACCTCTTTCATCCTTTTTAATTTAATATCCTCCTGGAAGTTACAGCAATTTAATAAAGCAAAAAAGAGAAATTTAAAAGAAAAAAATATAGGTCTGAAAAAAAGCAATAAAACTCTCTGTTGCAGATAGCAGGATGCCCGTGTAGAAAACTCCAAAGAATATATGAAAACAAAAAAATAACAACAAAAAACTCTCTTAGAACCATAAGTGATTTTAACAATTACAAATGATGCAACAACATGGATGGATCTAGACATATAATGCCAAGTGGAGAAGAAATGGGTAAGAAATATCAGAAAAGGAGACAGAACATAAAAACTCCTAACTCTGGGAAACGAACTAGGGGTGGTGGAAGGGGAGGAGGGCAGGGGGTGGGGGTGAATGGGTGACAGGCACTGAGGGGGGCACTTGACGGGATGAGCACTGGGTGTTATTCTGTATGTTGGCAAATTGAACACCAATAAAAAATAAATTTATTATTAAAAAAATAATGCCAAGTGCAGTAAGCTGGTCAGAGAAAGACAAATACCACATGATTTCACTCGTATGTGGAATTGAAGAAACAAAAGAAACAAATAAAGGGAAATAAACCAAAAAGCTGACTCTTAACTATAAAGAATAAACAGATGCTTACTAGCACGGAAATGGGTAGGGGGATGGATGAGACAGATGAAGGAGATTAAGAGTACACCTATCTTGATGAGCACTGAGTAATGTATGGAATTGTTGAATCACATATTGTACACCTGAAACTGATATACTGTACGTTAACTAAACTGGAATTTAAAAAAAAGAATGATGCAAAATAAATATGCAAAGGACCATTGTATTCCCATATACCACTAATAAACATGTGGATACTAAAATTAAAAATTCAGTGCCATTCACAATTTATCTAAAAAATGAAACACTTCAATACAAATTTAATAAAGTATGTACAAGTCTCATATTTTGAAAACTATGTAACACTGATGAAAATTCGAATACATCTAAATAAATGGAGATACATACTGTGTTCATAAACTGGAAGACTATTTTGAAATTTTAAAGATACAGTTATTTACAAATTGATATACAGGATTTTTTTAAAGGTTTTATTTTATTTTATTATTTTTTTAAGATTTTATTTATTTATTTATAGACACAGAGAGAGAGAGAGAGGCAGAGACACAGGCAGAGGGACAAGCAGGCTCCATGCAGGGAGCCCGATGTGGGACTCCATCCCGGGTCTCCAGGATTACACCCCAGGGTGCAGGCGGCGCCAAACCGCTGTGCCACCAGGACTGCCCGATATACAGGATTAATGTAATATCTATCAAAATCTCAGCAAGACTATTTATAGGTACAGAAGATTATTCTAAAATTTATATGGAAAGCCAATGGAACTTGGATTGCTAAAACAATCTTTTAAAAACCCTATAATGTACAAGGAAAGTTTACCCAATTTCAAGGGTTATTAAAGATATAGTAATTAATACTATGTGCTGTCAGTGAAGGTACAGATGCACAGGTCAGTGGAACAGAATAAAGGAATCAGAAATAGACTCATGTAAATATGTCCTACTGATTTTTTGCAAAGATGCAAATTCAATTCAGTGGAGTAAAAGTGGCTTTTTCCACAAATGATGCTGAAACAATTAGCCATCCATGAGCAAACAAAACAATTTTTGATCTATGTTTCATATATTTAACCTAAATATCTCACATCTTGTCTATAGTTAGTCGATTAGACACTAAAAGCACGATCAACAAAGAAAAAATTGATAAATTGAGCTTCATCAAAATTAAAAACTTTTGTTTTGTGTAAGACTGTTAAGCAAATTAAAAGACAAGACAGTATACAGACTGGGTGAAAATATTTACAAACCATATATACAACAAATGACCTATTCATATAATATATAAAGAACTCTCAGAACTAAAGAATTAAAAAAAAATAAATTAGAAAATGGGAAATTACATAAACAGACATTTCAGTGAAAAGAGGATACGGATGACAAATAAGCAGATAAAAATATGTTAAATATTACTATCCAGGGGATCCCTGGGTGGCTCAGCGGTTTGGTGCCTGCCTTTGGCCTACGGTGCAATCCTGGAGTCCTGGGATTGAGTCCCGCCTCGGGCTCCTGGCATGGAGCCTGCTTATCTCTCTGCCTGTGTCTCTGCCTCTCTCTCTCTATGCCTGTCATAAATAAATAAATAAATCTTAAAAAAAATATATTACTATCCATCAGCAAAATGCAAATTCAAACCACAATAAAGATATCACTACACAGCTATAAGAATGCATGGCTAGAATTTTAAAAAAATAGTGAAAAACCAAATATTAATAAGAATGTGGATGAACAGGGTCACTTATACATTACTGATTGAAATTTAAAATGTTATAGCCATTCTGGAAAACTATCTGACAGGTCTTTTTAAAATAAAATTACATATGCATTTACCATACAAACTACAGTATGCTCCTGTGCACTTATCCCTATTGTTTTGTTGAATGGTCTGTCGGTGTGGCAGGACAAGGAAGGAATACGCGGTGGGGGGTCTCAAAGCCTCAAGCACTAAGAGCAAGCTCTTGCCCTTGCAGGCTGCATTTTATTCAGCTATCACACAAGGCAGACAAAGTGATTTGTTTTTTTACTCTCAATGTGTTTTAGAGATTTTATACGTATAAACTGAGGTCAGGCTGCTCTTTCTCATGGGACTAAAGGATGAATCCATACTGTTTACAGCTTGATCTTGCATAAGATAAAGTTTCCATCTGGACCATCAAGTACATGGCATCTCTGGCTGCAGAGTCTACTGTACGGACACTTCCTTCTGGAAACCCTTCCATGCAGTCATTCCCTAACATATCCCAGAAAAATGAAGACTCATGTTCACATAAGAACACAATTGTGAGGGCAGCCTGGGTGGCTCAGTGGTTTAGCGCTGCCTTCATCCCAGGGCGTGATCCTGGAGACCTCAGATCAAGTCCCACATCGGGCTCCCTGCATGGAGCCTGCTTCTCCCTCTGCCTGTGTCTCTGCCTCTGTGTCTCTCATGAATAAATAAATAAAATCTTAATAATAAAGAAAAAAGCACAATCGTGAATGTTTATATTAGCTTTATTCATAATAGCCATAAACTGGAAATCATCCAGATGTCCTTCAATGGGTGAATGGTTAAATGAATGGTTAAACAAACTGATATATCCATACTATGGAATAATAGCACTAAAATAGAAGGAATTATTTATATTCATAACTTGTACTGATCTCAAGGGTATTATATTGAGTGAAAAAAAAGTCATCCCAAAAGATTACATATTTTACAACTTCATGTATATAACAATATTGAAATGACAAAATTAGAGAAATGGAGATCAGATAAGTGTTTACTTAGAGGTAAGGAGCAGGAGAGAAGAGAATGTGATTATAAAAAGGCAGTATGAAGAATTCTTGTGGTGATGGAAATGTGTGTCATCACTGTTCATATCTTATTTGTGATATTGTACTAAAGTTTGTAGGATGTCACCATTTGGGGAAAGTGAGTAAAGGATGTAAGTCATCTATTATTTCACATAAGTGTGTGAATCTATATTTTATCACAAAATAAGAAGTGTAATTAAAAAGGGATGCCAGGTAATATGCTTCTAAACTTGATTTTTATCCTAGGCAAGATTCTAGTTTTACTTTTTAAAAAAGTTGGCTATGATAATTTAGAAGGAAAATATTACATATATGTATATATACACATACACATCTATATATATGTGCATATATATATAGAGAGAGAGAAAGAATGAGAGACAGAGACAGAGATGGAGACAGAGAGAATGAGTCTGTGAAACAGAATAGAAGAACTATAGATGAAAAATAGGTCACTAGTGTTTTTAAGTTAAAATTATATTGAACTAAATATTTCTGCAATATTTATGTGTACATTCCATTCTTGTGTGACTTTTTTATTCAATACTTTATTTTGAGACATATTTCTCATTCATGTTTGCTTAATATAATGTAATATATGTATGTATATATATATATATATGATACTCCATCAATGAATATTTCATTTTTTTTCCTTGTACATTGCATTCTTGTTATAAACATTCTTGTGCATATCTTCTGGTCTGTAAATTTTCTCTTTGGCATACTTTGTTATTGAAATATTTCTATATTTCAAGTCTACATCCCTACCAGCATTCTTGCCAATATGTTTAAATATTGAGAAGTCTCTGATTCATATTAAGTACTATTTTCCCAACAACATTGATGTGAATACACTTATGCAGATCAACAATTTATTTTTAATGGTATTCTGATTATCGTTGACCTCATTTTAGTTTCTTCTTTTCCCTTTCATGAGTCAGGGCCAAATCCTATTGTTGATGAGTTAGAGGGACTGACATTTGAATTTGTAAATGATTCAGGCTATTATATCTTTAATATTAATGCAATCTTATATTATTAAATACATATTTTAAATTGTATTATATAAATAATTCATGTGTATATGAAAATACATATTCAAATGATACTTGATTGTTTTTTTAAATTTTTATTTCAATTCTAGTTAGTTAACATACCATGTAATATTAGTTTCAGGTGTAAAATTAAGTGATTCAACACTTCATGCATCACCCAGTTGCTGATCACAAGTGCACTCCTTAATCCCCATCACCAATTTAACTCATCCTCTCCCCCCACTGACATCCTGAGTATTTGAAATATAAGGTAAAATTCACCTTCCCTGCTATATTTCTCAGCTCCACAAGGAACTGATGAAGAAGAAAAAAAAAAAGTGAAAAGACTGGCCTTACTCAATGCTAACATTTTTTTAAAAGCTGCAGTAGTTAAGAAGGTATGACACTTAGGTAAAGATAGTCAATCAACAGAATAAAATAGGAGGGACGATCTCAAACGTTTTGATCCCAAGATCTGTTTATAATTTTAGAAAATTATTGAAGAGGTTAAAGAGCTTTTCATTTATTTCTATATTTACTATATTCAAAATTAAAACAAAAAATTAAAAAATTATTCATCTAAAGATGACAGTATCAAATCTCTTTTATTATAGACAACATTTTTTTGTGAAAAACAACTGCTTTCCAAAACAAAAAATAATAATTTAAAAATTATAAAACCATTTAATTATATTTCATTTTATTTGTAAATCTAGTTTCATAGAAGGTGGCTTATTTCTCATATCTGCTTCTGCATTCAGTCAATTGCTATGTATTGTTGTTGGGCATATATGAAGAAAATCTGGACCCACAAAGATATGTAGTTGGACAAAGAAAGAGGATTTTAAGTTTTTTCAATTAATTATGAAAAATCTCCTCTGGTACCACAGCAAACTATGGCCATTGAGTTTCTCAATGATAAATGAAGCGTGGCATCTGAAACCCCTGTTACCATCTATCATAGTACTGGGTAAGTTCAGCTTATGATTGACTTCAGTTAACCCTGAAGTCAATTACATACAAGCACCACCACATAAAGTTTTCAGTTTCCTATCTACCCTAAAGATCAGCTTTTGCATCCTAATTTCCAGAACAAACATGAGGATAGTATCTATAAGGATGTTTTCCTGAGACTACAAAGTTCATCTATGGTATCCCATGGCCCTGCTCAGCAGAGGACTAAGGCTGAGTTATGTGGAAAGATACAGATGATGGAAAGAAAACTAATAAATGCAAAGTGATCAGAGTTTGACAGTAGAGAATGCAAAGTATGTATAATGCTCTTTTATAGATGATAAAATTGAAGCTTGAAAAGAGCACATAATTTGTACAAAATAACACAAATTATAATTGATGAAGATAGCATTCAAACTTATTACACGTCTAAAATTTCCCCATGATCAGTCTCATTTTCTGCCTCCCTGTAATCAACTTGTTTCTAAATATTGCTTCTTTGTTTAAATCAATAAAATAAAATATATTTTTTAAAACGTGATTTAAAAAAAACACTTCTCTAAAATTCACAAAACTAAGTCAAACCTGAATACATACATTTTTTATATGAAATATACTTACAAACAGGGGAGGACTTTTGACTCAGAAAAAAAAGGAAAATAAAAAGACTGGAAGTAGAAATTTATAATACTGCAGTAGTCTCTTCTGTCTCGCTTGCAATTATTTGTTAGCTATGAAACATAGCTAGACTTCTCTCACAACAACTGGAATGTAATTTTCTGCTGTTTATGTATCAGGTGTATTCTGTAAAATAGAATGATACATATTTAATAAGTTTCCTATTTCATTGCATAGAGAATACTAAATTTAGAAGGTTAGTTAAGGGAAAAGATGGACTGGACCACCTTATATGCCTCAAGTTAATTTTTCCCCATTACTTAATAGGATGTAATTATTTTAAATAAGCATGACAGGTCCTAGAGAATTGTTATCTTACCTCCCTCCATTGAGTGTAGTTTTATGTGCTTACTTCTTTTTTTTAAGATTTTATTTATGTATTTATTTATGTATTTATTTATTTGAGAGAGAGAGAGAGAGAGAGAGAGAGAAAGAGCAGAAGGAGAGGGACAAGCCAACTCTGCACTGAGCACGGAGCCTGATATGGGCTCTATCTCAGGACCTAAGTTCATGACCTGAGCAGAAATCAGGAGTTAGAGACTTAACTAACTGAGCCACCCTGGCACCCCTATATATGCCCACTTCTTTAACTATTTAGAAGGAAAATTCCACCAATATCTATAAACTCTTTATATGTTTCCATATGATACAGTTGTAAATTTAAAAATATTGATCTAATTCATCACAATATCTATATGTACACAAGTAATCATTGAAATCCTTTCCTTCTCTTGTGTTTATTTTATAGATTATGAGGTTGCAACTAGTTAAGATATATATAAAATTCTGCCCATTTGGGAGTAATAGCTCATTTATTTTTTCCCTAATAATTCAATGAACTTTTAACATAACTATTTTAGTCTTAAAGTATATTACTTTATTACAGGGACAACATACTGTTGATGCAAGAATATATAAGTAGTGGTATATCAAGCATAGTGATTATTTATTATTCCTGAGAGTTAATTAGCCATTCCAAAAATAGATATTTTACTCTATGCACATTGGTAGGACAGGGTTGAAGTGATGATGTAGAAAGAGAAAAAAAAAAAAACAAATTGAAATGTGAGCATATATACAACATATATAGATAACATCTTTGAGATGGAAAATAATTTAAAGTTACATACATTCATAGATAGTAACTAAGGAATAAAACAACAATATTTTGGTTAATATGTGGGTTATTCATGAGTCATATTTATAGGGAAGTAGTTTTTTTTTTCACTCTCTGCCCAGCCCAGAGGCTTTGATATGCCACTTTTCTCACTCTGCTATCACAAGTATAAAATATCTTTGTTACCATGCCTGCTGTGGAAACTACTAACATTGCATGAGAATTATTTTAGAGTTTAATGAAAAGAGTAGAGCAATGTGTGGTTTAATCAGTGACTGGACTTTGCACAATTGTTTGAGCTGGTTATGTGGTCTATGTGAGTTTGCTGCACCTATCTCTGGTCCAGCAAACTAAAATCTTCAAGACAAGATATCAGGAAGAGAAAATGGACAGAAAGCAAGGCAGGCAATGGTAATGTTGGGCCTGTTTAGATGAGCTGGAAACCAAGATAAGATGGAAACCTCATGGTTATCTCTATGACTCCAGGCCTTCAGTTTTGATAATGGGAGTGTCTTGCAAAAGCTTGTGATACTTATCGTGGAAATAAAGGTATATCTGGCCCAGGAGTGGAAGATGCTGAAGGAAGATTTGGTATGGTCTAAGGAAGCTGGGGGCCTGGATACAGTCCCATCCCTGTAAGAGGAACCAATACACCAGTGATAATGTGTATAGGCAGCAATAGCACGTCATCCTTGTGCTGACCCTCTGAGCTCTTCCTATATATTTATATAGTATATCTACCTATCGTTTATCTATACTTGTTACTTAATTTTCATTCTACCTTTCAGATCTGTGCAAAATGTCTATGTGCGTCAAAAGATGTCTGTGAATAAGATGAAGTTCATGTTAACATGATATTACTCAGAGAAAGATATCTTGGGAAAAGTAGTTCTTATGTAGCTAAATTGACAAAATACAAATGTCCACATAGTTTGTATTCTGTTTTGTTACCTGATACCATGGTAGCTTTTCATTGTAGGAGGGAAATAAGAAACAATGACATATCAGTTCTGTATAGTACATGTGATTTCTAAGCTTAGATTGGTCCCTATCACCTTCTTTATATAACTGGTTTCATTCTTCCCATATAGACCTACAAATGCTATTCTTTTTTTATAACTCATCAAATTCTACTTACATTTTTCCTCAACCCAATTATCTATACAACAAATGACCTTGTCTGTTACTTTCTAGAGGACACATGGCAATTGGAAATAAACTCAATTTCCTCCTGAGTACCTATAAAATTGTAAGTGTCTGTATATGTCACTGTATCACATTGTTTACAAGAATAATCATCGTCTCTGGTTCAAAGTTAATCCCTTACATTTTTTTCTCTACACAAATTTCATTCTTTTGCTTTTTGGAATCTGCAATAAGCAGTTATGTTAATTCTGAATTATATCAACAGGCAGTAGTTGCCTGAATACACCTTGCATTAAAGAAAGGAATTTAACTTTTTTTTTTCACTGCCTGTAAACTGTTTTTATGACAACACAATCCTTTCTTTATCAGGATTCAAGAATGCCACCTTCTGGCTAAAATACCTCTAAAGACTGTCTGGTAATGACCAAGTTTAGTATAAGTTACTTCATCTGGCATTTGGAGCTTTCTCCAATATTGCTGCAGCCTAGATTTCTGGATTTCTGTTCGAATGTATATTTCACAATTGCCAGTCAAAATCAACTTACTGTTCATCAGATATGAACCATGGGTTTTTTTTTTTTCTCATAACTCTGACTAGTTCTATTGCTCCAACATTTATTCTTACAGCCAGCAAACATTTATTGAATGCAAACAAAGTGGGACATATTGTTTGCTGTGCATGCGAAATGAACAAGACAGAATCTTGCCATGAAGGAGGTAGCTACCTATTCAATGACAAGATACTGCTGAATGCTATTATCATTTATAGCGATAATTGCCATCATACAAACACATGATAGAATGAAAACAGAAGAAAGAAAGACTCAATTCTCCTGAAGGGAGAGGAAGAGCTGAGGAAGGCTTTTTGGATTAGTTACCACTTGATTAAGTATTGAATGATAATTCTGGCTCAGCAAGCAAGCAAAGTGGTTACAGACCCTACATTATTCATCTACGGTAAATCTGTCTTATAATTTATATGTTGAGTGCTACCTACTTCAGTTGCTTTTCCTATGTCACCAATCTAATAAACATTCTCTCTATGTTGACTCCTTGTGTATGATTTTGTATAATCTTTTGACATGTGTTAGCACTTACCTATTCTCTTAGCTATGGGTTGGAAACGTAGCAAAGCTCTTTATCTACCAGTGGCTGAAAAGTAGTACTTAATAACTCAGTTCCTTTGTGAGTTTTCCTACATATTCTCTTCACTATCATATTCTTTTCTGTTTTTTTTTTTTTTAAAACATGCAGTGTTTGAAATATAATCTATATAATGTTACCCACTCCAAAAGTGATTTGAATTGATATTGCTCTTCCAGAAGTCAGTATTCAAGCCTGAGAAAGACAACTCCATATGAATAAGAAACTATGAAAAGTATTTTTGGGGACTGGAGCAAGGATTCCTCCTTTAGTCTTAGAACACATGATATGAGGAACAGCCTCGTGTGCTTTCATTATCCTTCAGATTCTTTAATGCAGTGTTTCTCCTGCATTGCTTCAGGGTAGATTTCAGTAGCAGAATCATTAGAAACTGCTACATGCGTTTTACTTATTTATTTAGGTAATTAGTTGGATTTACAAGAACTTACTGAAGGGAAGGTTCAGGACTTCTCATTTCAATGGGGCCTTTCCCAAGGTATGGGAAGGCTCTTGAGTGGATTCACTGGACTTTATGTTTTAAAACTCTAGTTGGGACACCAGGGTGGCTCAGTGGTTGAGCAGCTGCCTTCAGCTCAGGTCATGATCCTGGGATCCGGGATCGAGTGCGGCATCGGGCTCCTGCGAAGAGCCTGCTTCTCTGCCTATGTCTTTGCCTCTTTCTCTCTCTGTGTCTCTCATGAATAAATAAATAAATCTTAAAAAAAAAAAAAAAAAAAACAAAACCTCTAGTTGGTCAAGATTACCTTTTTACCCAATGTGCTCGCTAGCTAATTCCTTCACTAGAATTGAAATAAATCACGCTTTTTGTGATATGGCAAATGGGGAATTTATGTTTAGGGTACATTCAGTTCGGTTTTAGTGAGATAGTCTTATGCAGTTCATTCTCACCTTTGAGAGCAGATATTGCTAGATATCCAGGTAGAGTGATGGCTCTGAGGATACCCACACCATTCACAGAACCAAATCATTTAGCATCATAACACAAAAGTAGAAAACAAGAGATGGTACAGTGATATCAACATGTCCTAAAATTATTAGTAGTGGTAAATTGGAGAAGAAATAAGATCTGAAAGGTATGGAACCTGTTACTATCCAGTGGAAACGTTTTTAATCTTCAGACATATAAGATTGTAAGCAGAGCAGAAGATTAGGTTCTCAGCAAGACCTACTCAAATAGAAAGTTCTTTCTTGTCAGAAAAATATTCAGCGATATAAAAATCATAGACACATCACAGTTTTCTTCTTTATGTGAATTTCCTGAAATAAAATGGATAGCAGGGCACATAGATCAATACTATGTATAGCTGATATATTGATATATAAAGTTACATATTTTATCCAACCCAAGGTATCAGGGTTATTTTACAAAATACCTGACATACTTTTTCCCCTGTTAAGAATAGTGGTTAAAGAAGAAACAGTCATGAATACTGCCTCTGACATATGAAAATGATCCAAAGAAACAAGTGTCCCATTAATAAACCTTCTACACATATTCATCAAGAATTCAACATACTATGAGTATTTTAACTACCCTTAATGGCTTAATGCAACATGGTTTTAATTTTAAAATTCATTGCAATTATTTTGTGTAATTAATTTAGGATTAATTTTGCATTTTTTCAGTGTTCTTAGGATTCAGAATTATTTTCTGATTTAGTTGTGATGGAGAGGAAGAATCTTAGAGGAAGTAGAAAAATCTAAATGTAAAGAAAATATTTGTGATATTTGTCACTATTTAAATATTCTTATATTTTTTGTGAATTATTTTCACAGTGGAAAATAAGGATTTACATGTATACTAATTTCATATTTGTAAAGTTAAATCGGTTTACTCTAAAAGAGGTCCCACAAATTATTTAAATGTTAGTTCCACAAAACCTGGATTCAACTCTACCCATTATGTATGTTTCATGTTTGGTATTAATAATAATATTTTTAAAATTTGACACAATTTTTTTAGGATCGTGGATAAAAAAAAAAGAAATACCACTGACGAGAAATGGAGGGTTTATTGCATATTGAATGAGTGTTAATTTTATATAGCATTGTAATTTTCCTAAAATACTCATTAAAATATGAGAAAATCAATCATACAGCAAAATAAAACAAAAATAAAATTATTTTTTGTTTAATTTATCTGAATTGCTTATGGATCTTTAATTTAACCTTAACTTGGGAAAATGATGTCATAGTATTGGTTATTTTTTAAAGTTCTTCAGGAAAATTCTCAATTTAGAAGTTTAAAATATGGTGTGTAATTTAAGCAGGAAAGCCACAAATACATTAAAGTGATTGAATTTTGATATATTGAATAGTTGATTTAAATTTATCTTGATACACCATATTTTTATTTTATAATCAAGTATAAATTATCAGTGTCATACTGAAATAAAATGTTTTTTCTAGATCCTTCATTTAATGTCAAAAGTATTTTTTTCTGTAAAAATCTGGAAAAGGATCTCCATTTGATAGTAAAAATACTTTGAACTATAAATAATGCTGCCTGATATTTTTTAGAATTTAAAAGACTTAGAAGAGCCCACAATTCAAAACTAAATCTGCAACTTTTCAAAAATTGCTTATTTTCATTGCTCCATATGTTTTTCATTATGCTGACCTACTTATGACACCATCTTGAAGGAAGAACTGTAAAAATCACCTACCTAGCTAAAGAGAAGCATTACATCTAAAAGTATCATTAAGGTCAAGAAAGTTATATTGGAAGAATTGTAAGGAATAATTTGAAATATGAAAATAGGTCAAGGATAGCATATTAAAAAAGATAATTTTCTTTTCTTTCTTTCTCTTTCTTTCTTTCTTTCTTTCTTTCTTTCTTTCTTTCTTTCTTTCTTTTTTTCTTTCTTTCTTTCTTTCTTTCTGTGCTTTCACTGACAGGTTTTAAACCATGATTCACTGACCAGATCAACTTAAAGACTCTTCTAAGAATTGAATACATTGAACAAGCATTCTTTTAAGATATGCTAATACCTAAAAAATAAGTAATCCATACTGCTACCAATTTTATACTCAACAGTATTACACCTATGTGTTCTCATTTTCATCCCCTCATTTATTTAATTAAAATTCATTTCCCACTTCTTTGTGTTTATTATGGTCTTTATCCAGAATATTTATGTACCTCTAAATTGTATTGGCAAAAGTGTCTAAATTTTCAAGGTTTTCATTTTAAAGCACTTGATAAATTGTGTAATTATAGATGTTATTGTGTAAGATGATTATTTTTCAAAAATTCATTATTAAATATGGAGCTCAGAAATCTTGGGTCCCAGAACTTATACTGGCACTTGGCAGGGCATGAAAAGTGTCACCTAAGCACTCTAGTTTTTGGATTTTCTCAAATGCAAAAGGAAGGTGTTGATCCAGAGGTGAGGAAAAAACTCAGTTTTTTATAAGTCCTATCTAGAACAGTTTTAAGTAGTACTAAAACAGCAAGTAAATAAATTAAGTGCTACATAAGAACATTGGTTAATCATAAAATCTGGCAATCCAGTCCAGCATGGGTGTTCTTTCACTACAATCTAGTCACTGGATCAAGATCTCTCTAATTAGGGATGCCTGGGTAGCTCAGTGGTTGAGTGTCTGTGTTTGGTACATGATCCCAGGTTCAGGTTCAGGGACCAAGTTCCACAGCCAGGTTCCCGTGGGGAACCTACTTCTCCCTTTGCTTATGTCTCCACTTCTCTGTGTGTGTGTCTCTCATGAATAAACAAATAAAATCTTTAAAAAAAACTCTTCAATTTTTTCACACATAGCAGGCATTCTTAGTGCTCTGTTAAGATCATAACTGATCCAATCTATCATTTCCTCGGACCCATCCCCTGGCTTCTGTGCACTCTTGTTTTTAATACACTTGTACCTGTTACTCTCTTCAGAGAATTGTGCCTGGGCTTCTGCAGCCAATTAGCCAACAAGAGCAAGAGTGCTGGATTGTAATGTCCCCTCTCCTAGTAGAGCTGCAGGCAGCACTTAGCCACTCTTTGACCAGTCAATAGCTGGGTGGTGCTGAATGCAAGTCCTTTGCCAAATCTGGACAGGAACTAATTTGGGAGGCTGCATTTACGTTTTGGACTCTCCCACAGGGACAGCCTGTAGCTGGCATTCTGTCTGAAATGGAACTCTTGCTTTATTTCTTCCTCTCCTTATTTTGCTTTCCTCCCAATCCTTAAGAGTTTCTCCTAAAGAAATTTCTTTAATAGGTCTTTTGTGTAGATTACTTACCTCAGGGTTTGCTACTGGGGAATTCAAGCTAAATCACCTCACTATATTTACTATCTTTCTTTCATATCTTTCAGTTACTTATAACACATATTTTAGCCCTCATCATGCCTCTTTACTAGAAAATTTCAGAAGACCATGTCTGCTCATATTTTCTTATTTAATTTTTGGATTTGCTTAAATCAGTTTATGTAATGGTTATTGTCAATATAGTCTATTATTATTGTTATTATTGTTGTTATATTTTGTTTGCACTTGTAATTTTGGCTTTGCTTGTTTTTGAGTTTGAGGGGTCTTTTTAAGGGTTAGTTCTAAGTAAGAGTTGATGCAACTGTGGGTGTGTGAAAAGATCTATATTTCAGCTAACTCAAAGATGACACTGATAATCGTGTCAAAATTCAAAAGCCATGTGTTGGATATGTACCATGGAATGTTTATAGTGGTTAGAAACACAGATTAGAGGCACACACAGAAACAGGAGCATATCTTTAAAAACCTGGTTTTCAGTGAAAAAAAAAAAGATATATAGCACAATATTTATATAAATTGATCCACATAAAACAATACCAATTTTCTAAGAAAGCATACAAAAAGACATCCATTAAAACCTTAGAATCATTGCTTATGGGAGGTGAAGGTGGGGAGGGGATTAAAATGGAATCAATCAATCCATCACTCAATCAGGCAATAACAGAGGGAACTTGCACAGATCAGTGAAGAAAATATGCCAGTAACTGACTGGCCTAATTAATTTAACTTTCTTGAATAAAATTCACTTAAAGCTTTGCTAGAATTAAGGGGCAAGAAATAAAGGCGCAATTTAAAAATCATGAAAAGAACAAGGAACAAGTTGAAATACTTAGAAATATATTTTTTTCGATCTGATTGTTATGGACTGAAATGTGTTCACCAAATTTCTTTTTTTTTTTTTTTTAAGAGATTTATTTATTTATTTATTCAGAGGGAGAGGGAGGCAGAGACACAGGCAGAGGGAAAAGCAGGCTCCATGTGGGGATCCCGACGTGGGACTCAACCCCGAGACTCCAGGATCACGCCCTGGGCGGAAGGAAGGTGCTAAACCGCTGAACCACCCTAGCTGCCCTGTTCAAATTTCTTATGTTGAAACTCTAATTCCCAATGTGACTATATTTGAAAATAGGGCCTCTTAAGGAGATTATTAAGGTTAAAGTCATCAGAGTGGGTCCCTATCTACAAAGACGAGTGCCCTTATCAAAAGAAGAGACACCATGGGCACAAGCATAGAGGGACAACCACGTGAGGACATAGCAAGAAGAGAGAGGCCTCAGTGGAAACTAGCCCTGCCAGCACGTTATTCTTGGAATCTCAGACTTCCGATCTGTGAGAAAAGAAATTTCCTTTGTTTTGGAAAGGAAACAAAGTTTCTAATATGCCAATTAATTTCAAATGAATGCTACCTCTTTTCCTGAACTCTCAAACTTTCTGATTGATTAGGAATCAGAATGGTTGGCTTTTCTCTTTTGCATTCGTCCATATAACATACTCTTCCTTCTCAGTCAAAATATCTATCTCTCTTCAAGCTTGCTGAGGAGAAAATATTAGTGATTGATGTGAAATTGGGAGGGTCATTGGTTAGCTCTGATATCCCTGGAATGTTAACAGAAATAAAAAAGCCAATGTTCAGCTTTCGTTTGCTAAAAGAAAATATTAATATAGAAAGAAAAATTTCTGAAAAGTATTTTCTAAATTATTGTAGTTTCAATCCTGCTCATCCTAAGCTACGTTTGCCTTTATTAACACAGGTGAAACATTGGATATTACATAGAAGAAATAACCTCCCTCACCCAGTTCTGGGGGACAGTGCAAAGAAGTTGGAAATCAGAAGTGAGGTAATATCCTTCACTGATGTGTAGGGAACACATATCCCTACATACAGAAAGGACATCCCCAAGAAGAGAGAGAGAAACAGCAAAATTTTGCCTGGATTTTCATTTAATTATATGATAGTCAACCTTATTGAAGGCTGTCTTTTCCCTTCCTCAATTTGGACCAGCTGCATCCAAGTACAATATGTGGGGTGTGTGTGTGTGTGTGTGTGTGTGTGTGTGTGTGTGAGAGAGAGAGAGAGAGAGACAGAAAGAGAGAGACAAAGGGTGAGAGAGATTACTCAGGAGGACAAGAGGTGTGAAATAGCTTGAATTTTGTTTTCCTTCATTTACAAGATTGAATAAAAAATGTTCAAATTTCCTACTTGCTCAGAGGGACTATGTTGAGTTTTTAGTAGAATAAGTTGACTTGCTGGCAGCTAAGGGATTCTGAAGTCTCTGCCTTTTGAATTGACCACTCAACTCCCCAGACCAATAGAAGTTATAGTCCAAAATATGTCAGTGTCAGTAAGAGCTGAAGATGTCCAAGAGGATCCAAGATATTCAAGATGTCCAGGAGGATAATCAAAAGAAGAAAGACAATATCAAAATATTACATTTAAAGAATTCAGTCTCAGATATCAAAATCCATTTACAGAATTCAGTATCAAACACCAAAAGAAAGCCCATGGACGAATCCAAACAAATCATAGGTGAGTCACCAACCCAATATCCAGAACACCAGGGATTATGGATCCAGTGAATATTCCCCTCTATTGGGCCATAACCCTGAGTATTAAAAAAAAAAATACTGAGTTATTCAAGAGACTGCTTATATTACTCATAGGGAAGTTTGCAGACAAAGATTGTTTTTTTTTGTTTTTTGTTTTTTGTTTTGTTTTGTTTTGTTTTTCTCTACTATCTACATGGGAGAAAAGCTCTAAAAAAACATCTCATCAATTATTGGCAATAAAAAGCCATATTTACTTCATTAAACAGACTAAAGTATATGTAATTTTCTAACTTCAGTATAACAATTTGTTTTCTATTATTAAATGCGAAGCTATGAAAAAGCTTCCCAAAATAGGTAGGGAACTATGGGCTATGTTGAGAAAACATTTAATTGCCTAGACTTTATTCACTATTATGATTATCATTGCATTATTATAATTACTTGGTTCTGTGACTGAATGTGAATGTACAGATCTCTTAAAAAGTTTTAAGTATGTAAATCCTATACAAAAACACTCAACTCTAAAATGGCAAATTAAATTTTACAATAGAAAAATAATTGAATGGTTCATTAAAATATATATCAAAAGTATGTTATTACTGGTGAGAGATTTTTTAGATGACTGTAAATTGGACCCTAGTAATATAGATATAGCATGAGTTTTTCAGAGCTAAAAAAGTTTTAAAAGATCAATTTTATCTAAATAAAAACAAACAAAAAGATTTTTAGTTCCCTATTGGAACTAACCCTGAAATTTCAACTTTAAAAATAACTTCTGAATTATCTCCTAATTAACCATCAAATACGAGCAAATGGATGTTTACTTGCTCATTTATTATTATATGGCTATTTTTAAAGATTCTTAATTCAAAAGAGGAAGCACATAGTGTATTATAAAGAATGTCACTTAAGTTGAGTACTTCCTGGGGAAGGTAGAGTATGATTATTCTAACAAGCAATTAATCAGACTAGAACCAATTGCTATTTTAAATGCTACATATGTCAACTCATCATTTATTAGAAAATTGAAGGAGTTTTTAAGTTTGATATTTTATGTGTTTCTCAACATATTATATAAGTTCATATAATTTTCAATCTTAAAAAAGGATAGTTAGTCTAAATAACACACCTTTGAGAATTCCTTCTTCAGCCCTCCTGATGGTCATTTAGTTCTCTCTCTGAATGATTCCAGTTGAGTGGGCTACACTGTCTCATTCATTCATTTGCCTTTTTTCCATACTCCCTCCCCTCCCCTCTCTTCCTCTTTCTTCTCCTTCTTTTCCTTCTATCCTTCCTTCCTCTCTCCTTCCCTCCCTCCTTTCTTCCCTCCTCCCTTCCTTCCAGCAATTGATTACTGACTGCCTTCTCTTCCAATCTGGCTAAAGTATTGGATATGGAGATATAAAGAGACCTGGTTTATACTCCCTTGTATTCTAGGATAGAAGATAGGAAATAAAGCAAGCACATATCAACCACATTTAAGACAATGTCATGAGTGCTACAGGATGTCTGATTAGAAAAGTATTTCCTAGAGCATTATCTAACTTGATAGATACCTAAAGATAAGTATTATACAGCCAAAAGGGATAATCAGTCTCCTCTTTCTTTCCTTCCTTCTTTCTCCTTCCTGTTTTTTTTTTCTTTTTACCCTTTAAAGCAACATAAAAGAACAGCTATCCATTCTTTTTAAAAAAAACATCTAATTTATTTTAAAAAGTCAGGAGATAGGTTTGGTATAATTTATCTCTAGAAATTTTTGCCTCTCATCATTTTCTTTTGGGATAATTCAGAACAAATATGCATACACTTTAAGATGACACTATTTCAGATATTCAATAACCTTATCACACCTCCTCTCTAATAGTTTGCTAGTTTGCTAGGGCTGTCATAACAAAATACCACAGACTGGGTTGCTTAAACAACAGAAAGTTAATTTATCATAGGTTTTGAGGCTGGAAGTTCGAGATAATTGCCAGTACAATTGATTTCTTTTGTGGCCTCTCTCCTTGGTTTGCAGGTGGCCACCCTCTTATTACTTTGTCCTCACATGGTCTTTCCTCTGTGCCAACACTTCCCTTGTGCATTTATACAAATTTCCTCCTCTTATAGGGATACCAGTCATGGAGGATTAAGGCCTAGTTTAAGAGCCTTATTTTAACTAAATAACCTCTTTAAAGACTTTAAAGAAGTTTTTTTAAAGAGTTTTTTATAGAGGTATAACTATACACAGAAATCTAAACAACACTGATGATTGATGAAAGAATGGGAAGACTGTGGCTCTTGTATAAAAGTGTTTTATCGAGGTAAGCATACAGAGATGATTGTAGCCAAACTTGATTATGAATCCTTTTTCAGTAATGAAAGATGAAAGATCAGCAAGTAATTTGACTTTCTCTGGAAAACAGAAAGTATGCCAACATCATGTGGAGTGTGAAATGATTTCAGAATATCTGGTTTATGCTTGGCACATCCAAATCTTTAGTAACATACAACCTATCATACAATGTATCAAGACTGAATCAAGAAATAGAAAACCTGAACAGATCAGTAACAAGTAGAGATTGGATCATTAATCACAATCTCCCATCAATTAAAAGTCCAAGACCAGATGACTTCATAGGTGAATTTTACAAGCATTTAAAGAATACTAATCCTTTTGGGGTGCCTGGGTGGCTCAGTGTGTTGAGTGTCTGCTTTTGGCTCATGTCATGATCCAGAGTCCTGGGTTCCAGGCCAGCATGAGCTGCTTCTCATTCCGCCCCTCTTAATGGTTATGCACACACACACACACTCTCTCTCTCTCTCCCTCTCTCTCTATTCTTCTTGCTCTCTTTCTCAAATATATAAACTCTTTAAAAAAATAAAAAGAACACCAATCCTTCTTAAACTCTCCCCAAAAAAAGACAGAAAACACTTCCAAACTCATTCTATGAGGCTATCATAACCATAAAAACAAAGTCATATAGACAACACTACCATTCAATAGTTTCGACAAAAAAAAAAAAAAAAAAACTACCATTCAATACCTCTGATAACATGAATGAAAAATTCCATAATAAAATAGTAGCAACCGAATACAACAGAACATTAAAAGAATTATACAGCATGACTGATTCAGATTTATATATGGGATAAAAGAATGGGTCAACGTACATAACTCAATCATGTGATAGCACCACATCAGCAGACAGAAGGATGAAAATTACATGATCATTTCAATAGATATAGAGGAGGCATTTGACAAAATTCAACGTGTCATGATAAAAATTCTCAACAAGTTAAGTATAGAAGGAACTTAGCTCAACATAAAAAGGGCTGTATATGAAAACCCACAGCCAGCATTATACTCCATGGTAAAAAATTGAAAGCTTTTATTCTAGGATCTGTAGCAAGATAGTGATGCCCTCTCTCACCTCTCCTTTTTTTAAAATTTAGACTCCAGTTATTTAACATACAGTATAATATTAGTTTCAGTTTTACAATATAGTGATTCAACACTTCCATACGACATCCAGTGCTCATCACAGGTGAACTTCTCAATCCCCATCACCTATTTCATTCATCGCCACACTCAACTCCCCTCTGGTAATGAACAGCTTGTTCTCAATAGTAAAGAGTGTGTTTCTTGGTTTGCTTCTCTCTCACTCTTTTTTTCCATTCTCTCATTTGTTTTATTTCTTCAATTACACATATGAGTGAAATCATATGGTATTTGCCTTTCTCTAACCTATTTCACTTAGCATAATACTCTCTAGCTCTATCTATGTTGCTGAAAATGGCAAGATTTCATTCTTTTTGATGGCTGAGTAATATTCCATTAAATATATACCACCTCTTCTTTATACATTCTTTTTTTTAAGATTTTATTTATTTATTAATAAGAGAGAGAGAGAGAGAGAGAGGCAGAGACACAGGCAGAGGGAGAGGCAGGCTCCATACAGGGAGCCCAACATGGGATTCGATCCCGGGTCTCCAGGATCAGGCCCCAGGCGGAAGGTGGCACTAAACTGCTGAGCCACCTGGGATGCCCTTTTTATACATTCTTTAGTCATTGGACACTTGGCCTGTTTCCATAATTTGGCCACTGTAGATAATGCTGCTATAAGCATTGGGATGCATATATCCCTTTGAATCAGTTTTCTTTGAATTAGTATTTTTGT